>NC_134032.1:712407-1422315 GCF_964204645.1 Tubulanus polymorphus
GGAGACCCACTCTTCCAGTCTGAACGGTGTCTCCTGACGGGTAGGAGACCCACTCTTCCAGTCTGAACGGTGTCTCCTGACGGGTGGGAGACCCACTCTTCCAGTCTGAACGGTGTCTCCTGACGGGTGGGAGACCCACTCTTCCAGTCTGAACGGTGTCTCCTGACGGGTGGGAGATCCACTCTTCCAGTCTGAACGGTGTCTCCTGACGGGTGGGAGACCCACTCTTCCAGTCTGAACGGTGTCTCCTGACGGGTGGGAGACCCACTCTTCCAGTCTGAACGGTGTCTCCTGACGGGTGGGAGACCCACTCTTCCAGTCTGAACGGTGTCTCCTGACCGGTGGGAGACCAACTCTTCCAGTCTGAACGGTGTCTCCTGACGGGTGGGAGACCCACTCTTCCAGTCTGAACGGTGTCTCCTGACGGGTGGGAGACCCACTCTTCCAGTCTGAACGGTGTCTCCTGACGGGTGGGAGATGACGGATTCTTTCTCACTCCGTTTTTTAGTTCATGCTTTCAAAAAGTTACTTTTGAGACAATATCGCTGGTTAAGAGAAGCTCAATTTTACCGTTTAAAATCACCGCGGGATGGAAGATTGTTTACATGAGACAGAACAGAAATCTACAACGAGTCTGTGAGATAATAACTAAGATAATGAGGGTTTTGTTTTGTTCTGTTGTCGGTTTAGTGAGCAAACATTGATATTCATGGATGGATCCAGGGCATATAAATTCTTGTAAAGCACACGTGACTTAGGTATATGATAGTAATTGCTGACATGAGAAATTTGAAAGTCGATTAAAGGCAGCGGGATCACAAACACTGACCAATCAGCTTCAAATCGGATTAACGAGGGATTACTGCAGTTGATTGTTCATCAGGGTAACATTGAAGCTTGACTGCCTTGAAACTTCGCCGCGGCCACACACGTCTAAAACACGGTCCCGGCCGCGGCCGCACACGTCTTAAACACGGCCGCGGCCGCTCTTTTATTCATTTAAATGGTCAAATGAAAGAAAAAAGAGATTTTCTACTATCTATCAAAAGTCCAAATCTAGACTATTTCAACTTTGAACGGTTAAGCTTCGATCGACTCTGTCATTTTGGCCCAAACTGGATGCCTATCTATCCTTTTGCTTTGCGAGGAGCTATAATTAAATTTTGATAAAATAATACATTTAGTTAGCATGAGTTTTTTATGTATTGCTATAATATCATTGGGAAGGCAGGAATCAGGGCCCCGAAACCACCCCCTAAATCTGCCCCTGGAAAAAAGGTTTCATGGAGAATCAGATGACAATAGAAAAGAGGCTATATATTGACATAACATGCTAAACCTAAGATCCATAAACTTAAGATCCCTAAATAGGGCCTATATAGTTATTTTATCATACTTGAATGAACCCTTAATATTACGTTTGCCAGACTGGCGGAGATGTTTTGACATCGACAGGAGCAGACAGCAGACATTGGACAGGAGCAAAAGATGCAAAAAAAAAAATAAAAAATCACTTTCGTAACAAGAGTAGAGAATTTTATTCGCAAAGATATGTCTGTTGTTTTTTTTTTTTGAAAATACAATATATCATATCATGATAATTAATAATAATAATAATAATAATAATAATAATAATAGTAATGCTAATAATAATAATAATAATAAAAATAATAATAATAATAATAACATGCAATATTTTAGAGAAACTTATAATTTTATTAATGAAATATAGATCGATCTTAATAAATAGTTATGGTTTTGATATATATATATTTATTTATTTTTAGAAGGAAATCAGCACCACCAGAAATTAATACCATTAGAAATTTTAATATTTAATTAAGAAATCGATTAACATTTAATCACAATTCAACTTCTATTAGTTTTCAAAGTCACCGTTTCAGGTTATGTATAATTAGTAAGACAATAAATCTTCTATCGGCCCCAGCATCCATAGCTAGCGTTGTACCCGTGAAGTATAAAAGATGATCCAGTTTTTTTCAGAAAAAAAAAAATAAAAATCATATTTACAAGCAAAATACGGATGGACCTAATTAACTGTTAGCAAGGTAAACAAAAAAAAAATTATCATGAATTAAACAAGATGCAAATCAGCCGTTTTGGAACAAAATCGAATATTTCGATATCAACGATGATATAAATTTATTTTCGAACGGGTCCGGCGATTCAGTTTTTGACCGGGTCGCATCTAGGAAAATTGACAAGCGGGGTCGAAAATAACGGGAAGGGCCTCGCTCGCATAGAGCAGTAGCCTGCAATGAGGAAACTACCTCGATGTTAGATATTCGTGAAAAAAAAAAAAAAAAAACATCTGAAAAAAATGCAACTTTCCACCACACGGGATCAGTGTGAAATCTATTGCAGGGACTGTAGTTGCTCTGAGGTTATTCTGTAGTTGTATAAACATGATGTGTGCCATTGTTTGAGGAAGGCACACGGCACACGGCACAAGAATCGAAATGCGGCAACTCCGCAAATATACCTGGTATCAACACAACGTGTGCCTTCCTCTGACTGAAAGAAGGCACACGACGTACACGAAGTCGAGATACAGCATCTTCGCAATATACCTTGTACAAACACGACGTGTGCTTCGCGCAGACTAAAGCCTATGGCGCGCACGACGCGGCTGTTCGCGTGCTACTCCTGAATAGCGAAAGGCAGGAGTATCCCTCGAAGAGCAGATCGAAAAAATAAAACAACAGTACATTTCAAAAATCACGCATTAACAATGATAAAACTCTTTAGGTTGACTTAAGCTTCCTGGTGCGATACCGGGGAGAAGACATGTTTTTGGTTGTTTTTTAGTCGGAACACAAATAACTCGAGTTAGATATAAAATTAAACATTTTCCTATATACATATATATATATAATATCACCTTTCTCAAATATTACAACCGGGACAAAATGGCCGCCTCTGCATTCACCCTATGACATCATTTATACTTTCCTCGGTAAAGCGATTAATTCGATAGCTTCAACGCATGATCAGTAATTGACATCATAGGGGGCGTTTTGCGGAATCGGCAATCATTTCTAATAATGGGAGCGACCCGTAGACCTAGTTGCCAGCCCAGCCCAAAGCCATTACAACAATCAATAAAAATGAACGGTCTTAAAAAAATTGATACCTTGTTTCTCGTTTCTGCTGAGCTTAAAAACCGACCCGGCCGGTCGCCTATCTACCCTGTACATAACTTTAAAAAAAATCAAGCTGACAATAACAGTTATAGAAATGAACGGATTATCCAATTACCCGGCCGATTTGGAGAAACAAGGTATCAGTTTATCATTTTTCAGCCTAACACTAGTACTCAACTTTTTATTATTACGTTAAGGAATTGCAATGCAGCTACGACCAACAAAAAGTTCAAAAGGCGTAGATATTGATTGAACTTAAGACTTTGTTTTTCCCGAAATAATCGTGACTTCGGCTGACTTTAAGATGCAGGGTCCCTACGGATCGGTCATTCCTGGATATAAGGAGTTTCCAAGGAGTTTTAAAGGAGAAAATTTCTTCACTTTCATATCCTAATTACAATAGACTCCTCCTAAATCGGAATTGTTTATCTTAGTAAACCATTAATTCAGTGGTTTTGTAAGCAAATTTCTATCCTATATACTTACTAAAGCCAGTTTCAACCAATTTAGGCTTAGTCTCTGTACAACTGCGAACTAGCTGATTGAGTCATAATTGACTGGACAGCTTCAAACTCTACAAACATCTCTAATTGCCATTTCTCAAAATTGAAAGCGTCTTTTAACAGGGTCTGATCTAAGCACTTGTCCGATTGTCCGGGACAAGTATATTCTCATCAGGGCAAGTAGGTTATCATTATCACTTGTCCCCCGGGCTAGTGCAATTTTATGTCTCAAATTTCAGATATGCTTGCCCCCCGGCAAGTGACTTTCATTCCTTAGATCGGACCCTGTTTAAGGAGTTTCGGACATTTTGCCCTAATTTCGGAGCGATTTCAAGCAGCATTTTCAGTTTAGAAGGTTTTTTTTAAAGAATCAAGTCAAGGAGTTGTAGGGACCGTGTTTTTAGAGCGAAACGTTTACAATCGGTCATAATCGATCAGACGACTGCGGAACCGCTACCAGCGCGGCTGATATTCATATTGCTGACGTATGTCCACGTGTCGCGAGTCGGGTCGTAAACCTCGGCCGTACGCAGCCGGTTGAATCCGTCGAAACCGCCCATGATGTAGACTTTACCGTCGAAGACGGCGGCGGCCGGCCACGCTCGCGGTGTGTTCATCGCGGCCATCGTATCCCACTTCTCCGTTAACGTGTTGTATCTGAAGTAGGAAATAATGACGCAATTCAGAAATCGATTATTTATCGGAACTAGGAGTCAATATTCAACGCCCCCTGGTGACTCTGATGTATTAAAGACCCCTTTCCAAAGAATACCCCTAATACTAAGTTATTCTACTATTCAACGCCCCCTGGTGACCATATAGAATAACTAATGTCCTTAAAACTCACCATAATCATAGATGATGTTATGAGCTTTCCAATTGATTGTGATAACACAATATGCTTAGGTATCAATATAATGTGGAAAAACTTTTTCCAACCTACGAATGAGTACTGCTGACACCAAGATGGCCGCCAATTGTGTCATAATTGGCTGATCAAAAATACCTGGTATAAAACATCCCTTTCCAAAGAATACCCATCACAAATTGTAATGAGAAATGGCAAACCAGTAGAAAGCTACAGGACTCAGAATTAGGGCCAAAATTGACATTTTTGGGCACTAAAGAGGTCATAGGACGGCCATCTTGAGTCCAATCGACTCAATTTTTCTTAAGGTGATGGGCCCTTGGGGAATTCACATATATCTTAAAAATCAAGGTATTTGATCAAAGCGTCTTCAAAATTTCCCTCGAAAACTTGAAAAATGTGTAAAAAGTGCTGATTTAGGCGAACAACAATGGCTGCCAGTCGGCCATCTTGAATCTGAACGAGCCAGATTTCGGGCTGAAGATGCGTCTAGGGTAGATACATCTATAAACCAAATAAAGCCTGCTGGGACTCAAGAAAAAACAAATGACGATAGAATCTGTTAAGAAAGGCTTCGGTTAATCTCGCCGTACTCTGACTCAATTGGGACCCGCCCGAAAAAGGCCAGTTTTCATTCAGCCAAAATCTTCATCCTTCGTACATACCGTTCGACAAGGTCTGAATATCTGTCGGTGTGTCGAAACCGTCCTCCGATCGCGAATATGAAATATTCGATCGCGACTAGCACGAGACCCGAGCGAGCTTTCGACATTTCAGCGGTGAACGTCCATTCCTGATGTTCGGGGTCGTAACATTCGACGCTCGCGCGGTCCGTATGAAACGTTTTATCGTAACCACCTGAAAAAACAAATCAATAAATCTACAATTCGTCGATCTAAAAGTCTAAGCCCGAAACGGTTACGTTTGAATTGTTGTCCTTATTGAGAACATGGAGTCCTAACCGATAGCAATTACGCCAAAAATTTTAGTTAAACTTTTTCGTGAAACTGGGCACTAAATTTCACCAGAGATATTACTAATTGAAAATGAACTACTAACACCGGACATTAGACATTTTATCAGCACACTTTCAAAAACTGATCGTCCACACTTCACATGTGTTCAGTGCTTCACCTGAGACATTTCTAATTGAAAATGAACTACAAACACCAGATATTAGACATTTTACCAGCACACTTTCATAAACTGATCGTCCACACTTCACATGTGTTCAGTGCTTCACTTGAGACATTTTCAATTGAAAATGAACTACAAACACCAGATATTAGACATTTTATCAGCACACTTTCAAAAACTGATCGTCCACACTTCACATGTGTTCAGTGCTTCACCTGAGACATTTTTAATTGAAAATGAACTACAAACACCAGATATTAGACATTTTATCAGCACACTTTCAAAAACTGATCGTCCACACTTCACATGTGTTCAGTGCTTCACCTGAGACATTTTCAATTGAAAATGAACTACAAACACCAGATATTAGACATTTTATCAGCACACTTTCAAAAACTGATCGTCCACACTTCACATGTGTTCAGTGCTTCACCTGAGACATTTTTAATTGAAAATGAACTACAAACACCGGACATTAGACATTTTATCAGCACACTTTCAAAAACTGATCGTCCACACTTCACATGTGTTCAGTGCTTCACCTGAGACATTATTAATTGAAAATGAACTACAAACACCAGACATTAGACATTTTATCAGCACACTTTCAAAAACTGATCGTCCACACTTCACATGTGTTCAGTGCTTCACCTGAGACATTATTAATTGAAAATGAACTACAAACACCAGACATTAGACATTTTATCAGCACACTTTCAAAAACTGATCGTCCACACTTCACATGTGTTCAGTGCTTCACCAGAGATATTTCTAATTGAAAATGAACTACAAACACCAGACATTAGACATTTTATCAGCACACTTTCAAAAACTGATCGTCCACACTTCACATGTGTTCAGTGCTTCACCTGAGACATTATTAATTGAAAATGAACTACAAACACCAGACATTAGACATTTTATCAGCACACTTTCAAAAACTGATCGTCCACACTTCACATGTGTTCAGTGCTTCACCTGAGACATTATTAATTGAAAATGAACTACAAACACCAGACATTAGACATTTTATCAGCACACTTTCAAAAACTGATCGTCCACACTTCACATGTGTTCAGTGCTTCACCTGAGACATTTCTAATTGAAAATGAACTACAAACACCAGACATTGTTATATTCATAATACACAGTTAGATATACACGTATAAGCTAACTTACCAGCAACGTAAAGCCGACCTTCACAGACGGCTGCTCCGGCTCCCGCGCGCTTCTTCTTCATACTCGACACGTAGCACCAGGAATCCGTTTGAGGACAATAACGTTCTACTAAATCAAAACTACAATTACGATTCTCACCTCCTAAAAAAAAACAAAATCAAACAGTTAGTGCTCGGATACCAAATTAAACCCACACAACTGTGGAACTGGATCCGGAGTCAAATTAAACCCACACAACTGTGAAACTGGATTCAGAGTCAAATTAAACCCACATAACTTTGGAACTGGATCCAGAGTCAAATTAAACCTACACAACTGTGGAACTGGATTCTAAGTCAAATTAAACCCACACAACTGTGGAACTGGATCCTAAGTCAAATTAACCTCACACAACTGTGGAACTGGGTTCGGAGTCAAATTAAACCCACTCAACTGTGGAACTGGGTTCAGAGTCAAATTAAACCCACACAACTGTGGAACTCTAAATAAGCACACAAGAATGTGTAACTATCATCCACAGTGAAATAGACGAGATGAAATGGATAATTGTAAGCTGATTGATATATATTAACCTATGGCGTATAGATATCCACCGAATGCGACTGTCGCGATGAAAGACCGCGGCATTTTCATATCGCACTTGTTCGTCCAATCTTTCAGTATCGGGTCGTAGCACTCGACGTTGTGCAGATAAAGCGTGTCTTCGTTCTCGCCGGGCACGGCGCGTTCCCCGCCGATCGTGTACATCAGCCCGCGCAGCGTCGCGGCCCCGACCGCCGTACGAGGGTGCTTCATACTACCCTGAAATATATACATCACTCGACGTTACTTATCAATAATAATAATAATAATATTAATAATAATAATAATAATGATAATAATAATAATAATAAGGCTAAAAATAATTGATACCTTGTTTCTCCGCTCTGCTGAGCTTAAATGTTGACCCGGCCGGCCGCCTATCTACCCTATACATTACTTTTTTTAAAATCGTGATCAATTTCACCATAACAGACCCGGCCGCTATAGAAATGAACTGTTTATAAATTTTATAATGATTTTACAAAAATGACCCGGCCGCTGCGGAGAAACAAGGTATCATTTTTGTTTAGCCTATTAATGTCTCTTTATTTTGTACAAAAACAAACTACTGGATTCAAAGTTACGTGAGGGCTACACGACTTAGCAGATGCAGTAATGGTTGATTAGGTCTTTTGTCTCATTTTACGAATATATCCAATTAATGAGAGCTGGATATCCGGAACAATGGTTTGGAATAGACCGTAGAAAAATTCGTCAATTTCCCTTCCCTTCGATTTCCAGGATTTCTTTTCTTTTAGATTCCCAGAATTTTCCGAAACTCTGTTTCCCTGGATTTCTTTTCTTTTAGATTCCCAGAATTTTCCGAAACTCTATTTTCCTGGATTTCTTTTTTTAGATTCCCAGAATTTTCCGAAACTCTGTTTTGCTCGATTTCTTTTTTTAGATTCCCAGAATTTTCCGAAACTCTGTTTCCCTGGATTTCTTTTCTTTTAGATTCCCAGAATTTTCCAAAACTCTGTTTTCCTGGATTTCTTTTTTTAGATTCTCAGAATTTTCCGAAACTCTGTTTTCCTGGATTTCTTTTTTTAGATTCCCAGAATTTTCCGAAACTCTGTTTTGCTCGATTTCTTTTTTTAGATTCCGAGAATTTTCCGAAACTCTGTTTTGCTCGATTTCTTTTTTTAGACTCCCAGAATTTTCCGAAACTCTGTTTCCCTGGATTTCTTTTCTTTTAGATTATCAGAATTTTTCAAAACTCTGTTTCCCTGGATTTATTTTTCTTAGATTCCCAGAATTTTCCGAAACTGTAGCCGGCGATTTGTGAAATAATAAACAAACCATCGGTATCCACTGGTCGCGGACTACGTCGTAACGCTCCATGCTGCTCAACTGACTAGCGACACTAGTCCGTCCGCCGACCACGAATATGCACTGCGGCTGCGCGCGCGGGCGGATCGTCGCCAACGCGTTGTTGTCCGTTTTGACGCGCATCGCCATGGCGATCACGTTCTGGCACTTCGAACACGCGCGAACGAAGTCGGCGCGAACGACCCGCTCTTCAAGGTAGTCCCTGTCGAGGTGCGCGAGTTTCACGTGCGGCAGAACGCGGCAGACGTTCGGCGCGCGGCGCAACGGGTCCCAATCGATCCACGACATCGCCGCCTCGAATATCTGCTCCTCGCGCTCGACCTGGATCGACTCGCTCTTCAGCAACTCGACGAGCCGCGACTCGGGCAGCTGAAAGAACTCGTCGGAACGCACGACGTCGGCGAAGTGACGTTCGACGTAGTGTCGGGCAGCAGTTTCTAGTTCGACGCACGAGTAAACATCGGCGAACGATTGAATACCTGGAAATAACGACGACGGAATTAAGAATAATAATAGATTAAAGAATAACGATAGATAAAGAATAATAATAATGAAGATCAGACAAGCTGAAATGTTTAATCGCAATAATTTTCACCAAAAATTAGAGTATTTTGACATTAAATATAGTAGTTCAATCGAAAAGGAACGAGAAGTTTCTGATTCAATGTTTTGATATCTTTGGTTGAATAGTTTGAGCTCTTGTAATGAGTTGAAACTATTGCGGAATAGTAGAGATTTACCCAGCTATTCTATGCACAAGGCGCGAAAGCTGGTAATTTCTAATGAAATCAGACCTGTTTACTTATTTACCCGAGCAAAAAGTTTAGGAACTGCTAGGTTCAGTTTCACGCAAAAATTTAACTAAATTTTGTGATTTTTATTGCTTATTGTTTACTTCATGTTTTCGATGACACTTAAACGTTTAGTGAAACAGGAACCAGGGCCCAGTTTCACAAAAACAATTGAGGCCTAAAACAATTTAAGATAAACTGAATTAACTAAGAAATTAAGAGTTAAACCTTTTCGCAAAACTGGGCCCTGGGTCCAGTTTCACAAAAATGATTAAGGCCTAAATCGATTTAAGATAAACTGAATTAATGAAGAAATTAAATCGATTTTAGAGTTAAACCTTTTCGTGAAACTGGGCCCTGGGCTCCGGTGGGAGTTTAGGTGCTGATCTAGAGGTCGGTCTCGGGGCCCGGCACCTCGACCTTCCTATTGAGGCTGCCTATTCTTCGTCAAGATAGAGATCATTGAACTAAAACCTGCTGTAAATTTGACAATTTCCTCAATAATATCTAAAACCGATGACCGAACTGTGAGGCTTTTGACAAAGCTGCTTTATCCGAAAAATGCCTTTTCCTCTGGGCTACCAATTTTACCAGATCTGCCCCTGGGGTTGGTTCGGGACCAATAGGGCTAAGACCTAAGATGAACGAATCTCTTAGTCTTACCTAAGCAGTTGGAAGCCTCGATTTGTGCTTGCAGGAACTGGCAGCAAACGTTCCTCAATCCGGACATGTTCAGCAAACTGGCGCCTTGCAGCAACGCCTGCACGTTGCCGGTCGTGATCTCGACGACGCCGCAGTAAATAAAATCCAAAATCAGCCGCATCGTCGGCGACTCGATGCCGCGTATCGAGACGAGACTCTTCTCCGTTTCGAGCATTCCGTTCGTAAACATCGCGCGTAAATACGGGCTGCAGCCGGCGAGCACGATTTTATGCGCATTGAACCGGACGCCATCGACGCACAGCGTGATGTCGCAGAGTTCCTCGCGTTCACGCAGTTCGCGCATCACGTGGAACGCATTGTGCGTGTGATTGTCTAGACTGACCAGCCGCGTCTCTTTCATGTTCCAAACTCTCTCGCGCGCCCCCGCGTCGTCTAATGTAGCACCATCCTTAAAAAAAAATAGGAATAATAATATCTTTTATCAAAAGGAAGGACTTAGAGTCAAAAAAGGAATAATAATATCTTTTATCAAAAGGAAGGACTTAGAGTCAAAAAAGGAATAATAATTTCATCAAAAGGAAGGACTTAAAGTCAAAAAAGGAATAATAATATCTTTTATCAAAAGGAAGGACTTAGAGTCAAAAAAGGAATAATAATATCTTTTATCAAAAGGAAGGACTTAGAGTCAAAAAAGGAATAATAATATCTTTTATCAAAAGGAAGGACTTAGAGTCAAAAAAGAAGGACAAAGATGATGTTTGTGTAAACTTTTTCCAAAAGAATTTCTGACCCAGAAGGAAGGATTTTTTGACTGAGAAAGAAGTAATTCCCAGTAAAATGAGGACCCATAAGGAAGCATTTGAGCGATGCCTTCACCGAGACAAAGTGTTTTTCACTTCCAAACAAACTGTCGAATTCGCGACAAAATTGGGACCAAAAATACATAAAAATTGAATTCAGAAGGATTTTTTCAGGAAGCAAGGAAAGACTTATAGTCAAAAAGAAGGACAAAGACGATGTTAGCCCGGACTTTTTCCAAAAGAAGGACTCGGAAGGAACGCTGGAAACCTGGATAGATTTCGAATCCCAAATCATCTTCTTTTTTGACTGTAAGGGTTCCTACCTGATGGCAGAGGGATTCAAACCTGATGGCATTGCTACTATACACTCAGCCACGGCACGAACCCCTGCCACTAGTAATAAATACCTTCTAGAGTCATATTTTACATATTTTTCCGGATATTTCGTTTAAAAAAATTTTGACTTCAAATACGTCATCTCGGTTAGCAATAAAATTTCATTGAATTTGATTGATCGACGATCTCATCTCGGTAAATATAAAGTTATTTCTCTACAAAAATATCCGACAAAATATGTAAAATATGACTCCAGCAGGCATTTACTAATGATATGATTTCAAGTGTTAAAATCGATAAGGAATAAATGAATATGTTAGATTTCATGTCATCTCGGTAAATTACGTCATCTCGGTGATAAGGATGACCGCAATAATCTACGTGTACGAGCATGCGTTCGAAAGATCTAGGGTCAGGATTTAGGTGAGGATATATGTAAATAAACTTTCATCAAATCCCTGAGCGTACTACAATTACATGGATGACAAAAATGTACAATGAATTTGAGGGTCAAGAATCCCGCAATATTTTAGTCTTTTATTCAAAAAAAAATTGATCATGTACAAGTTTGATCAGGAAATGCGCTTGATTGAAAATGAGAAACTTTTGCATTTGGATAAGATAACAGCACTGGTGGCCTAAAAAACTTAAAAATAAATACCCCCTCCTCTAGTCTAGTACCTAGCCGTCGTTCCACAAACAACTCGTTGTAGCCAGGTAGCCCGTTCGTTAACAACGACTGGTAGGTATTCAGACTACCCCTGGCTAGATCCTCTCCAGCACCCACCACCACTAGTAAATAAGCAAAAAAATTACGAAATTCCGACAGATTTTCGCAACTTAATGTCCATGAAATGTGTAGAACGAGAAGAGTCGCTATTTGAATCTAAAACTCACCACGGTAATTACCATCAAAATAAACAAACAAATAAATAAACAATTTTACTTCCGGGTTATCAATAAATTCTTCGCTTATTGAATTTTGATTGGTGAGAACTAAAACGCGAAGGCGGATTTTGGTAGTGATCGCTATAACGCGGCGCAGGTATTCGAACTTATATAAAATGTGGGAATTAAAGTCTTTATTAAGAAAAACTTTCGTGAGATAAAGCATTAATTATCGTTGATGGAATTAGCAATCATATCTTTCACCCGCTACTGAGTAAAAGTAGAGTGTGTCGGATTTCGACTGTCTAGTGCTGCCCCTAAAAATAACGATAGCGGGAAAAACGTGAACTAACATGATACTCGCGTGCCAGACGCTTAGTACTGGACAAACTATTTTACCGATTCGCGGGCTAGACTGGTTACCAGACTTAAAATATGCTAGACTGAATTACATATTGAACCAGGCCCGTGTGTCGAGCTTTTTTTGCGGGGCAGCTCTATTTCAAGAAAAAGGGCACTTTTCTTAATAAGAAAGGGCAGATCTTGAATATGAAGTGCGGCGGGTACCTGGCCGAATCATTGACTCTCTCCACGACTGAATAAATCATTTGAGAATGCATTTACTTTTACAAAAAAGCATGAAAATTGTATCCAAACTTCGAAAAATCTCGGCCCAAATTTTTTGACACTGATGAAGGGCACGACTTAGGGGGTTCGTTCGCTTCCCCCTAGAAATAAACTAGAAGAGAAGTTTCATCTGCAGAGACAAACATTTACTGGTTTTATTTCATAGAAAATATTATGCAAAAAATGACCATTAGGTATTCACATATATATATATATTCAGATAATATGTTAAAGATATATCGGAACAAGAGAATTTTCAAATAAACCCACAACAATAAATAGAAGACAAAAGTTAAAATATTCCCTAAAATCCTGGACCGAGTTCCACAGTTCTGAGTTAAGATTTGACTCGAGAGTTAAGTGAAAAATGAACTAACTTTAACCCAGAGTTAACTCTAACTCACGACTGTGGAACTGGGTCATTATAGATATCTAAACAACATGTACAGCAACCTGACTGATATTCTGATAGGGGGATCGCAGCAGTGTGGGGGAGGGGGTTAAAGGGGGATATGGGGGGACAAAAGCAGCAGGGCGGCAACAACAGCAGTAACCGAGAACGAATGATTATCAGTCAGTCAGTTGGGGACGGATGTTGAAATACTTTCAACACGATATTCTAATGCAGTTTGGAGTTTTTGCCTGCGTATACAAGGCACATATTAAGTACATTAGAAAGATCAAATACATGTACAGAGTAAAACCTTACTATACATGAACTACACTTAAACTTTCGACTCACTTGGCGGGACACACAAATTTCCTCGCGCCCATTTACACAAAAAGATTAAACTTGAAATTTTGCTGTAAGCCTACTATTTAGATTACAGCATGTTTTCAGCGAGGATGCCAATTCAAACCTAACCGATCTAAGTTCTAATGTCTATTTATTAATGGATGAGACCTGTTTTTCTTGGATATTTTGCTTACTTTTTGGGGTACATACCTCATTTATGTCTTAACAGAATGCCAAAAGTCGCGGACAACAACTGAATATCCGATATATTTCCAGTTCTGTACCAATTAGATGGATTGGCAAAAAGACTCCTTAAGTCCAGTTGAATGAGAAAATCCTCCATTTTGTGAAATTTCTTGAATTTTTACATTGTCACCATGTATTAGTGGGATAAACATACCCTTTCAGTGCGTCTACACCAAGGTGCGGTGTATAGATTAGTGATGGAATACATCGTGGTGCGATGTGTTGATGTTTATAGAAATTGATTTATATCTCTATTGAAAGATGGCAGCACCTGTCTCAAACATAGTGCAATACAGTCGAATTTGCTTAGTTCGGATCATTTAGGACCAACAAAGCTCATCCGGTTTACGGTAAATCCGCATTGGAAGTAATTTCTTTTATCATAAATGAACAAACGGGCTGCGAATATCGTCCGGATCAGATCCGGATAAAGCAGGTTTAACTGTATTAGTAATCAACAATACATCGCACTGCGGTGTAGACGAACTATAGCAGTGTGCCCGATATACATCGCATCGGGGTGAAATTTTTGAAAATTCCGTAAAAGGTGAAATTTTTTTTCCAAGCACCAGATCTCATTTCTAGTGAGATGAACGAAGTCAGACTGTTTTTTTTACGCGTGGTTCCAATTATTCCGACATCGGATTCGACAAGAATTTTCATCACATTTCCGTCGTGATGTTTCGTCCGTAAAGATCGGTGGCGTGCGGCGCGTACGATACCGGTATGTCCCCCTGGTGACCGTTTAGTTCATTATTATCGGGCGACGAGTACGGAGGGGGCGCCACGTGGCAGTCGTCGTCGCCGTCGTCTTCGAACGCGGCGTTGGCGAAATTCGTTGCGTTGTTTTCGTCGTCGCGATTTTTTGGGGATTTACGTTTTTTGTGTTTTCGCTGGCGTCGTTCGTAGTCTTCGACGTGCTCGATAGGTGGCAGCGTTTTTCGTCCGAGCGAATCAGGATTGTCGTTCATTTGCAGTTCGGCGAAGTCGCTGCAAAAAAAAAACAAGAGCAGAAATGAACATGAGTTGAACGCTCATCGATTAGGCAGGGGTAGAATTTGACAAAATCAAAATTCTCAATTTCGCTAAGCAAAATTATAACTAGTCAATGATGACCTTCTCATTGTCAATGTCAACCAATCAGTAAAATTATAATTCATTGTTTGAGTGGACTTTCTCTTTCTTAATAATATCCATTGAGACAGTAAAATTATGATTAGTTACTAATCACCATGTTCTCATTGTCAATGACTTCAACCATTCAGTAAAATTGTTATTAGTCACTGATGATGACCTTCTCATTGTCAATGACTTCAACCATTAAGTAAAATTTGAATTAGTTACTGATGATGAACTTCTCAATGTCAATGACTTCAATGATTCAGTACAATTATAATTACATGTAGTTACAAATGGCGAACTTCTCATTCTCAATGACTCTAATGGTAAAATTATGATTATTTGTTTATGTAGATTTTTCAAAGACTTCAACTATTCAGTAAAATTATAATTAGTTGCCAATGTCAACTTACTGATTCTCAATGATTTCAATGGCAACTTTTGGTAAAATTCTTTACAAACAAACAAGTATAAGATTTGCAAATAAACATTGGAAATTCGATATAAATGACAAATTTGGTAAATTCATTGATAGATTAATGAGCAGAAACAAAGATGCAATTGTGTCTTTATTTGGGAATGAATTTGTTTTTTAAGCTCAATCGTCAAAATATGCGCAGCGCCCCCTAGTGGACCAATCACTGAACTAAGATAGCAATATTTTTCAGCCTGTTTCGAAAAGAAGACATTTAGAATTAAAAGAACAAGATTTTTGAAAGTTACAAATACCTTTAAAAATAAAGAAACAGTAGTCAGTTCCACGGTTGTGAGTTAGAATCAACTTAGCCAAAATTAGTTCATTTCAAAATGATTAATTTTTGGGGTAAAAAGAGTCCATTATCAATCATTTTCAATGAGTTACTTTTCAGTTAGGAAGAGTTCATCTTTAATGAGTTAATTTTAAGGTAAAATGAATTCATTTTCAACGAGGTAAAAAGAATTCATTTTCAATGAGCTAATTCGGTTAAAAAGAGTTCATTTTTGATGAGTTCTTTTTCAGTTAAAAACAATTCATTTTCAACTAGTTAATTTTGAGTTTAAAAACGTTCATTTTTCAATGAGTTAATTTCGCGTTAAAAAGAATTCACTTCCAATAGAGTTAAAACTGTGGGAAACACAACTGCGGAACTGGATACAGGTTGTCGAGAATTAGAAAGACAAAATACACTGCACATAAACACATTCAGTGAAATATGGAAGTTAAACCACAAAATAACAATTCAACACAATAATGAAGCCTTGAACACCGTCCTCACCTACACACACACCAACTGTCTAGAGTTCAGTAGTAGCTGCCGATTTCCTGCGAAAATAAGAAACGTGTCAAAAACGTGAAAAAAAGAATCTAGTGAAAATGAGCGTTTATCGATATTTGATCATGCGCGTGTAGCTTTATTCGAGTGAAAAGGTGAAAAGAGAAAAAAGAAAACAGCGGTTAATTGTTAACGAAACTCCATTAGAGAATATTGAGCATTTTGATAGATAAAGTCAAACTAGCTTAAGTCGTCACATTACTGAAGTCATCTCTATTTTTGAGTCTCTTTATTCATTTCTAATTCAATTCACTAAGTCTAAGCTTAAGTCATCATTTGGATAAGTCATCACAGTTGATTTGAGTCGCAATTTGTATTTCTAATTCAATTTACTAAGTGTAAGTCATCATTTGGATAAGTCGTCACTTTACTGAAGTCATCTGCATTCATATTTCTATTCAATCAACTAAATCTAAGTCGTCATTTAGATAAGTCATCAACACAATCACAACTATGACAACGACTTAAGCGAGTTTCTCCGTCATGCGACATGCATATATGAAAGATAAGTCAAAGTCATGAGTATGATAGATGGTCCAGGTCGTGAATCAGTTGCACAAAATATCATTGCAGTCGATTGCAGCAATCTTAGCCCTCATTCGCGACTTAACCCTTTCAGTGCCGAAAGACAACATCGATACACCCTATTGCGGTGTACTAGTTAAGTTAAACGCCAGTTTATACATCACACTGTGGTGTACACGTATTGAAAGGTTTAATCCTAAAACTCTTTCAGTGCTGACTAATTAATACCCTAAAGTGCTGGAGATAATTTGAAGATTTTTTTAAAATTCCACCCCAAAACGGTGTATATTGGGTTTACTGCTATATTTCATCTACACCACAGTGCGGTGTATCATTAGTTACTAATAATTCACTTAAGTTTGACAGGTGCTGCCATCTTTCATTAGAGATTAAAACTGATAACTTATAATGCCAATACACATCAATGCAGTGTACTAGTGAAGTTAGACACATTTTTACATCGCACTGCGGTGAAAAGTTTAATCCTAAAACCCTTCAGTGCGGGGTACAGATCAGTGATGGACCCAGCTAGTACACCATATCACAATGTATTGTCATAATTTCAATCGAAAGATGGCAGCAACTACTGTCAAACGTAGTGAAATATTAGTAACTAATGATACATCGCACCGCCATGTAGACGCACTGAAAGGGTCGTTCCCGCCACAAGGTGTGGATTGTATTTGGTGCAACCCGTCGTGAAGATAGTTTAGTTTTCATACCCGGCGCCCGATTCCGAGTTCAAGTAATTATCAGCTTCTGTTTCGACGATGCCGTTCATATCTAATCCGCCGTTATCCGTCGAGTAGTCGGGCGGCGGCGGCGAGTCGGTCCGTTCCGCTCCGTCTGCCGTACCGACCACAACTATGCCGACGCCATCTACCGCGTCGACTTCAACGCCGTCTATACCGTTCGGTTGGTTCGTAGCGCCGGTCTCGTCGGGCTTATCGTCGGCGGTGAGCGCCATCTTATTGAACGACTCGCGACTCGAAGAATTCCAACGACTAATTTTTCGAAAAAATAAATCGGTGATTTTTAATAAATCAAGTATACGTACGTAATGTTGAAAACTGGTGGAGGAGGGCGGCTCCAGTTCCGCAGAACTGGATCCACGGTTTAATAAATCTAAGCAATTCGGTGAACAAATCAAGACACAGTTTTTTAAGCGACATCGAAAACTATTGTTCTACATCATTCCACATCTACAGTAGAAACCACTTAGGCCAAAACAAATGAATACCTCGTTTCTCGTAATCGGTCGGTTCATTTTTGAAAACTGCTATAAAATTCGCAATCAGTTTGTTTCTATAGCTGCCGGGTCTGTTATTGTTAGCTTGATCATAATTTCATAAAAAGTAATGTACAGGGTAAATAGGCGACTGGTCGGGGCAACTCAGCAGAGATGAGAAACAAGGTTTCAATTTTTTCTAGCCTAAGATCGGATCATTTTGGGAACAATGAAATTCGTCTGGTTTATCAGAAATCCGAAATAAACATCATCTCTTTCATATGTTTATGTATAGATGCATAATTATGAGTTAGAGTTAACTGTGAACTCAGGCACCAGTTCCACAGTTGTGTGTTCGAGTTAACTGTGAATTCAGGCTCCAGTTCCACAGTTGACAACTTAGGAGTTAACTGTGAATTCAGGCTCCAGTTCCACAGTTGACAACTTAGGAGTTAACTGTGAATTCAGGCTCCAGTTCCACAGTTGACAACTTAGGAGTTAACTGTGAATTCAGGCTCCAGTTCCACAGTTGACAACTTAGGAGTTAACTGTGAATTCAGGCTCCAGTTCCACAGTTGACAACTTAGGAGTTAACTGTGAATTCAGGCTCCAGTTCCACAGTTGACAACTTAAGAGTTAACTCTGAACTCAGGATCCAGTTCCACAGTTGTGTGTTAGAGTTAACTCTGAACTCAGGATCCAGTAGAAATCAGTTCATTTTCAATGAGTCAAATCCTAACTCAAAATTGCCGAATTGGACCCGTTCTTTTTTCTGTATTCGGAATCCTGATAAACCTGATCTGAATTAGCGATTAACAAAGCCATGCATTAAAAAAATTGCGATGAAAAATTCGGCAAACATTATTCATGCCTTCGGAAATTCGCTAGTTCTCCCCAAAAAAAAACTTACGCAGGTTTATCGGTCTCGTTTTCTAGGATATGATTAGGAGTCTCCTCGGGAGACGGTCCGACCTTCGTCTTGTTGTTCTTCGCCTGTGTTTCCAATTTGCGATCGTGTTGTTTTTGGATTCGTTGCTGGCGTTTTTCTTCCTTTTCTTTGCGTTTGCTGCAAACGGAAAATGAGAATTAGGTTTAAACATCAAAATGTGCCGTATTCCTGAAGTGTTTCATCAATGGTTATAATGAGGACAACATCAGTATTCCTGAAGATGACTATTAGGATATAGTGGAAACGTTGAATAAACTACACTAGCTCAAGGAAACATTTCAGACTCTTTTTATTCTTAGTGTGCAGGGATTTTATATTATCTTTACAACACGGACTCAGAGTGTTTCATCAATGGTTATAATGAGGACAACATGAGTATTCCTGAAGATGACTATTAGGATATAGTCGAAACGTTGAAATAAACTACTATCTCGAAGTTTCATTTTCGGACTTTTTATTATCATTGTGGGATTCTCTCCTCATCGCGTCAACACGGATATTGTGTTCTACCTATCGTGACCTGTTAGTAAAATCGCTTGTTAGGGGTTCAGCAACGGTCTGGTTCTCTTTGACAAATGCTATAAACACAACACGAGGAACTGCAGTCGCTCAATAGTTGGCTAAATAGTTGACCGGTTCGACAAACCCTTTCAGTGCTTCTACACCACAGTGCGGTGTATCGATCAGTGATGGAATTTGCTAGTACATCGCACTGTGGTGTATTGATGTTACCAGTAATTAGTTTTTATCTCTTTTGAAAGATGGCAGCACCTATCAAACACAGTGAAATATTAGTAAATAATGATTAACGATACACCGGACTGTGGTGTAGATGCACTTTGGCGGTTTGTCTGTTATACACCGCACTGGGGTGGAATTTCTAAAGATTTTCCAATAATCTCCAGCACTTTCGTGTATCAATTAGTCAGCACTGAAAGGGGTCAAATAATCACTTATCAACCTGTTTACTTAAACCGACTTTTGAGCAACAGCAGCCTCTCATTTCTTCCGGGTAAACACATTGAATCAATGACAGTGACTTTGTTTCTTACTGATAAAATGACGTGAACTACTGAACAGCGTGAAGATCCATTTCGGTGACAATTTACTAAAGCAACTCGACTCGACTTAAACGCGTAACTGCTGAAGACAAATATAGTAACACGCGCCACAGAGCTGACAAAACTATGACAGTGTCCCTACGGATTGGTCTTTCCAGAATATAAGGAGTTTTAAAGGAGAACATTTCAAATTTTGAGGAAGCGTCTGCATCCCAATTACTGTAGACTCCTCCTAAATCGGTACTGTTTATCTCAGTAAACCATTGATTCAGTGGTTTTGTAAGAAAATTGTCATCCTCTACACCAACTAAAATAGGTTTCTAATTCGGTAACCGCCTAATTGGGTAAACATAATTTCCTGGTCCAAACTGGAACCGATTTAGTTGTTGTTTAATGTACAACTTCAAACTAGACAAAAACTTTCTAATCGCTTATTTCTCAAATTTGAAGGAATTCTTTCTTCGAAAAGGAGTTTCTGACATTTTGCTCAAATCAAAGGAGCTTCAAGCGCGTTTAAAAAGAACTGTCCGTTTTGAAGTAGTTTTTGAAGGATTTAAGGAGTCGTAGGGAGACCCGTAGTTACTGTCAGCCGCGCGCAGCGAGTTACCTCATTGTGACCTCCACGTGAACGAACAAATTGTGAAAGACAAAAAAGATGCAGTGACTCGACACAAGGTGGCAGCACCGTGCGTATTTACCGTTCCAATTTCAGCCTGCGTCTGCGTTTTTTTAATTCGTCTTTCTCAGTCGAGTGTCTACAGTACGCGTGAAGAAAATACATGTCTTCATTTGAACCCGGTTCATGGCTACAGTTTAACCCAGTTCTTTCGCTACATTCAAAACCGGAGTTTTTAGCTATATTCAATCCCATTTTTTATTTATACTTGACGCCCCTTTACGGCCTATTTTTACCCCAGAAATTTTTGAAGCAATTCAAAAGAAATTCAATATTTCTTAAATTCAAATCATTAAAACTATGCATAGGTCTCAGGTCAATTGTTCTTTTTTGATAAGTACCTGCTGGTATTTCAAACACCTTGGCCCGGTTTAATAGACTGGTATTATCTTTAGCCGGCGTGCTAACACTCAATTCATTTTCAATTAAGTTAGCCCGGTTAGGATAATGCCAGTCCATAAAACCGGGCCCTGAAACCTTTTCTCCGCCCTCTGCCCCGGGACGACTCTCTCCCGTACGACGTACCTGTAACATTCCAATCCGACCGTGATGCAAATTATAATCAACAACACGACGAACGAAATCGGAATCATGACGACGTTCATTTGTCGATCGGGCGATTTGTAGTATTCGTCGAGTCCGATCTGCACGACGTCGAACCCTAAATCACGGTTAATATCCGGCCGCGAAGTGTTCATTATATCTGCAACGAAAAATATATATATATATATATGTAACGATTGCGAGACAGTGAAAATTACGCACGCGCTCACCGGGGATCGGGGTAATGAAGAAGTAAAAATGGACCGCAAGGGGCATCGAGTATAAATAAAAAATGGGATTGAATATAGCTAAAAACTCCTAGTAGACGCTTAGTTGAATTTTAATTATTTTTGGGGCCGAAGTTGGCGCAAAAAACGTGAAACTTGGACTTAAAAATGGAGGTCGTCTGCATCCTCTGGTGTCGCTCACTGACCAGGGATTGAACCTGGGTCTCGTACGTAGAAAACAAATGTGTAATCCAGTAGACAAATAGAACTAGTCCATGTACTACGTCTATACAGCTTGTAGCGTAACATATGAAAGATCACTTTTTTACCAAATAAATGTTTACTTTGGGTCCTAAGTTACACAATATGTTGACGTATTAACTACTCTAAACCCTAACCCTTTAGCACGATATCTTTTTACTATATATACATATTTATTTCTCTTTAAACATTTATTTGGATAAAGTTCCACAGCAAACAAGATCTCTGGACCAGTTCCACAGTTGTGTGGGTTTAAGCAGGATGCAGTTCAAACAGTTGGTGTGGGTTTAATTTGACTCTGAATCCAGTTCCACAGTTGTGTGGGTTTAATTTGACTCTGAATCCAGTTCCACAGTTGTGTGGGTTTAATTTAACTCAGGATCCAGTTCCACAGTTGTGTGGCTTTAATTTGACTCTGAATACAGTTCCACAGTTATGTGGGTTCAATTTGACTCTGGATCCAGTTCCACAGTTGTGTGGGTTTAATTTGACACTAGATCCAGTTCCACAGTTGTGTGGGTTTAATTTAACTCAGGATCCAGTTCAAACAGTTGTGTGGGTTTAATTTGACTCTGAATACAGTTCCACAGTTATGTGGGTTCAATTTGACACTAGATTCAGTTCCACATTACAATGCTATCCCATTATCACTAGGGCTTGTGTGGCCAGTTTGTTTATATCAGTTGACCAGCTGCAGCCAATCAGAAGCTAGGGTTAGGGTTAGTGGTCATGTGCTTGGGGCTATTTGCATATATCAGGTGACCAGCTCCAGCCAATCAGAAGCTAGGGTTAGGGTTAGTGACCATGTGCTTGGAGCTATTTGCATATATCAGGTGACCAGCTGCAGCCAATCAGAAGCTAGGGTTAGGGTTAGTGGTCATGTGCTCGGGGCTATTTGCATATATCAGGTGACCAGCTCAAGCCAATCACAAGCTAGGGTTAGGGTAAGTGGTCATGTGCTTGGGACTATTTGCATATATCAGGTGACCAGCTCCAGCCAATCAGAAGCAAGGGTTAGGGTTAGTGGTCATGTGCTTGGGGCTATTTGCATATATCAGGTGACCAGCTCCAGCCAATCAGAAGCTAGGGTTAGGGTTATAACTGTTTCTAGGTGGGAGGAGGTGTATGTTTACATACAGTGAGATCAGTTCATTGACAGCCGACTCATGATACATCCGACAACCAGAATAAATAGAAATCAACAAACTGAATTGAATATTCATAGGTGAAGTCAAATTTGTTTTGAAAATAACTCATAGTTTCTTTTGAATGTAATAGTCGACTGGATCATATTAATAACTAATTAGTCTCTTTGTTCTAGGTTGTTTAAATATATCTCATAATTTCATTACAACATCAGTATTCCTGAAGATGACTATTAGGATATAGTCTAAACGTTGAATAAACTAAACTAGCTCAAGGAAACAGTTCAGACTCTTTTTATTCTTAGTGTGCAGGGATTTTATATTATCTTTACAACACGGACTCAGAGTGTTTCATCAATGGTTATAATGAGGACAACATCAGTATTCCTGAAGATGACTATTGGGATATAGTCTAAACGTTGAATAAACTAAACTAGCTCAAGGAATACAGTATTCCTGAAGATGACCATTATTAGGATAGGCCTATAGTGGAAACGTTGAATTAAGTACAAGCGTCAAGGAAACATTTCCGTTGTTTAACTATGTCTTACCCATCAGCGCGTTTTTATATAGCACAAATTGTGTAAGTTGCGGAGTGCTGAGACTACCGCCGGCCGGTAGAGTCACGTACAGGGAGATCACTAGATAATGTTTATTCTGCCTCGGAGCCGGAGAGAAGACGATGTCACTCGCTGAGAAATTCCTATCCGAGAAGAAAATAGAGAAAGTTACGCACTTTTATTGAAAAATCCTGACAGGTCAACATGGTAATTAGTCAACCCACAGGCTCCCTACAGGCCAGTGGATATTAGGAGTTTATAGGGAATTTTAAAGGAAGAAGTTTCAAGAAATTACTGTAGACTTCTCCTAAATCGGTACTGTTTAAATCAATCATTCCTGGATATACAGACCAGTCTCATTCTTGGATATAAGGATTTTCATGGATATAAGGATTTTCATGGAGGTTGACAGGAGAAAATTTCAAATTTCCGAGGAAGCGTCTGCATCCCTTTCATATCCCAATTACTCCCAATTGACTTCTCCTAAATCAGTACTGTTTATCTCAGTAAACTATTAATTCAGTGGTTTTGTATGCAAGTTTTACCCTTTTCACTACTTAACTCTGTTTCTAAATCGGTAACTACCTAATTGGGTAAAAACAATCCTGATCCCAACTGCACTGATTTAGGCGTCTAGTCTACTGTACAACTGTGCAAACATTTATAATTGCTTATTTCTCAAAATTGGAGCTTAAATGTCCAAGTTTTGGGCATTTTGCACAAATCAAAGAATTTTCAAGCAACCTTTTTCTTTTAGAAAGGGTTTTTAAGGAATCAAGGAGCAGTAGGGCTATCGTCCGGAATCTACCAGGCGTCACAAGTGTGGCATGTATGAGGACATCATGCTAACTCAGTGGCTCCACCTGTAGACTGTATCCCATACTATCAAACGATACTTACTTATAGAGAGTTAGATTATTGTTGATTCCGCAAGCGGCCGGGTTGTTACGACAATAACCGTTTAAATCAATCAGCAAAATATCCTTGAATCTGCTGGTCAACGGGGTCCACTAGCAGAAGAAAAAGAAACATCAATATTATACAATTCTGGGGCCAGTTTCACAGTCGTGACTTAAGTCCAAAAGTGGTCTTAAATCTTAAGACTGGCCTTAAGTTGTTAGATTGGCTGTAGAACTAAGTTGGTCTTAGACTGGTCTTAAGTCTAAGTCATGACTATGCAACCGGCCCCCTGGGGTGCAGTTGCGGAAAAGTTGGTTAAAGATAACCAGCTGATAAATACCATAGTAGGCCTAACTATGAACTTGTAATTGTCACTGTGTCATCTATCCACTGGATAAATCTAACCAACTTTTGGACAATTGCAGCCCCAGATAAATACCATAGTAACAATGAACTTGTAACTGTCACTTCATCAACTATCCACAAACAAATTTGTGAGCAACTGCAGCCCCCAGGGCCCGGTTTCACGAAAAAGTTTAAGCCTAAAACGGTTAAGTTTGAACTGTTGTCCTCATTGAAGATATGAAGTAACCAATGGCAATTACACCAAAAATTTGAGTTTAACTTCTTCGTGAAACTGGGCACTGGAGCCAGTTCCACAGTTGTGAGTTAAGAGTTAACTCTTCAGTTATTTGAGTCAAATCTTAACTCGCAGCTGTGGAACTGGATCCTGATCTTTATCTTGACAAAAAGAAACAATGTCAGCGAAAAGATTAAGACCTTGTAATTGTCACTACATCAACTATCCACTGGTTAACTGTTGGCCTAACCAACCTTAGAGCAACTGGCTCCTGATTGCTTCGGCACAATATACAGGGACAATGTCCAATATACTACAGGAACTTGCCCTAATGCAGGTACTCGCCCCAATACAAGGACTTGCCCCGATGCACTTGCCCAAAATAGACTTATCCAATACAAGGCCTTACCAATGATAATGAAGTACAGAGACGTGCCTATTAATTAAGACTTGCCCAAAACAGAGGGACGCGCGACTTGCCCCAAGGCCCAATATTTGGCAATAATAAAATGCACTTAAGATTTTGTTAGATTTGATTATTATAGGCCGAAAGCAAGATCCCGCCCTCAGTGAAAAATACAAATTCTTAATCTAAGACAAATTAGTAGCAGCTGTTTGAAAAATTTACAAATACAAGTAACAAGGGTCAGGGATGGCTTTTTCATTTATTCAGCAGTATCTTTAACTCACTTGTGCTGGAGTCATCTGATAAAATTGCGTGGTAATCGTGTTCTGTAATCGTTCACCTGAAATTCGAATAACAGTTCAACTAATTAGGCCATTAATTAGACTCATTTTAGAATAGAACGATCGTCGATCGACGGGAGACCGAGTAGTATCTTCTCTTACAAATCCTTTTAAAATCGCGGCTTACTTTCTAAAGTGGCTGATGTCAGACAAACCAAACAGGCGCCGATTAAAATTAGCTTCATCGGAAACATTTCCAGGCCGATTAAATGCAGTTGTGATGGTTAAATGGAATGTTTAAATCGATTTGTTATCCTCCAGTAGCGGTTTCTGTTTACTTTCTCATTTGACAGCTGTCGCATAGGCGGCAGCACTGTACGGTGTTTATGCGGTTAAATCCTATTAGCGGGTTTAAGCTCAGCCGACACAGTTTCTAATCTTTATCAAATAATCTTAAGCCTTATTAGTCAATCGAACTGATCCGGGCACTGATCTCATTCTGAAGGGTGAGTTAGTGCTGACGTATCCATTCCGACGACGTGTCGGTAAAGCATTTTACTTTTGAAATCTGAGGACGTTCTCGGGACACAGTCCGCGATGAGCGCCAACTACAACCAAAACTATACGATGAAACGATGGCCAAATTTAATGGGTCCAAGATACCCCAAAACGCAATTCTAAAGATTGCAATGAAACCAAGCCTCAAACTTTTGGGTGAAGCTATGTGAAACATGCCCAAAAAATTGAGGACAGGGCCCAGTTTCACAAAAAAGTGAACTCAAATTTTTGGTGTAATTGCCAGTCTTTAATGAGGACAACAATTCAAACTTAACCGGTGACACTGGGCCCAGATCAAAATCCGAAATCATCGCAAAGGAACGAACACAAAATCAAACCGTTCTTATTTTCATCAAATAAAAAAACACATTTTTTATTCATATATAAAAGTATTTCATACATAAATAGCACCAAAATTCAAAGAACTGCCACGAAACTTCGACGCGCGATCTTCAGAGCCTCACCTGCCGCAGATGGTGTCTCCCTTAACGAACCGAACCAACCCATTCGTATATTGAAAGTTCATATTTCTTAACAATAGAAACTGTTTATTAAAATAAGAAAAACTACCAATCGTTTTCGTCGTCGGATGATTCAGTTTTCGAGTGAAATATCGAAGCAGACGACATGACGTCGCGAACTTGTTTACGCGGGTTCTCTTCGAGCGTCGTCTCGACGGCGCCCGTCTCCGATAGCAACCACTCCAACTCTACAAAACAATCAACCATTTACACTTTAGAAACATCTCTTAATCTACTTGAATGTTTTATCTTCAGGGTCCAGTTCCACGGTTCTGAGTTAGGATTTGACTCATTGAGTTAACTCATTGAAAATGAACAAACTTTAACTCTAACTGACAACTGCGGATTTGGGTTCTGTTTTACAATAACTTTATGATTATGAATCTTGTCTTAAAACTTTTTAATGAATATTTTCATCAGGAATTTCAATGTATTTTTTTCAGTTTACGGTAAACCTAAGTGAGACGCAGTTTAGTGCCGTCTACAAATATTCACTACCCTATTAACACAGGGTGTGATCTAAGCACTTGTCCGATTGTTCGGGACAAGTATATTCTCATCAGGGCAAGTAGGTTATCATTATCACTTGTCCCCCGGGCTAGTGCAATTTTATGTCACAAAGCTTTTTCCCACTCGATGCAACGGATGATAGCGCCACCAATCGGACTGTCTGTGTAGGGCAAGTATTTTTAGGAAGGCAAGCGAAATTTCAGATATGCTTGCCACCCGGGCAATTGGCTTTCATTCCTTAGATCGGACTCTGCAGAGTCCTAGATTCAACATATGTAGTGCCGTCTATAAATACTTATTATTTTTATTCCTTATTGTTATTCATTATCATTATTATTATTCTTATTTTGCCCGAGGGATTGAAGCGATAAAATACGAACCGTCGACAGTTAGTTTCGTTGTTCCGATCGACAGCGGTCCGATGAACTGTTTCTTCATCTCGTTGTCGCGGTAAACGAAAATCGTCGGCAGATTTTTATCCGGATAATTCTGAATACAAACGTCCGCTTTGCCCTTCAGGAATTTCGTCGACGCGAACTTCTGAGCTAACTTCGATAGATGATTGTTCACTAATCTACACAGGGGTATCCTAGAAATAAAGAGAAATATCCTAGAAATACTAACATATCCTAGAAATGAGAGAAATATCCTAGAAATAATGAAATATCCTAGAAATACAGAAATATCCTAGAAAAAGATGAATTTTCTAGAAATAGATGAATTTTCTAGACATAGAGAAATATCCTAGAAATAGATGAATTTTCTTGAAATACAGACACATCCTAGAAGAGATGAATATCCTAGAACTAGAAGTATCCCAGTAAAATTACAGACTATTTTTAGAAATACGGAACTAATTTAAATCTCTGTTCCTTCATCGGTCCAAACTTACGCGTCACTGTAGACATGGACGACGACCCAGATTCCATCTCCGGCTTTATTGACCTCGGTGACCCAGTCGGACTTTGAGATTTCCCGCACGTCTCCGAATCGGCATTGATTCAACTTCTCCTTCATTTCTAGAATCCTCTGACGTCTGCCGAGAAAAAATAAATTATGCAAATTAATACAACAATCGAAAATATGAAAATAATGGAGACCGTTTCAGAAATGGGTGTTGTTTTAGTGAATGGTTCTCTGAATTGGGAGTTTTTAAGACAATTTCGAAGGTCTAATCCTCGGAATGAAAACAAACATGTTTGATCTCGGGAACCATGTTTCATGTTTCACATAAAAACACACGACTGTACATGGAAACGCTCGGAAACATGTTTCTGTGTTTCCCTGCATCGTGTGCATCGGGATTAACAAACTTGTGAGGGACTGCTCCGACGCTCCTGAATGACATCTAGCTAGATACCAACCTGTATTCCTCGAACATCCTTTCATCTTCATCGGAAATATCATCTTCATTTTCATTCAATTCGTTGAGATTCATTTCGCCGTAGTCTTTACCTGAAATCACCATCGATTAAACTGTTTAAAAACAAGGTAAAGGCCACGCACAATAGATGGCGCCATAATACACATAGGCCCTAGTGAAAATTGGTTCATTTTTGATGGAATATTGACGTAGTTGGTCTACTAAAAGGGGAGACATGGACTACACCAGAAAACGCAGCAGTCTACTCGAAAACATGGACACGGACTGCTTAAAAATACGGGCGCGGACTGCTTGAAAAGTTGGACATGGACTGATTAAAAACTTGGACAATGGTTTAATAAAAAGAAGAAAATGGACGCGGATACGGACAACTTGAAAACACGGATACGGACTGGTTTACACTGTAAATACCTGTAGTTTTATCTTGTATTGTCTGTTCGACCATTTTAACGACATCATCCTCGGTTATTTCCGGTTGTTCTTTATCAGGGATGATTCCTTTAGCTCGTAGTACGTCGTTCCACTGCGTGTCAGCGTTCGGGTCCTAAAATAAAATACACATCACCAGTCAATTTAAATATAATAATAGATGAATAAACGTTTTCATGGGTTTGGGATAAATTGGGACTCGATATTCATTCAAATTTTTCAGTTTACTGAAAAGGTATCGTAAATAGAGGTGTAATAAATATTGATTGAATTGAACTTGAATTTCTAGTTCGATTCCTCAAGTTTTAATCAGAAATCATGACACTAAAGATTTTCATAGGTTAAAGACTGGTTGAGGCATTATTTAGACCGAGCTATCAGTAATCAACCAACAACTTCAAAAGTGCCCTAATTTTGTCTAAATAAAATGATTGAATTGAACTTGAATGAGCCGGTTCGATTTATTCTTCGACTTTTTCTGTCATTTTCTAAAAAAATATCCGACTAAAACAAAGTGGAATTGAGGTGGATTATCGAATTCTTTGTTTACCTGCATTTTCAGTCGATTTCAACCGGTTTTGAGCGAGTAATCCTGATTAATTCGTCTAACTTCGAGAACGTCGGTGACTAATTGACTTACTTCCGGGATGCGTAATTGTGATTGCGCATTGGATATAAAATGGCCGCTCGGAATCGACGCGATTTTCGTCGATTGTCGTCGGATTATTCGCTCTAATGACCGAGGTAAGAATCGCCGAAGCGGTCAGCGGTTCGATTCGACCGGATCGGATCGCTTGGCTCGGGATTCGAACCCGCTCGTCGATCCGGGGAACCCCTGCAACTGGGAAATCCCTTCTTTTTCACACTGGGCAATCCCTGCTGCCGTTTTCAATTACGTCATTGCCGATTAATTACGTCATTATTGTAAACAAAAACAAAGAAGCACGTGTTTTCATCTAATTCGGTTTAAATCGTCTGTTTGTTTTTAGGATGTGGAGATTGTTTGGATATAAAATGTCTGAAAACACACCGATCCCCGATGACCCGACGACAATAACGACGACCGCGGAAACCTCCGCCGCAGACGACGCCAACAATGCGCCGAAACGAGTTACCGCGGCGAGAAGATCGTCCAGTAATTCGGACGCGATGCCGCCCCCGTGCTCCACCTCGGCGGTCGCGTACGCGAAGAAGAATTTGCCGATACGTCCCGGAATCGTTTGGGCGATCGGGGCGCGACTCGAGATCATGGACGAATACGGAAAATGGTAAACACTCCCCGCAACCCTTTACCTAATAAAACGCTTCAGCGCAGCTTCACTTCAGTGCGGTGTATCAATCAGCAATAGAATCTGCTAGTACACTTTATCGCTGTGTATTGATTAGACTAATATCTACTGAAAGATGGCAGCACCTGTCAAACACATCTACTACGCCACAGTGCGGTGTATAAAGCAGTGTTAGATTTGGCTAGTACACCGCACCACTGTGTATTGATGTCATTAGTTACTAGTCTTAAAGCTATTGAAACATGGCTGTAATGTCATTAGTTACTAGTCTTAAAGCTATTGAAACATGGCAGCATCTTTAGAACACAGGTTCTACGCCGCAGTGCGGTGTACCAATCAGCAATAGACTTTGCTAGTACACCGCATCGCTGTGTATTATTGATGTTTTTAGTAACTAGTCTTATAGCTTTTGAAAGATGGCAGCTATTGAAAGATGTTTCAAACAAACACGTCTACTACACCACAGTGCGGGGTATCAATCGGTGATGCACTTTGATAGTACATCGCATAACGATGTGTTGATGTTATTAGCGACCAGCTTTTAATTCTATTGTAAGATGGCAGCACCTGCCTGTCATACGTGAAATATATAGGCCCTATTAGTGACTAATGATACATCGCATCATAGCGTAGATGCCCTATAGCCGTATTCCAGTTAAACAACGCACTGGGGTGAAATTTTTGAAGACTTTGAAGGCTAAGCACCGAAAGCTTAGCCGGTCATCATAATTTATACCTAATATATATGTTATATCTTTACCATTATCATTATGATCTTTACCCTTATCATTATACACACCCTAATCATTATCATCATGATCAGTGGCCAGTTTTATAGACTGGTATCAACTTAAACCAGGGGGCTAACTTAATTCATTTTTCAATCGAGTTAACCCCTGGCTTGAAGTTAATACCAGTCTATAAACTGATCCCTGGCCTATAAAAGATCATCTGTACCATATTTCAACTTTTACTACTTTATCCTTATTCCTCACTTTGTCGTCCGTTAAATCTTTACCTCCCTTCAACAGGGCCCAGGGAACTAGGTCCTTAATTCCAGAGGATCGGTTGCATTTTATTGTGTGAAACTTATATGGCGAATTTTGTTAAAATCTATCGCAGGTATTCGGGTAGAATCGCTGAAATGGACGAACGTAAGAAGCTAGTTCTAGTTCATTACGACGGTTGGAACGTCAGATACAACGAGTGGTTAGAGATGGAAACAGAAATGATTCGACCTTTAATTCGACATTCGGATCGCAACGACGAGAAACAGGCGAAACAAATGGTGAGCGATTGATTTGAAACCAACAGGGGCAGTTTCGCAGTTGTGGCTTAGATATAAGATCAGTCTAAGCTCATTTTGTTTCTATAACCAATCTAACAACTTAAGACCAGTCTAAGCTCATTTTGTTTCTATAACCAACCTAACAACTTAAGACCAGTCTAAGCTCATTTTGTTTCTATAACCAACCTAACAACTTAAGACCAGTCTAAGCTCATTTTGGTTCTATAACCAATCTAACAACTTAAGACCAGTCTAAGAGCAACTTAGTTCTATAACCAATCTAACAACTAAAGACCAGTCTAAGACCAACTTAGTTCTATAACCAATCTAACAACTAAAGACCAGTCTAAGACCAACTTAGTTCTATAACCAATCTAACAACTAAAGACCAGTCTAAGCTCATTTTGGTTCTATGGCCAATCTAACAGCTTAAGACCAGTCTTTATATTTCACACCGCTCATTGAGCTGAAGTCACAAATACAAATGATATGATCTATTTTTGTGCAGATTTTCAAAGTGGATGATGAAGTTTTGGGTAAATGGACCGACGGTAGATTCTACTCCGCTAAAATCATCGCTCTTCTCATGAAAGACGGTAAGAAGCTTATGACAATTTTTCTAATAGTCTGGATCCAGTCACACAGTTGTGAATAAGAGTTAACTCTGATTTCTGGACCCAGTTTCACGGTTGTGAGTTGAAGTTAAAGCCCTCGACTTGAAATTAGTTTATTTTCAATGAGTTAAATCTAGATTCACTTGGTCCGTATTTTCGAAATTGAAATTAAGATTTTTTCACAAAATTTTTTCAGAATTGTATGAAGTGCTGTTTGACGATGGGTTCACCAGAAAACTGTCTCCGACACAAGTGAAAGCCGCCGTTCCAACTTCTAAGAAGGTAAAATCTTAAGTTATAAAAGAAAATGAAATTTCAGTTTTATACAAATTGAGATCGTAAATTAGCAAATCTTTCGGGAAAGCGATAACGTTTCAATGCGAATCAAGTTCATGATTTCCAAATCTTTTACATTTTCTGGTTTACGCAAACAATCTTCATAAATTTGCTTATCTTTCGGGAAAAGAACCATTTCTCTTTATATGCAAACGTTATGCAAATTATATGAATAAATTTGCATATATTTCAGAAAATCGTGTTCATAAATTTGCGTTTGTTTCAAATAAGTGATTTCTGTTTTATGCAAATTATATTCATAAATTTGCATACCTTTAAAAAAATAACTATCTCTCTTTTTATGCAAACCCTATGCAAATTATATGAATAAATTTGCATATATTTCAGAGAGTCGATTCGTCGGAGGCGAAAGAAAGCGATTATTTCGAAGGTTTAGATAAATCGGCAACCGTCACGAAGTCCGGACGAAAAGCGACGTTAATAACGACGGCGTTGATGAAAGAACGTCGTCGGAGTTCGAATTCGAACGTCGGAGATAAACGCGAGCGTTCGCTGTCAACCGGATCGCAGCAGTCCGGCCGGTCACGTTCGCTGTCGAGGAGCTCCCTGCGGGAACGATGCGTATCGGGCGGTTCGGACGCGGTTGAACCGGCGCCATCTAGTGGCGGACTCGCGGATATCGTCGACGGGAAAGCTTCGCTCGAGCGGGCGGAATGCAACGCGTCGAGTCCTTTAACCGAATCGGCGAACGAGATAAAGAAAGAGCAGACGGATGAGAGTACGTCTGCCGAGAAGGTCACCACCGTGTCTCCGAAGAGCAAAAAGGTCAAGAAGAAACACAAAGACGGCCTGGATTTCGGAAAGAGCAAATCGTCGAAAAAGGCGACGAGCAACGACGAGGGCGGCTCCGGAGAGAAGAAGAAGAGATCGTCGGACGCGGGATCGAGCGAGAAAAAGAAGAAGAAAGAGCGACGATCGAGCGAAAAGAAAGAGAGACGACGCAAGTCGGGCGATCGACACCACAGTACGAAAGAAAAAATGTCACCCGTGAAAAGCGGCGTAAAAACGGCGTTGAAGTTCGAAACGGGTGATTCTGGTAGCGACGCGACGCCCCCTGGTGGTGATTTGATGAACGATGCTTCGCCATCTCCCCCGCCGCCGCAGCCCGAGAAGAAAAAGGTGATCATGACCGCGGCGTTTCGCCGGGAGATGGAACGTCGCGAGAAATTAGGGGAGAGCGTCGACGTGGAGCAGGTTCTGAAGAGTGAAACACCGGCGCCCTCTAACCAGCAGACGACGGTAACACCGGCGCCCTCTCACCAGCCGATCGAACCACCTGTGCCCTCGAATGCACAGACAGGACCGGCGTCCCCTAACCAGCAGAAGACCGAACTATTAGCACTCTCTAACCAGCAGACAGAGATAGGACCACCGGCGCCCCCTGACCAGCAGACGGACGTTCGAACAACAGTCGGCCAATCAAAACAGATCGATGAAGAGAAAGGTTTGTAGGGATTCTTTAGAATTGTCTTTTATAGAAATGAAGAGCCCTTTTAGCCTAAAAAGTTTCGCTTGAACCCAGTATCAACTCAATTACCTTTTGATGCAGTAAAACATCCGGTGTCAGTTCCATAGTTGAGGTTTAATACCTGAAGGGGTCTTAAATCTTAATACTGGTCTTAAAATGTTAGATTGGATATGGAACTTAGTTGGTCTTAGCCCGGTCTTAAGTCTTGAGCCCTGACTATAGACCCAGCCCCAGGGGTCATGGCTTAGACTGAATACCAGTCTGAGACCAACTTAGTTCTATAACCAATCTCAGCTTTAAAGACCAGTCTTAGCTGTTCTGTAGCCTGTCTAACGATTTAAATCAGTCATAAGATTGAAGATGACTTTAGGGCTTAAGTCATGACTATGCATCTGGGCCAGGGCCTATCTCCATCTATAAATCAAGGCCTAGGATTATAAAGCCTCTATTGATGATGATCTGTTTTTCAGCCGTCTGCTCGATAGCGTCTGCCGCTGTTGTAAAGGAAGCACCGACTGAAATTAAACTCGAACCGAATGAAGAACCCGACAATCGACTCAACGTTAAAGCGAGAGAGAAGGTATGCATTAAAAATACGGCGCAAGATTTTCAGATTATGCCAAATTAAAAAAATAGTTTTTGATATAGGGCTAAAAGATGATACCTTGTTTTTCCTAATCAGTCGGGTCACTTTTGTAAACCGCAATAGAATTTGTAATCAGTTTATTTCTATAACTGCCGGGTCTGTTATTGCTTAGAGCCTGATCATGATTTTTAAAAAAGTTATGTAAAACGTAGATATTAAGCTCAGAGAAATCAATGCGAAAGAAGGTATCCATTTTTGGTCGCGAAGTCAGTGAATGGTTTGGGAAAAAAAAGCTAAAAAGCAGGGACATTTATTGAGATCGCGCATAAATTAAATAGCTAGATCACGCATAAATTAAATAGCTAGATCACGCATAAATTAAATAGCTAGATCACGCATAAATTAAATAGCTAGATCATGCATAAATTAAATAGCTAGATCACGCATAAATTAAATAGCTAGATCGCGCATAAATTAAATAGCTAGATCGCACATGAATTAAATAGCTAGATCACACATAAATTAGATAGCTAGATCGTGCATAAATTAAATAGCTAGATCACGCATAAATTAAATAGCTAGATCGCGCATGAATTAAATAGCTAGATCACGCATAAATTAAATAGCTAGATCGCACATGAATTAAATAGCTAGATCACGAATAAAATCAAACAGTTTCCGTCCATGTCTTAAGTATTTGACTGCGTTAATTGATTGGATTCTTAGCAGATCAAGTCAGGGAAATAAAAGTGGCCACCCTGAAAAAAACTTTTCCAAAAATGTTCCTTCGCGTGAAATCCTAAATGTCTTCACGATTTATTTTCAGCCGTCGTTTGACGATATTTTGCCGCCGCCGTTTAAAAAACAGCGTTTAGATTCGTCGGTTAGTGAACCGACGACAGCACCAGTCGCGGAAGCGCCACCTACGATACAAGACTCGCCGATGGAAGTATCGGAGACGTCGCCGTCGCCGAGTAGGAAGAAATACCCGCGTCGAGACAGGCGCGGAAAAACTGGCGCGAAACCGTTGAATTCTACGCCAGCTGCCGATCCGGGCGCGGGCGGCGACTCGGCAGCCGCCGGACTAGCACCGGTGGCGCCACCGGTGGTCGCGCCGCCGTCGTGCAGTAAGGCGTTCGTCATCGAGGAGGACCACAACCCGTTCAAATGTCCGTACGACGACTGCAACAAGAGTTTCCGTAAAGATCGTCTGCTCGAGTACCACATCAAATATTACCACGACGACGACAACAACAGTAAACCGGTGCTGCCACCTAGGAAACGACGCAAAACTACGAGCATCTGTGAGTTTCTGTGATTCTGCTAAAACGGGATGGGGGCGCCACTTACCTGGAATCAGGGAAATTAGTTGAGATCACCAAGCCCTACTTAAGCGCCTGAGACCCCCTAAAATTACTGGGTGACCCATTTATGTCATAATTAGACCCTCCTAAAATCTCACTTAAACGCATGAGACTACTTTTAAAATCACTCTAGGACCCACTTATCTAGGTCCACTAGGACCCACTTATGTGCCTGAAACCCCTGAACAATCAATGTGGCCCATTTACTGACGTATGTGATACTGCGACCTGGGTCACGTAAAATCTCACTGACACTGACTGTAGCGCCCGATATCCCCTACTGCCGGTTGCATAGTCATGGCTTAAACTTAGTTCTTAATCCAATCTAACCACTTAAGACCAGGGTTAAGATTTAAGACCACTTTTGGACTTAAGCCAGGACTGTGCCCTGAGTTGGCCCCTGAAGTACGATCAAAACCCCCCTGCTTGAATTTAACACTCTGGGTCTGGTTTCACAAAAATGATCAATTCCTAAATCAATTTGATGTGAATTAGCGAGGAAATTAAATCAATTCATGGATTTTGTGAAGCTGGGCCCAGAATCAAGTAAAGGCTCCTGTAACACCTGTGTCTATTGTTTCTGCAGGTTCTACAGACTCGGATATGTCGATCCAGTCCGGGTCGATGATGCTTCAACAACAGCAGCAGCAGCAGCAGCAGCAGCAGCAGCAGCAGCAGCAGCGTAGTAGAACGAGGACTGTATCGACTCGCAGTGAGGTCGACGTCGTACACGGAGGAGGAACCGATGAGGAATACGAGGTCGTTACCATCGACGATCACAACACCAACAACAGTACGTATTGCGGTAACTCGCGCCCCTCGAGCAGATCCTCGCGTCCCTCGAGCAGATCCTCATGATCCCTACGACTCCTCAATTCCTTTTAGAAACCCTTTAGCGCAAAATGCTTTTAAAACGTGCTTCAAAACTCATTCAATTTGGACAAAATACCCGAAACTCTGTTAAAACTCCTTCAATTTTGAGAAATAGGCAAATTGAGAATTAGAAATTTGTGTCTAGTTTTTAGTTGTAAATTAGACTACCCCTTAATCGGTGCAGTTAGGATTTGTTTTTATGCATTTAGGTAGCAATTAAGATTAGAAACTGAGTTCATGTCGAGTTAAGGGGTCGTAATTTGCTTGTAAAACCACTGAATTAACCGTTTACCGAGATAAACAGTACTGATTTAGTCTACGCGAGGCACTGAAAATATCCGAAATGCCCTTCTTTGAAAGACAGAAAATGTTGAAATGAATTTGAAAACTGTTCAAATGTCTTATCCGGCAAAATTTCCTGAGGATTTGCCTCAAAAGATTGTTTCCTCGGGATCATGAATGCTCTGTTTCGGATATTCAATTGTACGCGCATTGAGAATTTTCTGGAAATTTTTTGAAAGAATTGCCATTTACTTTGGTAAGGCAGCAGTAAAAATTGGACCCTGGATCCACTTCTGTGTAATTGGGATATGAAAGTGATGCAGAGGCTTTCTTAAAGTTTGAAATTTTCTGCATGAAAACTCCTTACATCCAGGAATGACTGAATTGTGGGGAACTTAGGGTAATATCAGTCCGCCTAAACCATATATTTCTAATTGGTATCTTTACGTAATACGTCTGCTTGTTATTGTTTTAGTTCACCACCAGGTGGCAGCACGAGAGCGTTACGAATCGCTGGGCTGCGAGTCGATCGACGTCACCGAGGACGAACAGGTCGACCCGACTCGCGAGGAAGAGGTCGTCAACTGCGTCTGTCTCGATAACTTTGAAAACGGTCTTATGATACAGGTAATTAAACACCAGGGGGCGCTTTGAAACGTTTAACCCCTGCTGGGTTTTCTGGAAACTAATCGTGTTTTTTTTTTCGTCAGTGTGAGTTGTGTTTATGTTGGCAACACGTGACCTGTTTGAGTCTCCCGGAAGATGCTCTGCCCAGTGAATATATCTGCATATTCTGCGTCAGTCCTAAAGGTATTTACAAATCCTAGGTTTCTTAAGACCGGGCTTTAGTTGTTAGATTGGTTATAGAACCAAAATGAGCTTAGACTGGTCTTAAGGTTGTTAGATTGGTTATAGAACCAAAATGAGCTTAGACTGGTCTTGAGTTGTTAGATTGATTATAGAAAATCAGCTTAGACTGGTCTTAAGTTGTTAGATTGGTTATAGAACCAAAATGAGCTTAGACTGGTCTTGAGTTGTTAGATTGATTATAGAAAATCAGCTTAGACTGGTCTTCAGTAAACTGGTTTTAAGTTGACTGAATAGTTATAGAACCACAATGAGCTTAGACTGGTCTTAATAAGTTATTTAACTGAAATGACTTCATTCTGGTCTAAAATGTAAGTCCAGACTCAATTGATCGTTTGTTTTGTTCAGGTTTGCGTAAAAGTGCTACGTTCAGCTACGATCAGGAATGGTTGAAAAACGGCGTTTTACCGAAATTCAAATTTCTGACGTCGGACGCGGTGAAAACCGATCACCAGACGGCGCTACTGAAAGGAACTAACAGTCTCATTGGTGATATTCACAATCTCAATAAAGTGCTGCGCGGCCTTCGTCAGAAAATTGCTCTTGCCAGGTAGGATATTGAAATGGGAATAAACAGAATGGAGGGGTAGCTAGGCTTATCCTCTCTTGATGAGTTATTCGATGACATGATTGGGGGATTCATGAAGGCGACCATCTTTACTGGAAGCCTGTGTGAGGGTAACTTGATGATGTCATAAGGTGATTTATGGAGACAACCATCTTAAGAAGTTAATTCTAGATCTTAAAATGACGTCAAAGAGGATTTATATTTCTGGAAAGTTTTAGATCTTTAATTAAATGATGGATTTATGGAGGCAGCCATATTTCATAGAAAGCTTTAAATCTTTTAATGATGTCATAGATGGATTTATGGGGGCAGCCATATTTCATAGAAAGCTTTAAATCTTTAAATGATGTCATAGATGGATTTATGGAGGCAGACATACTTTCTGCAAAGTTCTTGATCTATAAATGATGTCATAGGTGGATTTATAGAGGCAGACATATTTAATAGAAAGTCCTTGATCATTTGATGATGTCATAGGTGGATTTATTGAGGCAATCATCTCTTTGGTGAAGTGCTAAATCTTTATAATGAGATCATAGGGGGATTTTTGGAGGCAGCCATCTTAATGAAATATCGTTGAACTGTTGTCTATATTATTTTCAGTTGCGACGATCATCCGGACTTGAAAATCTGGTCGAAACACTGGGAGGTCGAACAGGAAGTGCCGATTGACCAGGACGCCACGGCGAATAAAGACACTGAATCCACGGCGACCGTCGACGAGGTCGCTAAAAATATCACCGAGTTCACCGATCTGTTACCAGAGGGCGCCGCCGTCGAAGATGAAGACGGTATCGATTTGTCGATGGACGTGGATTCGGTCGAGCAGACGGGCGTCAGAGTCGGGTTGAGTTTAGACAGCGGTTTAACGACGGCAAGCGCGCAGGAGATCGATCTCAGCGGACAGCTAGATGCGTTTAGCTTTCCGACCGCTAGTCAAAATCAGTCGAATCTGGAGTCATCGGCAGGTCGAAATGAGTCAAATCAAGAGTCGTGTGCAGGTCAAAATGAGCAAAATCAAGAGTCGTCTACAGTTCATGAGTCGAATCTGGAGTCATCTACAGGTAAAACCGAGTCGAATCTGGAGTCATCTACAGGTCATAAGGAATCAAATCTGGAGTCGTCTGCAGGTAAAATTGAGGTGAATTTGGAGTCATCTGCAGGTAAAAATGAGTCAAATCTAGGGTCATCTGCAGCTCATAATGAGTCGAATCTGGAGTCATCTGCAGGGCAAAATGAGCCAAATCAAGAGTCATCTGCAGTTCAAAACGAGTCGAATCTGGAGTCATCTACAGGTCAAAACCAGTCAAATCTGGAGTCGTCTACAGGTCAAAACCAGTCGAATCTGGAGTCGTCTACAGGTCAAAATGAGTCGAATCTGGAGTCGTCTACAGGTCAAAACCAGTCGAGCACTGGCAATGAAAAAACTCTTGAAAATCTCGATGAGAATCGGGCTCCGACGCCCACCGTGATAGAAGAACCATCTTCTGAAGAACCGCGTAAAACCGAACCTGGAAATACAAACCACGAATCAGTGAACCCTGACGGTGATGAATTAGAGGAATCTATGATCGATGACGAGACAAGTTTTAAATTACGAATCGAGGAAACGGACGAAGAATCGAATTCAAGTTTGATGTTTCTCGATCGAAGTCGATCGTTCCAAACGAAAACACCGGTCGTCGACTCAATGCCGGTCGATGACTCAATGCCGGTCAATAACTCTCTACCCATCAAAGACTCTGTGCCGGCCGAAGACTCTGTGCCGGTCGATGACTCTCTGCTAGGTGAGGAGTCAATGCCGGCCGAAGACTCTGTGCCAGTCGATGACTCTCTGCCGGTCAATGACTCTGTGCTAGGTGAGGAGTCAATGCCGGCCGAAGACTCTGTGCCAGTCGATGACTCTCTGCCGGTCAATGACTCTGTGCCAGTCGATGACTCTGTGCCAGTCGATGACTCTCTACCGGTCAATGACTCTGAGCCGGTCAATGACTCTCTGCTGGTCAATGATTCTCTGCCAGGTGAGGAGTCAATGCTGGTCGATGACAAACAGGAAGGGACCTGCCAACAAGAAGTGACCCCTGAACGGAATGTGACCAATACGTCTGATAATATTGCTAACCTTGACCCGGTCGATACGCCCGCCATCGCCGACCTTGACCTGACCGAAACGTCTGCCGTCGATGACCCTGACCACGGTGATGTAAGCGAAAATAAAATGGATGAGGAGTCGACGAAGAACAAATTCAAATTGGAGGACTCCGATCGGTCTCCGGACAAAACTGACGTTGATACGAACGAAACCTCAGCGAAAAGTGAAGTCCGCAGTTGTGAACCGTGTTTTAGTGATTCGGATTTGATTACGAGTAAAAAAGATTCCGCTCGTTCGTTGGACAACGGTCTCGTAGATTCGGCGGAGCGATCAGAAACGATCGCCCGACCATCGCGGGGAGCAGACGACGATACTAATCAATCGTTAACCGATCACACGTACTTCCCTCCGACTTATAAACATTCTCCGGCTCCGACTGGAGTCCGGCTTACTGGTAATAGTGTGTGGACACCGGTGAAGGTAAGCTATTATTATACCCGCAGTCCACCGTGACCACTGGTGGATCTAGCTTAGGTTTTGGAGGCTCGGCTGCGGAAGGGCACCTTTTTCATGGACAATTTTGAATTTTAGGGGCCTGAGTCAATTTGGGGCATCAAATCCTTCTGTGCACCCACAAAATATGATATTTTGACATTTTAATGAAGAATCATTCATTAAAAATAAGAAGTTTACCCATTTTCTATTATTCAAATCGGCCACTCTAATTACTTCTATAACCAGAACTTGTAAAATAGAAGGGCACTTCTAAAATCATGAGTACTGCTCAAGCGTTAGTAGCCCTAGGCTGGATCTGTGCCTGGTGACAATATGGCTGCCGATATAAATCCCCCTTCAACGTCATCTAATTATGCATAAACGCGCGTGCAGAAAATGCCTGCCTCCATGAATCCCCCTATGACATCATCTAAATGCCACCAGTGATTTCGTGTACGGATACTTCTGAAGATGATGTGTCTACCTCTATTAATCTCCCTATGACATCATCAAATTGTCTACTACTGATTTGATCTAATAGACACTCTTCAAAATATGACTGACTGTTATTTCATTGTCTTTGAAATAAGGATGTCTCTTAGAGACCTATCTAGAGAAGATGTCTGCCTCCATAAATCCTCCTATGATGTCATGAAATAATAGTCAGAGACTTCCTAATCAAAATGGCTGTCTACAATGGCTCCTCCGATGACATGATTCAATGGTGGCAGAAAATCGTTTTCTAGGTTTTAACATGAGGATAATTTGATGATGTCATAGGGTGAATTACAAATACTGAAATCATATTTACGTGTGTTAATCTCGTTGACAGGGATCGAATTTAGATGTGGTCGATGATGAGGTCGACGATGAACTGTTAGAGGACGGCGACGATGACAGTAACCTGGTGGAGATGATGCCGATCGGTCAGAACCCGACGGACGAATGCCGACAGAATCTGCTGTTACACATCATGTCGCTGCAAGATGAAATCGATAAACGACTCGATTTAATCGATGAACAAGTGACAGGTACAGAAAAATATCTCATTGATGAAACGCTCGTCCATGTTGTAAAGATAATATAAAATGCCCACTAAGAATAAAAAGAGTCTGAAATGTTTCCTTGAGCTAGTGTAGTTTATTCAACGTTTCCACTATATCCTAATAGTCATCTTCAGGAATACTGATGTTGTCCTCATTATAACCATTGATGAAACACTCTGAGTCCGTGTTGTAAAGATAATATAAAATCCCTGCACACTAAGAATAAAAAGAGTCTGAAATGTTTCCTTGAGCTAGTGTAGTTTATTCAACATTTCGACTATATCCTAATAGTCATCTTCAGAAATACTGATGTTGTCCTCATTATAACCATTGATGAAACACTCTGAGTCCGTGTTGTAAAGATAATATAAAATCCCTGCAAACTAAGAATAAAAAGAGTCTGAAATGTTTCCTTGAGCTAGTGTAGTTTATTCAACGTTTCCACTATATCCTAATAGTCATCTTCAGGAATACTGATGTTGTCCTCATTATAACCATTGATGAAACACTCTGAGTCTGAGTTGTAAAGATAATATAAAATCCCTGCACACTAAGAATAAAAAGAGTCTGAAATGTTTCCTTGAGCTAGTGTAGTTTATTCAACGTTTCGACTATATCCTAATAGTCATCTTCAGGAATACTGATGTTGTCCTCATTATAACCATTGATGAAACACATCTCTAAGTCTTTGTGGGATTGTTTAAAGTATTGTATGATTTTCTAATTCAGGGTTGGAGGAAATCGAAGGCCCGTTCCCCGGAGCGTGTGAACCGACGAGCGATGATCAGGACGTGCTCGCCGATTTACCAGTCGTTAAGAAATCGTTTAAAACTCTACTACTCGACCTCGCGAAGGTCAGGAAGTTCGCCTCGATGCCTTGAGTCACCACGCCTTGAGTCAGTTCCACAATTTTGTGTTCAAAATATCACTCTTTAAAACCCTTTCAGTGCTGACTAGTTGATGACCGCGTGCTGGAAATGATTTGAAAATTTTAGAAAATTCCACCGCAGTGCGGTGTATAACAGGCATACCGCTTTAGAGTGTCTACACCGCAGTGCGATGTATCATAAGTAACTAATATTTCACTATTGACTGGTGCTGCCATCTTACAATTGGATTAAAACTAAAAACATAAATACACCGCATGCAGTGCACTAGCAAAGTCCATCCCCGATTTTCTGCACTGCGGTGTAGACACACTGAAAGGGTTCAACAGGGTTTGCACTGTTTGCAGGATTTTCTATGTTCTAACGTATTTTGTCTCGGAGTCTAAAGAAGCTTGATAATGATTTATATGTTCTAATTGTGTAAATATAGTCGACAGATTCATCTGTGAATTGTTGAATAAATGCGGATATATTTGTTACTAAAAAGTACGAAGTAGTTCAAGTTTGTGGTAGGGACGTTTATAGGTCTCTTCAGGGGCCTGGCCCTTATGATGTGGTCAGAAGAACACCAGACCAGCGTGGACCTGCACCCATTGTGTGATATTCCTAACTCCATCCCTTGTGCTGATACCTTGTTTGTCCTAATCAGACGGGTAATTGAGTTATCAGATCATTTCAATAACTGCCGGGTCTGTTATTGTTAGGCTAATATGAAATGATACCTCGTTTCTCCTAATCAGCTGGAGTAATTTTGTAAACTGAACTAGAACTTTGTTATCAGTTCATTTCTATAACTGCCTGGTCTGTTATCGTTCGCTTGATCATGATTTTTAAAAACAAGTGTACAGGGGGCGACCGACCAGCCGGGTCAACTCGAAAGCTCGGCACAAATGATAAACTTAATGTATCACTTTTCTGGGCCTAAAACATCAATTTCCAATCTGTTTTTCGTAGTGATAAGGTTCAAACCAAAAGGTCTTCAGGGTTGAATCAGAGCAGAGACTCTTTCCATTCATACGCGATAATTTTATTGCTAGGAGTTTAGCAATACCTATCTTGAAGTGGTAAGATTACGAATTAGGAAAAATGGTTCAACAGGTTTAGACGACCCGCATTACCGTAAGAGATAAAACTTTAGCTGGCAAAATTATAAAAACTGGGCCACGATACGAGATAAGGTGAATAATGTCATGAGTGAAGACATCAGTGAAGATATAAGTGAAGACATAAGTGAGTCAGCACCGAATATCACCTGACTGTTCCTGTATATAAAACCCGATACAACGCCCATAAGTTACATATATTTACTTGCTGGTGTTGATCGCGGATAAGGTGTAAAAATGGCGACAAGCAGTTCGTATCGGTTTGAATTCTCTGTAACGTTTAAAGGGCGAAAAGTGAAAGTTTATTCAGATGAACAGAATGAGAACAGAACCGTCAAAAACTATTTCTATCATCCGCTGTGTGATTTACAAACTGATCAGATAACAGTTGACTGTAATGTGTTGTATCTGCCGGTTACGATGTGGAGTGAAGAATTAGAGAACGTTATTGAACAGAAACTAAAAACTAGTGATACTGAACAACAAATTTCTGTACAGATGATGCTGTTTGATGAGGTAAGAATCTCATAATGATGCAGGATAGTAATAGAGAGCACTATTCTACTCAAATATTTTACTACCCTTTCATTTATTTTAGAATAGCTAACTATTCCACTATTCTAATATTCTACTCAATTTGATTTATTGCGACACTTCAAGTTTTTAGATGACTTTTCCTATATTCTACTCAACTTTTCTACTTTAATTTGGGGTTTAGAGGATATGGTTTTAAACCCGGGTTGGGAGGATATATGGTTTACAGACTTAAACTTGAGGGTAAGGTTTTAGATGTGTTTAGGGTTTAAAGATGCATAGAGCTTCGGGTTAGGATTTACAGTTACGTAGGGTCAATAGAGTTAGGATTTAGGGGGTTGGTGTTTAGAGGAAAGGATATATAGGGTTATGGTTCAGATGAGGGTTAGAGTTAAAAGGGTAAGGATTAGAAGATAAGCGTGTGGTTGGTTCGGGTTTAGAGGGCTGGTTTAGAGGATTACCTTGGCTTTAGAATAGTAAAATAGTAGAATAGTATCATAGCTATCACGATCGTAACGATCGTTAGAATAGTGATCATGAGTAATAGGGAAAGTGTTGTTTCATACCAGAGGTCGAGCTCGCAAAAGCTCACTCACCCTCTCAACCTCTGATATGAAACAACACTTTCCCTATTACTCCTAATAATTTCATAAACATGAACATTATTTTTATGAATTTCATTGATTTCGAATAAAAAGATATGTAAAATAGATGGACAATTAAAAGAATATAAAAACGAACGAGTAATTAATGATTCTTGATTTTTAAACATAAAAGTGTGAGTAAAGTGTGAGAAATAATTCATATTCTAACATTGAATATTTATATTTGAATGAGTTAGATTCATTTTAATAAAAATTTTGTTATAAAAATGAAAAAAGATTAAGAAGAACCAAAATTCAAAATCGAAATCAAAGAAACTAATCACTTATACTACTTTGAAATAGTTATAGTAATTTGAAATATCTTATTTTGAATTACTCATACAGCTTAATCTTTTTTCAATATTAAATCATTATTCTTTCCATAATTGATGTGTTTGATTGTCTGATAATGTTTTGATTTATGTGATTTTAAATATTTGCCATCATCTAAATTACATTGAATACCAATATCTTTAAAAGAATTATTATTAAATGATTCACATTGGATTTCAGTATTTGATGAATTTTCATTATAGATGATTTGTTAATTATCAAAATTAAAATAATATAATTGTCGTTTTTCAAATTCTTTAGTTTATTATATCATTGTAATCTTTAGAAAGTATCAAATCATCGTTTCTTTCATTAAAAGGGGTTTCAAGAATATCTATAATTTTTTCATCTAAATTACCTTTACAATTTAAAACTGTATTGAATATTTTAGGATTTTTGATTCCATTATCTTAAGTATCTATGAGTTCAGTAATTAAATATGTTTCTTTTGATAATATTTGATTATTTATAGTAATATTATCTATTTTATATTGTCTTCCATACACTAAATTTGTTGCTGTTTAACAGTGAAAATAAGTTATTAGTTTCTTTGATTTCAATTTTGAATTTCGGTTCTTCTTAATCTTTCTTCATTTTTATAACAAAATTTTTATTAAAATGAATTTAACTCATTCAAAATATTATCAGACAATCAAACACATCAATTATGGAAAGAATAATAATTCTATATTGAAAAAAGATTTAAAGCTGTATGAGTAATTCAAAATAAGATATTTCAAATTACTATAACTATTTCAAAGTAGTATAAGTGATTAGTTTCTTTGATTTCGATTTTGAATTTTGGTTCTTCTTAATCTTTTTTCATTTTTTTAACAAAATTTTTATCAAAATGAATCTAACTCATTCAAATATAAATATTCAATGTTGAAATATGAATTATTTCTCACACTTTACTCACACTTTTATGTTTAAAAATCAAGAATCATTAATTACTCGTTAGTTTTTATATTCTTTTAATTGTCCATCTATTTTACATATTTTTTTATTCGAAATCAATGAAATTCATATTAATAATGTTGATTTTTATGAAATTATTAGGAGTAATAGGGAAAGTGTTGTTTCATATCAGAGGTTGAGAGGGTGAGTGAGCCTAGTGGAGCTCGACCTCTCGACCTCTGGTATGAAACAACACTTTCCCTATTACTATCATGGACATAATAAAAATCATAGAATATTAAGATAGTTAAGTTATTTTAAATCCTACCATTTTGGTACAGTAGAATGGTTGAACAAAGTTTTGGATAGCGATAGAAAGAAACCTTTTACCGGTACAGAAATGTATTAAAGAATAGTTTGAATAGTTGTGCGTCATTTTCATCTTCAGTTTCATCATCATCACCCACGTGTGATACTAGACAGGTGACCGCTGCGAAGTGAGAATCAAATAGAAATGTCGTTTTCTATTTCAGGTGAAATTAGAATGGAGAGCAGCGCCCCCTGGTGTTGAGATACCGGATCACGGCATCCCGTTCAATCATCAACCGCAGAATCAAGTTTTCATCGTGAAATGTAAAGATGACAAAACGGCTGAAAACTACAAATCAGGCCTCGAACAGTTTCAGCAATCGATACTTGCGGGTCTTAATGTTATCGGTTTTGGTCAAGACGGGACACAAACACGGTATAAAATGAATACAGGAATATCGGGCTCTGCTACTGTTACTCGACAACAACTTGTAATACTGGAAGCAAGACTGAACAAACGCATTGATGATGTCATAGGCAGAAACAATAGCGTTAAGGCGTCAATTGATGACCTCAAAGGGAGAATTGAAAAAATGGAAAGATCTTATGATGATGTTATTGATTCATTGGTGCCCCGTAAACAGGTTCAGATAGACTTCACACCACACCTAGTGACGTCATTACCCGGTGAACAGGCGGGTATTATATATGCGCAGTGGTACTGCAATGAAGATTCGTTTATACATTACAGGAATGATAATTCAGTAAACATGACATACATAAAGTGTGATTGTGAAGAGATACAAGGACTCGCTACTGATAGTGACGGGTTTCTGTTTGTGGTCGTGAAGAAAAACAGTGAATTCATCCTGAGAAAATATAAAGATGATGAAAAACTGTTTGAAGAAGAAATCACTGATATCCTGCCTGGAGGCTGTGAAACCCTCATAATCCGTGATCGCAATATCTATGTTCATACAGGAAGAGACGTTCAGGTTTTATGTTTACTAGAAAACCCTGAAAACAGTTTAATCGATAGATGCCGAGTGAAGAAATATCAGCTCCCGGGTGGAGATAACTATTCCATCAACTGTTTAGATGTCGATTCAAAGGGACGCATGTTTCTTTACTGTCACATGACTCACAGATTACTTTTTCTAACATCAGAAGCAGAACTGATCAGTTGTATCAATACGAAGGATTGCGATGAACTAGAATTTGATCCATGCGAGGGATTTCCGTGTGTGATTAGTAATAAACATGTATTACTATCAGTATGCTCAGTGACTGATAACAGAGGAACTGTGATTAGTATCAGATATGATGATGATGGGTTTATAGATCCCCCCGGGCGTATAGTACTCAACTCTACAGACAGTATGACGTATCAGATACATCACGTGTTTGACAGTGACGCTGTAGTTATCCATCACCGTGATATCAGTAATAAACAGCAATCTCTGAGATTTTACAATATAAACACTGTATTCGATCTGAGGGCTATGACAAAAGAAGTCATCGGGAGAGTTCATGAAGTGGAGAGATCTACTGATGACGTCATAGGGAGAGTTGATAAAGTGGAGAAGTCTACTGGTGACGTCATAGGGAGAGTTGATGAAGCGGAGAAGTCTACTGGTGACGTCATAGGGAGAGTTGATAAAGTGGAGAAGTCTACTGGTGACGTCATAGTTAGAGTTGATGAAGTGGAGAAGTCTACTGGTGACGTCATAGGGAGAGTTGATGAAGTGGAGAAGTCTACTGGTGACGTCATAGTTAGAGTTGATGAAGTGGAGAGATCTACTGGTGACGTCATAGGGAGAGTTGATAGAGTGGAGAGATCTACTGGTGACGTCATAGGGAGAGTTGATAGAGTGGAGAGATCTACTGTTGACGTCATAGGGAGAGTTGATGAAGTGGAGAGATCTACTGTTGACGTCATAGGGAGAGTTGATAAAGTGGAGAGATCTACTGTTGACGTCCTAGGGAGAGTTGATAAAGTGGAGAAGTCTACTGGTGACGTCATCGGGAGAGTTGATAAAGTGGAGAAGTCTACTGGTGACGTCATCGGGAGAGTTGATAAAGTGGAGAAGTCTACTGGTGACGTCATCGGGAGAGTTGATAAAGTGGAGAAGTCTACTGGTGACGTCATAGGGAGAGTTGATGAAGGGGAGAGATTTACTGATGACGTCATAGGGAGAGTTGATAAAGTGGAGAAGTCTACTGGTGACGTCATCGGGAGAGTTGATAAAGTGGAGAAGTCTACTGGTGACGTCATAGGGAGAGTTGATAAAGTGGAGAAGTCTACTGGTGACGTCATAGGGAGAGTTGATAAAGTGGAGAAGTCTACTGGTGACGTCATAAGGAGAGTTGACAAAGTGGAGAAGTCTACTGGTGACGTCATAGGGAGAGTTGATAAAGTGGAGAAGTCTACTGGTGACGTCATAGGGAGAGTTGATGAAGTGGAGAAGTCTACTGGTGACGTCATAGGGAGAATTGATAACGTAGAGATTTCTACTGGTGTAATCGATTCATTGAAGTTCAATAAACAGTTAGATACAGACTTCAGACCCCACCTGGTGACGTCAATACCCGGTGAACACGAGGGTGAACAGTCACGTGTTATATGTGCGCACTGGGGCTCCACTGATTATATATATAGTATGAATGACGATAATGAGATGAAGAGATACATAAAGATTGATGGTTGGATACAAGGACTCGCTGCTGATGGTAACGGGTTTCTGTTTGTGGTCGTGTGGAAAAACAGTGAATCCATCCTGAGAAAATATAAAAATGAGATAAAACTCTTCGAAGAAAATATCACTGATCTCCTGTCTGTAGGCTGTGGATCCTTCGTAATCCGTGATTACATTATGTATATACAGACAGGAGATAGTAACATTCATGTTTTACCTTTACGAGAAAACCCTGTAAACAAATTGATTGATAGAAACCGAGTGAAGAAATATCAGCTTCCGGGTGGAGATTACAAATATATCAACAGTTTAAATGTCGACACGCGGGGACGGATATTTGTTTACTGCTCGCGGACGCGTCGATTATTGTATCTAACAGCAGAAGCGGAACAGATAAGTTTTATCAATATGAAGGATTTCGGACTAACATTTGATCCGCTTGTGGGATCCCCGTGTGTCATTAGTGATAGACATGTATTACTATCTGTACGCTCTAATACTGGTAACAGAGGTGCTGTTATTAGTATCAGATATAATGATGTGGGGTTTATAGATCACCCGCGTATAATACTGAACTCTACAGACAGTAGGACATTTAACATACATCACGTGTTTAACAGTAACGCTGTAGTTATCCATCACTGGGATTACAGTGATAAACAGAACTCATTGAGATTTTACAATATAAACACTGAATTTACTCTTCCGATTTAGAACCGAAGTCTAAACCGGTTCTAGGGTTCCAGAACCGCGTGTATAGAATGAATGCTACTCGTGAATATTGCTTGGATATAGAGGGCGCTGCAGGCGCTGATAATTGATCTGATTATTGTATCTATATAAACTGTAACCGGTCTGTAATGAGAACTATATATCCGCTAAGCGACAGCTATCAACGTGAACCCAGAACCCCCATCTTGCTGACTTTCTTTTAGTTCGATTCATTCAATATCAATACATCACGTAATTAGCCGAGAAGATACACAATATCCGTGTATGATGATGACGAGAGAAATCCCACAATAACGAAGCCAAGATTGAAAAATTCTATATCAGAATTTGACGGTACGCCTGATGATGGCTTCGCCTGATGATGGCTAACAGTTAGCCGAAACGTCGCTCCTCAAATATAATCATTCTGATATAGAATTTTTCAATCTTGGCTTCGTTATTGTGGGATTTCTCTCGTCATCATCATAATAATTGGAATAACTAATGGACTTCTACAATGTTCAATTGACAAAAATTAAGAGAAACACGGCTGATATTGCATACAAGGGGAGGGGTTCACTAAATGAATTAGCCCAATGTGGAAATACCGTAGAAAGTTGTGTTTTAAGAAACTAATTCAAACAAGTTCAAGTTGTTTTTTTTAATTGTCGTGAAGTCTTTAACCGTTTCAGAGCTCTGACTACATAAATATCCTAAAGTGCTGGAGATGATTTGATAATTTTGAATTCTTTTTTATCAATCAACATTTCACTACGCATTCTCTTAAATCCTTGGACCGTTTGCAAAGACAACTGATTTTTAGTACATTTTTTGGCTAGACTAGTCAGTCGAATGCTAACCGAAAATATTTATCGGAAGTGTCTAATATGTGAGGTAGGGGGGGGGGGGGGTTCAGGGTTCATATTTTTTGAAAAATTTGTAAATTTTACTATACCTTAATATTCATTCTCCAAGTGTTTAAAATTATCATCATCAAATCAAGTTCACATTTTTAGGAAAATATTAATCTCAGTCACATGTTGGCCTAAATTCTAACTTTATATATATCCATTATCCGAGTATTTTATCAGCTTACCGAATTAAGCGCACTGATTACAATTTGTAGAATACAATATATGAAACATTGAATTATCATTATGATTTAGCATTAGATGCATTTTGGACCAAGCTTATTAGCGCATCGTGTGTCGCCAATCATTTTGTTCCATTTCGAAAAACAGAAAATTAACCTTCTTTAGTTTTTCTGCCTGAAAGTGCATGTATTGTATTATCAACGATGCTTTTTGTCTCTATTGGTCCAAATGTAAATATGTTGTATAAAAACAATTTGATCTCCGATTATGTACTTCGATTTCTACAAACAATTCTGTAAACTGAACCGCTGATCACACAACTATATTTGTACTTCGATTTCTGATTTCAAAATCAAACCGCCTGTTTCGCTCCCGGCAGGTGTGGTGGGTTTGTAAGGGACACTCAATCAAAAAAAAAATTTACCAACCAAAACAGGGTCAATCCCTATTTTATGATAAAATTAAATGATCCTATAACAACTACGTATCAAATTGAGCTCCGTTGTTTTTTGTTGTTGTCTGAAAGTGAATGGTTGCTTATTTATGATCATGACTTCAGGATGCCTCTAAAATTCATCTAGGATCTTTCAAAAACCACATTGTTGTCCAGGACCCAGTTCCACAGTTGTGACTAAGAGTTAACTCTGAGTTAAAGTTAGTTCATTTTCAATGAGTTAACTCAGAGTTGAATCTTAACTCGGAACTGTGGAACTGGACCCTGGGATCATAGGTCCTACTTTGATAAACCAACCACAGTCGATTAGATGTACTGCCGGCAGTCCGAGACCTACAAATAGTGTGAACTTTCCTTATTAGACTCACAACTGTGGAACTGGATCCTGATTTCAGAGTCAACTCTAACTCACTGTGGAAGTGGATCCTGATTTCAGAGTTAACTCTAACTCACAACTGTGGAACTGGATCCTGAGTTCAGAGTTAACTCTAACTCACAACTGTGGAACTGGATCCAGAGTTTACAGTTAACTCTAACTCACAACTGTGGAACTGGATCCTGAGTTCAGAGTTAATTCTAACTCACAACTGTAGAACTGGATCCTGAGTTCAGAGTTAACTCTAACTCACAACTGTGAAACTGGATCCTGATTTCAGAGTTAACTCTAACTCACAACTGTGGAACTGGATCCTGAGTTCACAGTTAACTCTGACTCACAACTGTGGAACTGGATCCTGAGTTCAGAGTTAACTCTAACTTACAACTCACAAGTTCAGAGTGAAATTCTAAATTCAAACCAAGAAGAAGAAATAAAAAAGACAATATTTCGTAAATATAGAATCGTGGTTTTTATTTCATTGACTAGCACCTGATGACATTTATTAACTAAATACAAATTAGAATCGAATTCTAAAACAGTTATATTTACAAACCGCAACAGACAGCGCTGTATCAACAGAATTGTTTAAAACATTCGAAAAATTGCGACGCCTTTTTAGGAGTTCAGGCCAAACTCGTATAGGACAGTGGGATAAAAGGATCCCCACGGATCTGTCGTTCTCGGATATAAGGAGTTTTCAAGGAGTTTTAAAGGAGAAAATTTCATATTTCGTAGAAGCGTCTGCATCACTTTCATATCTCAATTACAGTAGACTCCTCCTTAATCCTAATTTCGGGAATTTTCAAATGAGAGGAGTTTCAAGCAATTCACGTTTGAAACGGCTTAGATTAAGAACCACCTTTAAGCCCAGTCAAGCCCAGATATAGTGCCATTAGTGACTAAGGATTTCAGTGGCATTATAAGTTATATTGTTTATGACTAGTTTAAAGACAAAATACAGGGCCCGGTTTTAAAGAATAGAATTAACTTTAACCTGGGGGCTAACTCAATTCATTTTCAATCGTTTCTACCCCCCCCCCCCCGGGCATTTCTCGGATGAAGCAGCTGTGTCAAATCCCTAGCGCGGTCCTCCAACTAGGGTTAGATATATTTCTAAAGAAATCCACCCTAAGAGCAGTAATTTCCGAAACTGGATGAATGTCTAATTAACAGGTTTTAATGATTTCTGTCCAGACGAAAAGGGAACTCAATAGGGGCCACCTGAATGGGAAGATAGGCAGGGTCTGGATCACCCCCATAATCCACCCCTGGTTTCGCGTTCATCGGGCGCCAGTATATATCGGAGGTTTACTGCATGTCTTAATCAGGATTGAGCAACTGTTAAACAGGGTTCAGGTTAAAACCCTTTAAGTTTTCATCACGGTATTAAAACTATCTAATACAATAATCAGTAATCATGCGATGCATTTTTTCTTCGTGCGTTTTTTTTTTGGTTGTTTCTTTATATTAAAATCTTTGCGTCTTTTATCACAGAATCAAATATATAAAAATCCGATTTAAAACGAACTCGGTTATAATTCTATTTTTCTCGTAGAACAGCTTTGAAATAAACTCGATTTTACTTGGAAAATGTAATACTTTGGGGACTTAATCATCCCGAGTTGTTCGCACAGAGTTCACACGGGTTTCCCAATTTCATTTTCCATGACTTTTTCACGCCCAGATTTAGATTTTCCATACCGCTAAGTAACAGATCGCGCCAACCTTAAGTACAGGCGACTTAGGCCCATTCACAGTGAATAAGCGCCAATTATCAATACATGCACCATCGACAAAGTGTTTTCATAAAGTTTGTTAACAAATGCTTACCTAAACGAAAATGATACCTTGTTTCTCCGCAGCGGCCGGGTCATTTTTGTAAACAGTTCATTTCTATAGCGGCCGGGTCTGTTATGGTAAAATTGATCACAATTTTTAAAAAAAGAGTAATGTATAGGGTAGATAGGCGGCCGGCCGGGTCAACATTTATGCTCAGCAGAGCGGAGAAACAAGGTATCAATCTTTTTAGCCTTAGTAATATATTCAGGAAAATTCGATTTCGAGACCATTTTCTGAGTTTCCAAAGTCGTAGGAAAAATCACAACATTTCCATAGCTCGGAAAAAAAATGTCCCGATTTTAAAAAACTGTCTAAGACTTCGCAAAACCCGTAAGAACTCTGTAATCACAATAATTATCTATTTACCCGTTGAAAGGGTTAATCGTATTTATTCACATATTCCGAGTCCTCGGTCGGTAAAGGTTGGTAGACGGCGCCACCTACACCTTGTATCGTGTCGAGTCGACTCCTGTTGTGACGTTCGCGGTCCTCGTCGCTGTTCCAGTATTGAGTCTCTCCGCTGCCGAATATCACGTAGAATAAAGCCCCGAACGCGTAGATACCGGCCGCTATATAGAATACGATCTGCCATTGACCACGAGTTTGCTGTGAATATATAAAACATAGAATTAGGTTCAATTTATAGCTCATAACCTGCGACCCGTCTGGCAATCTGCAGCCTGGAACCTGCACCCGTTCAGATTATCTGCAGCCTGTAACCTGCACCCCGTCTGACAATCTGCAGCCTGTAACCTGCACCCCGTCTGACAATCTGCAGCCTGTAACCTGCACCCCTTCAGACAATCTGCAGCCTGTAACCTGCACCCCTTCAGACAATCTGCAGCCTGGAACCTGCACCCCTTCAGGCATGTAACTTTGCAGTGCGAAGTTAGACGGTTGTGTAGGTTTCCACAGAAATGTGGCTTTAATTTGACTCTGACCCAGTTCTACAGTTGTGTGGGTTTAATTTAGCCCAATTCCACAGTAGTGTGGGTTTAATTTGACTCTGGATCCAGTTCCACATTGCATTGATATCCCATATATCCCCGGAGCTAGTGTGGCCAGTTTGTTTACATCAGGTGACCAGCCAAGAGATAGTGTGCTTGAGGTCGCTGCATATATCAGATGACCAGCTGCAGCCAATCAGAAGCTAGGGTTAGGGTCAGTGGTCATGTGCTTGGGGCTATTTGCATATATCACGTGACAAGCTCCAGCCAATCAGAAGCTAGGGTTAGGGTTAGTGGTCATGTGCTTGGGGCTATTTGCATATATCAGGTGACCAGCTCCAGCCAATCAGAAGCTAGGGTTAGGGTTAGTGGTCATGTGCTTGGGGCTATTTACATATATCAGGTGACCAGCTCCAGCCAATCAGAAGCTAGGGTTAGGGTTAGCTGTTTCTAGGTGGGAGGAGGTGTATGTTTACATACAGTGACATCAGTTCATTGACAGCTCCCCCTATAGTTAGTCAATTATACATCTACAATTGACTGTGAATTGATTTTTACAGTTGTGTGTTATATTGACATAGAATACATTTCTGTAAGCATTATTACATCTGGCTATGGATTCAATTCTACAGTTGTATGAAGTCATTTCTATAAAGATAACAATATCTGTTATAAGGCATTTAATAGATTGACTTGACTATTGGTTTGACTATGAATTTGAAATAAGAAGCGCGTTGATAAAGTATCAAATGTTTAAGGAGGAGGGGAGGGGGTGTTAACAGGCCGAGGAGGTACAAGATGCTGTCGGCAGGTAACACAATACTTACGTCATCATTAGTGAGTAACCCAACCACGTACGGGCCGACCATCCCGGGTATAGTAGCAAAACTATTACTGATACCCATTAGCGTTCCTGTAAAACAAAATCATCGAATTCATTTCAAGCAACAATCTTCATATTAGTTGTCGAATAAACACTATAATCCGTGTATACTGTAAATAAATGAAGAAATCCCACACTTCGAATTTAAAATCATATGATCAAATTTATTATTATGAAACCACAACGTTTCGGCTGTTGACTAACATCATTCCACCTGATGATGGCTTCCACCTGATGATGGCTGTTAGTCAACAGCCGAAACGTTGTGGTTTCGTAATAATAAATTTCATCATATAATTTTAAATTCGAAGTGTGGGATTTCTTCATTAATCTTCATATTATCAATTAATTCCAATAAATATTATCTCAATTCAACTTACCTCATTAGGCTTTTTAAAGTTATTCTTTTTCATTTGAGATATATTTTCTTTGATTTATATATTATTTTTCATTGAAATAATCGATGAATTGTTTTTTTACACAATAGATAATTACGATATCTTTAATCTATTCGATCGCTATCTTAAATATGTTTCAATCCAGGGTTTGTAGCAGTCGGACTGAGTGAAAAGTGTCACAGCACTTTATCGGGAATCCAAAGAATCTAGACAATTTTCTAAATCTAGGCACAGTTGAATTCACACATTACGACAAAATAGACCGCGATAAAACTTGTCGCTATAAATTTCCTTTGATGACATCGGGTCCAAAATGTACAAGCACTTTTCAGCAGATTTTAGGGATATTACCTGAATGTTTAGCCCTAATCAGGGCCTCTCCTAATACATTGCAAAACGAAGCACTTTTCAGACTCAGTCGAATTAGCTACAAACCCCGTCAATCAGTTTTTATACATTAAAACGTAATTAAAACAGATAAATGATTGATTATGTTTTAGCATGCGAGGGAGTTGCAGTATATAGAAGCACGGTGAAGGAAAGACAAACAGTGAGTGTAACAACAGACAAAACCTTCTATCATTTTCAATCCAAAACTCCCGGGTTCATTTCATATGTCTTTACCCTTTCGGTGTGGTGTATAAATCAGCGATTGCCTTTTGATGTAGTTAGGCATTAGTTTTCATCTCGATTGTTAGTCCCATTAAGTGCATCTACACCTCAGTGCAGTGTATAAATTGGTGATGGATTTTTCTAGTACACCGCATCGTGGTGTATTGATATAATTAGGAACTTTATAGCTAATGAGAGATGGCAGCACCTTAGTGAAACTTAGTGAAATATTCGTAACTAACGATACACCGCACCGCAGTGTAGACGCACTGTGGTATGCCCGTTATACACCGTACTAAAGTGGAATTTTTAGTAATTTTCAAATTATCTCCAGCACTTTCGGATTATAAATGTGTCCGCAGTGAAAGGGTTAGTAGTATTTGTTATAGTAGACTCTAACTCTCTGAGACCCCGAACTAAGATTGTCAATTCATAAAAATCTTTAGCAAGTTCACGGTACAAATTTATATGTGACAATTCTATATTTAGCAGTTTGAATATCTTGAATGGTTGATAAAAGTTTTTAGTAGAATTTCAACAGATACGACCTGAATACCGGACTCTTATAACGAGGGGTAGAAATGAGACCGAAATGATTAAAACTGGGCCACAAGACAAGATAAGGTGAATGTCGCAAGATTAGTGAATATCACTCTTAAAGCTGATAACAGAAAAACAGTTTGAAAACTTATAAGAACTAAAGCTTGGAAATTGTGTCTCAGGACCTACTTTCAAAATATTCCCGAACACCCAACACTGCCCACTTCACACCTCTGATATTATTTGTACTCTGTGGGCCATCAGTGATTAGCGACCCCCTCTTAAGTATCCTGATTCCACCCCTGCCAACTCCCCATACATCCCCACTCCTCCCTACCCCCCAACAAACTGTTCTCCCTCCATATGCTGGAATTTCAAATGGGCTGAATTCATTGTTCAGAGTTTGACATTTCCATTCCCGACAAAAATCTAATATAAGGCTAGCCTAATTTCAATGTTATCTTCTTTTCTTCATATCAGCTCAATATATTTCAAAGCGATTATCAGCATTGATATCGATATTGACATCCACTTAAGTAGGGAGCATCAGATATTCTATAAGGGGTGGCTGATTTTCAGAGGGGCGGATGTGGAAATGAAAGGGGGTGGCCACAATTCTAAAAATCAACAATTAATCGCAAAATACGGCTATATCAGCCTATTTTATTATCTCAAACCTGGTGCACCACTGCAACATTCCAATACTCTTTTACTCTGTAATCGGTACCTCAGATATGGTCAGTGGTATAAGATCTATTATACGGTTTCTGTAAGTTGATATCTGTTTTGCAGTATAGCTTATAATCAATAGATTCTTTATCCAATCGAAAACAAGTTTATTATTTGTCGCCTGTTTTTGTTCATGTGTCTGTATTATGTCTGTATCCGTTGACGACGACCCATTTCACCAATTGTAAAATGGCGTCCGCATCACTTTCATATCCCAATTACAGAAGACTCCTCCTAAACTCGGTTTTGGCATAATCGAGTAAAAACGAACCCAGTTTCACGAAATGGTTTAAGCATAAAACGGTTAAGTTAGAATAGTTGTCCTCATTAAAAACATGAAGTAACCAAGTACAGATTCAGGGGTAGTCTAAAGTCTAATCGCCTAAAATTGAACGGGATTCCGACATTTCCATCAAATCAAAAGAGTTTCAGGCACGTTTCAAAAGCATTTTTTCATTTTAAAAGGAGCTTTTAAGGAATCAATGAGTCTTAGTCTTAAGCGTGTGTGGTACATTGAAAGTAGAAGCATTTTGGTATATTTGTATATATATATATATATATATATATATATATATATATATATATATATATATATATATATATATATATATATATATATATATATATATATATATAAACATGGTATATATAGAGGACGCAGGTACCTGCAAACACCGCCGATATATCCAGATGGTTTATTCCGACACCGGTCAAATTAGGACCGTTAAACCCGACAGCCAGCGTTAAAATCAAAACCGCCTCCTGGGCGTTGCATCTAACAAACGACAGTCCGACTAGACATACTGCCGGCAGTCCGAGTCCTACAAATAGTGCGTGAATGTACTAGATATTAGACACTTTTAATCACTCAAACTCCCTGAATTCAGTTCCACAGTTTTGAGTTCACTGGATCCTGAGTTCAGATTTAACTCTAACTCACAACTGTGGAACTGGATCCTGAGTTCAGAGGTAACTCTAACTCACAACTGTGGAACTGGATCCTGAGTTCAGATTTAACTCAAACTCACAACTGTGGAACTGGATCCTGAGTTCACAGTTAACTCTGACTCATAACTGTGGAACTCGATCCTGAGTTCAGAGTTAACACAAACTCACAACTGTGTAACTGGATCCTGAGTTCACAGTTAATTCTGACTCACAACTGTGGAACTAGATCATCCTGAGTTCGGAGTTAACTCATTAAGTAAAACTCACAACCGTGGAACTAGATGCCAGTCTCTACGAAACAGTTTTAGTTTTAACCCTGGTTTCCGAGAATGAAATCAGAAAATTACTTTCGAAGCTGGTTTAAGGTAATCAGTGGCAGTCGGATGGCGCGCTGGATCCGCACCTGATACGGGCGCGTGGCATACAGGTACCGGCACCTGGCACGCGGTTAAGTACCTGCGTAAACCGCCGCGATATCTAGATGATTGACCGCAGCTGATGCTATCGTGGCACTGTTCAAACTGACGGCGAGAGTTAAAACCAAAACTGCTTCCGTAGTGTTACATTTTACGAACGAAAGTCCGATCAGACAAAAAACAGGCAGTCCGAGTCCTACAAATAGTTAAATATGTTGTTATTGTTATGGCGCCGGTTCAGCCCATGTAGCTTGACTCCGGGCCAGTACTAAACGTGGTTTACATGCGTCTATAAAGTAGGCATCGATCTGCAGCCTGGAGCCACCCCACCTCTTCAGCCTAGGAGCAAATATCCTTCCGCTTGAGCCTGGAGCCACCCCGTCCCTTCATTCATGATGGAGCTAAGCCTTCTCTTCAGTCCGGGATCAATTATCGCTCCCCTTTAGCCTGGAGCTACCCCTTTCCCTTTAATCAACCTGGAGCCACCCCGCTTCAGTCTGGAAGCTCCATCCAATCTTAGTCTGGAGCCAACCCTCCACTTCAGCCTGGAAGCAGCTATCACTCTTCCGCGTGGAGCCAACCCACTTAAGTCTGGAAGCTCCATCTACCCTCTTAGCCTGGAGCCAACCCTCCTCTTCAGCCTGGAAGCAACTATCACTCCTCCGCGTGGAGCCAACCAATCGGAAGAGTGGACATTGCGATTAGTGGTCATGTGCTCGGGGCTATTTGCATATATCAGGTGACCACCTTCAGCCAATCAGAAGTTAGGTTTAGGGTTAGCTGTTCCTAGGAGGGATGATGTGTCTGTTTACGAACAGTGACTTCAAGATCAAGGTGGCTGATCGCGAAAAAATAATCATCTGCAAAAATGTGATTGTAATCTGAGTCGAAAAAATGAGACAAGAAGGTTGTGTCTGCTTTATAGAATAGCTAAAGAGGTTATAGTGCGTTTCTAGTTCATGCTATACCTGCGAATACGGCTGATATGTCTAAATGATTGATACTATAACCGGCCATATTGAATCCGTTCAAACCGACGGCCAGGGTCAACACTAAAACGGCGTGCTGAGAATCGCATATGATAAACGACATCCCCACGAGACAGACGCCCGGCAGACCGAGCCCTGAAAAATTCAAATTGGTTTTTGAAACGGGAAGTTCCATTCCTGTGCTCGATTCGCAGGTTTGAAGACGAAATGGCCGATTAAAACAGTGTCCCTACAGATCAGTCATAAATTTTTAATTTTTTTCTAATTTCAAGGAGAAAATTTCAAATCCTGAGGAAGCGTCTGCGTCACTTTCATATCTCAATTACAGAAGACTCGCTCCTAAATCAGTACAGTTTATCAGTAAACCATTACTTCAGTGGTTTTGTAAACAAATTTCATTCCACATACTTTCTAAACTCAGTTAGCCTAATAATTTTGTAACCGCCCAATTGGGTTATAACAAATCCAGGTCCCAATTGTACCGATTTAGGTGTAGTCAACTGTACATCTAAAAACTAGATAAAAAATTTCTAATTGCTTTTAAATTCTCAAAATTTAATGAGTTTTAAAGGAATTTCGTGCATTTCTTTTAAATCAAAGGAGTTTCAAGCTATCTTAAACCCCATCCGGTGTCACTTTATCCGTCGAATAATATATCCCTAAAAATTTTTGCGTGCATTTTCAATTTTGTGCCGGTTTCGAATTCGATTGAGATCGTAAAGATGTGCTTTAAAAATCATACGAAAACGGGTACACACGTAAAGCTAAGCTTCGATCGGCCGGTTTTTATTCGGCTAGTCCGGCGGTCGTATACCTGCGAATACGGCCGAAACGTCTAAATGGTTTATACTATAACCGGCCATATTGAATCCGTTTAAACCGACGGCCAGAGTCAATACTAAAACGGCGTGCTGAGAATCGCATATAATAAACGACATCCCCACGAGGCAGATGCCCGGCAGACCGAGCCCTGAAAAATTCAAATCGTTCGTAAAATTGCGGAAGTTCCGTTCGTACGCTTGATTCGCTGATTTGAAGACACGATTGCCGATTAAACCTTCACCGCCATCTGTCATTTTCCGCACCCTTCAATACCATTATAACTTTTCCATCCCTAACTAAGGCATCAACCACATAGAACAGGCAATAGGCTGATCAAAAGTAGGTAAGCGCCGATCATCATAACCATTGACACATTGTTATCACATTGATGGTGGATCTATAACTCCCTGTTTTAAGCAAATGTATTTTCCTATGACAATCAGGCATAGCCTGAAGTTCGGATGAAAAATTATATTCTGAGGCCCTTACCGATTACCTAAACCCGTTCCCGAGCCAGAGAAAAAAAGGCAACAAATTTCCAGAGCGATGGTTCCCACAGTTACGTGAATTAAAAATTCCCAAGTTTTTCATGGGTGATTTTTCAGTTTTTCCAAATGGAAATGAACGCGTACCAGTCATGCTACAGTCAATATTTCAGTGGTGACTGGGTGATAAAGGTGATCTCAAGGGAAATCTCTGAAGAAAATGACAAATGAAATGTAAAATGTAGATGAATTTCCCAAATATTTCCCAGATTAGGGGAACATTTTTCAAATTCCCAAATATTTCCAAACTGGGAATCATTATTTCAAAATTCCCAAGTTTGTCCCCAATTTTTCCTGTTCTGCGGGAACCATGCATAGCTTTTCCGACGGCCTGGATAAAATTCCCATTTTCCAAAACTTCCGCTAGAACCCGCGAGTCTTTTGGACGAATCTGTCGCTGCAACGACCGAAAGATTCTCGATATTGTCCGCGAAGGTTTCGACAATCGAATTCGATTTCGTAAAGACGTGCTTTAAAAATCGTACGAAAATGGGTACACGCGTAAAGCTAAGCTTCGGTCGGTCGGTTTTCAAGCTCGTGTATATGAATAGCCATAAAAGCGATAACACTAAAAACCTCATTTTCTAATGAGTAAATACTGTTAATTAACACGATCCGTTTTCGGGATCATATCCCCTCATCGGGTGAAATACAAGTGAATCAAATGATTAAACTACAGGGCTGGGTTTCATAGATGTGGAAGAAAGATAGTCCCTTGGAACATTTTGAAATTTGTCAGTTATTACCATAGTTTCTCATTGTTACTATGGTGGTTGTCATCCAGATTGACGATTTACCCCTAGGGATAACTTTAATACTCAGTCTATGAAACCGGGCCCAGGTTTATATACAACATACAGTTACAAAATTACAAGTGCTAAATTCTAAGCTAATAACAAACCAAGTATTTAATTACAAGCTAATTATTTGAATACATTTAGGATAAAGGATGAGCCGTTTTGGAATAATTGTTGATTTAAAGAGGGTCGTTGCGCTTTAATAAAAATAAATTTAAATAAATAAATTTTTTAGTGTTAACGCTTCTATGGTTATTCAGATACTCGAACTCTCTTCCTAAGATCGTGTAGTGTACCTGCGTAGACCGCCGAGATGTCTAAATGGTTTATGCTATAACCGGCCATGATAAATCCGTTCAAACCGACGGCCGCCGATAAAACTATAACCGCCTGCTCAGAACCGCATACTATAAACGACATCCCTATAAGACACCCGGCGGCCAAATCTTGGCCTGAAAAAATTCAAGTCAGTCGAAATCAGCGTAATCACCACCTGCGGTACTTAGCCGTTGACGCTGAAATTTTTAGATTACCGCCGCCATTTTGGTTCAACAAAAAAAAAAAAACATTTAAATACTTATACGAGATGGGGGGAAACACTTAAAATAGAAAACACCATGACAGATACTGAAAAAGATTAAAAACTGCAGCGGCCGGTTTCACAAAGCTTAATTAACCTTTAATTATGATTAAACCACTAATCATGATTAAATTATCACAATTAAATAAAGTTATGTGTTTCACAAAATGTAATTATCTTAAATTATGATTAAGTTAAGTTCCTCTAGAGTGTCAATTAAATCGTATAATCGTTATTAACTAATCACGCTTAAGGAAATTTAATTATGATTTAGGTCCTAATTTTGATTAAAGTTGATTATGCTTTGCGAAACCGGCCCCCGAGGGATGTATCCAGTACTGGGAACTGTGGATCTAGGCCACATGGCTTGTAGCAGTACGGCTAGAGTGCAAAACTGAGCACTTTTCTGCACTTACAGCGCGGAAAAAGTAGTGTCAACTTTAAGACTAGTCTTAAGACCTTAGACTTAACACCATCCTATTTCTATAGCTTATCTAACAACTTAAGTTCAGTCCCAAGATTTAAGACCACTTTTGGTACTAAGTCTCGACTATGGAATTGACCTCAGGGGCCGGTTCCTCAGTTGAGACTTAAGTCCAAAAATGGTCTTAAATTTTAAGACTGGTCGTTAGATTGGCTATAGAACTAAGATGGTCTTAAATTGGTCTTAAGCCTAAGCCATGAATATGAAACTGGGCCCAGGGGTCGGTTCCATAGTCATGACTTAGACTTAAGACCAGTCTAAGACCAACTTAGTTCTACATCCAATCTATCAACTTAAAACCAGTCTTAAGATTTAAGACAACTTTCGAACTTAAGTCACAACTGTGCAACCAGTCCAGTTGCAAAGTCGTGACTTAAGTCCAATAGTGGTCGTAAATCTTAAGACTGGTCTTAAGTTGTTAGATTGGCTACAGAACCAAAATGAGCTTAGACTGGTCTTAAGTTGTTAGATTGGTTATAGAACCATAATGAGCTTAGACTGGTCTTAAGTTGTTAGATTGGCTATAGAACCAAAATGAGTTTAGACTGGTCTTAAGTTGTTAGATTGGTTGTAGAACCATAATGAGCTTAGACTGGTCTTAAGTTGTTAGATTGGCTATAGAACCAAAATGAGTTTAGACTGGTCTTAAGTTGTTAGATTGGTTGTAGAACCATAATGAGCTTAGACTGGTCTTAAGTTGTTAGATTGGCTATAGAACCAAAATGAGTTTAGACTGGTCTTTAGTTGTTAGATTGGCTATAGAACCAAAATGAGTTTAGACTGGTTTTAAGTTGTTAGATTGGTTGTAGAACCATAATGAGCTTAGACTGGTCTTTAGTTGTTAGATTGGCTATAGAACTAAGTTGGTCTTAGACTGGTCTTAAGTTGTTAGATTGGTTATAGAACCAAAATGAGCTTAGACTGGTCTTAAGTTGTTAGATTGGTTATAGAACCAAAATGAGTTTAGACTGGTTTTAAGTTGTTAGATTGGTTATAGAACCAAAATGAGTTTAGACTGGTTTTAAGTTGTTAGATTGGTTATAGAACCAAAATGAGTTTAGACTGGTCTTAAGTTGTTAGATTGGTTATAGAACCAAAATGAGTTTAGACTGGTTTTAAGTTGTTAGATTGGTTATAGAACCAAAATGAGCTTAGACTGGTCTTAAGTTGTTAGATTGGTTATAGAACTAAGTTGGTCTTAGACAGGTCTTAATTCTAAGCCATGACTATGCAACCGGTCCCTGGGGCCTTACCAAAAACGTAGCACTAGAGATAGACTCACTACAAGCCATGTAAAACACAACATCGATGACACAAACATTCAGCGAATCCAAACGAACAAATCCTCTCCGTTTTCAATCATACCCGCGAAAACAGGCGAAAGGTCAAGGTGATTCACCATATACCCGACCATCGCGAAGCCGTTCAACGCGACGTTCAAAACGACGAACACTAGCGCCACCTGTTGATCGCACGGGATATACCCGACCGCGATGAGGAACACGACCGGCAGGGTCAGACCTAACGTCGAATATATATCAGACAGTTATTAATATCGATGAATTCATGATCGCGAAAAACAGGGTTTGTAGTTTGTCAGACGCTTTCACTAAAGTATCTAGGCTTCTCCGAAGGAGATGAATGTGAAATTGTAATCGGGCATCTATTTTGAAAACGACAGATTTGGCAACGTGAGGGGTGCAAGTATAACATTAGTGGGGTTCGGGTGGTCCTCCAAACGAAATACAGGGGCTTAACTGGCCTTCATCAGGGTCTATTTTTTTGAAAATTTCATCTGGTCAAAAAGAAATTGCAGACTTTTTGGAGAGCGCTTTTGAATTTATGACGGCCCCCGTTAAAGTAATCAGAAATGGCCGCCTATTTCAAGTTTGTCCAAAAGTATCACTTTTTCGGGAAAGTATCGACGTACCACAAACCCTGCCTTTTTCTTTTTGACGTATCATTTTAGACTGGATTTAAAGGTGGTTGTAGAATTCACCTGAAATATTTCTAGTATTGGTAATAAACATTTTCAACAATTACGATATTTCAAATTGTTTCTACTCCTCTGATTCAGAATGCTGCGTAAATTCGATGAATTTGAACACTTACCTAAAGTGTTGAATATTTTGCGTACTGTAGTCGTCGATAAGATGCCTTTAAATCGTAAATAATCGGCGATTTGTCCGGAACAAATCGCCAACACCCAGAACACTAAATACGGTACAGCCGATAGAAAACTATTCTGAAAATATACACGACATAACACGCTGTCATAGGGGGATTTATGCGGGTAGCCATCGTTTCTAGATCTGTGATGATGTCATAGGGGGATTTATAGAGGTAGCCATCGTTTCTAGATGATTCTAGATCTGTGATGATGTCATAGGGGGATTTATGGAGGTAGCCATCGTTTCTAGATAGTTCTAGATTTGGGATGATGTCATAGGGGGATTTATGGAGGTAGCCATCGTTTCTAGATGATTCTAGATTTGTGATGATGTCATAAGGGGATTTATTATAGAGGTAGCCATCATTTCTTGATAGTTCTAGATCTGTGATGATGTCATAGGGGGATTTATGGAGGTAGCCATCATTTCTAGATAGTTCTAGATCTGTGATGATGTCATAGGGGGATTTATGGAGGTAGCCATCATTTCTAGATAGTTCTAGATCTGTGATGATGTCATAAGGGGATTTATAGAGGTAGCCATCGTTTCTAGATAGTTGTAGATCTGTGATGATGTCATAAGGGGATTTATTATAGAGGTAGCCATCATTTCTTGATAGTTCTAGATCTGTGATGATGTCATAGGGGGATTTATGGAGGTAGCCATCATTTCTAGATAGTTCTAGATCTGTGATGATGTCATAGGGGGATTTATAGAGGTAGCCATCGTTTCTAGATAGTTGTAGATCTGTGATGATGTCATAAGGGGATTTATTATAGAGGTAGCCATCATTTCTAGATAGTTGTAGATCTGTGATGATGTCATAGGGGGATTTATAGAGGTAGCCATCGTTTCTAGATAGTTGTAGATCTGTGATGATGTCATAAGGGGATTTATTATAGAGGTAGCCATCATTTCTTGATAGTTCTAGATCTGTGATGATGTCATAGGGGGATTTATGGAGGTAGCCATCATTTCTAGATAGTTGTAGATCTGTGATGATGTCATAGGGGGATTTATTATAGAGGTAGCCATCATTTCTAGATAGTTGTAGATCTGTGATGATGTCATAGGGGGATTATAGAGGTAGCCATCGTTTCTAGATAGTTCTAGATCTGTGATGATGTCATAAGGGGGTTTATGGAGGCCGCCATCAGTTCTGTTAATCACAAGTAGGCAAGCGGTACTGATAAATTGATGTCATAGGGAGATGTGCGAGTGCAGACATTTTTTCTTTCTGGAAGTGCGTAGAGGTTACTAGATGATGTCATAGGGGGATTTATGGAAGCAGAAATCTCTACTGTAAAGTTGTAGATCTTCATAATGATGTAGTAGGGCGATCTATGGAGGCAACCATCTTTTTTGTAGAGTTCCTTAAATGATGTCATTAGGGGGATTTTTGAAGGCAACCATCATTTTCAGAACGTATACGGGAGGTATTTGATGATGTCATAGGGGGATAGATACTGACCTTTTTGATATCGAAATGAAGCACCTCTTTCATGTAGGTCGGGAGACAAGTCAACAGCGTATAAAATCCCCAGTTGTTGCACATGTGCGTGACCAGTATCGCGTAATTCGGCATCGATTTGAATATATCCTTCCACGGTGGATGAGTGTACTGTGGAAATGAAAATAGATTTCAATATATCCTTCCACAGTGGATGAGTGTACTGTGGAGACAAAAATAAATTTCAATATATCCTTCCACAGTGGATGAGTATACTGTGGAAACAAAAATAGATTTCAATATATCCTTCCATGGTGGATGAGATTTAAAATCAATCTAATTTCTAGAAAAAATTCTTTAAATCAATCTTATTTCATTTTATTCAATTGATATCAATCGAAGATGAATTGAGAATTTTAAAAATTCCACGCCGGATGTTGAAAAGTAGGCATACCACGTAAGTGTGTCTACACCGCAGTGCGATGTATCGTTAGTTACTAATATTTGACTGTTTGAGACAGGTGCTTCGTGCATCTTTCATTAGAGAAAAAAACTGATTACTAATTACATCGATAAACCACAATGCGGTGTACTAGCAACGTCCATGACCGATTTATACACCGCACTGCGGTGTAGACACACTGAACCATATTGATTCCCCTAAACTATCTAAACCTAACTGTAAGGTGCCGTATATTTATGCAATGCATCACTGATTATATACACCGCACTGCAGTGTAGACACACTGAACCCAAACTATCTAAACCTGTGTGGTGCCATATACTTATACAGTGCATCACCGATTTACACACCGCACTGTGGTGTAGATAGACACAGTGCAAGGGTTTGAAATGGTTGAGGTATTCGACTGAAGGCGCCATCAATTGTTTTACCTTTTTTCCGTCGATGTGTCCCAGCGTCGATTCGATGTAGTGCTTCTCTTCGGCGGTGATAGTAGGGTGGCTCGCGGGGGTATCGTGTATCAGAATGAACCACACGAGACACCATACGCAGCTGACTGACCCGAAAATATAGAACACGGACGGCCAGCCTCCGTCGAACCCGTATTGACATAGTAAACCGGATAGAGGCATCGACACTACCGTACCCATATGAGCTCCTACAAATAAACAAAACTTACAGCTACGCTTGATGATGTCATAGGGAGATTTATAGAGGCAGACATCTTTTCTACATTTCTAGAAGTGTCTATAGATAGACAATTTGATGATGTCATAGAGAGATAAATGGAGGCAGACATCTTTTCTAGAAGTTTCCATAGATCAAATCACTAGAAGACAATTTGATGATGTCATAGGGGGATTTACGGAGGCAGACATCTTTTCTGGAAGTGTTTACAGATCGAATCAATTTCAGAAAATCTGATGATGTCATAGGGAGATTAATGGAGGCAGACATCTTTTCTAGAAGGGTTTACTGATCAAATCAATTTGAGAAAATCTGATGATGTCATAGGGAGATTAATGGAGGCAGACATCTTTTACAGGAGTGTCTATAGATCAAATCACTAGTAGACAATTTCATGATGTCATAGGGGGATTTATGGAGGCAGACATCTTTCTACAAATACAAACTCATACACTTGATGATGTCTTAGGGGGATTTATGGAGGAAGACATCTTTTCTAGAAGTGTTTACACAAATCGTTAGAAATTACATTAGAGATTATCGCGAGGCGGACATCTTTTTTATTCGAAACGTCTTGATGTCATAGGGGGATTCAATCGGAGCAATTACGGAATATCTTTTTGCGATTATGAATTTTGCGACATCATAGGGGGATCTACGGAAGCGGCCATCTTGTTCTGCTTCGTACTTACCGGAATACGTAATACTGCCTAGTTTACTTCTCTCTAAAGGTGGCGCCCATCGACCCCAAATCGCGTGCATCGCCGGGAATGTAACCCCCTGAAAAATGATAAAATTACTTTAAAACACGAACAGTTCAGGAAGGTCATAAATCGTTCCTAAAATTTTTTTTAGATTTTGAGATTTCGATATTTTTAAAAATATTTCTACCTCGCCAATGCCTTCCAGGATGCGCACGACGACTAGGAGTATCCAGCTAGTCCTAGCGGCGATCGGGGTGACTAGCGTCAACACGCTAGTGCACAGTACGCCGGCACCGAACGGTATTTTACCGCCGTACTTTTCGGCGATCCAACCGCCGGGAATCTGAGTGAGTATGTACCCGTAGAAAAACGAGCCCAATATGATGCCCTGCATCTCGGGCGTCCAGTTGAACTCTCCTTGCTGCAAAACAAAAATCAACCCTAATTAATGCCCTAAAGTGCTGGAGATCGAATCCGAATCTAAAAAATTCAATCCCAATCGTTTGTCTAACGGGTATAACGCTTAAGTGCGTCTTCACCGTGGTGCCGCGTAACGTCAGTTACTTATATTAATCTGCGTATCGCGGTGCTGCCACCTTTTGATAGATATAAACAAACTGATAACTATTTACATATCAATACACGGTGACGCGATGCATTAGCTAGCGATGCGGTGTAAATCACTGATTCATACACCGCACTGAAAGGATTAATTGATAATGAAGACATTTTGTAATGTATTATTGGAGATAACTATTGAATAACCATACTTAGATTGATTTGAATAGTATTCCGAACATTTGATAGTAGTTCTGATTATTTGATAATAACTATCAAATAATCAGAACTACTCAGAATCAGAATTGCTAACCATCAGAAACTATTGCTAACTATCAGAAACTAATGCTAACTATCAGAAACTATTGCTAACTATCAGAAACTAATGCTAACTTTCAGAAACTATTGCAAACTATCAGAATCAGAATTGCTAACCATCAGAAACTATTGCTAACTATCAGAAACTAATGCTAACTTTCAGAAACTATTGCTAACTATCAGAAACTATTGCTAACTATCAGAAACTATTGCAAACTATCAGAAATTATTGCTAACTATCAGAAACGATTGCTAACTATCAGAAACTATTGCTAACTATCAGAAACTATTGCAAACCACGCGAGGCCCTTGTCAGAACCTGTTTAAACAGATTTTGGAAACGTTTTGACAATCGGTCGTAGAATAAAGGATTAGTTACCGTTGTAGGGGGCGCCGGCGTAGTCGTATTATCGGTTATCTCGTGAGGACATTCGCTGGTCTCGTTGGCGTGCGACTCGGCTGTTAGATTGACCATCGCGACGAGCGCCACGCTCAAATTCACCCGCAAACAATAAACGAAGAAAAACCCGAGAAATGACATCCCGCACAGAATGTGACGCTTCAAAATAGACGGACATCCTGGAAAAATTGACAGCAGGTGATATTACATGCCAATTGGCTAATTGACCCATGTGCACTGAGGTGCACCACTTAGAAAATTCAAGGAAAGTGTCCCTGCTGCACAGTTGAGTCCCTGAGAAAACAGTTGGATAGAGCGGGACTCGAACCCGGGCCAGCAAATTACTAGCGTAACGTCTTCCCACTAGACCACCGAGGTCCAACCGTAACGTTAAAAGCATAGACGGATCAACGATTCTATAGAGGGGCGTACACATCCAAATCCGTCTGGGCGATTGATATGAGAAGATCAATAAACGGAGATAGAGTCTTTGAGAAGGTGTTACCTTTACGACTTTGAGCTGGTTTCACTAGAAAGCTTTCATCGTCCTCATCAGAATTGATGCTGACAGGCGATTCAGCTCCATATGGATTGTAATCCGCCATTTTGACTGTCATGTGACATGTGTCCCGTGTATATTTACCCGCGTGCCACAGTAGAAATAGCGAGCGAGTGGGATCTCGACTGTCTCGTGCTGCCGCTGCGTATAACGATAGCGGGAAAAACGTGAACTAACATAATACTCGCTTGCCAGACACTTTTAACTGGCGCAGCTGGGACGAACTAGTTACCGATTATAAACGTTCAAGTTGAATCGAGGCGGGCGGTGCGCGGGGATTCTTCACCCGTCAAGGCATTCGAACCCACAAAGCTCAAGCCGTTCCCCAAACCCCTTGATTTGACGAGTCGTTCGAGTCGTTACTAGCCGACCATAATCAGGTCGGGCCGATCACAGCGCTTGTAACCGACATTCTGTTGGATTCCCGTCCGAGTCCACCACCGACCCGGACGGCCCGGGCGTTGCCAATCCATCAGCGAACATTGACCGATATTTAATATCATATGCGCAGGAGTACCACCAAGTGGAATCCTCTATTGCCGCAGTAGTTGATGTCCTACTGCACACTAGTGACACCTGGTGGATCCCCACTTGCAACAATTGAACGAATCCTCAAGACAAGTAAATGTTTTATTTTTTAAATCTTTTTTTATTGACTTTATTTACTGCGTTAGACATAATCATTACATGAATATTGAGCCATCGCGGTGTCGCGAGACGTCGAGAATTCCGCTTTATCGAGACAGGGCGATTTGTCTGTTTCGTCCGGGTCCGACTATCTGCCCGTAACGAACAGTCATCGACGTGTCGCGAGGATTATAACTCAAATTGAGATGCACCACTCCGCGATCGACGAGACGCGTCACGATAGCGCGCCGTCTATCGGCACGCATCACAACCTGTATGTGGAACTCGTAAACGCGATAACGGTTCTTCGTCTCATACCTGTTGCCTCCTAACAGGCGCCCCTCTTCGGCGACGTCATTCTGCAGGCGGAAGTAGTCTTTGGCTACGATTACCGGGATGACCGCCGGGTCGCTCTTGTGGAAATGCAGGCGTCTGGTCATCTCCTCATCCCATTTCGCCTGGCTGGTTCCGAGTTGTTGAAATTCGTGGGTCGTCATGAAATGTTTGTTTTCGAATTCGTCGCTGAGATGTCGCTTCGACTGTTCACGCGTCTCTTCTGCTTAGAAATAGTTAACATACTAATAGTAAATCCCGTACACTCGGACGTATAGGGTTATAGGGGAATTATTATATGTAATAGATGAAATCTAATTGACGGTTTAATGCTTGAAATCTGCGTAGACAATAGATGAAATACTTGTCACGGATTTTGAAACAAAGTTCTAATGTTATCCACAAGGAGGCAGCGCAAACGATTTTAGAAAACTTTGCCGTAGTTTATTGAATTATCTTCCAGAGTTAGTTTCGTAAAAGCCTGAACCGATTCCATATCAAATCTCATCTCAAACCTTCGTTTTATCGTAACGCTTTTCGGCTTAAAGATTGATACCTTTTTTTCTCATTTCTAAGTTGCCGGCCGGTCGCCAATCTGCCCTGTTACATTACATTTTTTAAAATCACGATCAAGCTTAGCATAGCAGACCCGGCAGTTTTAGAAACGAACTGATTACAAATTTCATTGAGGTTTACAAAAGTGACCCGGCCGATTAGGAGAAACAAGCCATCATTTTTAGCCGTATTACGTGCAGGTTTAGTTGAAATTCACACTGTTTCGTGTTGTAAATAGCAGTAGTTTATAGTATAATTCATAATTTAGAAAATAGTGTTTTATGGAAATTATGTTTACTATAATATATCCAAGGGGTCGATAACAGAAAACAAGGCTCGCAGAAGATACCTAACGACTTCGCTTGCCGCAGACGCTTTCATATCGCTTACCTTCATCACGCGACGGTCTCAACCACTGGTAATCGATCGCGTCGTTTTCGAACTAAAAGATTAAGAAAAAATCAATCAAAGCTCAAGTTATTAGATCTATTTAAGTTAAAATAAATCTCAACGAAGCAATCACAATTTTTTGGTGAAATTAGGGAATTTTTGTAGAGTATTTGTGATTAGTCGAGACTCACCTGTTCCTCGTCAACGGCCTTGGCATTGGCCCAGATTACCGACAAGAGAACTATAGCTACGACGTTCAGCGATCTGGACATTTTCCTTGATCCAAATAACAACTTTCTTCTAGAGGTAAAAATATAGCATCGTTAAATTTCATTTGTTCGAATAAAAATATTACGAAGAATTTCCAAAGGACTTTTCATAATTCGCCCATTCGAAAATAACCCTTTTTGAAAGCTTAAATCCCTGCACACTAATAATGAAAATAGTCTGAAATGTTTCCTTGAGCTAGTGTAGTTTATTCAACGTTTCCACTATATCCTAATAGTCATCATCAGGAATTCTGATGTTGTCCTCATTATAACCATTGATGAAACACTCTGAGCACGTGTTGTAAAGATAATATAAAATCCCTGCACACTAAGAATAAAAAGAGTCTGAAATGTTTCCTTGAGCTAGTGTAGTTTCGGCTATATCCTAAAAGTCATCTTCAGGAATGCTGATGTTGTCCTCATTATAACCATTGATGAAACACTCTGAGTCCGTGTTGTAAAGATAATATAAAATCCCTGCACACTAAGAATAAAAAGAGTCTGAAATGTTTCCTTGAGCTAGTGTAGTTTATTCAAAGTTTCGACTATATCCTAATAGTCATCTTCAGGAATACTGATGTTGTCCTCATTATAACCATTGATGAAACACTCTGAGTCCGTGTTGTAAAGATAATATAAAATCCCTGCACACTAAAAAGAGTCTGAAATGTTTCCTTGATCTAGTGTAGTTTCGACTATATCCTAAAAGTCATCTTCAGGAATATTGTATAGCATTGAACTCACGAGGATAGTGACTTTCATCGATGGTTATGGTTAACCCGTCAGTTGGCCTTCTTCATTTCATTTCCTTGCACTTACCTTGATATCAGTCAGTCGAACTCGAACCGCTCGTTATGAAATGAAGCCGATGCTTTCGAATCTTCCAGACGTTTATATATTAGTTTTATGCCGCAGTTTATCGTTGATAAAAATGATAAAATTTCGGTATCACCAAACATATTGCATCGCAGGATGATTTTATTAGTTTAAAGTTTGAACAGGCCTGACTGATTGTTGGAAACATCTTTAAAAAAAAAAAAAAACTAGTATAAGGCAATGCTGTATAGCCATCGGGCCGGTGTGATAGTCGAAAGTGGTCTTAAGTTGTTGGATTGGTTATAGAACTAAATTGTTCTTAGACTTGTCTTAAGTTATAAGATTGGTTTTGGAAACGAATTGAGTTTAGAGTGTTCTTTATTTATGCTGTAGGATTGTCAGTGTAGAAATACGATCGTGTATAATCGATAAGAATGATAATAAACCCTCCATGACGCAGGTTTGGTTGCGATATTACTCAGTTTGTGTGGGCAGGTGAATTGATATGTATCGGTTTAATGTTTGAAAATCATACGCAGTGTTTAATCTATTCAGGTCTGGCGCACATTAAAACGTCTTATTTCTTACGCGCTAAAATGTTTTGGGGTTTCGCCAGTTGACTTTGATCCAAAATTGGGTCGGTTCGATTTCACCAGATTCCAGTTCCACGGTTTATTGGGTTGAATTTGTCTCCGGATCAAGTTCCACAGTTGCTGAGGTTAAGTTAGTCTCAGTAATTAGTTCAACAGTTACAGTAGGCGGATCCATCAGTTCGGTCACCACAGTTTTGTTCAGAAGTCGATGTTGAATTCGTTCCCTGCCGCCGAAAAAAAACTTGAAAATCAACCCGTACTGTGGCGAACTCCGATCATTTGTGAAAAAATCATCTCCTTCCAAAGAACACTCTCCAAAACGTGACACAAAACCGAACGCCATCTTGTTCAATAACAATTTATTATCATCTTCAAAACTTTTTTGCTATTGCATCGACATAGACTAACAAATTCCACAAGTTTTCTTACAGTTCTTCTTCATGAATTCAGCGTAAGAACTGAGTTTACAATACGCTTTCCAGCCTCCACAACTTGTATTTACATCCTTGCAAATGATAATAGAATAATTCTCACAGGTTTAGGGCGCGTCGTTTGACAAGTTACATTAATAAGAAATGTATTTGAAGGTTATTTGACGAGTTAGATTAATAAGAAATATATTTGAAGGTTATTTGACAAGTTAAGTTAATAAGAAATGTATTTTAAAGTCATTTTATCTCAGATTTTCGTGTTTCTGTGATTCGCCCTGCGTCATGAGTGTTTGGCCTTTTATTTTAGGCAGTGTAAAGAGTGTTAGGGGGGATGGTGGTTGGATATGGTCGGGGATTTCACACCAATATTTGAAAAAATGGATCATTTTCGGCGTATTTACAGCATCGACTGACCCGTTTCCGCTTGAGATTGAGATATAGTTTGGTTGGTTCGTTGTTTCTATAAACTAGAAACCGAATGCCGCTTTTCGACTATAGTATTTCCTCAAGGAAAAATAAATCGAATTCGTTGCAAATGTTCACAGAATAAATATCAGGTGTCATTTTTGAGATGGTAAAATATATCTAAGAGATCGATGATAAATTCCTCGACAATCGTTCGATTCAAACTTGTGATAGTACGAACTGAAATGCACAGTAGCTTGAGTGTACCGGTACGCCTGATGATGGCTAATTGCATTTAGCCGAAACGTTACTCGAAATAAATAATAATCATTTTGATATAGAACTTTTTCATTTTTGGCTAATTTATTGTGGGATTTCTCTCGTTAGAGCTCGAGTAGCAAGTAAACGAGTTTCTATCTAGTGAACTATGGATATTACCTCTGAATAAACGATTGCGAATAACAGAGCAACGACTAAAACCACATTAGTCAACGACTTCATCTTGTCACAGTTCGATGAACTGATGAAACTCTAATGCTGATCGACAGCACACAATTTGACCATCATTCATACCGTGTCGTTATCAAACACGATAAGTTGAACTACGGATAAACACGATGTTAATAGTTCGGAACAGGATCTAATCACTGTTTAATAGCGAGCGCGCTCGGGCCATGTGAACATTTCCCGACAGTACGGTCGACATTTTGAACTAAATCTAGATTATGCCGATAGCATTTCTGTCGTTGCAGGCCCGTGCCCATGGGCTCCGAATGAACCGCCCTAAAATTTTCAAAGTGCTTTTAAGAAGTCAGTGTCAAAAAATTCGGGTCAATGTTCGAAATTTCGATACAATATCGATGTTTTTTTGAAAATGAATTATTCAATTATTTGTAAAAATGTTATTGACGAATATTGGTGATAAATACTTTGAATTTAAAGTCATAAAAATTATGAGACGTTTAGTTGTTTTAGTTTAGTTATCGAAAAAAATCATATTCGATACGTGTACTATTTTCGATAGGAAAATGTTCCTTTTCACGTTGAAAAAAGTGCCTTTTTGAACTGAAAATAGAACTGCCGCTAAAAAATCTCGGCACGGGCCTGCGTCTAGGCCTTGTTTTTCGTATTACCTAGGACTTCACCGTCCCGACTGGGAAAGTCGTTGTATTGACATCAAAGTCATTCAAATTCTAGAGAACAATTTATACCTCTGAATAATTGGTAAAAACCGAGTTTTTCCTAAGAAAGAAAATATCTTAACTGATGGAAATGTAGACAATTTTCTTTTAAATTTAGGACGGATTCGTAGTTTCATGGTTAATAAGAAATGCAAGGGCGGATCTAGGATTCTTTGAAAGGGTTGGACCCGAAAATTGGAATGGGAACTTTATTTGAAAAGGACAGATTTGACAAGACAAGGGCTGCACGAGACACATCACTTGCGGTTTAAGGTGGGCTTTTCGGAGAAAATTTAGGACAAAAGGGGCTTTTCTGGCTCATATCAGGCCTATTTGGATTCGTTTTGCGTCTTTTTAAAATTTATTTTGCAAAAAAATAATGCCAGATTTTTTTGGAGGACACATTTCGAAGTTTCCGCCTTGTGTCCGTATTGCTCGTAGTAGGAACATTTATATTCCGGCGGTAAATACGCGCTATCTATTCTAGTTTACAGAAATTCCGCTATCGTTTTTCATAGGGGCAGCACTGAACGGTTCAGATCTAACATAACCGCGCTATTCTACTCTGGTATGCGAAGAATACAGATTTTTTTCTAAGCGGAATCCTCTGAAAAAATAGCCGCAGTAGTTGATGCCCTACCGCACACTAGCGACAGCTAGTGGATCCTCACTAGCCATTAGCGGAATCCTCTGAAAAAATAGCAGCAGTAGTTGATGCCCTACTGCACACTAGCGACACCTAGTGGATCCTCACTAGCCATTAGTGGAATCCTCTATTGCGAAAGTAGTTGATATCCTACTGCACACTAGCGACACCTGGTGGATCCTCACTCGCCATTATTTGAATCCGCGATTGTCACAGTCGAACTAGTCCTCAAGAAAAGTAGTGTAGTCGTTGATGTTATTTTTGATTGACTTTATTTATTGCGTTTGACAATATCATTACATGAATATCGAGTCATTGCTTTATCGAGACTCCCCTTCATCGGACAGGGAGATTTGTCTGTTTCGTCCGGGTCCGACTATCTGCCCGTAACGGACAGTCTTCTCCTTGTCGCGGGGATCGTGACTCAAAATCAGATTTACCACTCCGCGATCGACGAGACGGGTCACCGTAGCATGTCGTCTATCGGCACGCACATCGACAACTATGTGGAACTCGTAAACGCGATAACGGTTCTTCGTCCGATACCTGCTGCCTCCTACTAGGATTCCCCCTTCGGCTACGTCACTCTGCAGGCGGAAGTAGTCTTTAGCTACGATTACCGGGATGACCGCCGGGTCGTACTTGTAGAAATGCAGGCGTCTGGTCATCTCTTCATCCCATTTCGCCTGGCTGGTTCTCAGTTGTAAGAATTCGCGAGTCGTCATGAAATGTTTGTTCTCAAATTCGTCGCTGAGATACCGCTTCGACTGTTCATGGGTCTCTTCTGCTTAGAAATAAATAGATAACATACTAATAGTAAATGCGTGACGACGCAAAGGATCGTATATCATCAACTTTGTTTACCCCCAGATTGTTTCACGTTGCTTATACGTACCTAGCCCGCGTCTTAACCTCTGCTGATAATCAGTCGCGTCATTTTCAAACTAGAAACAAAAATCTTTTTATGTCGAGATTCCTTAATCGATTTCAGATATCATCAAGTAAAACTACAAGGTTTTTGTGGATTCAGACGCTTGGAAACTATAGGGGATTTGTAGAATAGTTTTGATCACCCGAGACTCACCTGATCCTCGTCAACAGCCTTGACATTGACCAATATCACCGACAAGAGAACTACAGCTACGACGTTCAGCGATCTGGACATTTTCCTTGATACCAATAACAACTTTCTTCTAGAGGTACAAATATTGCATTTTTTGCGTTTATGTTATCTAATCTGATGAATACATCTCGAACTACGATATGAGACTTTTCATAATTCGGCCATTCGAAAATTAACCATATTCGTTAAGATACACTAAGAATACTTTTAATAGTCATCTTCAGGAATACTGATGTTGTCCTTATTATAACCATTGATGAAACACTCTGAGTCCGTGTTGTAAAGATAATATAAAATCCCTGCACACTAAGAATATAAAGAGTCTGAAATGTTTCCTTGAGCTAGTGTAGTTTATTCAACGTTTCGACTTTATCCTAATAGTCATCTTCAAGGATATTGTAGCATTCGACTAACATCAGTATTCCTGAAGATGACTATTAGGATATAGTCGAAACGTTGAATAAACTAGGTACAAGCTAACATTGATAGCGTGTTTCATCGATGGTTTCCCCTTCAGTTAACGTTCGTTACATCACCAGCCAATATTCGGACCTTGCACTTACCTCAATAGTAGTCAGTTAAACTCGAACCGCTCGTTGTAAAATGAAGCCGATGCTTTCGAATCATCCAGCAGTTAATATACTAGTTTTATGCCGAAGTTTATCGTTGAATAAAGAAACAAAATCTTCGTATCACGAAGTATTTATTGCTTGATGGTTTTATAGGTTTTAAAGTTTTATAGTTTGGTTTTATCAAAGCCAAACTGATGCTTTATTGCAAGATATCATTACTGATAGCAACGTCGTATAGCCCTAGGGCCGGTTCCATACTGAGAGGGGGGTTCCGGGGCCAGAGGGTCCGGTTCGGGGTCCGCACCCCCTCTTTTCTGACCAAGTCCCCTTTTGAAAATCACGTGTGAAAAATTCTACACGACGTTGAACTATAACGTAGGTCCACAATACTTAATAAAAGCAGATATATGCACTAAAATTGCATAAAAATTTGCATAGTTTTTCATAATTTCCTGGGGGGAGGGCAACCCAGACCCCGCTGCGAGGGCATCATTGTACATCCGCCACGATGTGCCATTTCAGTATGAGGGTGAACTTGCTCCCAGGCTCGATCCGCCCCTGACTCGCGACTTAAGTCTAAAAGTGGTCTGAAATCTTAAGATTGGCCGTTAGTTGTTAGATTGGTCATTGAACTAAGTTGATCTGAGACTGCGTTTTAAGTTGTTACATTGACAGTATTGAAATAGGATGGTCTGTATTCGGTATAGGGACGTAAACCAACCCGCTATGACTCAGTTGTGGAGGCGTGGTTGAGAATAATGTATAAGATATTACAGTTTATATGGACAGATGAATTGATATGTATTGGTTTAAGGTTCGTAAATCATTGTTTTATCTATTCGGGTCAGGTGCACATTTCAAGTCGCTAGGTTGGTTTGGGTTTTTTGACCGTGGAGCTCCAAAGTTAGTGTCAGTTGAATTTTACTCAGTTCCACAGTTGTGTGGGTTTAATTCGACTCTGAACCCAGTTCCACAGTTGTGTGGGTTTAATATTGACTCTGAACCCAGTTCCACAGTTGTGTGGGTTTAATTTGACTCTGAACCCAGTTCCGCAGTTGTGTGGGTTTAATTTGACTCTGAACCCAGTTCCACAGTTGTGTGGGTTTAATTTGACTCTGAACCCAGTTCCACAGTTGTGTGGGTTTAATTTGACTCTGAACCCAGTTCCACAGTTGTGTGGGTTTAATTTGACTCTGAACCCAGTTCCACAGTTGTGTGGGTTTAATTTGAATCTGAACCCAGTTCCACAGTTGTGTGGGTTTAATTTGACTCTGAACCCAGTTCCACAGTTGTGTGGGTTTAATTTGACAGTGGATCCAGTTCAACATTTGTGTGAGTTTAATTTAAACTCTGGATCTAGTTCCACAAATTTGTGCGTTTAATTTGACTCTGAATCCAGTTACACAGTTGTGTGGGTTTAATTGCCCTCAGTAATCAGTTCCACAGTTGCGTAGGGGTCCAATTTGATTGTGGATTCATCAGTTCCAAAGTTGTGTGTGGAAAGCGATATTGTCACTTAGTGGATTCGTTCCGCCCTGTCGCTGAAAAACTGTCATATCAACCTTTCAAGTTATACAAAATCAAACTCAATTTCATTCGATATCAATTTATTCTTCTAATAACTGATACATGATTAACAATATCCACAAGTTTTCTTACAGGTCTTCTTCATATATTCGACGTACGAGCTGTTTGTACAGTAAGCTTTCCATCCGCTACAACTTGTCTTTTCGTCTTTGCACGCTGAAAAAATAGTAGAACAATAATCATACATTAGTATTATTATTATTATCATTATTGATTAGCATTACATGTATTATTATTGTTAGCATTATTATTATTATTATTATTATTATTATTATTATTATTATTATTATTATTATTATTGATAAGCATAATTATTATTGTTAGCATTAAGATTATTAATAGCATTAATTATAAGTATCACTGCACATTCCCCTGCACTCTGCACAAGGTTCCAGCGCCTTAATTTTATGTACAGCCTGTTGGCTTGCACTGGATACCTCGTAACCGGTTTACGAAAATGAATTACTATTATACACAGGTTATAGCCGGTTTTCTTGGTTAATCTTTTAAAAAAAGAAAACTGGGCCCTGTTGCTGAGAAGTTGTTTGAAGTTAACTGGTGGACAAACGTCGTTGTAACGATATAATTTCAATGTCATTCCGGCATTTATACAGCAGTTAACTTTAACCAACTTTTTACTAAGAAACCCTCTTGCCAGCAACCTCCCTCGGCAGGGATTCGAACCTGATCGCATCGATATTGGTACGGTACGAGACCCTGCCACGCTAGAACGAGTGCGCAGCTATACCCACACGCGCGGCTGGACGATAAAAACCAGATCCAGTTAAAATAGTCTAACACCAACTGATAGTATCAAATCATCAAATTTTAGACCAAAATAATATCATAATTCATGTTGTTTCAATGGATATCATTTTGTTGTTTTTTTTACTGCAACCCGAAAAGTACTTTAATCTTATACTTACATCCTGAGCCTTCTCCGCTAGAAAAGAAAGTGTAGCAATTGCTGATATTATGTCAAGCGTAGATACAATCAAATATCATATATCTAGTATTATAAAACTCACCCGCAAAGGTTGCAAGTCTTTTTACAGTTTTCTTTAACATAACTGTGGCTAGCACAGTATAAAGTCCACCCGCTACAAGATGGATTTTTGTCGACGCAAGCTGCAAAATTGAACGATTCCATATTTGTTTAAAAACCCGTTAACCGAGCCAGTAGGTATAGACGGTAGTAATTACTTACTCGAGTCACCTCCGTTTCCTCCGCTGCCAGAGCCTCCTCCGTTCCCACCAGTTGACGAGCAGCCGTATAATTTCTGCACCATTTTGACGTCACGGCTGTGCAGTTTGCGAATGCCGATTCTTGCGTTGGGATCTTTAGGCGTCATCGACGGTTTACCATTCGAGCTGTTGTTGAAATATGTGGAAGATGATTATTAGGATATAGTCGAAACGTTGAATAAACTACACTAGCTCAAGGAAACATTTCAGACTCTTTTTATTCTTAGTGTGCAGGGATTTTATATTATCTTTACAACACGGACTCAGAGTGTTTCATCAATGGTTATAATGAGGACAACATCAGTATTCCTGAAGATGACTATTAGGATATAGTTGAAACGTTGAATAAACTACACTAGCTCAAGGAAACATTTCAGACCCTTTTATTATTAGTGTGCAGGGATTTTATATTATCATTAGAACAAGGACTCAGAGTGTTTCATCAATGGTTATAATGAGGACAACATCAGTATTCCTGAAGATGACTAGTAGGATATAGTCGAAACGTTGAATAAACTACACTAGCTCAAGGAAACATTTCAGACTCTTTTTATTCTTAGTGTGCAGGGATTTTATATTATCTTTACAACACGGACTCAGAGTGTTTCATCAATGGTTATAATGAGGACAACATCAGTATTCCTGAAGATGACTATTAGGATATAGTCTAAACGTTGAATAAACTACACTAGCTCAAGGAAACATTTCAGACTCTTTTTATTCTTAGTGTGCAGGGATTTTATATTATCTTTACAACACGGACTCAGAGTGTTTCATCAATGGTTATAATGAGGACAACATCAGTATTCCTGAAGATGACTATTAGGATATAGTCGAAACGTTGAATAAACTACACTAGCTCAAGGAAACATTTTAGACTCTGATTATTCTTAGTGTGCAGGGATTTTATATTATCTTTACAACACGGACTCAGAGTGTTTCATCAATGGTTATAATGAGGACAACATCAGTATTCCTGAAGATGACTATTAGGATATAGTCGAAACGTTGAATAAACTACACTAGCTCAAGGAAACATTTCAGACTCTTTTTATTCTTAGTGTGCAGGGATTTTATATTATCTTTACAACCGAGACTCAGAGTGTTTCATCAATGGTTATAATGAGGACAACATCAGTATTCATAGTCGAAACGTTGAACAATTCAGTTTAACGTAGAAACTTCAGGTATTTGGAATATTTCGATCAATATGTCTGAGTCATAACGAACCTGAACGCGTATTTGCCGTATTGCATGACCGACTCGTATTCGTACGGAAGTCCTTGGTTGTTGGTGTTGTCTTTGTCGAAGTTGTATCTCATACCTGAAAATATTTCATCATTAGATTTCTGAATATTATGAAAATAGTTCGAAATAATTATTAAAATTATTCGTAAGACGAGTATATATATATATATATATATATATATATATATATATATATATATATATATATATATATATATATATATATATATATATATATATATATATATATATATATATATATATATATATATATATATATATATATATATATATATATATATATATATATATATATATATATATATATATATATATATATATATATATATATATATATATTTACTCGGTGAGATGTTGTCCCAGTTGATGGTCAGATAATTGTCGCGGTCAGATCGACACTGCTCGTGCTGAAACCCGAGAGCGTGCAGGAACTCGTGTTGGATCGTCCCAGCTCCGAGACATCCGTTTTCGCGCAGCGACATCTGTTGGCGAGACCCGATCATACCGACGTACGACCAACATCTGAAATAGAAGTAGCGGATCCTGGAATGTATATAGACTGGGCCCGCGAAAACATGTCACGCCAATAACGCCCGACGCACACGAGGTCGCGAAAAACGGAAACAACAGGAGATTGAAACATGTTTCCCTGTCCTGCTGGGTCCAGTTTCACGAAAAAGTCTAAGCCTAAAACAGTTAAGTTTGAATTGTTGTCCTCATTGAAGATTTAAAGTAACCAATGGCAATTACACCAAAAATTTGAGTTTAACTTTTCTGTGAAACTGGGCCCAGCGCGTTTACGAGAAATGAGGAACGTTTTTTTCCGAAATCAAACGTTTTTCTATCCGTGTTTCTGCGTGTCCCTGCGCCGTGTGCGTTGTTTGTGAACCAAACGAATATTTAGCCGATCCAGGAATTTAGAAACGGTGGCTTCAAAATATCAACATACAACGTAGGGATTTTGGCACGCGAAGGCGGTTCGGGCTTGAGGGGAAATGGATGATTTTATGAGTTTCCGGGATGATAATCTACTGACCCGCTTCCGCTCGTTATTGAGATGTAGTTTCGTTGGTTTGTTCTTTCTATAAACTTCAAACACGACCCGACTTTATCTTGTAATTCTTTCAAAGCGGCGCGAATTTTCGTTCGGGCCGAGGAGCCTTTAATGAACGGGTAGAAACATGGATTTTCGTTTGAAAGTGTTCATACTCACAATTTTACAGATGTGACTTAGTGAGTCCAGATATAATTTCAATTTCAACAGAAACGATGAAACTGTGTTCCACCAGTTCCAACAGTTCTGAAGTAATCAGGACCCAGTTCCACAGTTGTGAGTTAGAGTTAACTCTGAGTTAAAGTTAGTTCATTTCCAATGAGTTAACTCAGAGTTAAATCTAAAACTCAGAACTGTGGAACTGGACCCTGGTGTTAATTCATTGATATTCATATGTACTTCAATGTATAGATAGAAACATGGATTTTGGATTAGAAAATATAGCTATGATGGTGGTTGGCAGATATAAACTACTTTATACGTCCATGGCACAACTTACGGTTAGCATTCGCCATCAGACATTAGTTCAGAATTGACTTAAGTCAGAGTCCAGATTTAATCGAAAATAGACCAATTGTTAACCAGAAAGGATTGAATTGGGTTCTCCAGTTTTTAAACCGGGTTCTCTAGTTTTTAAACCGGGTTCTCTAGTTTTTAAACCGGGTTCTCTAGTTTTTAAACCGGGTTCTCTAGTTTTTAAACCGGGTTCTCCAGTTTTTAAACCGGGTTCTCTAGTTTTTAAACCGGGTTCTCTAGTTTTTAAACCGGGTTCTCTAGTTTTTAAACCGGGTTCTCCAGTTTTTAAACCGGGTTCTCTAGTTTTTAAACCGGGTTCTCTAGTTTTTAAACCGGGTTCTCTAGTTTTTAAACCGGGTTCTCTAGTTTTTAAACCGGGTTCTCCAGTTTTTAAACCGGGTTCTCCAGTTTTGAACCTATAGGAAAAGATTGCCAAAAATTGTCCATTTTCCATTTACAAATAATAATTTTTAATGATAATTTTTAATAATAATAATAAATAATAATTTTTATACTAAATACTTACTCATCGCTGACATCTCGTAGTAGACTTTTCCGTCGGTCCATTTATTAAATCTGCTGGCCGCGTTTCTGAACTGAAAATTTCATCGAGAACGTGTTCAAACAATATTGAGGAACCGCCAACGCTACCTGTGGCAACCGAGGATCTCACTTATGGCAAGCGAGGATCCGCCAGGTGTCGTTAGTAGATTTTTTCTACATTTCGGTTCAAATCGAATGAACATTTTCTCTTGGATAAAGCATTGGCTTTAAAACCAAATCATTTTAGATTTTATGGATAAATCAAGTATCACTTGAAATTACAGCAATCACTGTGGAGAAAATTAGTTTAATTTTGGTGGGCCCTGTTTTTTGCCCATAAAGGACACGCTGTATAACCACTGGTCAAGTGGACTAGTTCGATCGGTCCACCGATAACCAGTACACCGAATAGAACTAGTCCACCTGGCTAGTGGTTATACAGCCTGTCCTATATGCGTAACAATAACGTATGATGTAATGTACGGATTCGGGAGCCATATTTCAGCTGATTGATCGAATGAGCACCACCTGGCGGGATAATATCTCCTTACCGAAGACCGACCTCCGGCCATATCCCCTTCGAATTTTCCTGAAAATTCTTCCACATGGGTCCCTAGAAGAAAACGTTTATTCTGTAAGTATTCAATTCAAAAACCAAGTGGACCTGCTGTTTTTGCGTAAGATTCAAGAACTTACTTTTGTATTCCTCGAATTCTGGATTCGTCTAAAAAGACAAAAAAGAAATCGAGACAAGATTAGAAGGTCATCAAACCTCTCGAGTGATAGTAAATGACAAGTTGGAAAGACTCTTCTTCAGTTGATATTACGCTTTTATTTTTCTACTGCTTATGGCTGTTCCAGTTCCGGTGTTCTGTCTCTTTCTGTCTCTCCCTCTCTTTCTCTGTCTCTCTCTGTTTCAGGGACCTCCCTTATATAGGCACTCGCGAAACTGCCACGAAACTGCCACGTCGCAGTACTGCCACGTCGCGCGAGCACCAACTATATGAATTCCCTTTTATGATAACAGCAACTGTTTAAATTTATTAATTCAGTGATTAAAGTCCCTGGTAGCAAGTGAAACTAATGTGAAAACCATATGCTGATCTGATATTAAAACAATGGATTATGAAACTGGCGACCCCAAACTGAATGGTTTTCACGGCTGAATTAGTTCGGTTCAAGCTGAGTTTATCAACGATACCAGGATCTGTGAATTTGCTCTAAACCTATAACTGCTGTTACACATAAATTATTGAACGACTATAACTTTCCTAATACGAGAAAGGAATAGAGTCGTGATTTCGAAATGCATCGATTGATATAACAAGAAAAATAACTTCAAAAAAAATAAGTTCATTGACGCCTTGAAGCATAAGGTATCAATCAATGTATACAAACATTATTGTAACGGAAACTCCTACAAGGTTTGTCTTATTTGAGTTGGCAAAATATCGATGAGAGGTCGGCTCCATAGTCATGGCTTAGACTTAATACCATTCTTAGACCATCTTAGTTATATAGCCAATCTAACAACTTCAGACCAATCTTAAGATTTAAGACCACTTTTGGACTTAAATCTTAACGTATGGAACCAGCCCATAAGTCGGCAAAATATCAAGATACGTTGGTTGCAAATTCTGCGAGTATTCTCAAATTCAATCGAATGCGTTGTTCGATTGCTCGAAAATTAGTTAGAGTTAACCAGTGGATAGTTGACGTAGTGACAATTAAAAGTTCATTGATACTTTATGGTGTTCATCAGGGTCCAGTTCCTCAGTTGTGAGTTAAGATTTGACCCTGGGTTAAAACATTGAAAATGAACTAACTTTAACTCAGAGTTAACTCTAACTCACAACTGTGGAACTGGGTCCTGTTGGTTATCTTTAACCATCCCTTGAGCAACTGCAGCCCGTGCACTTCAGAAATCAGAACATTTGTCATATACGCACTGAAATGCAGAGAAGCGTTGTAGTCTAAATACATAAATCTGAAACTTACCTCTGATGAAACAGTAGCGAATAGAGCAGCCACAACAAAAACTACAATAGTCAACGACTTCATCTTGTCACAGTTTGGTTAGAGCCACCCGATGTTACAACGTTTGATACTGATCGACAGCACTGCGGCCAATATTTATTCCATATTATTATCAGAAACGATAAGCCGAACGACGGATTATTACATTACAATTAGTGAGGAACATGATCTAATCGCTGTTACATGGCACAAGCGCGCTCGGGCCATGTGAACATTTTCCCACCAGTTTGGTTGGTGGCCTACATTTTGAATTAAATCTAGAAATGTCGATAGCCTTTCTGCAGTTTATACGCATTTTTTTCTCATATTTTCCAAGCACCAAGACTTCACCGTCCAGGCTGGCACCATATCATTCAAAGAATTCTTATGAACAATTTATACTTTTGATTAATTGGTACAAACCGAGTTTTCGCTAGAAGAATAGAATATCTTAGCAGATGAAAATAAAGAAACATTCATCAAAATTCGCGACCGATCCATAGTATCATAGTTACGAGAATTAGAGAGTCCGTATCGTACGTGATAAGATATTTTGTATTCTGGTGATGAATACGCGCTATTATTTTAGTTCACAGAAATTCCGCTATCGTTGTTCATAGGGGCAGCACTGAACGGCTCAGATCTAACAGAGACTCGATAGTCTACTGCGGCATGTAAGGAATACAGAAACTTTTGTAAGTCTCTAGACTGGTTGCCTGTCCAATTCAATATGGAAGATAGAGACCGGTAACCAGTCTAGTAAGTCACACATTTCGTCTAGGATAGATCTTGTATCGCCGTTAGAGCTTGATAATAGTTAGAAGCTGCGCTCTAAAACAATTTTGAAGCCAGTTTTAAATGCTATTAGCCATCACGAGGCTTACTGATGATGGCAATAGCATATAGCCGAAACGTTGTTTGAAAGATAATCATTCTAATATAGAATTTTTCATTTTTGGCTGAGTTTATTGTGGGACAATAAACTCAGCAGTCAGGCTTCAATGGTAACCTGATGAACAATCAACTGCACTACTCATCACGATCGGCTTGTTCCTTACATTTTGAAAATCCCGCCATAGACTGACCGTAATGTCCAGCGATCTACAGTAATCCCTCGTTAATCCGACGAAGCTGATTGGCCAGCGTTTGTGACCCGGCCCTTTATTGACTGACTTGAAAATGTCTCGAACCATATACTAGTATCATATACACCTTAGTCGCCTGTGCTTAGATTTTAGGAAGGACATTGATTGAGTACGTTGAAAAATGAAATATGTATTTCGTGGAATATCTATGTGGATGTATTGCACATTTTGGGACATACACAACTTAAATGATTAACTATTTATGACAAATACAACTCGACTTTCGACTCAGTAAACGGAATTTAAAATGACTTCGATAATTGACTCTAAACTCAAAGGATTAAATTGGCGTTCTTTTCAAATCTTTGGTTTATCACGTCACAAGGATGCCGTAAGGTAAGTGGAACATTTTCGAAGTCGCATCCCGCACCATCGTGTGTTTAGGCGTAGATGCATCAAAAACCAATAAATGAATCTTTTTCAGTAAAATTGTATTCGTGAGGGGAAAATCGATGTCGAAATCCTAAACCAAACCGGATGAAAACCAATAGTCTTTGTATTTGAATCAGAATACGTATAGGAACTCGCCGGTTAAATTTGGACACGATTTGCGTCATTGAAGATATACATTGAAAATGAGAAAAACGGTAAATGAATTAGAAATTCCTACAATAGAAAAGCTGATATATTCTGTTTGCTGCTGCAGGGGCGGAATTAGGGGGAGCACAGGGTGATTACACCCCCCATTTTAGCCTAGTCTACATCCACATCTAACAATAGAACATTTCATCCTGTTCAGTTGGATTTCTACATATCCGCGGGTGATTGGACTCGACCTAGAAACACGGGTTATTTCACGCCGACTGAGCTGACTGGTCGCTGTGACTTCATCAACTCTATTCAGGTCAGTAGTTTTAGCGATAACTTGTAAATAGTATCTGAAGAATCGCTGGGGAATCGTTCTTTGAAGAAATTTGACTATTTTGTTCTTAAAAATCTTCAAGGTCGAAAACTAGCAGTAATTACTTATATTAAACTGGATGACTTTTAATTCCTGATAAGGAATTAATTATATGCTGTAGTTTGGACGGTGAAATTATAATTGAGTTAGTTTATCTCATATTCTGGACCTCATTGCGCGGATGGTTAAGATTTAAAGCAACAGTTTGAATTTCAGGCGTAGATCCAGGGGGTCGCGCCTGGGGCACGCCCTACCCTCTAGATTTAATGGTGATTATCGAACCGGCTACAGAACGACCACATAAAAAACAAAACCCTCGAATCTATCTTATTATCATCGATGGTTGTATCTTCACTTCAGCCTTTCTCAGACTCGTTATAGATTTCTGTCCATCCATTTCTTACATCCAGCCTGAACTGGCAAGCGACTGATTTGGTTATATTTCAATACATTAATACAATTAAAGATGGTTAGATAAGGCAAACCAGACACTGGGCTTAAGTTATTGAGAACACTATTGTCTAACATTCGTTGAAATAAAATCGATCATATTAACCAATATTGATAACATACTAGACGTTGCAAATACAGATTTTAGAATACTAAATTTAAGAAATTATTCCAATACATTTCTATGTAATTAATTAGGATTACTTACCGATCATCGTTGTTAAACATGGAAAAAATATTTGACGTTATTAGGTTTTGAAATGGGGACCACAGCCCAAGTTGGTATTGAAAGTCATCGGTGCATATTTATTTCGTTGAATTCGTAATGATATTTCGGCCGTCGTTACATAAAGCGGGATTGATCATCATCTTAGATTCGCTAGACACAAAACCAGAAACTGAAACTAAGAATAATCATAATTCTTTTAACTTGTTTGGTAAAACTTACTGAATTCAGTTGTGAATCCCATTGCCGCTCGGGTCCATTATATAACACCAGCCAGTCAGAGCGATATATCCATTCAATGTTACAATGTAAATGTTCAGTTTGTCCAGTTGGATACTTCAATAAATCAGTTTAATCGAACTATATTTTTGTAGATGGTCGACGAGATTTAAACTGAAAATCGTCAATATGTTTTAACTATTATCGTCTCTACTAAAAAAACGTACAAACTAGTTCATTTGATAAAACCTTTAATGGTAATGAGATCAGTTCCCTGTTGGTTCACTGGGGCTTGTATAATGTAGTTAAGCTGGTTCCTATAATCCTTTTACAAATTGTGAGTATTGCAGATGTAGTGTCATTCGGGTATTGTACAGTTAGCCTGGAACCTGCATCCCTTCAGATACTTACTATCGCAGTTAGTGTCAGATGTGGACGATCAGTTTTTGAAAGTGCGCTGATAAAATGTCTAATGTCTGATGTTTGAAGTTCATTTTCAATTAGAAATGTCTCAGGTGAAGCACTGAACACATGTGAAGTGTGGACGATCAGTTTTTGAATGTGTGCTGATAAAATGTCTAATGTCCGGTGTTTGTAGTTCATTTTCAATTAGAAATGTCTCAGGTGAAGCAGTGAACACATGTGAAGTGTGGTCGATCAGTTTTTGAGAGTGCGCCGATAAAATGTCTAATATCTTGTGTTTGTAGTTCATTTTCAATCAAAAATGTCTCGGATGAAGTACTGAACACATGCGAAGTGTGAATGATCAGTTTTTGAAAGTGTTTTGATAAAATATCTCTTCCTGATAAGGTATTAACTTTATATGCAGCCAGTTTGGACAGTGGAGTTATAATTAAGTTAGTTTATCTCGCAGGCGTGGATCCATTAGGACTGATGGACAGTTTTCAACCGTTGAGATATTTTGCTATGGGACATTGCACCATCTAATAAATATTCGCATACAACGAATAATTTGATTGCATTCATATATCAAAATACTATCATACAAAACTGAGTAAATTGACGTGTTAGGTATTATGAGGATCGAATTATCATTTGATGCGAACAGTAGATTGTGAGCTTCATGTGTTAATGGCTGACTATCAGTCTATTGTCAATGCACAGCAGTGAATCATGCGTTATTAGTTTAACTCGGATGCATGTATCGGTCGAACTTGCGATAGCTATGTCATATATTCAACTAAATTCAACTCAAATCGGCCGAACTTATAGTAGCTATATCCTGCTCATGTCTGTGGTGAACAGGTCTGGAATCCACCGCTATTTCTCACTGGTCGTACTGCCTGGCATGTTCCTTTTAGGAACCTTCGGAAATTCGGCAACTTTCCTGATAATGATCAGTCGCAGATTCCGCGGTTTATCGTACGCTAACTATCTGATCGTTTTGTCTGTCAGCGATTCCATGTCATGTATCGATTTCACGCTGATACCGATATTGCAGTTTGTTCTCTTTCACGTTGAAGACGGTCCTATATTCGTGATCTTTTCACTGATCGGTTGTCAAATATATGAATTTACGATGGCACTTGCAATCTGCAACAGTTCGTGGTTGATAATAGCGATATCTCTGGAACGAGCGGCAGTTGTTCTCTTCCCGTTCACATCTCGTTTGATATGTACACCGAAATTCGCTAGATTCGCTATATTGATAATTATTGTAGTGAATGTCCTCGTCCTGTATCTCACACCAGTTTTGTCGATTCATTTTCCCAACCGGTTTTTTGGATGTTTCTATGAGACATTTGACCAAATAACATATTTTGTGGTGTTTGGCGCCTACGTTTTCGCACTGCCCTTATCTTTGATTCTAATATCAAATTCTATAATAATAATTCAGTTGTTCAGAGGTTCAAAAATGGTTTCGTCCGATCAGAAAACTACAAAATCAAAACGTACAACAATAATGCTCGTAACAGTTTCACTCGCATTTGCAATATTTACACTTCCATCCACTATTATCGCATTTTTATCAATGTCACCGGAACAGAGCGAATTTCTATTTGACGTATTTTTGCATTTTAAAGTTTTTAACTATTCAATAAATTTTTACATATATATTTTACTGGGACGAGAAATTCGTGAATATTTCTGTATGAAAATCTTTAGAAGGTAATTCAAATAACCGATGCGTTCCAAAAGTTCACCGCAACTTCCAATCCCGTATTTTTTGTGGACTCGAGTAGAATACATTCTATTGCAAAATATAGTACTTTGAACAATTGAAACTATCTTAACAATAATGGACAGCACTCATTACGAATTTATAATATAAACACTGTATTTACTCCCCCGTTTTAGGGCGTATAATACTGAACTCTACAGACAGTACAACATTTGAGATACATAAAGTGTGTGACAGTAACGCTGTAGTTATCCGTCACGGGAATAAACGTAATAAACAGTCCTCGCTGAGACTCTATAATATAAACACTGTATTTATTCCCCCGATTTTTTTTTATCCAAGTTAAATATCGGACTCGACAAACATCCGAGTTCACTCTGCGCGTGCGCAGTGTATAATCTACTCACCTCGCCCTAGTTACAGTTGGAAAGTATCGTGTCCACATATCTACTGTTATCAATGAGGATTGAATTTTGCTTTTGAATTTTTAGATTTGTGCATAGCCATTTCTTTGTATTGTATGATGAGGATGGTAGTGATTTGAATACTTGATTATATGTATCATAAACATGATTTCTCTAGATACGATTTCATGAATAATGAATGCATAATAGATACATGAATAATGTGGTGGATGATAAAGTGAGGTATAATCTGATCTATTCTCCAGTTTGGCTTTTCTAAACTACTTTTCTATTCGTTTTACACTGGCTGTTCCAACGTGCATATATGCAGTAAACGACGCCATCTTTTAGCGCCGGTGAACATTAACCGTTAGCAGGAAAGGCGCTATACAAGTGTGACAATTATTATTATCATTATTATTATCATCATTATACGAGGATGACAAGTGGCCCTTGTATTTCGGCTTGGATTATAAACATAATGGAAAAAACGACGTTATGACATTAAAAAAGCGAACGTTCATGAGCTATTTGGACCATTTGCAACTGAACTCATGAAGTAATTCATGATAGATTCAAATCGACTTTCAACTCAGGATACTAATGTGGCTATTAAGAGTCACATGCATTAATCTTTACATGATCTCGAGTATAGGATAAACGCAAAACGTTGTTGTTGGGCAAAAACGAAAACTTCGGAAAAGGAAAAGTTTCGTTTTTGCTCCATAATATTCGTTTTTGCACCCGGCAAAAAACGAATTACGTTTTACTGCTACCGCTTTTTAAAAACGAAATATCATAGAGCAAAAACGAAAAGATTCGTTTTTGCTCCATGATTTTTCGTTTTTGCATAATAGTTGTTTTGCGCGGTAGAAAAAAACTAACTTTCGTTTGTGCTACCGCACAAAAACGAAATAGCTCCATGATTTTTCGTTTTTGTTCCATTATATTCGTTTTTGTGCCCTAGAAAAATAACCAGTTTTTGCCACCGCACAAAACGAAATATCATAGAGCAAAATCGAAAATATTCGTTTTTGCTCCATGATTTTTCGTTTTTGGTCCATTATAATCGTTCTTGTGCCCTGGAAAAAAAAAAACCAGTGTTTGCTTCCGCACAAAACGAAATATCATAGAGAAAAATCGAAAAGCTTCGTTTTTTTCTCCATTTTATTCGTTGTTGTGCCCTGGAAAAAAAATCAGTGTTTGCTTCCGCACAAAACGAAATATCATAGAGCAAAATCGAAAAGATTCGTTTTTGCTCCATGATTTTTCGTTTTTGCTCCATTTTATTCCTTGTTGTGCCCTGGAAAAAAAATCAGTGTTTGCTTCCGCACAAAACGAAATATCATAGAGCAAAATCGAAAAGATTCGTTTTTGCTCCATGATTTTTCGTTTTTGCTCCATTTTATTCCTTGTTGTGCCCTGGAAAAAAACCAGTGTTTGCTTCCGCACAAGACGAAATATCATAGAGCAGAGACGAAAATATTCGTTTTTGCTCCATGAGTTTTCGTTTTAGCTCCATTATTTTCGTTTTTGTGCCCTAGAAAAATAACCAGTTTTTGCCACCGCACAAAACGAAATATCATAGAGCAAAAACGAAAAGATTCGTTTTTGCTCCATGATTTTTCGTTTTAGCTCCATTTTATTTGTTTTTGTGCCCTAGCAAAAACCACCTCGTTTTTGCTACCGAACAAAACGAAATATCATAGAGCAAAAACGAAAATATTCGTTTTTGCTCCATGATTTTTCGTTTTAGCTCCATTATTTTCGTTTTTGTGCCCAAGAAAAAAATCAGTTTTTGCCACCGCACAAAACGAAATATCATGGAGCAAAAACGAAAATATTCGTTTTTGCTCCATGATTTTTCGTTTTTGGTCCATTATATTCGTTTTTGTGCCCTAGAAAAATAACCAGTTTTTGCTTCCGCACAAAACGAAATATCATGGAGCAAAATCGAAAAGATTCGTTTTTGCTCCATGATTTTTCGTTTGAGCTCCATTTTATTTGTTTTTGTGCCCTAGCAAAAACCACCTCGTTTTTGCTACCGCACAAAACGAAATATCATAGAGCAAAAACGAAAATATTCGTTTTTGCTCCATGATTTTTCGTTTGAGCTCCATTTTATTTGTTTTTGTGCCCTAGCAAAAACCACCTCGTTTTTGCTACCGAACAAAACGAAATATCATAGAACAAAAACGAAAAGATTCGTTTTTGCTCCATGATTTTTCGTTTTAGCTCCATTTCATTTGTTTTTGTGCCCAAGAAAAAAACCAGTTTTTGCCACCGCACAAAACGAAATATCATAGAGCAAAAACGAAAATATTCGTTTTTGCTCCATGATTTTTCGTTTTAGCTCCATTATTTTCGTTTTTGTGCCCAAGAAAAAAATCAGTTTTTGCCACCGCACAAAACGAAATATCATGGAGCAAAAACGAAAATATTCGTTTTTGCTCCATGCTTTTTCGTTTTTGGTCCATTATATTCGTTTTTGTGCCCTAGAAAAATAACCAGTTTTTGCTTCCGCACAAAACGAAATATCATAGAGCAAAATCGAAAAGATTCGTTTTTGCTCCATGATTTTTCGTTTTAGCTCCATTTTATTTGTTTTTGTGCCCTAGCAAAAACCACCTCGTTTTTGCTACCGAACAAAACGAAATATCATAGAACAAAAACGAAAAGATTCGTTTTTGCTCCATGATTTTTCGTTTTAGCTCCATTTCATTTGTTTTTGTGCCCAAGAAAAAAACCAGTTTTTGCCACCGCACAAAACGAAATATCATAGAGCAAAAACGAAAATATTCGTTTTTGCTCCATGATTTTTCGTTTTAGCTCCATTATTTTCGTTTTTGTGCCCAAGAAAAAAATCAGTTTTTGCCACCGCACAAAACGAAATATCATGGAGCAAAAACGAAAATATTCGTTTTTGCTCCATGCTTTTTCGTTTTTGGTCCATTATATTCGTTTTTGTGCCCTAGAAAAATAACCAGTTTTTGCTTCCGCACAAAACGAAATATCATAGAGCAAAATCTAAAAGATTCGTTTTTGCTCCATGATTTTTCAAGAGCTGCTTTTTGTATACACTAACTTTTGCTCTGAAGCAGTACTTCATTTATCCTTGGAGTAATCATTTGCCAAATGATTACTCCAAGTAATCATCCACTTATCGAACTTAAACTTCCACTTATCGAAGTACATTGTTATGGATTATTATGGAGCACAAACGAAAAATTATGGAGCAAAAACGAATATTTAGTTTTTGCTTTATAACATTTCATTTTTCGTTTTTGCTCTAAAAGTTTCGTTTCACATTTTTCTATAATCGCGGTCATGTAAAAATTATTGCATTCCATGACACGAGTCCAATAAACTTCGATTCAAATCAGATTCTATTGGGTATATTGCCTGTTCGAACCTTGCGATTTCAAACGCAACACTTGACTATCATATCAGCGTTCCTTGAAATAGTTGTGCCAGTCATATCAGATTCGAATCCCGATAATCCGCAATCTATTTTTCCATTTTGATAATTCACTTTATTTACGTATCAAGCCTAGATGTTTTGGGCAGAAAACCCGTTATTGTTGTTACAATTTGTACTGCTTGCTTAAGACTATTCGAAGTCAAGGGTAAAACGCGGAACTGGAATTGATGGTAAATGTTTTTCTCGCCGCGTATGGAACGGTGCAATTATTGCCCACTTTGAAAATCTACACTGACAAAAATCATAAACAGTTAACAACCCGATCACTACTAGCAGTTTTATTGAATCTAATTATAACACGATATTTGACGACTGAGATACAAATATAGATTAAATTCGAGTGTCTTCTGTTTATAGTTAGTGAGTAAACTGGCTGTAGTTCAGTTTCATAATCGGATATTTCCCAAACCACCACAAGTATATCCCATTATAAACCAGCATTATCACCAGCGATTAGGATAAACAGTTTCCGGCCCAACATTTCTTTTTGCAACAATCACTATCTTCGGAACACGTTCCCGTTATTTTCACGCAACCTATATATGTATATATATATATTTTCGTAAAGCATGAAATTAACGATGGAATTATTGAATTTACCTCAATTGAAAAGAAATAATTGGGAATAGATGTTTACTGATAATCGCTACATTAATCTATAGTAATCATGGAACCCGATGTATTAGTTTTTTTTCAAATGTTACTCACCTGCGGCAAATGATGCGGCACTGACCATGATCACAACAATAGTACACACGCGTGTTGTCAGATAAGCGAGCATTTTCTTTTCCTAAAATGTGAATTAATTTCATCAGCGAATTGATATCTTTGGAAATCCCAAAATCTAATCATTCAACGGTTTTCATCGGGATCTCGATGAATAAACTTTTGTCGGAAAATGCACCAGCTTTAGAATGCCGCGAGCTTCCTGCTTTGCTGGCTTGCACGCTGTACTGTGAGTTTCGTCAAAATTAGTTTCATCAGTTCTTATAGTGAAAATGAATTTTATTATTAATACAGCGAACATTAACATTAATCTCGATAATCTAATTCCCACCTCATAAGAAAAATTTGGTAGTTAATTTCATGCAGCTTAAATTGAAATCTTTATTTGGTAGAATAATTAGAATGTACTACTATTATAATAGACGGTATAACCAGTGACACGTCGTCAAACAATTCCCCACTATCACAATTCGTATGTTATCTATCTACTTACGGTTTGCGTTCGTATCATTAACGTTTGGTTGCTGCATTCAATATAGAAACCTGTTTATGTAGAACTTTCGCTCGTGAATTTGACACTTCAGATATTGAATACACTATTTACTTTTCAATTCAATTCTCTCAACTTGTCGGGTGTGTAAATTGTACTGTACCTGAATCCCGAGTGGGATCGAGTGAAATATGAAACTATTTCGTCTGGTATATGAAATTTGATATTTTGATATATGGAATGTCTTATTTCGGTGAAATACAAGGTACTATTCTACTTAACTTGATCTTGGTTTATCTAAGCATTTCTTTCTGTTTCATAAGCTTTCCCATTTATTTGAAGAGGCCAGAGCCACATCGGCATTTTCCTGACCTTTCTCATTTATTCATACGGATACCTTTGATCAGGAAACTATGAATTCAAAATCAGTAATCTCATAATTACTTCTAATTAACCAATTTAACGAATTGTAGTTTTGCCTGCAACTAATTGACCATATCCGCCACTTACATTTGAATCGTATAGCAACGACAATGGAGTTGAAATCGATAATGTCGACTATTTTATATTTTCTAAGATATTAAAGTACCATTCTCCACCGGCAGGGATTCGAACCTGATGGCACGGTACAAAACCCTGTCACACTAGACCGAGTGCGCAGTTACACGCGCAGCTTAGATGATGTCATTATCATCCAATCAGATATCCCGTTTTTTATTTCAGGCCGGGTTTTCCCGTTTATAGTTCTTCCGTTAAATTTACCTCAGCGATTATACAACGAGCAATCTGATTGGTGCCGCCAGTTTTCGTTCGGAAAGCTGCGCATGTACCTGCGCACCCGGTCTACTGATGCAGGGGTTCGTGCCGTGGCTGAGTGTAGCGATGTCATCAGGTTCGAATCCCTGCCGTGGGAGGATGGTAAATGGGAGGCTGATATATCGGGGATGTTTTACTATGTATTTGTATAGAAATGTACATTGAGAAAACCTCGCGGTAGGCTGGGGTGACGGTATATGGGATGGCGGTATATCGGGGGATGATGACTGTATGTCTCGGGTGAACTCTTAATCAAGGAACATTTGTAAATTCCGGGGCCGGTTTCACAAAGGGTAATTAACCCTTAATTATGATTAAATCACTAATCATGATTGAATTATCATGATTTAATCAAGTTAGGTGTTTCACAAAACGTAATCAACTTAAATTATAATTAAGTTAACTACAAAATTTAATTCTCCTCTAGAGTGTAATTAAACCATTTAATCATCATTAGTTTATTATTAAAAACAAAAAGCTGCAGATATTATTCATGGAATTTGGTGTTTATTAATTGACGACGGCACTTATTCAGTTTTTCAGATTGTTTGGCTCAAATAATTTGGATTTTTTTCTTTTTGTAAAAAAGGCATGTCAATACTCTAAATTCTATTGATTTATTTTCAAAAATCAAACGTCCTATGTTTTTGTCAGCACGACCACCACATACTTAGAAGTATTGAATTAATTGATTTTGTCCAAACATATGATAGATTTCTGTCAGTAGAGTACATATCTATGGAGTTAGTGTTAACAAGTGCTAATCACTGCTCGGAAATAAACCCCATTTACGAGGATTTTATTTTGCTGACTGGAGGTGAGTTTCCACTGGTTCCTGAGACCTTTCAGAGCAATCTTTAACTCCCAAAGGAGTGAATTTCTCTTCCTCTAAACAAGGAAGGTTGTTGATGCTTGGACAGTAAATGGCTGTCTAAAGTTCCGCCATTTTGATACAGTTAAATTGTAATTAAGTTGCCTAATTATGTAATTAGTTAATTTTGTAATTAAACCCTTTCGTGAAACCGAATTTTAATCGTAATAAACTAATCATGATTAAGGAAATTTAATCATGATTTAGGTCCTAATTATAATTAAAGTTAATTATGCTTTGTGAAACCGGCCCCAGATGTCGTCAAAACACTGGCTTCAAACGTACAGACACATGCGTGAGACAAGTTTCTATAACCATTAGATAAATCAACTAAACTCACGAAGACAATTCTTAAATAGCGTTGAAAGATGAAATTATATTTTTTTCAGAATTCAAACCGAAATACGAATAGTTTTAATCAGCGAGAATTGATTAGAATAAATTGAAAAAAAAACAAAAGAAATACTGAAGAATTCAAACGGCATCTTTGCGTTTCTACACCAATGGTTCGTCCTCGATTTATTTGTCCGGAAACCAAAGCCTTTTTATCCTGTTTTTGTAATCATCTGCTGCCAATACATTTTCATTTTCGGCTGAAGCCACGGTACAAATGAAGGCGAACATCCCGAAAATTAGAACAAGCAATTTGAACACCCCACCTAGAAATAAATGCATACATTCATGCCGGCATCGTAAACCTAGTCCAGATATATATATCCTACGTATATATCAAACTAGTTTGTAAGTCTAATTTTGTTTGTCGCGGTTCCGACTGCTAATTCATGTATTTAATAAAATAGCAATATATATATATATATATATATATATATATATATATATATATATATATATATATATATATATATATATATATATATATATATATATATATATATATATATATATATATATATATATATATATATATATATATATATATATATATATATATATATATATATATAGGGTGAGATCGAAACGTCATGTCTTTTATATATTTTAGATTGAATAAATAAATTCTGGTTTTTAAATTCTTTTAATCTGTAAATAGTGGGATTTCATCTTATCATCCGTTCACCACGGTTAAGTGTGGTTTTATTTTATATATATATATATATATATATATATATATATATATATATATATATATATATATATATATATATATATATATATATATATATATAATTATATATATTTGTTTAGAATCAATTACTCTTATTAGAATGATTCATGTCTAAAAGCAAAAATTATTTAGATTTATTTAGAATTTGGAAGAAGTCGGACGTATAGAGAGTATGTATTTTTGCTAAAAGTGATAAATGTATATGGATAACTTACTGATCATCGTTGATAATCCTGGAAAATATGTTCGAAATTATTAGGATATGAAATTGGAACCACAGCCTAAGAATTGTCGTAGTGAAAATTGTCACATGGACACAGAATCAGAAACTGAAACTGAAAATAATAATCATAATTCATTGATAACTTACGCGTTCGGGAGAACTAACTGAATTCAGCTGTGAATCTCATTCTGATGGGGGCTATTATAAATCGCCAGCCAGACAAGTGTTTTCTCAGCGGTAGTAACTCGATATAACAATGCATATTAACAGCTTGTTCAATTTTCGAAAATGAAAGGAATTCGAATCCACTTTATAAATCGATTAGAACAGTTCAACAAATTCAGCTGGTTCGAGCTCTGTCTTTGTTTACTGTATATTTTCTATATGTTTTAGCTAATGAATGCCTACTATAACAAAACTCACCCTCTAATATCTGGTGTTTGTAGTTCATTTTCAATTAGAAATGTCTCAGATGAAGTTCTGAACACATGCGAAGTGTGGACGATCAGTTTATGAAAGTGTTCTGATAAAATGTCTAATATTGGGGGTTTGTAGTTCATTTTCAATTAAAAATGTCTCAGATGAAGTTCTGAACACATGTGAAGTGTGGACGATCAGTTTATGGAAGTGTGCTGATAAAATGTCTAATGTCTGGTGTTTGTAGTTCATTTTCAATTAGAAATGTCTCAGGTGAAGCACTGAACACATGTGAAGTGTGGACGATCAGTTTTTGAAAGTGTGCTGATAAAATGTCTAATATCTGGTGTTTGTAGTTCATTTTCAATTAGAAATGTCTCAGGTGAAGCACTGAACACATGTGAAGTGTGGACGATCAGTTTTTGAAAGTGTGCTGATAAAATGTCTAATGTCTGGTGTTTGTAGTTCATTTTCAATTAGAAATGTCTCAGGTGAAGCACTGAACACATGTGAAGTGTGGACGATCAGTTTTTGAAAGTGTGCTGATAAAATGTCTAATGTCTGGTGTTTGTAGTTCATTTTCAATTAGAAATGTCTCAGGTGAAGCACTGAACACATGTGAAGTGTGGACGATCAGTTTTTGAGAGTGTGCCGTTAAAATGTCTAATGTCTGGTGTTTGTAGTTCAGGTGAAGTTCTTAACACGATTCATGTGTTCAATAATTAGGTAGATATTCGTTTTGGGGTCTCTTTGTCCGGGTCTATCAAATAGCGCCAACCAGTCCGGTCTATATCGCTCGAACTAAAAACTGAATTCAGTATTACATGTACATAACACCAGTCAGAGTGGACAGTTTGTTTAGTTGGATAATTCAGGTTGATCGAGCTCTTTTTTCTGTCGTGGGTCGACGAACTTTAGACTGAATATCAGCCATTGCGTTCTTGGTATGGCCCAAAAAGAGCACCGACTTTTTCAACAAAACATGCAGCAATAGCCCCACCTATTAGCAGTTGGACGACTCGCATATAAGAAGAAACGAATGTTAGACAACGGAAGTCCATAAATGCGTATTCTTTGCCGAACCCAAACTTGAACTGAAAGCCGTCATGAAAACCGTAAATGCAAATGATGATAAAGAAGTTTTTGGTAGTTTCGTACCAAAAAGTACCAAAATACCAATAAATCCATCTATTCGTGGAAAATGTACGTGCGATCTGCGATATAAGGACATACGTAGATTCGAAATGTACAACTCTTATGAGCTACTTAGAGCTTAACAGAAAAACCGTCACAATAATGTTCATATACATTGATACCTAGTATGCGTTATATAAGGGGTTCTGGGTGAGTCGATGTGCACTACGTCATCAAGATTTGCGTTTCAAGTTAACATTTACAATAACAATTACTAATTAAAATTGCGTTTGTTTTGTGATTGATTAGATTGTATGACACTTATTTCATCACTATCGGTTATAACGAACAGATTTTCTGCTGTCCAGGGCCCAGTTGCATAGTCGAGACTTAAGTCCAAAAGTGGTCTTAAATATTAAGACGGGTCTTAAGTTGTCAGATTGGCTATAGAACTAAGTTTGTCTTAGACTGGTCTTAAGTCTAAGTCATGACTGTGCAACCGGCCCCTGAAGTTTGTTGTAACGAGGTCCCACTGTATATAGAACAACCGGTCGTAACGAACAGATTTCCTGTGAAGTTCGCTGTAACGCGGTTCCGCTGCCTTTTCCTAGACGAAGGACGGTCAAAAAGCGGGTAAAAGTCATCTCAGTTTGTTTACATATCGCGTCTACTCAAGGGGTACTTGAAACATCGCCTGTGATGGCTGCCTGACTCTATTTTTAATGCGTTTAGCTGCAAAAACGGAAAGCCGAGAAAAGATAAGTCTTGTAAATAAACGAGTAAATTAAAGGATTGAATTCTGGCGAGCGTATAAAAAAAAGAACGAGTATAACGTCGAGTGAGCTTGTGTCTGTTCTATTACGTGTGGCATCCTAGCCAGATATGAAGCCGCTTGTAACATCATAACAAATTGAGATTAGCCAGATCCGACTCGTGTAAACGCCGTTTTAAACACTCAGGCCGTCGCGTCCAAAACATTCGTTTCTCGAGCGGCGAGCTCCGCGGTTTTCTGCAACTCGGAAATGATTATATTATTTTCACACGCACGCGCGCTATCGATAGTAAAAAAGGTTTGATCGTATTTATTTTCGAAAATTCATATTCAGCCGTTTTAGATTGGAACTATATAACAGAAGCCACTTGCGCTTAGGTTAAATACCTGTCTCAGCTCATTAACTTAAGTCCAGTCTAAGCTCGTTTTGGTTCTATAACGACCAATCGTAGCAACTTAATACCAGCCTAAGCTCACGTATGGTTCTAAAACACCTCGCAGAGCAGTCTAAGCTCATTTTAGTTCTTTAGCCAATCTAACAACTTAAGACCGGTCTAAGCTCATTTTAGTTCTATAACCAATCTAACAACTTAAGACCAGTCTAAGCTTATCTTAGTTCTATAACCAATCTAACAACTTAAGACCAGTCTAAGAGCAACTTAGTTCTATAACCAATCTAACAACTTAAGACCAGTCTAAGAGCAACTTAGTTCTATAACCAATCTAACAACTTAAGACCAGTCTAAGCTTATCTTAGTTCTATAACCAATCTAAAAAGACTCGTTAGATTGGTTATAGCCAGTGAAGACGAATCTAATTTCAGCTGTGGTTTGAAGACCCATTAGTTTTTGACAGCTTATCTAAGAGTGTAAGTATTAAGATATACCGATTTCGGACTGAAGCCTGGCTTGTCGACTGGATGACTTACTTACAGACTTAAACAAATCCGAATTGTCCAAATATGGGGGGGGGGGTCAAGAGTCGTTGGTGCGGACTTTAACTTTGCTACTTCAACCGATTTCGTCAGCCACGCTTTTTTAAAAAACAACCCGAAACTTCCGCGCGGCCTTTTTAGCGGTCGCGACTGAATCGAAACCTCGATCAAACCTCCATCGAGCTTTTTCGGCTTTGTGGCGCGCATCGATGGAAACGGAACGCTTTGAACCGCGGTTAGCGCGCGCGCCCGCGTCGCTTATCTCCGGCGAACGATTTTAGATGAAAGACGAAACGCAAATAAATTCAGCCTCGCTCGGCTGTAGTGAGCGTAGCGACCATGCTGTTTTCACGGGGTTCTCGCCGCTGCATTCCCCGGGCCACTACGCCATTTAACACCTGCATTTTACCCTTAGTTCGATGAACTCTGGGGGGATTTATATTTTATGAGAGCGAAAACAGAGTTTGCTACAGTCACTAAAACACTTGAATCTACTTCCAAGAGTTCGAAGAATCCGATGCCTTCAATATTGCTTGACCATTTGAGCATTTTTTACGGATTTGAGATTCCGAAATCGGGAATTCATAATTTGCGAGAAAAAATTCAGAACCCGTTAAGCTATTCGGAATCCACAAGTTAAAAGTGCCAAAAATCGCCCGCGAATAAGGCTATAGATTTTGGCACTAATCAGTAATGAAACTGGTGTTGTTTTAAATGGGCTCAGAGAATGCGATAGCCTAATGTCGTGATTACATGGCCACATAGCAGGGCCAGGTCCAGGTGTTTACATAGGGGGGGGGCAACAATGAAGTAGGACCCAAGATCCTAACGACAGCGAGGGGGGATTTGCCTCTGAAGATCTTTAAAAAGGAAGCCCGTTGGATGCATTTTAGAGGCCATATATATGTCTTGAAGTCACGGTCCTTACTTATTACACAACCACCCACTTTCAGGCAAAAACTGTGACAGATTTTTTTTAAAATCTGAATTAGTTATCAAGAACCTAACAATATGTATTCACATTCGCGCCAATCAAGAAAAAAAAACAGCTAGTAAAAATCACTATTATCCTGATTTTGGGTGTCCACCACTCACTCTCTGTCAACTCAAAATAGTATTTAAGACCATTGAATCCTATGCGCGAGAACTCTTGTTTAACACACGGGAACTAAGAACTAAATCTTTGAAGAAACAATGCGCTAAAAAGGTAAATCCAGAGATTTTTTTCCTGGCACTTTAGGGGGCAGCACGTGACCGGCCGATGCTCTCCTAAACCCGCACTTCTTTCGTATTTACTCCAAATTCGAGATTCCTGACTATGGAGGCCACGAATGAGTATACACGACCTATAAAGTAGGCCTTTACGGATTGGAATTTATTCTTTAATGCCTCCATAATCTCTCCATTAATCTAGCATTATTCGCAGAATTTTTGAAAGTCGTAATATCAATTCCGCAATCTGCGCACGCGGTTTGAGCGGCTATCAATATTCGCGGCCACCATTTTTCTCTAAACCGACGCTTGTTACACGCTTAATTAAATTGTATTCGTCTTATCTATGACTACTACAAACTAGCGCTCGTTAGACTGGGGGCTTATCGGCGCTTATCGCGGCGAATTCTGTCGGTGAATTGCCGCTATTAATCAAACAATGTTAGAACGCAATGAACAAGTCGTATATATGACCGGATCACCTGCTAGATGGAGGAATACATCGCTTTATATGAGAGGTGATGTAATACCCCGACAGTTGTTCCGCGGCCATCTGGACGTGTGGTATGCGACCAACGTTAGAGTTTTATGTGTTAAGAATGTCTTCCGAATCGAACCGCCGTTTCGCTCCGGGCAGGTGTGACTGGTGGGTTTAGCAGACGACAGAGGGAAGCACGGAAACGGGAACCGGTAACATGTTTCCCCCCGTTTCGCTCCGGGCAGGTGTGACTGGTGGGTTTAGCAGACGACAGAAGGAAGCACGGAAACGGGAACCGGTAACATGTTTCCCCCCGTTTCGCTCCGGGCAGGTGTGACTGGTGGGTTTAGCAGACGACAGAGGGAAGCACGGAAACAGGAACCGGTAACATGTTTCTTTGCGTTTCCCTGTGTCCGGTGTGTTTAGGAGAAACAAGAAACACGATTTCGGGAAACAATGTTTCCGAGATCGAACATGTCTGTTTCCGTGTTTTTGTATTTTTCTGCATGGGCCGCGAGCTTAAGGGACTTCAAATCCATGAGGGACAATCCCTATCCTAAGATAAAAAGAGAGAATGACTCCAAATATGACTTAGAAAGAAAATGAGATCCTTTCTTGTGTTGGTTGTATTCCACCTGATGAGGGTACAGGCGCGGATCCAGAGAGGGTGGGGGGTTTTAGGGGTCGTGACCCCCCCTGCTCAGCTACCAAAAATTTTTTAACCGTTTTCATGGAGGAATGTACTCAAGACAAAGCGGACGGAGAGTACCATAATCGGTACCATATCATCTTATGTTTGGCCAAACAATATGCCGTATAGGCCCCCTATCATTAGAGATTTTAGCCGGCATCTTAACATAACCATCTTTATGAACCCCCTTCTGAAAAAAATCCTGGATCCGCGCCTTTGGTAACCACTCGGGTGAGGAAATATGATGCCGAATATGTCCTGTTTCGGGGATTCAACCAGACAAATCCCTTAGGATTTTTTTTCTAATTCGCCGACAGTCCTGAAGCTTTATACTGTAAATCTTCTTTTGCGATAACAATTTGTAACTTGCAACAATGTCGAAAAAAAGTGAAACGAAATGAAACCCGTTAGAAAATTCGGTTCATGTCGGTTTTATGAGTTTTTTTCGGTCACTTTCGGAACTTCGTATGTGTAAGATTCCTTTCTCTTCGCCTAGCGAAATAAAAATGTTGTTATAAACCAGGAACCAATTCCATCACAGCTAAAGAGGTTAGAAATCAGTTAAAAAAAATTGAAAACTTTTGTAGCGCGGTTCTTTGTTATACAGTTTATTCACTGTATCTTTGTTTATATGTGATACGCCATTTCACCGGAGTGTTATACATAAATGTAACCTCAACTGCTGACAAAAGAAAACCTGTACACATAATTTTTCGCGTAATAGCTGATCCAATGCGAACGAGCTGGGGGATTGCATCGCGAAAATTGAGAGATATCGTTAGAGCCCCCGAGGAACGCCTCGAACTTATACAGATCTGTTACTAGTTCAAAGGCGGTGTTGACGGATGACTGGCTGACCGTAGAGCGGTTGCGCATCTGATCATGGTTACTGTGTTCGACCCGGAGCAGCCAACCGAGTTTAATTATCTGTTCGTTCGGCTGAAGCACCGGACGTTATGTAATAGATAATCGCCTACAGTCGGTGTTCTGAAGAATGCCGCTCAGATTTGGGAGAATTTCGCATAAAACCACCCCCGCGTAATTACATAATATCTACTTTTCTTTGTTTTTAGCCTGTGATCGTTGTAAGAATATGATGAATGATCGATTTAAGAAAACTGTTTTGAAAGTTCTAATCTTAAACTTTAGTACACCAGCCTGTGGCAATTCTGAATTGTCAGTGGAATTGATAACTAGGATCTGAATTATCTGATAATTTCAGGCTTGAGACAAACTGGATTTTGGGATTCCAAAATGGAAATGGAAGTTTTATGCTTGCATGATGATTCATTCTTTGACCAGGAGGCATGTGACCGCTACCAGGTGAGTAGGCCTCGGGATGCGTAGGGCAGGACCCCCTTAAATAGCATTTGGACCCCAATGAAAGCCGCCGTGGGTTCTACAAATAAGAAATGTGACGAAAAACTTTTATGACTGAAATCCCAAGGTTCCTGGCACAAATAAAGGATTCCCTGGAACTTTTTGCTAGAATAAGAGACACGTGATGGGGGGATTCCCTTCGATATTCGGTTGGGATGTACAGGCATACCTGTACTGGGATACCCCGCTTACTAGACTTATTAGACTCAATTCTATGAGACATTTTCAAAACTAAGAGAGTAGTGACGTTTAGACTCAATTCTATGAGACATTTTCAAAACTAAGAGAGTAGTGACGTTAAGACTCAATTCTATGAGACATTTTCAGAAACGAGAGTAGTGACGTTAAGACTCAATTCTATGAGACATTTTCAAAACTAAGAGAGTAGTGACGTTAAGACTCAATGGGGCTCGCCGCGCTGAGCGCTGCCGCGAGATGGCGCGCGCGTGTTAGTGGCCCTAGTGATTTGAATTTGAATTGTAAACAACATTTTATTCATCTCCGCGTTCGAGCGAATTGACGATTTGAAAAGCGCTTGAATCTATTATAATGCCTCGCTATTGTTGTGTACCCCTTTGTAAGTCAAGAGTAGGCGGATTTAAGTTCCCTACGAACACAGATTTGAAAATGAAATGGCTTGTTGCGATAAAACGACTACAGAGTAGCGAGAAATCTGCAAAATTATGGCAGCCATCGGATACAGCTATCGTATGCCATCGACATTTTTTACCAACGGACTATAAACAGACACTTACCGGTAAATATGGCTTTCCTATTGAGTTTTCCAACTAAGGTGAAATAAGCGGTCAAGATCCAAGGCAGGCTGATTCGTTTAGGCCTCAGCTTGGGCCTATCGATATTATGCAATGTCGATGTTTTGAACTTTTTTTAAAAAGCCAGGCGCTTATTTTCATATCATCATAGTAGTTTGTTGATAACAGGATAATGATATAACTCAATTATGATAATAACAACAATAGGCCTAATAATTTATGTGGTAGATTTATCTTTTTAATTTAAAGGTTGTTGACTTGACTGGCAGCTGTTGATCTTTGAGTAGAAATATGTTTTTTTCTTTATGTGTTTCAGGTTCTAGAAGAAAATTAAAAGAGAATGCCATTCCGCGTATATTTGCCTTCACACCACCAGTTTCCTCAGATTCAGAGAGAGAAAGTAGAGCCAGTCGGCGAAGATTAAAACTGGAGGAAGAACCTGTACACCATGACATAGCCACTGAAGTTGAAATAGGCCTACAACATACCAGCAATTACAGAATGGACATAATAGAGGAACCAACCAATAAAAACACTAACTTGGATAAGAATATTCAGTGTTCCCTCCTTTCAGATCAATTTTTCTGTATCGAGAGATTTATGGTGGATCCTAGGTCGATCAAATATTACACCAGTTTTAAAGACTATGAACATTTGATGATGTTTTTCAGTGTACTAGGACCTGCTGCGTACGATTTGAATTACAAATGTCAGAAACTAACACCGGTCAATCAATTTTTCTTGACATTAATCAAATTAAGGCGTGCCAAGGAAGATATAGAACTGAGTATTCTGTTCGGCATATCAGAGAGTGTAGTTTCTAGGATTGTGTTAACCTGGGTAAACTTCATGTATTTCCAATTAAGTGAAATCAATACATGGCCAGAGAGAGAAGAGATAGACTGTTTCATGCCCAGTGGCTTTAAGCATCATTTTCCGTCAACCAGAGTTATTTTAGATGCTACAGAGATTCCAATTGAAAAGCCGTCGAATGTAAAATCTCAAACTGCAACTTTCAGCACATACAAACATAAGAACACGCTTAAAACTATGGTTGGAATATCACCGAGAGGGGTCGTTAGTTATGTAAGTGAAAGTTATGCGGGTTCAACAAGTGACCGACAAATCATTGAACGATCCCAGCTGTGTTCAAACACCTCAAAATACTTCAGCTCGAATGACAGCATCATGGCCGATAGAGGTATAATGGTACAAGATCTTTTTGCTACCAAGAACATTAAGGTGAACACCCCAACTTTATTGAAGGGCAAGAGTCAACTTGAACCTGAACAAGTAGTTCATGATCGTAGAGTAGCCAGTAAACGCATCCAAGTAGAAAGAGTAATCGGATTGTCAAAAACTTTTCTTATTTTGAAAAAAGACCTGCCGCTTAGTAAAGTCAATATGGGTTCTAGGATAGTTTATGTTTGTTTCAGTATAAGCAATTTCAGACCAGCTATTGTGAACGAATTTGCTTAACCTTATTGTTAATGTCTGTTAATTGATATCTAAAGTATATATTTTTGAGTTTTGTTTTGAGATTCATCGAAACCCCTGCTTTAAAGAAACATCATTGTTTCTCTTAATAGATTATTTAGGTAAATCCCAAATTCTTAGATATCAATTATGGGCCTGGACTGTAATTAATTGTCTGTCGTTGATATTCAAAATCTGTGCGCAATATAACCTATTTCACTTTGACTTAATCCACTCTTTTGCAGTGTTTTCAATTCAAAGGACAAACTAATTTTCATTCCAGTAACAAACCCTTTTATTGATTTAAAACTGGTAAAAACCAAAAATACAACAACGCTACATAAAATCTTTTTAAAATGCATGATAACACAGATATTTTATGTAAAATGGAAGAGTTTGAGTTTTGGGACTAAAGCATTCATGCCATAGTCAGGCGCAGCACATAATGAAATAATAAATAATCATGGTAATGAAATATGGTCAGAAAAGGAGTAAATCATTAATTTTCAAACTTTTGACCCACCATCGTCAGTAATTATGCATATAACTACACAACCTGACAAGTATATCTGTTTGAAATAACTATATATGATAAAAAATATTGATAATAGATGATAAAAAATATTAAAACTTAAAAGTATCAACAAATAGTAAGCCGATATTGACATGAAATCTATATCATACAATTGGGATGTACATGTATTTACAAATTTAGTTGTATGAAGATATTAATGCCAAAAACTATGGAATCTTCGGAAAATATCCGATCTATATCTCCAGGAATAATCTAGATGTTTTAGAACGCATGCATTGTTAAATACTTTGAATAGTACTTCCTATAAAAGATTTCTAATTTTGGAAGCAGAGATAGTTCACAGTGTTTTTGATCATGATAAACCCTCTCTACATAAAGGTCCTTATGAGTATAAACAACGAAATAGCACATTTTCCGTTTGCAAATATGCAACTGTCCTTGAATCTGATCATAGTAATTATGCGAACGTTTCAGCTTCTTATCTTTTGCACTAAGAAACTTGAAGTATGGCCCCGGAGCAATAAGTTCATTTCTACCGCGATACGGACATTTCACTTCAACAATGGCATCCTCAGACACAAGGCCATCTGGGCTCGCGCCTAGATAATCTATATCTGGCCTCACATGAAGTCCGCAAGGCTGTACTTTAACGGAGAATTTACCTTCAAAAGCCGCTATCGCCTTACTTTCGAATGTCTTTCCATGGCAAACAGCAGCATTTCTCAACGGAATATTATCGTGAAGAGATTTACACAATTTGTCGATATTGCGCCTTTTCGTGAGCGAAACAATTTCACCGAAACGAGATGCAGTTAATCGTAGCTGCCTTTCCTGAAACCATTGACTAGATTCTGCCTGCTTCCTAGTACTCCTTTCTAGTAATATTGCCTGTGTTTCATTTAACTGAAAAGGCAAAATGGAATATTAATTATAAGCACAGAGGGAAGGATAACATAGGTCACTCTCAGACACGTTGATTAAAAACTTACCTTAATAGAGTTTTCCACCCAATATTCAAGCAAAGTTTTTTTCAGATAATCATGGTCAATTGCTGCTGTTTTGATATCGGCTTTCTTGTACTTATACTTGATGGGTAGGTCTAAAGACGATACAGAGCAGTAATTAAGGACAATTCCCCGGACATAATCCTCGTATCCAGCTGATTTCCGGTATTTCACAGGCCTTGGATCCTCCATTGATACCTCGCGTTTCTTTGATTTTGATAGAGGTAAGTCACCAGCCTTGACAGGGGAACCTGTTAAGAAGTGACGGGTAAATTTAAACAAGGTCACAGCCGAGCTAAAAATTGAAAACCAAGTACATTATGTAAAACATTGCCATTACATCAGAATTTATAAAAAATAAGATATATAGGGTACGAATTTGCTGAATGGTGGCGATGTAACCAAACAACTTACCAGTATAAACAGACTTGGGCTTATGGAATGTTTGTAGATTTTCCGTACACGATTTAAGTATTTCGGGAGCGTTAGGCCCATCTGATGACACAAAATTAGCAAACATCAAAAGTACAGCCGCGACATGCTTACAGGTCCCATTAGGACCCTTACCGGCAGGGCACTCACAATGGCTGTTTCTGAATTCACCAGTTGTTTGAGACAATGATATCTGGTACGAGTATGAGATCTGCAATGAAATATAAAAATAAACTAATCAACAATGTTTGCTACATTACAACCTTTTAAGAATACAGTTGTATTGCAGATTTATGTGGATTTAAAGGAGGGAATATTGTGTTATTTTGATGAAATATAAAACTGGCCTACCTTTTTTTTCATAGCAGCACCAACTAATCCAGTCAGATAAACAATTCCGCTTTTGATGAGAATACTGCAGGCTTGAACACGTTGCGATTCTATGAGCTGCTGACCCTTCTCAATAGCTTTAATGTCTTTGGTACAGTGGTTGTCCATTGCCATTCTATACGTGAAATATGCAGTTACTGTGTCAATATTGAATTTTGGCAATACAATCTTATGATCATTTGTAAGCTGTTTGAAACCGCATGTGGGCCATTCCGGAACTGTTTCTTGTGGTAATGTTATGGCCGGTCCCCTAAAATCGTTGTTACGGCCGTATGCTTCTAATCTGCAATGAACACGAAATAATCATGAAATATAAACATCTAATGTCAAAAATCATTCAATCAACTAACAGAAAGTTGACCCAGAGTTGAAATGTTACATCGAAATGATTACTCCAAGCATGGACGTCTATACGTCCATGGTCATACAGATTTGTATTTAACTCAACTGTGTTGTGGTAAGAAGGTATATAAGTAAGGTATTCAGTTTACCGTCACCTCAAGTTGATCAGGGTTCTGACTATAATTCCAATAACATATAAAAATTCAATAGAGACTAGACACAGCAGCAGACATGTCCAATGATTTATGGATACATTGGCAGTAAAATTTGGCATCAGCTTCAATTCATGTTCGATAGATGGCGCCAGTGGTAACTCAGCTGTTGCGATGGTTAGCTGACAAGGCGTCCTACATCCCGATAATAATCCCTACATTTCAAGATATAAACATTGCCATCTAAACTTCTCAAGGCAATCATAATATCAAATAGTGATTTAAAAAACGTTTTATCGATGACTTTTATGTGCATTATGTTTATTTTCCGGACATGAAAACCGAAAAATAATGAAAGATATCGCGGGACGGGACGCGTGGGACCGGCCATAGCCATCCTCGCAGCCCGGGCTGGTGACGGTAAACTTGTACTATACCCTGACCCACAACCCACTGAGGTTTAGCTTTCATCTCTGGATCTATTAAAACACGTTCATTTCACTTGAGCATAGGTCTAGAATCATCGATGATTTTGGCAAAAAATCACTGTTGATTCCATGATCATTGCAACATTTTTGCGCAGACTAAACGACTGAACACCATCAACCGCATGGAAATATGATCGACATTTAAATTACCTTTCAATTAGGTTGATTTTCCTCCCATAGGTTACCGCACCTCGTCGGCTTAACTCTTGTTTCAGCTTCGGTACAGTCCATGACCCGTAATTCTCTGACATTATTACAATTTAAAAGTAGGAAATCGAGCGCGGAAGTGAGCGGAAGTCGATACGCGATGGCTACTAACGCACACACGCCACCTGGTGTCCATAGCGACGGCGAGCCCCATTCTATGAGACATTTTCAAAACTAAGAGAGTAGTGACGTTTAGACTCAATTCTATGAGACATTTTCAGAAACTAAGAGAGTAGTGACGTTTAGACTCGACTTATGAGACATTTTCAGAAACTAAGAGAGTAGTGACGTTTAGACTCAATTCTATGAGAGATTTTCAAAACTTCAATTCCCTTAAGCTTATAGTTTTCTCGAAGTATATAATTCAATACAAGTTTACAAATTATACAATTTATATATTTCAGCGTAACATCGCCTGGAGTATCCGGCGATGGCCGTTGGTATTGTTACCGTACGAGATCGGCTGTATAATGTACAGTGGTTTTTCCTATATTACCGACCCAGGCGCCGCCGTGTCGGAGCTGCAACTGCACAGACGCCAGAATCGAATACAACAAAAGAGATTTCGCAAAAGTTTCTATATTAGCCAGGACGTTTCACAAGGAGATATTTTACAAACGGTTAATTTAGATACAAAGTGGATATGAACAGATCAAATAGATTGATAAACCTATATACACGTCAGATCGGCTGGTGCTGGTGCTGACGGTGCTGTGCGGTTGCGAGCCGCGCTCTGGAAACGAAATTCCGTCTGCGAAAAAAGTCGCCAACGCCGCCGAAATCGTTTCTAACAAGACCGACCACAGACCCCCGCATGGTGGTAATCAGTCTCAAAGCGCGCGGGTTTATAATTGCCCGTCTAATGCGGTAAGTTTGTCGATAAATAAAGGAATTCACCGAGTCCGTTTTTTGACGATATAGTATTTTCTCAAAGAAAGATAAACTGAATTCATTATCAAGTTTCACAGAATAACCTTAGAATATCTGAGAAGAAATTGGTGGCGAATTCTGCAAGCATTCTCAAATTCAAAACAGCATTACAATATCATTATATATAATCAGTGATTGAGGGCAGACCACCAGGAGACCCCGCATAACCAATTGTCCCTATGGCATAGCTTCAAGATGCGTGGGGGCAGGACTCAAAAAACAGTACCTAGAATGAAAAAGGGGTCCCCATAAATACTGCCACAGTGTTCTGGCGAATTTCGGTTATACGTGTGAAATCCATTATTCCTGAGGGACAGATTTTTGAAATAAGGGATTCCCTGGACTTTTTGGCCTGGAATGAGGGTACCGAACACGTCAGGGATTCCCTTCGATATTCGGCTCGGATGTACCGGCGCACCTGTAATTGGGATACCCCTCCTTTCTAAAGGTTTGATTATTTCAAAAGTTAGGTCGGGTATGTGGGCGAAAACCACTTCAATGCGTAGCTAGCCTAGCAGCTACAAGCAGTAGGTTCCCCTAGATTTTAAACGGGCGAATTTTCCGGATATAGAAGATTCGGAATAATGGTCTGAGGGGTCGAAAAATTACACCAGCCATCGTTGCAATACGCGTAGTTTTGCTACTGCATTTTGACAGGCTGTTTTAACAGTTTTCGACGGGTATATTCGCGATATAACGGCTCGGTTGTTTTTAGTTGGTAAACAGTTTACAGGAAACTTCTTCAGCATCTCAACCGATCACTCACTCGACGAATCATCGGTCTTTGTATCCGTTCGCAATCGAAACCGATTGAATTTCTCGAACGAACCTTTCCAATTCAAAGCCCTCTTTATGAACGTACGGAAATGTCACAATTTCGAACGGCTGACTTCAGGGATGACCTCCTCGGGGCCGGATTCACGTTACAGCGTCTTAGAAAAATCTTTAACGAAAAATGAAAGTAGAATGCTTTCTGAATTTAGAGTCAGTTCTTTTGTGGTATCCTCTGAGACTAAAATGACCCCTTTTCGGTAAACATTCGACCAAATTCGTGTGCCTTCGGTTGACTGAGAACAGTTTTCGACACCAGTTCCTATATATTCGGAAGGTCATTTAGTTTTGAGAGTCTTAGCGAAATTACGTAAGGTATCCTCGAATGCGTGTATACATGTTCTGAAACGAAGACCAGTATTAACGTTAATCCAAGAGGACTGGTTTTATAGAGACTGGCATTGACTTTAACCCGGGGCTAACCAATCATTCTTCGGGTGGAACTTAATACCAGTCTATGAACCTGTCCCGGGGGTTAATTTCTCGAATGACTGAGTGGAGTTCATCACCAGGTTAAAGTCCAGGATACATTCATTGAGCTCTGGATCTTGAGTTCAGAGTTAGCTCCAAACTCACAACTGTGGAACTGGATCCTGAATTCAGAGTTAACTCTAAGTCACAACTGTGGAACTGGATCCTGAACTATAAGGATCCAGTTCCACAGTTGTAAGTTAGAGTTAACTGTGAACTCAGGATCCAGTTCCACAATTGTGAGTTAGAGTTAACTCTGGGTTAAGTAAAGTTAGTTCATTTTCAATGAGCTAACTCAGAGTTAAATCTTAACTCGGACCTGTGGAACTGGACCCAGAGCTTTAACTTGGAATTATCTCTAAATCGTCACCGAGGAACTGTATCTAGAAGTTAAAATTTTAAATTGATGAAATTGTATTCGGTCGGTTAAAGTTCCTCTATAATTCCTTTTTGAACATCATTTCAATATCCCATCCCTATCGAATCAGTGAACTACAAACGCGTATACAGGACCTATTACGTTTTTTTTTTATCTAAACTTTATTTATGTAAACAAACATCCGAGCAGTTTCTTGAATTACTGCATGAACCAAATACTGTTCACCGAATGCTGCCGCGCGCCTCAGGCCTGGTTGGCGAATGGATCGATGCGGTCTATAGCCGGAGCTGGGATCATTTATACCCGTTCAAAAACAGCATAACTAAACTCTTGTAACCGGAGTCGATGTTCGCGAAACCTTCCGGCAATTAGAAAACCGACATTTGGATGTTATTTGCTCCATTTGGTCCGAATAAACCGGTTCGCGCCGAGCAGTTGTGCAAGCTATCAGTGTTCCGAAGTCATAAAACTGATAGTCATTTTTAGGACCAAACTGTCGTTTTTGTAACTGTTTTTGTTTGAAATTTTCTTAAACTAAACGCGATCACTGAAAGCTATTTCGATGTTTTCAGGAATTGGTGTGTATAGCCAGGATTTCCTAAAGGGTTTGGATTCATTTTTGATATCCGCAGACAATTGAGAAAAAACTGAGACAAGTTGATGAACTTGCTCTAATATTCTAAGAATATTTTTAGGGTACCGGTCCCCTGTCTATCTTCCCATTCAGGTGGCCCTTTTCGCCAAGACAGAAATCATTAAAACCTATTAATTAGACACTAATCAAGTTTCGGAAATCACTGCTCAGGTTGGATTTCTTTAAAAATATCTAACCCTAGATGGAGGGACTCCGCTGGGGATTTGACTCTGCTTTATCTAAGAAATGCCTTTGCTTTTCTTCTGGACCTGGCTTCCAATTTTCTTTGAACCGCCCTTGCAACTTATTGTCAGGCTTTTCCTGAGATAAAAAAATATATTACGATTTATATAATTCATAGACTGGCATTAATTTAAAAAAAAACCCGGGTGTTTAAACTCTATTGAAAATGAAATTGAAAATTAGCCCCCAGGTTAAAGTTAATGCCAGTCTATAAAACCTGATTTCGTACTTTTCAAATAGGTTTGGTATTGATTATAAGAAGCGCCTGTGTATAATAGCTATAGGCTCATGGCTCATAGCGCGCGTGTTACTGTTCCCTATAGTTATTTATACGTGCAACGTGCGATCGTTAGTTTTAGTATACGTAGTCCATGTGTTTCCGGGTAACCCGGCGATGAGTGACGTTCGCTTTTCCGCGTGGTTCAATTACGCTCCGCCGTTGCTCGGCAAAGACAACAATTTTGCTTAGTAATCACGTCAGTCGTTTCGGCAGGTGTAACGCGTTGACAAATGTCCAAATGTTTAAACGAAATAGCAATAAAGCCTTAAAGCCGTAAGCTCATTCTCGGCTCGCAAATTCGTTCACATCTTTTTCGAGTTATAGTCCATTTTGTAGAACACATATTTCGCATCGAGGAAAATTGGAAGGTCGGGTAAAGAAATTGCCAAGCATCCACGGTTTGTGCCATTTTCCGCTAAGAGGATGAGTGTCATATTTGCCGCGGGTTCTAAAGATATTTATCTCGATGAAAATAGGTAATCTCAGTTAGTAGGTACGCGCCCAGACACGCAAAATTCCCCTGCGTTGATGGGGCGGGGGGAGGGGTATCCATTACATGTCATTTCTCATCCGAAGGTTTCAAAATCTTAGCTGGTTTTAACGATATATGTCTTGACCAAAAAACGGCAAGCAACCTCTGAAAAGGCAGTCGGGGCCTATACAAAACCTGCACATAGATATGTCAGGTAATCGGCGTCTAAAATTTGTTTTCACGCCAAAGCGGCTGGATCCAGTTCCACAGTTACCAGTAAGAGTTTAAAAGAATTTTCTATGTTTTAACTCTAGTCAAAATTTGAACTCAGAGAACTTTGGAACAACGATACTGGTTGGCGCACTTTGCACGTACGAGACCCGGGTTCGAACCCCGGCGAGTGCGCGTTATTTTCCACTTTTCCACCTTATCGAATCAGCATCGAAAGGACCAAGGTGATTATAATTCGCACCGGAAAAAACCGTCGGGCCACAGATTTTTATTTCTCTATCACACATAAAAATAGACGTGATTTTTGCACATGGCGCCGCGCTGTAAGAGATAAGCGATGCGCGTCATAGAGCGATAATGTTCTCCGTTATCGCGCCCTCACAAAGACAGGTGGATCATCAAAAATATATAACTATTCCTTATCAAACTGTTATCAATATAAATCGTTCGTATCGTAAATTCGTGTGCTCGGCAGTACGCCTGCTGCCTGCTGCCTGTAAAAAAAAATACCAAAGCATGCGGTGCGTGTTTCGCTGACAATGGCACGCTGATTTTTAGACGCATTACGTTTAGTACAAAAGATTCTGTCAGCCGACAAAATTAACCTCAAGCCTAGGTTGATCCTGACCCTAGCTCGTGCCTCTATCCCTTGCCCAGCTCAGGCTGACACTCTGATCTTAGCCGGACTCGAACTCGCCAGCCCTAGCGTACCAGCCGAGCGTGGTATCCACTAGACCATAGCCCGGTAGTGATTGACTGGGTTAGTAAGTTTGTCTGGTCAGGTGTGGTGCCTGGTGACCAGCCAGGCATGGTGTCTGGTGACCAGTTAGGCGGTGTTTGGTGACCAGTCAGGCGGTGTCTGGTGATCAGTCAGGTATGGTGTCGGCCAGTGACCAGTCAGGTTTGGTCGCTCCATTCACTAATCACCCACACTATAGACCTAGTTAGATCGGTTATGGAACCAAAATGGGCTTCTTTTGGAGAAAATAGTAATCCGCTTAAAAACAAAAAGGAAAAGTTGGACTCATCGGTCTTTTACGCTTAAAACAGTTATTTCTCCCGTCCTTGAAAACCCACCATAGTCACGCACCTGCCGGGATCGAATCAGCGGGTTTGATTTTGAAATCGGAAATCGAAGTACAGAATCTTGTGTTTATTAAATCGAAGTACATAATTGGAAATGGAAAGCTAAAAAAATGAAGAGGGACCAACGATCTATAAATATTCAGATTGAAATATGATTTATATTATGGGAAAAAAGAAACATCAAATCTGCGTGGCCAGGTGGAGGGGAAATGAAAATTTCGGAAAAAGTGCTCTTTCTGCAAATTTTATTCTTGTATATTATAGAACTGCCCTTTTTGGGTCCCCCTCCCAAAAAAGAAAAATCCAAATGCTATTTACAGCCCTGAACTAATGTTTTTGAATTTTTGGATATGCAGATCGCTTGCAGCAACTTTTAGAAACAATAAGTTTACGCCGGCTAAACAGAGCATAGTGAAAGCATCAGCGAGCTGTCAATCACGTTCGGCTTATCAAACCGGTGGGCTGGCACTAGCTGCTGGCTGGCGGCTCTACGAGCGATCAGGATCTCCGATAAGCCAATACGCGCATGTTCGATACGCCTGTGTACGCTGTTCAGCTGATAATCGCTATAACTTTCTATCAGCGATGTTGAGATGAACGCCGGCAGTCTATATCTCTCGTAAGATCCTGAAATTTTTGTCATCAAGTATTCATAAGCGGTCTTTTTCTCTTTCGAGAACACGGAGCGCGCGCAAGGTGATAATATTTTGTCGAATCGGTGATCGAGATAGGATCCGTCGAAAAACAGGTAAGCCATAGGCGTAGTCGATACTCTGGTGGTATTATTAATACTTTGTCAAACTTATAAAGACTTATCTTAAAGACTTATCTTCATGACGCGGGAACGCGTGCGGGCCTCTTGTCAGGATAAGATTTTCAGTTTCGGTGAGTTAGAGATGATCTTGTATAGGATTAGTTCAGGATTTGTTGAAGGATGTTTAAGAACTTTTCATTACTTCAAGGCTTTTGTTTTGGATACCAGTTGCGCAGTCAAGACTTAGGATTGTTAAGACAAGTTAAAGTTAATTTAAGTTAATAACCAATTTAACAACTTAAGACCAGTCTAAGCTCATTTAGGTTCTATATCCAATCTAACAACTTAAGACTGGTCTAAGTTAATTTTGATTTTATAGCCAATCTAACAACTTAAGACCATTCTAAGCTCATTTTGTTCTAAAGCCAATACAACTTAAGACCGGTCTAAGATCATTTTGATTCTAAAGCCAATCTAACAATTTAAAAACCAGTCTTAAGAACTACCGAAAGTGATCTTACTAAGGTATGATCACTTTCGAAGTTATGACTCCGCAACTGAGCCAAGAATCAATTCAGTAATTCTGTGATCTCATGTTAGCCTTGGCGCGTTCACAATTTATCAATTTTTTTTTTTGTATATAAATTAGCTGTTTCTATATAGCTTTGTACATACAGCTCCTGTATCTATCCACTGCATTGACAAGATAAAATCTTGTTTGTCATTCACTGCACTATCATCGTATCAGATTCACCCTGACCGACCGTTCGACCTGATAACATTAGCTGTATGTTTACATAAACAACTAATTTAAATTATTTATTCGAGTTTTGCGTATTCGACTACTAGGAATTCTGAATCTAATTTATCAAATTCTCTAATCGTTTATATATATGAATACATATCGAACTCGCTTTTTTGAAAAAGAAATGGAGATTTTAGGCTGAAAGAAATTGATTCCTTGCTTTTCCGCTCCGCTGAGCTTAAAAGTTGACCCGACCGGCCGCCTATCTAACCTGTACATTACCTGTTTTTAAAATCAGGTTTACAATAACAGACCCGGCAGTTATAGAAATGAACTGATTACAAATTAGATTGCAGTTTACAAGATAACGCGGCTCATTAGGTGATAAACAAGGTATCATTTTATCTAAGCCTTATCCAGCATCAATGCAGTGTGCTAAGTAATCGGGTCCTGTGTTCCCCATAGGAATGAATGGATTTCCTAACATTTCGGTTCCGCGGCGGACCCCGCCAGATTCGGCTGATTCTTTCCCAGCCCGTAACGCTGATGGTATATATGAGTGGTCGTATCATATGTGCATCTAGCTTCAACACAACCGCATAGACAGTATCGTATCACATACCAGGCATGGAACCTGGTTTCGACGCGAAGTTTCTATGGCCTGACCTATTCGTTCAATAATTTAGGATATCCCACCCACATCGATGGGATCTGCTTGCTCCAATGCTTCGTAGGCTATTAATTATCGAACTTACTTCCTCGCATGATTTCCTGTATAGTGATATATGTTAGATTAAATCATTTAGTTGTAAATCTCGGAAAAAATTCCTAAATCTTGACAGGGATTTTTTTCTGAATTATAAGCGGCAATCCAAATATACCGATCTAACTTCGTTCAGATTCGCGGAAAAAATTCCCCAAATTTTTGTGTTAATTGCTTTTCTTGTATCTCTAAGTAATTTCAATGACGACGGATTCAAACTTGATCTGGTGATTTTTTTTTAGCAAATTAAATTTGAGTCAAAATATTCGCAGACAAAAGGCAAATATATGGCCAATATTAAATGATACATATTTTCTCCTGACCGGCCGTGTCTGTTTTATGAACTCCATTTGTAAATTTGTAGATCAGTTCATTTCTGTAGCTGCCGGGTCTGTTATTGTTAGCTTGATCGCGATTTTTGAAAATTAATCTACAGGTTAGAGAGGCGGCCAGCCGGGTCAACTTTTACAATTCCAATTCCTTAATGTAAAATAAAAAGTGGAGTACTTGTGTTAGGCTGAAAAATGATAAACTGATACCTTGTTTCTCCAAATCGGCCGGGTAATTGGATAATCCGTTCATTTCTATAACTGTTAATGTCAGCTTGATTTTTTAAAAAGTAATGTACAGGGTAGATAGGCGACCGGCCGGGTCGGTTTTTAAGCTCAGCAGAAACGAGAAACAAGGTATCAAATTGTTTAGCCTGGACCCAGTTCCATAGTTGTGAGTTAGAGTTAACTCTGAGTTAAAATTAGTTCATTTTCAATGATTTAACTCCGAGTTAAATCTTAACTCGGAACTGTGGAACTGGGCCCTGGATATTATGTAAATAAAGATGTCTTTTATGAAAATGAAAATGTTTTCAAAGCACGTTTTTAGATCATTTTCACACACGATAGGCCTGTCTATAGGGAACAGTGTCTCGTTAGGCTCGTGAAGCTATATACATAGTAAAATGATCTTTAGACCAGACGGTTTTATGTGATGTTGGGCAGTAAGCAAAACTTTGAGATCTGATTATTTGTTTACGTGTGTTTATATTTAATTTTATAAATTACAGATACGCAAAGACTTGAATCGACATCTGAAAAGGGTAACTCCGAAGGCGGATAAACTCGAACATGTTCCAGAACGCCGCCCCCACCTATCACGAACCGTCCTCGAACGCGCCGACCAGTTTCCTGCATAACGCCACCAGTCCGGTGTACGTACCGACGACTCGGGCCGTCATACCGATGGGTTACTCGGCGCCGGCAGCGGCGGCGGCGGCGGTTCAATCTTCGTCGCCGAGTCAAGTCTGGCCGTCGTCGATACAAGAAGCCGCCGTCTACAGCAGCGCGTCCAGTGTCTCGCAACGATTCCCATTCCCGCCGACGCCCAGTCCGCCGATGACGTCGACGCCGGCTCGCGCGGACCCGGCGAACGGTTACGGCGGTCCACTGTCGCGCGGGTACGGCGCCTACATGGGCCCGGCTTCGGCGGCCGATATATCGCCGTGGAATACCTTTAATAGCAGCATGGCTTTTCAACAACAAGGTCTCAGACGCGGCGCCGGGATGGCTCCGTGCATGCCTCCAAGTATGATGGGTGAGTTACGAATTTATACTTTTTCGGACTGGTGTCCGGACTGGTCGCCTCCTTATTGAGGTTGCTAACTTTTTGTCCTTACACTTACAAATACCTAAAAAAGTTTATTTCTTCGAAAAATCCGAACACCAGCGACCACCAGCGTGGCTAATTCATCCTAGAAATCTCCCTTCTTTTTATTTTAGAACCCGATATCCAATTTTCCTTAGGCCAAAAATTGTTGGTAGCGGCTACACAATTCCTGGGAACACTACTATTTCATTTCATACATCTGCTGTGATAAGTCCGGTGCCATTTTCCTCATTTTAGTGTTTTATATTCAAAATCGGATTTAGATTGAAATTTATGAAAATGATTGTGTTGTACTCGGAATAGAACAGGCACTGGTGTGGAATTATTCTAATAAGTTTACAAGGGGTTATCTAGCATTTAAAAACTGTTCAAATTGTGAGCTTGGGACCACGGATCCGACTCCAGAGTTATAAGTTAGAATTAACTCTTGAGTTGAAATTAGTTCATTTTCAAAGCCAAATCTTAAAAATTCACAATTGTGTAACTGAATCCAGCTGATGAGAAATGAACCGACGGTTTACGAAAATGACCCGACCGATTCCGAGAAACAAGGTTTCATTTTTGTTTAGCCTTAAGTAAGTCTCCGCGCGCCTGTGATGCTGGCTAATAGTGAAAACGTTACTCAAATTTGTATTTAGGTATAAACTTTTATTAAAGAACTTGCCATCTTTCGCTGAATTATTGTGGCATTATCTATCGTAGATGCAAATTCCTTGCTAAAACTATTTCGATCTTAAAATAAGGATTGTCCCTGTTAACTTATATATTTGGTTGGTAAATTTCGTTTGATTTTTTGATCGAGTGTCGATTTAGTTTTGAAATTGGAAATCATTTTAGGCTCAGGCTAATATTTCAAATTTTCAGCGAGCAAGAATTCCTAGTTGCACGGCGCTCGGGTTGATATGCACATAGTGATGCGGACGGAGTCTATAGAATGTTTATTGGTTGTTCTGATCGTGTACAGCTCCGCCGGCGCTCTGCGAGAGAGAAAGAGAGCTAGAACTTCGAGCTTGAAAATAAATAGCACTTAAAACCGTCGGAATTCATCGATCTTTGAACCTGCTGTTGTGTTTTTTGCCGTGTCGGGTAATTACTTACTAACTGCCGAACATAAACGCCAATAAAATCGTATAAACATTTACCCTACTCCAGAGGAGGCCGCTTAAATCATGATATATGTTGCTTTCGTAATTCGACCGGTTTGACAAATGCGCCGTGACCCTTTGCTCGGCGTTGTTGACGTTCACAGGTCTAAATGGGGCCCTGATGTCTGGTACTGGTCATAAACTGGTTTTTGCAGCAGAACTGCAGGTTGATAAATCACTGCCCGACACCTCGCCAGTCTCATCGGTACCTACCGACTGGGTGTTGCTATGCGGGTTGTTCGAGTATATATAGACAGGTGACGTCTATGATTCAATTGAAGAAAAACCCCACAATTATTAGGAAAAAGAAAAAGGCCAATTTGAAAACTAAGAGAGTAGTGACGTTTAGACTCAATTCTATGAGCCATTTTCAAAACTAAGAGAGTAGTGACGTTTAGATTCAATTCTAAGAGACATTTTCAGAAACTAAGAGAATAGTGACGTTTAGACTCAATTCTATGAGACATTTTCAAAACTAAGAGAGTAGTGACGTTTAGATTCAATTCTGTGAGCCATTCTCAAAAACCAAGAAAGTAGTGACGTTTAGACTGAATTCCATGAGACATTTTCAAAACTAAGATAGTAGTGACGTTTAGACTGAATTCCATGAGACATTTTCAAAACTAAGAGAGTAGTGACGTTTAGATTCAATTCTATGAGACATTTTCAGAAACTAAGAGAGTAGTGACGTTAAGACTCGATTCTATGAGACATTTTCAAAACTAAGAGAGTAGTGACGTTTAGACTCAATTCTATGAGACATTTTCAAAAACTAAGAGAGTAGTGACGTTTAGACTCAATTCTATGAGACATTTTCAAAAACTAAGAGAGTAGTGACGTTTAGACTCAATTCTATGAGACATTTTCGAAACTAAGATAGTAGTGACGTATAGACTCAATTATATGAGACATTTTCGAAACTAAGAGAGTAGTGACGTTTAGACTCAATTCTATGAGGCCTTTTCGAAACTAAGATAGTAGTGACGTTAAGACTGAATTGTTTGAACCATTTTCATAATTGTTTTGTAAATAGCCGTTATAGAATCGAGCCGATACGTCACTTCACATCCTTAGAAACCGGAAAAAATAACATTACAAAATAGTTAGCGGTTCTAAGACGAATAGCTTACAGGTACCCGCGGCGCACACCTGTAAGGGCTAAATCTTGAACTAATAAGTCACCGAGCGACGAGAAACGTCGGCAAAACGGTTTACTCGGCAAATAAGCATCATTACTACCGTGTGTAAATATTATGCTTCAACAGCAGGTGACCAGATTAGATCGATCTTCATTTTCGTTACTCTAGCTAGTAGCGCGCTTAGTTTCGAAATGCGCGGCCAGGTGGCAGCATCGGCATCGAACTTAGTGTGTCGTAAATAACGTTTGTTATGTTTTGAAATATTTTTATTTCCCTGTTTCGTAAATAATTGTAAATAAGGTTTTTCCTCCATATACCATGGGAATGGTTGGAGTGTAATAACTATTCGAATTCGTAATAGTTCAATTCTCTATGAAATTATCTTTCCATCTACAAGTATCTTAAAGATATGTTTAAGAGCCTCTGGTTGCTATTTATTGAGAAGATTGTTGATGGCTGCGGTCTATCGTGTATCTGGACACAACAATTAACGGTGAACTCTTGGACATCTTCCAAACAATTGAAACGTATACTCCGTGGCCAGCACACGAGAGATTTTAGGCCCAATAATAATCCGTTATTATTAGGCAGATTAATATTAGGCAATAGGCTAAAGAATGAAACCTTGTTTCTCCGTGTCTGCTGAGCTTGAAAGTTAACACGACCTCTCGCCTTTAAAACCTTGTATGTTACTTTAAAAATCCATCCTCGCTTGCCAGGGGTCCGGTATCACTCCCGAACTCGCTTCCACCAGTTCGGCGAACAGCTTAAGCGTAGTAGTGGTTTCGAATCCCTTGACGGGTGAAGATGTTAAAAATCATGATCAGGCTAACAATAATGCTGATTACTAATTCTATTGGAACTTACAAAGTGGCCCGGCCGCTGAGGAGAATCATGGTATCATTTTTGGCCATATAAGAAGAATATTAAAATTTTGAATACGATACGAATCAGCTTGATGACGACTTAGTGACCGCCTGCTTATTCCTATTCAGGATTTGGTCTTTTTACCTGTCAAATCTCCATTTTATCAAGAACCGATAGATTATGCCCCGTCTGTAGATTCTTAGGCGATGAACTAGAATTCTTTTTCCGATTTTAAAGCGAAATCAGTAAAAGCTGCTAAATGCCTTTCTAACTTTGGCAAGTATTTGAAAAAAAAATGGTTATAAATGAGGAACGTATATTAGTGAAATTGATGACGATTTAGTAATTAGTTTATTTTAATTCAGAATTTGCTCTTATCTTTTGCCTGTCAATAAATCATCAAGCCTTCAGTTAGATAGAAGTGTTAGATTGTGTTCCGCTTGTAATGTTTTGGGTGATGAATTACATTTTATTTTTGATTTTACTGAACCAGGAAATCGGCAAAAACCATCTGAGATTGAACACTTAGGGTTTAACGATATTTTAGGAAATCTAGCAACCTAGCTAAATTCATCAGAATATAAGGCTTAGATATTTACAGAAATAGCGAATAGATGTTTTCTTAATAACTTTGTTATATTGTATCTAGAAAGTATAAATGTTCTGTTGTTTTGTAAATATTGTATATAGTAGGAGAGCCCAGGGGGGTTTCAATTAGTCTCCCTCCATATACCATGGAAATGGTTGGAGTGTAAAGATATTTTCTAATTCCCAATTCCAAAAAAAGTTGGGAAACCAAGACCTATTTATCCAAAATCGACAGAGAGTTTCCCGCCTGCAACGTTTAGCACGATGAACTATTAATTTCATAAAAAGATATATACTTTATGTATTTTTGATTTTATTGTTGATAGTTATTTCCTCGTAGAATTCCGTAAAAAAGCGTTCTATTGAAAAACTTCTTAAAGTTGCAAACCGTTCGAAGACCTTCGATGTTATAAAACATTCATAGTTTCTAGAGAAGCGCATTTGAACTTATATTCTTAAGGAGCCTTGCGCTATATAAATGACAATTTATTATTATTATTATAATTATTGTTATTATTATTATTATTATTATTTTTTGAAGTAGCTAAATTCATTGAAATAAGACTTGATGTATAGGATTATGAATAGACTTTATACTGTAAATCGGGATAGTATACGTGCTATTCTTTTACCCTCCCTCTGCACGTATCTAGTTTATAGGAATATATACCCCTAAAATATTGTAGGCAAAAGTTGAAAGCCCACCGGACACATTATTGCATTCGCCCATTTCCATCCACTGAGATTGTACCTATCTTTGAATTGTTGAGGCTAAACGAAAAGGATACCTTGAGTCAATTTTCTGAACCGCAATAGAATTTGTAATCAGTTCATTTCTATAACTGTGGGGCCTGTTACTGTTAACTTGACCGTGATTTTTTAAAATGAAATGCTGTTCAACTTTTTAAGCTCAGCAAAAATGAGAAACAAGGTATCATTTTTAGCCTGGTTGATTTCATGTAATTTGTATCGTCGAAAATATCAAGCGATATTTATATGCTATTTTCGAGACGTCGTTGAACTTTCAAGTTCGTCTTCTTGTTAAAAAGATGTTTTATAACTGTTTTCTTTTTCTATTTGAAGATGGCGATGTTTATTTCGGTGAAGGTCGCGAGTGCGTGAACTGCGGCGCGATATCGACGCCGTTGTGGAGACGAGACGGAACCGGTCACTATTTGTGTAACGCGTGCGGTCTCTACCACAAGATGAACGGACTCAATCGACCGCTTATCAAACCGCAGCGCCGCCTGGTGAGTATTGTTATCCAAATGAATATGAGGTACCGATGGCGCACACCAGATGGCGCAACAATGCACTGGGTTAACCCTCTCCCTCGATATTCCATGGAAACGAATCATTTTAGTTTATTTACTTGTTTATGTGACATAAACATATAATAAGATTAACATATAAGAAGTTAGTGCCCAGCCCAAATGGGCTTACAAGTCACAATTGCATTTACAATTAAAAGTCACAAGATACATGTAAGAGAATTACAAGAAAAAACATTAAATCGTTGAAATGGAAATCAATTCCTAATTTGTTTGAAAATGAGTTGATTAGGTATGAATTGCACTTTTACGCTTCTGAATCTAAACACTATCAAAAGATTCTCAGATATATTGGTCAAATAAGATGGTCTCATAGCGTGTATAGATTACACTGTTAATCGATTTACTGATCAGAAAATTCGATTAGAATTTAGTAGAAATATGCTAAGCGAGTAACGACTAGCGACACCTGGTGGACCATCTCTTGCCACAGGCGGTGCCGATGCCACGATTCCATTCAGATTCTGATAAAATACGAACGGAGTGTTTAGAATTTGTAATCGAAAACCAAACTCATCAAGATGTTACAATATCTCTTCCAGTCGGCTTCCAGACGCGTCGGGCTTTCGTGCGCTAATTGTCATACGACTACTACTACCCTCTGGCGGCGAAATAACGAAGGAGAGCCGGTGTGCAACGCGTGTGGACTTTACTACAAGTTACATGGTGTAAGTGTGACGGTTTTCAGGGGTCGAACCAGGGGTCTTCGGGCACTTCAAGATTTTCAGGGATCGAACCAGGGGACTTCAGGCACTTCAGGATTTTTAGGGGTCGAACCAGGGGACTTCGGGCACTTCACGATTTTCAGGGGTCGAACCAGGGGTCTTCGGGCACTTCAGGATTTTCAGGGGTCGAACCAGGGGTCTTCGGGCACTTCAGGATTTTCAGGGGTCGAACCAGGGGTCTTCAGGCCCTTCAGGATTTTCAGGGATCGAACCAGGGGTCTTCGGGCACTTCAGGATTTTCAGGGGTCGAACCAGGGGTCTTTGGGTTCTTCAGGATTTTCAGGGGTCGAACCAGGGGTCTTCAGGCACTTCGGAAAAGCCCTCGCAATTTTGAGTGCTAATCTATTTAGATGTAGGTTACCTTTTTCGAACAGCGAGCAATATTGTCTTTTAAGTGACAAGTTCTGAAAAAAGAAGTTAGAATTTTGTCTTATTTGTCTGAGAATAATCGACAAATCCGAATAATCGACATCAGCCCTGTGTTACACAGCCGTGGTTTAGATTTCATTAAGACCAGTCTAAGATCATTTTAGTTCTTGGGGTGATCTTACAGTTGATTTCGAGTCGCGAGTCGAAGAAGTTTCGTAAGCTCAAATTGTTGGTGTAATTGCTTCTGGTTACGTCTTCATGTTTTCAAAATGAGGACAACAATTCAAACTTAAGTCTTCAAAGTAAAACAGTTTACTTTTTTCATCAAGCCTGACCTAGCCTTACAATTTAAGACCACTTTAGGACGACTGTGCAACACAACTGGCCCTAATTTCAATAGCCTCTTTCAAATGGCGTTATAACTGTCGACATTCAATAGCATGTTGATATTCTATAAACTATATCAATTTTCATGTTTCTGATCCGACTTGTAATTCAGGTGAATCGACCGTTGGCGATGAAAAAAGAAGGCATTCAAACGCGGAAACGTAAACCGAAAAACCTATCGAAAAAAGGCGTCATCGTAAAGACAGAACACAATGGTAAGATACCGCAAAACCGTACTGCGATAGAATGTTGCAACACTAGCGCGCAGTATAGCAGAAAGTGGATTCGAATCCCGATTTTTCAGTTATTGCTCTTCGATGCTTTCTTGGATATCGAGCGTCCTAGGGCGCATGCGCAACATGAATGTAGACCATAGGGAGAATGGCGTTGACAAACCCGTTTGACTTACACGTCATGTTAATATTCTGGCAGGGTCTTTCTATATCTGAATTAGCTTAGGTTTGTTGAAATAATATAAAATCCCTGCACACTAAGAATAAAAAGAGTCTGAAATGTTTCCTTGAGCTAGTGTAGTTTATTCAACGTTTCCACTATATCCTAATAGTCATCTTCAGGAATACTGATGTTGTCCTCATTATAACCATTGATGAAACACTCTGAGTCCGTGTTGTAAAGATAATATAAAATCCCTGCACACTAAGAATAAAAAGAGTCTGAAATGTTTCCTTGAGCTAGTGTAGTTTATTCAACGTTTCCACTATATCCTAATAGTCATCTTCAGGAATACTGATGTTGTCCTCATTATAACCATTGATGAAACACTCTGAGTCCGTGTTGTAAAGATAATATAAAATCCCTGCACACTAAGAATAAAAAGAGTCTGAAATGTTTCCTTGAGCTAGTGTAGTTTATTCAACGTTTCCACTATATCCTAATAGTCATCTTCAGGAATACTGATGTTGTCCTCATTATAACCATTGATGAAACACTCTGAGTCCGTGTTGTAAAGATATTATAAAATCCCTGCACACTAAGAATAAAAAGAGTCTGAAATGTTTCCTTGAGCTAGTGTAGTTTATTCAACGTTTCCACTATATCCTAATAGTCATCTTCAGGAATACTGATGTTATCCTCATTATAACCATTGATGAAACACTCTGAGTCCGTGTTGTAAAGATATTATAAAATCCCTGCACACTAAGAATAAAAAGAGTCTGAAATGTTTCCTTGAGCTAGTGTAGTTTATTCAACGTTTCCACTATATCCTAATAGTCATCTTCAGGAATACTGATGTTATCCTCATTATAACCATTGATGAAACACTCTGAGTCCGTGTTGTAAAGATATTATAAAATCCCTGCACACTAATAACAAGAATTAAAAGAGTCGGAAATGTTTTCTTGAATTAATGTTTGTGATGTTTGTAACTGAAGATTTAATCGCTTAATTGATTGCTCTTTTCAGATATCAAAGAATCGGACAATAATCAAACGCACACCTCACAGTCATCTGTCGACCACATTACGTCATCGCATCTTCCGGTGACGTCATTACACGCTAGCGGCAGCATGCTACTTCCGCCGCACTCGAACAGTCTAAATTCGTATCCGATGAATCTACCGACCCCGGAGTCGAGCCCGGGACTCGTGACTCAGTCAGTATTCCCCACAGTGTCGCATCATCGCCATCATCAGCAGCAGCAACAGCAACAGCAGCAGTTTCATCACCAGCATCACCACCACCACCACATGTCCGCGGCAATGGAGCCGATCGATCGCAAACCGGTCATGGCTAACCTTCGTTCCTCGCCGATAGGTGGCGCTATATCGGTGGGAGCGCACTGAACTGACAGAACGCACTGACATCTTTAAACTCCAACAAAAATGCAAAAGAAGTTGCATTTCGAGTATTCGGCTTAAAGAACATTTCTATGGCTATTTTGTCGATTCTGGCATTAGGTCTGAGAGCTGTTAAATGCAGAAATGACCTTTTCGCCTAGTTTTCAACAGTTATGTGGCCATATGCACTCACAGAGGGTCTAAAACTCTCAAATAGGTGGCCACGCTCTTCTAGAGAGGCGGGAGGGTGTCGCACAACTTTTGTTACTTTCAGAATTTAAAAAGAAGCCTCTGAAAGTTAAAAAAAACACCTATTGATTATCTATCAGATCGTGAAGTGCTTGAAAGTCTGAGTCGTCAACGGGACCCGGCAATTCTACTGTGGCAAGTGAGGATCCACCAGGTGTCGCTAGTGTATAGTAAGGGTGTTTTGAAACGGCATAATTCCTCAAATTCTGAAAATGACGAATGAAAATCACGCTACATTCGAACCATAAATCATCTTGAGTTCATCATTAGATCTTAATTGTTGATGACGTAAATTGAAAATGAACTGATTTTGATAAAGTTCACATGTCAAAAATTGTATTAGGGCCTGGGCCCAGTTTCAGAAAAAAGTTTATCTCAAATGTTGGTGTAATTGCTATTGGTTACTTCATTTCTTTAATGAGGACAACAATTCAAACTTAACCGTTTTTAGGCTTTCACTTTTTCGTGAAACCGGGCCCTGATGTTGGGTGGCTCCGGCCAGTCTATCCACTGTGGTCTGCTCTAAAGTTCTACTCTATGCATTCTCTATGCAAACTATGCATTCGACCGTTTCCGATTTTGATGTCGAATCGGGACGTGATTTCTTACGGAATTTCCACATATAGATGAGTTTGTTCTTTGATAGCAACTCGTATCACTTTTTTAAGGGCGGCCAACCGTCCGTACGTTTGCGATGACAATCATTGAGATCATTGGTCCAGTTGCACAGTCGTGGCTGAAGTCTGTAATCAAATCATAAAGACTGGTCTTAACTTTTTAGGTTGGCTATACTGTAGATTCAACATTTTAAAGTTAAATTTCAGATTGGTTATAGAACCAAAATGAACTTAGACTGGTTTTAAGATGTTAGATTGGTTACAGAACCAAAATGAACTTAGACTGGTCTTAAGTTGTAAGATTGGCTATAGAACCAAAATGAGTTTAGACTGGTCTAAAGTTGTTAGATTGGCTATAGATCCAAATTGAGCTAAGACTGGTCTTGATTTGTTATAGGACCAAAAATATTTTGAACTGATCTTTAAGTTATTAGATTGGTCATAGAACCACAATGAACTTGACGACTGGTCATGGCGCCTTGACTGTGCTGCTGGCCTTATTGATGGTATAATAATAATCATTAGTATCTGAGGCAATCAACTGCTGTTAGTTTTGTATATAAATAAAATACACGTAGCATTTTTGAATGTACATTTTTTGCAGCATTATATTTCTATATAATACATCTCTATGCACTATTTCTATTTATATACCGTTATATTATTATGTACATGTACATCTTACGATGAAACCCGCGTCTACAAAAAGATATTCTCACTCCGCAATTGCGTCTACAAGCTGCACCCGGCGCAGAGTTGCTAACGAGCCTTGAATAACTGCTGATCATGTTCTTGGTGTAGAATTTTAGAACAGAGCTTACTTACGAAAAAAATTGTATCGAATTCAACAAAAAATGTTTACTTTTTGACACAAGGGGTTTTTTCATTTTTATCTGAGGTGCATTCGACTGAAACCAGTCTCTTTCGATTGGGTTAATGTTAGCCGGTAATAAGCTTGAAACGTGCCTTACTTATGAGATGACATGTCTCACCTTGGAATCAAAAAGTGCGTACTTTTCAGAAGAACAATTCCTAACCGTTGCAAGCTTGCAACTCTGCCTGGGTCGGTTAAAATCCTTAAGTGTTCGTACGGATTAAGCCACGGGACTATAGCTTATTATTGGATGTAGACGTGTTGGCCTGGGTGAATTCACTGCGGTTGATGAAAATATGTGGGTTTATTCAGCATACGGACGCTGTATACTGCTGTAGGGTTCAGGTTTGGCGAAATGGGTAGCAAAATACCGTTAAATCAAAAAGGCGAATGAATCATGATGATTCAAGGAAGAATCTGTATCCTTAGAAAGAGCAAGGGGCCTACAGACCTTAACATACAGGGTCCCTACGAGTCCTTGATTCATTAAAAACTACTTCAAAATGGAAAAATGCTTTTAAACGTGCTTGAAGCTCATTTAGTAATATAAAAAAAAAATGCCTTTTAACTCCTTGGGATATGAAAGTGATGCAGACGCTTCCTCGAAATACGAAATCGTCTCCTTCGAAACTCCTTAAATTCAGAGGAACAACCGATCTGTAGGGACCCTGACGGATAGAGAAATGACTAGTTAGAAATCTAGTTAATATGCACACATTTAGTCAAACTGTTAAACTGTGTCCATATTGACTAGATTTCACACTAGTCATTTCTTAATCAGGTCTAGTAGGCGTCTCTCTTTCTGAGGGTATGCATGATGAGTGGATAAGCTAACGCCTGAAAACGGCATTTATTTAGCTGCGCCTTTAAAAGTTCAAGGTCGACACGAAATATGCTTCCCCCGACAACCCTACCCTCAAAATACCACGTGTGATACAGCATAATCGTGAGATGTAATTTTAACGATAATAAAGAATCCGTGAAAAAGAAATCATCGTTGCTTCATTTCTTTTGATTGATCTCGATTTTCTGCTATTTTTGGTTCTTAGAATAAGGTCTGACTATTTTTATTTATTTGATCGGTAGATTTCGTTCGATTCGGCGTCCCCTACAAACCCGCCACGCCTGCGACCGGACCGAAAACAGGGGGTTTGATTTTGAAATCGGAAATCGAAATACAGATATATAGTTGTGTGATCATCGGTCGAATTTAAAGCATTTTTTTTTCTTTGCCATTCCTATGTACCTACATAATTGGAAGACGGTTCCAGTTCGTGGAAACTATCTTCCAGTCAGCCTGAACTGGTAATCGACTGACTGGGGTCAATTTTTGTCGGTTGCCTAATTCAATACATCGAAATTAGAAAACAGATTTAATTAGGAAGTAAATTTAGAATATTGATTTATTTTTTCTGGGATTCGAACCCGATGCGACGTTCAGCGATCGGCTGCTGATGTATATCGATGCGGGCGAGACGTTGTCTGGCGTCGCGACGGCGCGAATCGGATAGTTTAACGTCGACGAACGTTCCTTCGTAAGAATGCCTGGCATATCTTCTCTCTAACCCCGCGTGTAGACAATAGCGAGTTGGGAACAACAGTAAATCAGTTTCTTTAATTAACTGCGGTCGAGAAGGATGGGTGGTCGTTTGATATCCACATGAAACTCATTGTCGAATTAGTCATCGTTATATTCACGAATAACCAACTGACTACATTTGGAACCGCGTTACAACGAACTTCACGACGGAGCCAGATAATCTGTTCGTTATAACCGATAGTTCTATATACAGCGGAACCTCGTTACAACGAACTGCATGAGACCAGAAAATCTGTTCGTTATAACCGATAGTTCTATATACAGTGGAACCTCGTTACAACGAACTGCATGAGACCAGAAAATCTGTTCGTTATAACTGATAGTTCTATATACAGCGGAACCTCGTTACAACGAACTTCAGGAGACCAGAAAATCTATTCGTTATAACCGATAGTTCGTTATAGCCGGTATGGAATCAATTCAACATTTTCTTTTTATATTTGTTATATGCGATGAATCGTTGTATCTGAGTTCGTTATAACGAGGTTCCACTTTATGTGTAAAATAAACCTAGCTTAAATCGGTGAGATGATCATTATTTTGACGACTTACACTTAACACAGTCAAACTGGCTGAAGGCGTGACGATCATATTGATGATCACTTATCCAAATTACGACTTTCGCTGAGTAAATTGAATTAGAAATAAAAATTGAGATTCAAAGATAGGGAGGACTTTAGCATTGTGACGACTTATCCAAATGGCTACTTAGACTTAGTGACGTGAATCGGCAATACAAATTGAGACTCAAAAATAGAGATGACTTCAGCATTGTGACGACTTATCCAAATGACGATTTAGACTTAGTATATTGAATTAGAAAAACAAATTTGGACTCAAAAATAGAGATGACTTCAGTAATGTGACGACTTATCCAAAATGACGACTTACGCTTAATTGATTGAATTAGAAATACAAATTGGGACTGAAAATAAAGCTGACTTCAGAAATCTTTAACTTTTCCAAATTACGGCTTAACACTGTCGGGATAAATTATCGGTTCGTAAATTCGTTTTTAGAGTTTTATGTCTCGCAGATATACATTTCGCATAGGACAGTCTTGTATTGGTATCAATTTAAATATCAATGGTCTGTTAGTGGATGGTAAGTCTGAGTAGTACAAAGTGGACCGCCTCTAGTCACATAGTGACCATTCAAACCGTATTGTCACCGTGATATATTTCCGATGGTCAACTTGAACCAACCTTTCAAAACAGCAACCAGGCCCTGGAATTTTCGCTGCATTCAGAAAAAAATTTAAAGAAAATGGAATTTTTCAAACGATGAAACTACAGTGACAGCATATATAAATTTCATTCGAAAAAAACTGCTCGAAAAGTGTAGAACTTTTTGCTCTCTCCCTCTCTGATAAACAGTGTTACCCTCTAGAAATAATTGCATATACCAAGGGGCAGGGTACCATATTCTACTCAGACTTAAGACCAGTTTAAGCTCATTTTTGTTCGATAACCAATCCAAAAATTCAAGACCAGCCTAAACTATCAACTTAAGACCAGTCTAAGCTCATTTTGGTTCTATAGCCAGTCTAACAACTTAAGACCAGTCTAAACTCATTTTGGTTCTATAGCCAATCTAACAACTTAAGACCAGTCTAAACTCATTTTAGTTCTATAGCCAATCTAACAACTTAAGACCAGTCTAAACTCATTTTGGTTCTATAACCAATCTAACAACTTAAGACCAGTCTAAACTCATTTTAGTTCTATAACCAATCTAACAACTTAAGACCAGTCTAAACTCATTTTGGTTCTATAGCCAATCTAACAACTTAAGACCAGTCTAAACTCATTTTGGTTCTATAACCAATCTAACAACTTAAGACCAGTCTAAACTCATTTTAGTTCTATAGCCAATCTAACAACTTAAGACCAGTCTAAACTCATTTTGGTTCTATAACCAATCTAACAACTTAAGACCAGTCTAAACTCATTTTAGTTCTATAGCCAATCTAACAACTTAAGACCAGTCTAAGCTCATTTTGGTTCTATAACCAATCTAACAACTTAAGACCAGTCTAAACTCATTGTAGTTATATAACCAATCTAACATTTTAAGACCAGTCTAAAGATTTTCAAGACCACTCTTTGACCCAAGTCTCGACTAGTGAATCAGCCCCTGAAAGTGTCATATTTTCGACATACATAGAATAGATCATCCAATACTTCACTCATAATGTACTCGACTATTTGTGTTAATACTTATCCGACAGTGGCAAATATAGTAACAATAATACACAATTTCTTATCAGTAAACTTTAACTGATAACGGCTCTAGGTTTTAGGCTTTATTTTGCCGTGACAATAGTTGCTATACGGACGTGTTGTGTCGTATTTAGCAGTTTGACCGAAGTCCATTTCGCGACAGTTCCGCATATATAAGCTGTTTTTGTGACTAAAAACGACTTGAAAAACAACTTGAAAGTTTATTGATGCGTTGAAAAATGAAATGCTTAGCAAAGTGACCGCGGTTCGTGATAGAATTCTTGTGAAACCGCCATTGATAAATTTCAATATATCGAAAAGACTATCAAAAGTTATTGAATTGAAAATCATGCGATAAAAGGTCAAAATTCACACGGTTATTTTGAGACGCAGATATGGATGACATAGTAAATGTCGACTTACACATCCTAATTGCAATAAATATTCAATCAATTTAGGCACCCAACCAAATTAACAGACTTTTGGAAGATCGTTTATATGAGAACCCGAACCGAAATTGTCAATTATGGATACTACCATTTAGAAATTATGTAAATTCGACCGCCGATTATTCAACTATATCTGTACTCCGATTTCCGATATCAAAATCAAACCCCCCTGTTTCGCTCCTGGTACAGGTGTGGTGGGTTTGTAAGAGACACCAAATAAAAAAAAAAATCAAACGAAATCTTCCAATCAACGGGGTCAATCCCTATTTCAAGATCAAGATTCAATGATAAAATAAGATTCCTTAGAAAGAAAATAAGAGCCATGATATTTATTCAGATACAGAATTTTAGCCAAAATCCCCTCAATTGTAATCGTTATTTTGAAACGCCCCGATATTGATGACGTAGTGCACATCCAGGAAAGCATACATAATCATTTTTGCTACGGTTTTTTACGACGATCACGTTTTTGAAATTATTTAGAAATTCTTTCAGGAATTGTGTGGCTGTGGGCCGCGTTAATAACAGGACCTAAATGCTGAACAGGTGTTTATTCAGCGCTTTAAGGTGTAACACTAATTCCCAATCGGGATCGACACCCCGTTATCAGTGTGAAGGTAATTTACCTAATTAGGACCGATTACACACTAATTGATGGGTGTAGCGTTTATTTCGTAAACAACGGTCGGTTTTGGTTTCGCTCAGTAACGCTTTGATTTTAGTGGAATTCAATTGAATGAATAGTGTTAAAAATTTCAAAATACAAAAAAGAAAAGTCAGAAAATTCAGAAAATTGGTTCATTGAGCTAGTCCTAATATCGCTATATCCTAATAGTCATTCATCATCAGGAATACTGATGTTGTCCTCATTATAACCATTGATGAAACACTCTGAGTCCGTGTTGTAAAGATAATATAAAATCCCTGCACACTAAGAATAAAAAGAGTCTGAAATGTTTCCTTGAGCTAGTGTAGTTTATTCAACGTTTCCACTATATCCTAATAGTTATCTTCAGGAATACTGATGTTGTCCTCATTATAACCATTGATGAAACACTCTGAGTCCGTGTTGTAAAGATAATATAAAATCCCTGCACACTAAGAATAAAAAGAGTCTGAAATGTTTCCTTGAGCTAGTGTAGTTTATTCAACGTTTCGACTATATCCTAATAGTCATCTTCAGGAATACTGATGTTGTCCTCATTATAACCATTGATGAAACACTCTGAGTCCGTGTTGTAAAGATAATATAAAATCCCTGCACACTAAGAATAAAAAGAGTCTGAAATGTTTCCTTGAGCTAGTGTAGTTTATTCAACGTTTCGACTATATCCTAATAGTCATCTTCAGGAATACTGTATTCCTTGAGCTAGTGTAGTTTATTCAACGTTTCGACTATATCCTAATAGTCATCTTCAGGAATACTGTATTCCTTGAGCTAGTGTAGTTTATTCAACGTTTCCACTATATCCGAGATGATAGGATAAAGTAGAGCTAAATTTACTACTACTAGCTCACAGGATACAACGCATTTTCCCTTTTTTACAATTGTTGGATTTTTATCATCTTAACAACACGGACTCAGAGTGTTTCATTTGAAATCATTTCCAATTGAACTATTTTGAAATCATTATTTCACATACATCAGCTGCGCATCCCCTCATATTCACTATAGGCCGGGTGTGATTTTGTTTTTCTAAATTCGAAACGTACGAACGATATCATTAGTCGATTGAAATATTGTGGAAAATGAAATTAGAGCGCATTTATTTACGACCATGATTACGTCGAGTCGCGTCTATAACGCAATAACAAAGATTATGATTTTAGGTTAATGGTAGAGAATAGCCGCTCTCAAATGTGAAGAACAGACAAATCACTTGACGATGACGACGCGAGTTCGCGAAACGTCGTCTATTTTGATTTCAATTCTTGAAAAGTAAAATTCGAATTTTCAAATTCTGTATATATGATGGGTTTTACGCTTAATTCTAGGATAGTTGCGAATGAAGAAGCCATGTTTACCCGGGGATCAAACGGTAAACACAAAAGACAAATAATCTTTTGTAATTAAATTGTGGGGATTCTTATTTATTTATCTATTTTTTAATCTCATGAAAATATAATAAACAAAAACAAGGATAGGATTGGAGGATGAGATTGAGAATGCCAGGGACCAGATATTCTAAATTCATCGCATATCAATACGCATTTTTTCCTGCGGTTTTTATTTTTTGCGGATTCAGAAATGTTGAATAATAATAATCAGAATAATCGAACTGCCTTTTTTCTGACGGTGTGGGAATTAAGGCACCCCCTCCCCCCCCCCAAAAAACGGTTGGACAATGAACGTGTTTACCGATTGCAAACCGGAATGTACGACTACTATTTTGAAAGTATAGTTAGGTTCTAATCTTTCAAAGAACTCAATTGCATTCCTGAAGATTACTATTAGAATCTAGCGGAAACGTTGAATTAAATAATTAGTTAAAAAAGAAACCTTTCGGGTCTCCGCAACGAATTCAGCCCAAAACGAACAGCTCTTGAATAGATTTACAGATGTGTATATATATTTTCGAGTAACATTTCGGGCTAAAGTTCACTTGGAAAAATATATGTACTTTGTTGCTATTGGCCGTTATCAGGCGTGTAAGCCAGACGATGGCTGAGAGTCATAAGGCATAACGTCACTCAAAATTACATATTTTTTACTTCTATTCGACAATTCTCTTTTTTCGTTGAGAATTTATTGTAGAATTTCTCTTGTATTTTCTGACTTTTTTTAATTATTATTGCGGAATTCTATATGCGCTGATATATAAGCTCATCAAATACTGCAAGAATAGCAAAATACCTGCAAAATTAGAATAATTTCTAGTTCATTTCCAATCAAGCACCTTTTTCCCTTTTCCCCTATTTTTCTTATTTTGCTTTTTTTAAGAACTGAACTACCAACAATATTAAAATACTCTATAATTTTAGTTCATTTTCAATTAAACACTTTTTTTCCTTTTTCCCCTATTTTTCTATAGGGCCTGACTATATATACGACCACTATATATGCAAAGTTTCCGCTCTTTTTTAAGAGCTTAACTACGGCTCAACCAAAAATATCAAAATACTCTTTAATTAAATCGGAATAATTTCTAGTTCATTCTCAATTAAACTACGCTTTTTGTCAATTTACTTTCATTTTCTATGAAAACGGGCTGATATTAGCGTGATCCGCAATTGTGGCGTTTTTAACTTCAGTCCAAACTACGATTCAATAATAACAATATTAATACCTCGACTATGACAACACCGGCGCACGCGGGTAGTAATTATTCCGTGACGTCATCCCGCGAAACGATCCTATTGGTGGAAACCGGAGTAGGAAGTCGCCGGTATGAGTAGACATGCGCGTTTAAACCGTCGGTTCATTTTAACTGGATTCGCTGCGCTCTGACCGTTCCATCAGAAAGCCTTCACACGCATCTGTATACATTAAATTCGGATCATCTTAGCTATACGCGAACGAGAGAGAGAGATAGATTTTTATCAAAAGCTGATAAGAAGGTAAGCTTTAGTGCCGTATCGGATCTTTTCCGAGTTTTATCTCGTGCGGTATCCGCCGAGAACTTATCCGCGCGAGGCCGCCGCTTATCAGGCGCGAGATCGTGTTTGACCCACAGTCGGGCCGGCACTTGTGATACGGATGATGTTGAATTGACTTTTCTCGACTTCTTATCATATCTAGATTTATCAAAGCCACTGGATAAACCGAAGATAAAATCTATATCATTATAAACAGTTTCTTTCCATACTCAAAGCACTACTATATCGCGCTGGAATGTGGTCAGGAAAATCTGCACAATTTCGAATAGTTTATTTCGGTTTTTTTTAATACTCGCCTTAGTTCGACTATCAGACTAAGATATGATGATAAAATTAGTCACGAAAGCAAAATAGATTCCTCTCGGTCTATACGATATTGTATGTAGGCATATATATATATAGATATATAAAGCGAAACTGCTTTCGGAGGCAAATAAATTTTACAGTTTGGTGGCCTACATTGTTAATTGCTTGTAAACGACTGCAATTCCATCTGCAAGATGAATGATGATATATATATAGCAATGCTAGAGACATAAGACATTGATACAGTGCGTGGGTTTCGTAGTGAAAAAAAAAGTTTTTCCGAGCTGAATTCTCTGTAAACGAATTGCGCTACGAAACTTTGGAAAGCGAATAATTCTAATTTTGCGAGTATTTTCGAATTTGGGACAATAAAAAATACAGGGAATTTCTAGGATAAAGCTGCGAATTGAAAATGCGATTTCCGAGCGAGATGATTAGTTTCGGATACGAAGATTTTACGGATTTTACGGGTAAAGCCTCTATGAGACAGGCGGGGTCCGGATCCCCGAAATGCTCCTTGTATCCGCCTGAGCCAGTGGACCAATTCCGTAGCTTTCATATAGTTTTCGCGATCCAAATCATACATTGTCACTCAAATAATGAATAATAAGTTTTCAGATGAAATTTGTATTAGTCTTGAAAGCAGAGATATTGGCTTGATTTTAAAAGAAGGAAAGATAGGTTAGTCTCGATTGTTCCCTAATAATAAATATCGCGTTAAAAAAATCTAATTCGTTCAGTTCTCTAATAAGTAAACTCGTTAGGACCCGCTTATTCAATCAAAACCACTACCTAATTAGTTAAGACTAATTGATACACTAATTGATAGGATTGATACGCCGTGGTCAGCGCGTGGTTCGATCACTAAACCACTGTGTTTAATTGCTTCTTAGGGCAATCTATATTTTCATTGAAATAATATTCATCCGTGTATATGTGTGATCCAATAAATCTTTTTAGATGTTAGAAATATAACATTTAGTTGAAAATCCAACTCAAATATTACTTTAAATCATCATTAGTTTAGTATAGTTTATCATGGTGTCGCTTTCGCATTATTTGAAAGGCTTGTGAGCTACAAGTAATGCAAATATATCATCTGCATATCAATATGAACCGATCATTGGGATTGAAATAAAAATGATAAATGTTGAATAAGCTACACTAGCTCAAGGAATACAGTATTCCTGAAGATGACTATTAGGATATAGTCGAAATGTCAAATAAACTACACTAGCTCAAGGAATACAGTATTCCTGAAGATGTCTATTAGGATAAAGTCGAAACGTTGAATAAACTACACTAGCTCAAGGAAACATTTCAGACTCTTTTTATTCTTAAAGTGCAGGGATTTGGCTCAGAGTGTTTCATCAATGGTTTGAACCTCGACTTTAAGGAACAATATTAATGAATGGCTCTATGGGTCAGTTGCGGAGTGAAGACTTGTCTTTAGGACCGGTATGAGACCATGCATGTCCTAGCAACAATTTCAAACCAAGCTCACTTTTGCTCTTGAGCCAATCTAACCACCTAAAACCAGTCAAACTTCATTTTGTTTTTATAAACAATCTAACAACTTAGGACCCCAGTCTAAGTTCATTTTGTTTCTATAAGCAATCTAACAAATTAAGACGCAGCCTAAGCTCATTTTAGTTCTATAGCCAATCATGTAACGTAAGACCAGTCAAAATCTTTTTTGGTTCTATAGCCAATCTAACAACTTAAGATCAGTCTAAGCTCATTTTGGTTCTATAACCAATCTAACAACTTAAGACCAGTCTAAGCTCATTTTGGTTCTATAACCAATCTAACAATTTGAGACCAGTGTAAGCTTATTTTGGTTCTCAAATCAATCTAACAACTTAAGGACCAGTCTTTTTGGTTTTTAAACAAACTAACAGCTCAAAACCCATCAAAGACTTTCTTGATCCTAATGACCAAATTTACCATTTTACCATTTTTGGACATAGGTTGCGACTGCAATACTTGGCGTATAATAAATAGATGATAATTTTTGTGTATATATTTACGCGACCTCGTACGGATCTATTGTTTGTTCTAAGAAGCTGATAGCGACCTAAATCCGCTGGCCCCGACTATCTCCCTACCACACGGCGCGCGCGCGCGTATACCAATATTTGACCGTAGTCTTTATTTCATTATCGCTCGCTCTGTTTCCGAGAAGTTATCAATGTTTTTCTATCATTGAGTCACATTGAATCTCTCGCCTATCTGAAACTATCTGCAGCCCTTATCTAGGCGCACACATTTCCACCCTATAACAGTCAAGATTGCGTCGGCAAACGAAGGAAATCGTTTAACGCCGCTTCGCTCGGACCCAACCAGTTGAAATCTTCGCATTGATACAGAGATAAATGTTTCGGTCGATTTAGGCTTGTTTAACGGATAATTCGACGGTTTTAGTTTTCGCAATGTTGCGGCGGCGCTTTCGGCTCCGTCTGTTCAACAGCACCATGCGACGCAGTTCCGTTTCGAATAGTTTCCCGACGTCAGGAGACGCCGCCCCGTCGCAGGGCGTCGGTTAAAGTAAGTTCGCCGAGTTAGAAATTGTCATAAATCTAGTCAAATACACATCCATATTATTGGCTTAGTCACATTTAGATCCATTGCGTCGAAGTCGAAAATCTAGTCAGCTTTATTCAAATGTTTTTAATCTACCCAAAATATCATTAGGCCTATTACTATCATTATTATTATTATTATTATTATTATTATTATTATTATTATTATTATTATTATTATTATTATTATTATTATTATTATTATTATTATTATTATTATTATTATTATTATTATTATCATAATTTAATTTCTTATAGTCTTTGCTTAAAAGCGCAATAAGAAAAGGAGTCCCCACTATTACGTGAAAGAAAAATTTAGTCCACATCTAAGTAACGAAAAAGAAGATAATATCATTTATACTCATTGAAATTTTGAAATTGACAATTCCCATTGTTCTATCGCTTAAGCGGATTTTCTTCTAAACTATTGCTGGAAATTTTTTTTTTGAACGAATATATATTACTAGTTAAATCGATGATTTTATTACGGGTATTCCTCGCGAGAATTGCCGACATATTTTATCCGAATTATGCGTCAATTTATGTTCAGCGCAATTACGATATCGTAGATATCGCGCTATACAAGAAAATATATTATAATAATTATGATTATTATCATTATCATTATAAGTATCATAAATAATTATTATTACGAATTTAAAAACGATTTAGTTGAAAAGGACCGGTCACAAAACTACGACGTTTATGCCGAGGTGTAGGGAAAATAAATTATGCATTATAATGTATTAGTATGACGGCCTGTGCGAACAAACAATCGGCTTCCATCTTGGATTTCATCGGCGCTCGATACTTTGAAAGCTCAGATAGCCTCGGATTTCAGTTCGGACGCGACCAGATTTTGGAAAGAAAAGGTATTTTAGGACGCTTGAAAATTATCAATATCCGTATTCGATGTATGGCTTGAAAATTGCGATGGAAATTGGATCCAGCTTAAAAATCTGAAGTTGCTTAGTCGCTCGATGTAAAATTATACAAAATTATAGATCATTCGGGTTGTTCTAACTCTAAAGACGAAGTCTACCTCGCAATTGTGGAACTGGGTTTATAATCATTGAAGAAAATTAGAGTATTCACATTTTAATAAATCGGCGCGTATAGGAATTACAGGCAAAATGAGCGCACTAGAAACCTCCAGTTAAAGCCGAACATCTGTCCGTGAATTCCTCGCTGAACAAGACATAATGATGTTCACTAAATCTTTACGGCGTTCATCGCCAAACGGACGATTCCGTGCAGCATGTGTGGAAAATCTGCGGTCCGGCCGATTTCCCCCGCAAAAATCGGCAACTATTTCAACGGAAATCCCGTGATAAAATAACCGCAGTTGTTTTCAAGCCCGCAAATTCAAAATTTCGATTCATCGCCTGTATATTTAGTTAGATTATTCCCTAATTTATGAATATCATGATTACAGCGCGAAGTATGTACGCGGGGTGGGGGAGGCTGGGTCCTTCATCTTTTATGAACATGCCCAGATAATCATCCGCATATTCTTAATGATATAATGTTTTAAGTCACTATCGCTGCGGATGCCTGGATTTTTTTTCGGCGTTTACTGAAGTCCTCGTAATTGCTTTCAACTTCAGAAATATTCGCGCACAAGTTCACGCGGATAGCTATCTATATCGCAACGTGCTTGAAATCACGTAGATTTAATACAAAATCTAACCGCCGAATTTTAAATCATCTTTTTCAAAGTAACAAATTTCCCATAACGCAGACATAATATTTCCTCATTCCGATCCGCGATATTTTGACCGCACGTTTGTTGTAGTTATGTTTTAGCGGGCGATATTTTCGGACATTCCCTGAAATATTTGCCAACGCGAGCCGGTCATTGTCCATTCACGAATTGTTTAACTGAAAACATAATATAGAGCCTGGTATTTGACCAGCAAATAATACATCAAACTGGCTATGCTATTATTACTATTATTATTATAATAATAATATCCATGCTATTGTATCTTCAAGACCCGCATACGTATATATTACAATACAGAGACCTATTATTCATTCGTGACTTTTTATGATTTATTTTATAAATCGACTAATGATGTTAGTACGCGGATGCTGCTTCGTGTGCTATGTCGAAACGTTCGGGGTTATTGGCCCCCACGCCGTTCAGCATACTGACGGCCTTTTCATGTGATATTGGGTTTCCCGAAGAAAACTGGATAATTTTATTAGAAAAACAACGCCGCTTAATGCGTCGAATTACACAGAGGAATTCAACGCAGGTTTGCTCGCGTCCGTTTCGCCCAGAAAACAAAAGCGTCGCGTTCTAATTTGCCGATTGATATTAAGAAATTTGCCATATAAAATTCCACAATTGTTAAAAGGCTGAAAAGTATATTTAGAATACTCTAGAAATATATCGGTTGGTTCCTATTTTAGAATGAAAAAAAGTAGGTTAAAACCACCCGAAATATTTGTATATATTATTCATACATATATATTTGTATCTAGTTTTTTAGATTTCAAAAGTTTGAGTTTTCCAACGTTTTTCAACAGGGATTTTACATTTATTGTTTGATCGCAAATATTGTGATCTTACTAATCAAAAAGAAATTTTATTTCTAGCAATATATGTTTACAGGATCCAGTTTCACAGTTTTTGAATTAGTTCAGCGGTTCACCCGATGTCCAAAAAGGCCGGCGTTTTTTTTTAATGAAAATATTCTCAATTTACATTGAATTTCAGTTCGAAGTCTCGCGCATCAGAACTGTAACTAAAAATAAACCTGTAATAAGTTCAGGGAAATCAATTTTTCGTATGAGTAGTTTATTTATGAAAAAAATCATTTTCTGGACCACATCCCTTCATTAAGTGAAATACACGTGAATCAAGTGAATAGAGCTACAAGGTAATTAAATTACGAACGGACATTCTCTTCTCTTAAACGAACCACCGAATTTTGGATTGCAGACGCTTATCAGGGCCTTTGTTGATTATCCATATAGCTAGCTGAAGATCAAAATATATCGCATAGAAATACATGTCAACTTAATATAAAGCAGGGAAAACTAGAAGGTTTTGGTTTAGATACAAAATGTCCTATGTATTCTATTTTTGCATAGGTGGATTTAAGTTAAGAACTGGAATTCTGAATTAAGAACGTCAGTATTCTTTTCGCAAATTTATGAGATATAAAGCTGAAAAGAAATGATACCCTGTTCTCCTATATCGGCCGGGTCATTCTGTAAACTGGTGAAATTTGTTATCAGTTTATTTCTATACCTGCCGGGTCTGTTATTGTTAGCTTGATCAAAATTTCATGTAATGTACAGGGTAGATATAGGTAGCTGGGCGGGTCGACTTGAAGCTCAGCAGACACGAGAAACAAGGTATCAATTTTTTCAGCCTAAATATATTATATACAATCGTGAACAAAGACGTGATACAAACTAAGGGCTAATATACCGCATTAGAACAGTCTGAAAGGTCTGAAAGAGTTAGTAGTTTAATCGACTAATAAACATCTTCAGGAATACTATAAATGTTATAACAATATCTAGGACAAAGAGACTAATTAAGCAGTAGTGATACAAAGAAGGGGTTAATATACCGCTTAAAAACAGTTACAAAGTTGATAAATTTAAAAAAGGAGCAATATAAACGATAACGGTAATGCTGATGATAATTACTTCGATAGATGAATATTATGATGATTATTATAATCATAAATGATTAAGTATTTCCTTTATAATTACTGTTTCTATTCTCTGCGTGGGATTTTATGTAATAATAAAGTTAGCCGGATTAGATGGTAATAGTAGTATGAAAGGCGCTTGATGTAAAATGTTCGGTATCGCGGTGTATTCGGCGTCGGTACCTGGCCGCATCTGGATACGATCACATGCATCAAAGTTACAAGGGATAAGTAGCATTTACCGCTGGCAGATCCACGCAATATGTGAAAACATGTTATTTTCCCGTCAATAATGTTATCGAGCCTACTACTCATACGCCATATAGTACAAAATGGCTTCCCAAGCGGTCCATTTGAACAATATATGTATATATGAGCCTATAAGTGTATAGATAAAGGTAACCTGCCAGGAATATATGTAACATGAAATTTTGTATCTCGTAAGCCTTTATTTAGGCCGGTTTTATTTACAAGATCATGAAATTTTACTCAATTTCTCAATTTAACCTTTTATTCCACGATTGCAAACTGACGTAGAAATTATTTTTTCGATAATCTTGATTAAACATTCCATTTTCCCGATTTGTGGCAATTGCATAATTATATTATTTGCTTTCGCTATTACTGATGATTCTATCAACTCTAGAACTTACTCGACAAATTATATATTTTTCAATCGTTTTGGGGACAATTTTTGGCTCTTATATATCAAATGTATCCGAATTTTTATCATTCAGAATTGTTTCTTGTGTCCCTTACAAACCCACCACGCCTGCACCGGGAACGAAACAGGGGGTCTGATTTTGAAATCGGATATCGAAGTGCGGATATAGTTGTGTGATCGGCGGTCGAATTTACAGAATCTATTTTTTGATAATTACACAAAGATTTATTTTCTTGATATAGCGCGATATCTACAAAGTAATCTTTACGCTTCACTTGAGATTAGAAAATATGAAATGGAAAATATTTTCTAAAGCTATCGGTTCCAGTTCGTGTAGACAGTATATACCGACCAGACTGAACCCGCAAGCGACTGATTGGGGTTCATTTTTCTGCTGGCTGTTTAACTTAATGAATCGAAATTAGTAATTTAGTAATTTTCAAAATCAAATAGTCTGAAATGTTTTTGACGCCGTTTTTACGATAATGTTTGTATACATTGATACCTAATATGCGTTATTCAATTAAGGGGAGTCGGTGTGCGCTTTACGTCATCAATATTAGCCTTTTACAATAACAATTACGTTTCAGAATTCTGGCGTTTATTTTCGAATTGAAAACGTTTGATGAATTTTGAAAATCGTTTTCAGAGGATGTGCACTATACGACATCCGGGGCTAGAGACTGGTTGCCGGTCAATTCAATTCAATCATCGATATTCAAATCCAAAATAACTGTATTGATCATAAGTATTATAGAAAATTCATATCGTATTTTCATAACCGACGCTATTAACCAATATATGTGTTATTTTTGCCAGGCGCCAATAAACTTTCAAGTTAGTTTTCTAGTTTCTATAGTTTTCTATATAGTCGAGTATGGGATATTGATGTTGAGTCCGCCGCGCGGGTAGGTTCTGTTCAACCGTTTCCAGTTCAGTTTGTTTGATATAGCGGTATAGAGTTTTATGTTTGTTTGGTTTCGCGTTAAATTGACAGTTTATTTTCTACGAGGTTTTTTTTTGCATAAACGCGGCCGGCTCGGAGAGAGGGAGAGAGTAAGGGGGTAGAGATATACCGCGCGTTCATGATCTGAAAATGACGTTTCGGAGAAATAGCAGGTACCGCGCGCGCACGTTTGCACGTATTGCAGGTGCATTTTCCAGTTAGGATTTTAAAAAGAAAATGTAGAGTATGACAACATTAATATAGATTACAATTCAAAGCAGCGTTCAATCATCGCGGCTATACACTAATGTTTTGCACAGTTTTTAGATAACGTTATTGATGAAATAGCGTGTTTATTTGGCTTACCAGCCTCTCAGGATTCTGGATTCTCTGAGTGCTATTGTCAGTAGGGGCCGATTCCATAGTCATAGCTTCGAGTTAAGACCGTTCTAAGACGAGATTAGTTCTATAGCCAATTCGATATCTTAAGACCAGTCTAGTGACTTAATACTGGTCTTGACAACTTTTTGGCCGAAGTTCGACTATGGAACCGTTGTTAGGCGATCAAAATTGTTAGATTGTGCTTAGACTGGCCTTAAGCTATTAGATTGGCTTTATAACTAAAATGAACTTAGATTAGATGTAAGATTGGGTATAAAACCAAAAGTTATGACTGGTATCAAGTTAGATTGATTATTGAAACAAATGAGCTTAGAACGGTCTTGGGTTGTTAGATTGGTTATAGAACCAACATGAACTTAGACTGGCCTTAAGTTGTTAGATTGGTTATAGAACCGAAATGAGCTTCGACTGGTCTTAAGTTGTTAGATTAGCTACAGGACTAACATAGTCTTAGACTGCTGGTCATGCAATGACTATGCAACTGTCGAACTCCGACAATAAACAATTCAATGATAATATTTTATGATAATTTATCTTTAGAAATTATATTCAGTTTTTTTTGGTTGGGGAATACCTGGATACAAGGTTGCTAAGCGCGGATATTAATATCGCAGCGGAGAAAAATCGTGGAAAAATATATCTTGAAAATATCATCGTTTGTTTTCGCTTTGATTGAGGGTATTTTGAGAAACTGTTTGAAAATAAGCGAGATATTTCGGCGAAAATTGTCGAATACCTAAAATGACACTTGCTTGGATAGTTCTTAACTATCAGCCGACCTATATATCCTCCATCAGATAGCGATATTGTGTTCTAGATAAGGTCAGAAGTCCCGAAGGTTTGTTTTCTACGAGTCAGAACCTCCAAAAACCTCCGCAGAATCGGATGGATGACCGGGCTATCTGAAGGATTACAGCTTATATACGAAACACTAACTATGACTGATTCCTGGTCGATAAATGAGCTGATTAATATCTGAATATATGCGAGGTATGGATACGTATCTGCGCCGCGAGGAAATGTTTTGTGTCGCTGCTTATCTTTTTCATATATACATATATATATATATATATATATATCGGGATAAGGTCCACCTGTTTTTTTTATCGGCTGGTTATCTGCGCGATTGTGGCGCGTGCTGTCGAATAACTCGCACGCGGAATCTGGAATATCCGACGTTCTGCGAATAAGCGACGAATTCGACTCTGACTGGAGTCATTTTTACCGGGCTTGTTCTAAAGACTGGTATTTATCTAAACCCGTTAAACCCCTCTCGATTGACAATGAACGTTCAGTGATGGCTTAGATCTCTAAGACCAGTATATGCTGATTTTGGCTCTAAAACCAATCTCACAACATAAAACCAGTCTAAGCTCATTTTGGTTCTATAGCCAATCTAACAACTTTAGACCAGTCTAACCTCATTTTGTTTCTATGACCAAGCTAACAACTTAGGCCAGTCTAAACTCATAGCTTTAGTTCAATAATCAATCTAACAATTTAAGATAATTCTAAGGTCATTTTATTTCTTTATCCTATCTAACAACTTAAGGACAATGTGTTTACACAACCAGCTTCGGCGGGGCTAATCGAACAGAACCCGGGTTAAAGATGGTACCAGTCACCAGCCTCTGCTATCATGTCCAAGGTCAGATGCATTGTGTATCACATATTTGACATCGCGGTAGAAATTTCATTCTGTTAGAATTTATCACAAAAAACGTAAACAACGCCATTTTATACGTACTCACAATTTGACAATCGTTCGCTGTGTGGAATTCAATGTTAGGGTCCCATGGTTGGTCGCCCGAACTCATGGATCCAATTTTAACCCATGGGGGCTATAAAGAGGGTTGTAATATAGATAAGTAATGAATTTGATTTCGCTTGGCAAGACTTCGCAACATTATGGACAATATTTGAACGAATGAATGAATGAATGAATGAATTTATTTCGCATCTTAAAATTACGATAATAAAATCACAATTACGTAATATGGAATAAGTCTCGATATAATAATGGTCTCAAGTCCAGAGAGAAGGAAAACTAACGCTGACATAAAATTACGTTCTATGATAGAACGATTAGCATGGTTTCATGAATATCTTTTTTACAATAAGTGATAATGAAACGCTGGTGACTCAGAGAAGTAAAAAATTTATCAAAAAATATCAAGAACTCATATTCCCGTTTTCAGGAAGACAGTAACATGGAGGAAAATCATGATTCTTCGTGGTCCGAGCATTCCGAGTCCCCGAGTCCTCAGCCCAATGATCTAACGCAGGCGAACGCAGTCTCGAACGGGACACCGCCGCAGGCGCAGTCACCGAACCGACCAGAAAGCCGTCCACAGTCAACGCACTCCATCGCGCAAGCGCCGACCACTATACACATACCAGAGGACCAGGAGAACGCCATCGTCATCAAAAGCGAGCGTTCGGAACGGGATATTTCAGCGCTGAACAACGACGACTTGATGTCGAACCGCAGCAGTTCGGTACCGCATCATCTCCTACACTCCGGCAGCGTGCAACAACAACAACAACAACAACACCAGTTACACGCGGCGAACGAGTCTGAATCACCACCCATTCCTGAAACGGTAGCGCAACACCAACACGATATAGCGGCTACACCGCACCATCAGGTTTTCCATCACCAACACCTACAGGTACCCACCGCCGCTGCTGCTGCTGGTGCAGGAAACCACGTGCAACACCACCACCACCATCCGAACTCTTCGATGCTACACCAGGAGGATGTGGAAACCTTCTTCAACAGTTTAGACCGACCGCAAGCTACTAACGTGATGATCAACTCGCCGATGGCGCTGTCCGGAAGTTCGGCCAACAATTTGACGTTGCTGACCAGCGGTCAAATGTCCGCGTCGTCGATGTATCACCATAACGGTCACATGACTACAGCTCACCACAGTCCGTCCCCAGTTGAGGCAGCTAACTACCCGCACACTCAGGTACGTGCGAAATAATCTAAGATTCGGTTCCTTCGATTGTAATTCTTCTCAACTTTTCATGGAACAGTATATAGGTTTACTCGCCTTGGGACAATGTTTTATTGGCCTGAGACACACCCGGTCCTCAATGAGTTAAAACTCCTTCAATTTTGAGAATTAGGCAATTAGAATCTTTGTCTAGATTGTAGTTGTACGGTTAACTACGCATCAATCGGTACAGGGACCAGGTCTCGTATTGTAGATTAGACTATACCAAGTTAACGTGGTAGTGCCAGTCATCGTGTCGGGTTCGAATCCCGAAAATCATAACATTCTTTTTCGATGTGCGTATGGCTCGTCGGAAACCCGTGTTATCGCTGCTTCGCTGCCATATTGAATATCGTTTTTATTTCGACAAATATTTCCAGGTTTATCAACAATTACAGCAACAACGATCTCCCTACCCAGCGCAGTATTCACCGACGCCAGCTCAGCCGACAGGTTACTGGCCAGGTAACAGCAGCAGTCGCCTGGCGTATTCGGCGCGGCAAGCAAACCCGACCATAGCCCAACATTTATCATCACCAGTCAGCTCTCCTTCCGAAACCGCCTATAGATATGCACTACAGGTATGTATATAAACTATGACAAAATAAGGCTTTAAAAACGATACCTTGTATCTCCTTATGTTCGTCAGGACAGATCATAAACTGCCATGGTATTTACCATCAGTTCAATTCTATAACTGCCGGGTCTGTTATTGTTAACTGGATCATGATTTCAAAAAAATTAATGTACAGGGAAAGATAGGCGACCGGCCGGGTCAACTTTAACCTCAGCAGAAGTAAGAAAGATTTTCTAGGCTTAATATATTATCATCATTATCATTGTTACTATTATTTCATGATTATCATAATTTATTTATCAATGGTTTTGATATCTTCAAGAATATTATCATCATTGTTATTTCTGATTATCATCGTTATTACAAAATTATTGTAATAATAATTATTATCATTATTATTATTATTATTATTATTATTATTATTATTATTATTATTATTATTATTATTATTATTATTATTATTATTATTATTATTACAGGATCAACAGGCGATCAGTGGCTATGGCGGATACCTTCCAGCAGAAGCCTGGAATCACCACATCAATAGTCGCGTTAACATGTCCGGAATGACGACGCCCCCTGGTGGTATAGGTAGGCATACGTTTTAGATATTACTTTCAATATCAATATCAATATTATCAGGGTCTAGATTCACAAAAAAAGTTTCATTCTTAATAATTCTTAAACTGAACTCAATCTGAAATCGACTAAATCTAAATCGATTTGATTTCTCTACATGTTTGAGATAAATCGTAAGTTTGTTTGTTACATGAGTCACTCGCGTCAGTTTGAGTTAGGGCCTTGCGAACACTATGTTCAAATCATCCTCTATTTCAAACCAATATCATCTAATGCAAAAACCCTTTGGCAGAGGTATACCCATTTGTTTAAAAGCACTTTTTGTATATAAGAAAAGGGAAATTTATATAAAACAAAGGTAAAATTTTGTCAGAAATTTGCGAAAGGGGTCAAAATGGCTGTAAGAATTACCTCTCCGGAGGTGCAGTGACCTGTACAGCTTCTAAGACTTTCAAAGCTACTTTCGTTTGACTGTTTCATTTATTCTAAGCTATCAATGCATATGTAAATCTAAGTTAGATGAAGAAAAAGTGATGATAATTATTATTTCCTAATCAATTAACATTAAATATATTTGCTTAGGCTCTAAAAACAAATCCCGACAAATTTGAAATTCTGAAAAGGTGTCAAAGGGCTGTAAGTAAGAATAATCGCCTTTTCTGATAAATTTAATCTTAAATATATTTGGTTGGACCCTAAAAACAAAGGCACAATTTTGTCCGAAATTCGGGGGATCAAAAAGGGCTGTTAGAATTAACTTTTCCTGATCATATTTGGCCTACATATACTCGGCTAGACCCTCGGATCTAACCCCTGGTAACGACCCTGACAGCATCCGGCCGGTATATTCTCATGCGTGTATAGTATAAGTTTTGATAAATTCATATTTATTAATACGTCGAAAATCAACACAGCGGCTTCATAAACGTGTCACTCTGCAATGTCGGCTGTTTGTATAACGTGTGATTTATACCCGGGAACTAAGGCACCTGCCTAATACAATGAATGACTAACTTCGTCTAATGCGTAATTAGGGTTTTCTGCTGCATTCGTGGAAAATCCTGCCTTTTGCGATTTACCCTTTCCGCCGGGGTCCCAAACGATTCCTTAAGGACTCCTTCAAAACGTAAAAATCTTGAAACTGTGCAGCTCTATTTTGAGAAAAATGACAGAAACTCCTGAAAAAAAGGACCCTCAATCTTGAGAACGGTACTTCAGGAGTTGTACATTAGACTGCACCTAAATCAGTTCAGTTGGGGCCAGGATCTTTTTGTTACCCAATTAGGTAGCTTGATAATTAGAAACCAAAATTTAGTTATTGTTAATGGTAAACACTTGCTTATAAAACCACCGAATTCATGGTTTACTGAGATTTATTATCATAAAATAGGGATTGTCCCTGTTACTTATTTAGTTGGTAAATTTTTTTTGATATTGAGTGTCCCTTACAAACCCACCACACCTGCCGGGAGCGAAACAGGGGGTTTGATTTTGAAATCAGAAATCGAAGTACAAATATAGTTGTGTGATCGGCGGTCGAGTTTATTACAGAATTTTGTGTTTAAATCGAAGTACATAATTGGGAAATTCGGTTCCGGTTCGTTCAAACAATTTTTCAACCGGTCTGAACCGGCAAGCGACTGATTGGGTGAATTCTCTTGGCTGCCTAATTTAATACATCGAAATTTTGGAAATAGCTATATCACAAGGTTGAAGATGATTTTGTCGATTTTTATATTTTTCGAGTCGTTTAGTCGTAGTTTACTGAGATAAACAGTTCTGATTTAGGAGGAGTCTACAGTAATTCGGATATATAAAAGTGGCACACACGCTTCCTCGAAATATGAAATATTCTCCTTGAAAACTCATTATATCCATGTACAAAACGTAGCTGATATGAGAGACCATTGCACGCATAACATCCAGATTTATAGACAAAAAAAAACACCCGCGCAGTTTGTACGGGTTTTTCTGTCCCTATCGCTACCGCATATGTACATTAGAAGATAAACTGTTTAAAACAACTTTTTGCGGTATTATCATCGCGGTTGACACAAGATTAGATGTTGTAAACCAGTCATATACATGTCAGACGCTTGTACTTTCTCCATCATCGCGATAAGGTCCGGTCTTTTTCCGAGCTGAAAGGTCGTTCGGTTCCTAATTCTAGGAGAACAATTCTTAAGATTTTGAAGTCAAATTTGTTGAAATTTGACTTTTCTTTTTTGCGGTCGAAATCGGAAATTTCAGACTTTATTAGCTAGCGATAGAAATGGTATTCGTTTCAGAGATTGAGTATTTGATGCATCTTAAATCTTCGTCATTAGTATCGGTGAAATTTAGAATGAGTTAGTCTTTATTTTGAATGTAGGTAATAAACCCCCCCTCCCAACCCCCCTGGTAAAAATCCCCTAAGTTCAGTTTTTTTTTTTTATCAAACAAGTATTTCAAGGATTTTGACAAGGGGGATTTTTACCAGGAGGATATTTCATGCTTTATTTTCTCTTTGAAAATTCTCTATTTCGTTCGAAAAAGGTCTATATTTAGAGTAGACCTTTGCCACTTTGAACCGTGTCTATACGGCGAGCAACGAGGAACCTTTTACATCCTGGCAGCGAAGCAGATTTATTTGAACACGAAATCCGGTTTATTTCCCAGAGTTGTGTTTAGAATATCGCCGAACAAAAGCCACGAAATAATATCCCATTCCTCTTATACGGCCAGTAATACGTGCGCGTCTGCGATTTTATATTATAGGTACAGACTTGTCAAAAACAATCTGATAAGAATGTTTACCTGCACTGATAAGCGCCGGGGCTTACGACTTGAAATTTCGAAACTTTACCTTTGATGGCCGTTCGGCTGATAAGCTTATTGATCCGACCCATAAATTTTGATGGCTGTCGAAATTCGCAGGGTGTCTCCGGGTTCTAATGAGTCCACAGGTCGCCGCGTAGTGTAATACATAAAATAAATTGGACGTTTTGGAGTGGGCTAACACAGAATTTTAGAAAGTCTACACAGCCAAGACGAACTCGGCGAAACTATATTTATATGTTTAGCGACGTTTAGACTTGACTCATCTTAAACGCGTGATCTTTGAGTGATTCACGCTCGAGGCCAAAACAATCGCTACTTCAATTTTATTCGTCCGATTTCTTCCTTAAGTTTTTCGTATAAAAAAAAATGAGGTCGATCTCGATGGAACACTCCACAGAGTCCGTGGTGTAAAGATTGGTAAAAATCCCACGGTTATAAAAAGGAAAAAAAAAAAGAAAAATGTTTCCTTGAGCTAGTAGTTTTATACCAACGAAGATTTCTCTATTCCTTTAGATGACTATTAGGATATAGTTGAAAAGTTGAATAAACTACACTAGATCAAGGAAACATTTCAGACTATTCTTATTGTGCAGGGATTTTATATTATCTTTACAACACGGACTCAGAGTGTTTCATCAATGGTTATAATGAGGACAACATCAGTATTCCTGAAGATGACTATTAGGATATAGTCGAAACGTTGAATAAACTACACTAGCTCAAGGAAACATTTCAGACTCTTTTTATTCTTAGTGTGCAGGGAATTTATATTATCTTTACTACACGGACTCAGAGTGTTTCATCAATGGTTATAATGAGGACAACATCAGTATTCCTGAAGATGACTATTAGGATATAGTGGAAACATTGAATAAACTACACTAGCTCAAGGAAACATTTCAGACTATTTTTATTGTTATTAGCAATTATTATTATGGTGTTGCTATAATTAATGTACTTTGTACCTGAGCAAACCTTAAACATTATAATTTTTTTTGTCAAATAAAGTCATATATATTAAATTTAAGAAAAAAGACAGAATTTAGTAGAATTGAATTTGTAGGTCGTAAGATCTGGATCCAGTTCCACAGTTGTGAGTTAAAGTTAGTTCATTTTCAATGAGTTAGCCCAGAGTTATATCTTAACTCGGAACTGTGGAACTGGACCTTGAGTTAAAGTTAATTAGGTCGTACGAAATCTACCAATCAAACGAATAACAAATGGCTGTTAGCTGAAACCACTGCGGTTCCATTTCAATAATTTTACCTGAAAAGAAAATGAAATCTGCTTATTGTAGCGAACATTCTTATTTTCTCTAATTCGAAATCAACGAAATTCTACTTTTTCGCATCTAATCGTCGTCTGAATTTGTTCTTTTTTCTAGATCAAGGTGATGGATATACGTTATTTCCTGATATGGAAGGTCGCGAGTGCGTGAACTGCGGCGCGATATCGACGCCGTTGTGGAGACGAGACGGAACCGGTCACTATTTGTGTAACGCGTGCGGTCTCTACCACAAGATGAACGGACTCAATCGACCGCTTATCAAACCGCAGAAGAGGCTAGTAGGTGTAAGTCTTGAATATCAAACTCCTTGATGAAACGCTTGTTGATGGATAGATACTAAAAGAAAAGAAAAAAATGATCCTTGAGCTAGTGTAGTTTATTCAACGTTTCGACTATATCCTAATTGTCATCTTCAGGAATACTGATGTTGTCCTCATTATAACCATTGATGAAACACTCTGAGTCCGTGTTGTAAAGATAATATAAAATCCCTGCACACTAAGAATAAAAAGAGTCTGAAATGTTTCCTTGAGCTAGTGTAGTTTATTCAACGTTTCGACTATATCCTAATAGTCATCTTCAGCAATACTGATGTTGTCCTCATTATAACCACTGATGAAAAACTCCGTGTCGTAAAGATAATATAAAATCCCTGTAAACAAAAAATATTAAGGAATATTGATAGTGGGATAGTCGTAAAATGGAAAATAACATGTCCTACATTGCCAATTAGTTCTTAACGGTATTTTCGTACCAAAACTTATCCCGCATCCTAGCCCTATGCTCGCTGCTCGTAAAAATAACCCAGATTGACCATAGCCCTAGTCATAGCCGGACTCGAACCTGCCACCAGCCACATACTAGCCGAGCATGCTCGCCGCTAGACCATAGACCAGTAACGGTTGACGTGGTTTGTAAGTTTGCCTACTTAGGGTGGCGACCATTAAGCTTTGGTAACCAGTCAGGTGTGGTGACTGGTGACTGGTCGGGCGTGGTGACTGTATTCAACAAAAGAAATACAGGTTTAAGGTTTTACTCTGAAAAAACCACCGTCCTGCTACAGACCTGTTATCATCATTCGACCATTCTGTATGTCCTTGTGTCTTGCGCATTTCAATTAAAGTCGATTAAAAATTGTACAGTCTAATGGCGTGAAGATGATATAAAATCCCTTCAAACAAAGAACAAAAGCCTATCTAGAAATCCGGGTGGCATCTCAGAAACTATTCGCGTGAGACTGCAGCGATAGTCTAACAGTCGTTTCCATTTCTGTATCTGTACACAATCGTTCGAGTATTTCAAAATAGCGGGTAAGGATGGGTGTGGGGGTTGCTTCATTCAACGATGGCCACCAAGCGCCAGCTATTCTGGTCGTTCTTTCATGGGATTTCAGCTAAATCACGAAAAGGACGGTTCAAACATGTTTTAGCCTAGATCTAGCTAGTAGATAATCGTATAGACTCGAAAACAAGTATATGTTTACGAAGACTTTATGCGATTAATTTCATTTTCATTTGATAGAGTTTTAACACGCATCAAAATGATAAAAATGGGTATCTTGTGTCCATGGACGTATCTAGTTTATGCACCCATGCAGTCGTCAGAAATCTTCTCAATGAAACTCGTCAATTAGGACTCGCAATTAAACCTGTCGTTAAGATTAGAATTGAACGATTTTTTGAAATGAACGAGTATTGAATTAAGTTTAGCTGATGTCGTCTGAACCTAAAAACTTGTCATTCAATATACATAGGATAACGTCCTAGCTAAAACTATTGTAGGTTATGGGGGATATATCGTTACCCTAACCTTACCCTAATAATTTTACTGGTTAAATAGTGAAAGTTTTCTAATGAACAGTGTTATCTAAAATGTCTTTTTTTATGAACTCCCTGAAATACCTTTAAGTATTTTGTCGCTACGTCACATTTTTGCTCGCAATAAAAACAGTTATGCATATGTTTATTGACAGAGACTCTTAAACTCTCAAACCAGGAAGTTTGTGGACTTGAAATAAATTTGTTTTGAAAGTCGTAAATTTGCCAGTAATTGTAGTCCCGGGTCTGAGGGGCGGATCTAGGAATGTTTGAACAATTCATAATTTTGATAAATTGACATATACCGAGTTTTTTGCTAAGAAACAGACGAAAATAAAGAATAATTTATTAGGGTTGGGCCTGGAAATTGGAATGGGAACTTTGGCAATGCGAGGGCTACATGTGAAACATCGGTGGAGGTTCTGGTGGCCCAAAAACAATTTCGGAAAAAAGGGGCTTCTCGGCCGATTTAGATTCATTTTTCTTTTTTGTTTTAAAATTTCTTTTCAAAAATGATTTTCCAGACTTGTTGGATGTCACATTAGAAATTTGAGCCCCCCTTATATCCGCCCCTGCCGGTCTACTGCACCACATACTGGCCACTAACTGGGTTAGAGTTCATTAGCTACGAATTAAAAATCAAAAACTTGATGGCGATTTTATGGCGCCAGATGTTGTTGTTGCGCGGTGGTTGTAAATCGTAAACTCTCATAAAACCCTTTATGCATCGTATGTCGACTATATGAAATTAAACTATCGGATACAGGCGGCGCAAATAATAGGCTAATTGATATCTATATTGGTTTTGACAGCGGAATATTGCGGGCACTTAGTCAGCAGGAAATGTTAACTGATAAAGTTAATGCACGATCAATTAATTAACTCGATTCGGCACCAGATGTCGCTACGTCATAGCTTAACTATTGTTTATTCCTTCGCATACCATGAAAATGGAAGTTGAGTATGACATGTATCTTATCTTATCTATTGATCGTAAATTACTTACTGAATTCAGTGAAAAACTTTTCAAACTTGAAATACCTTTAGGAATTTTGATTTATGGAAAAACTTAGATCGAAAATCTATCAAAACAGGGTTTAACATATATAGATCCTGCAATAGAATGCATATCGTTATTATTGAAGGGTCGTTATGGCTCCTTTATTCCTTAAAAGTTCCTTCAAAACGGCCGACAAATGCTTGTGCTTGAGACTCCTTTAATTTGAGCGAAATGTGAGAAACTCCTTAATAACTCCTTTCAACTTTGAGAAATTGGCAATAAGATATTTGATTAGTTGTACTGTTGGAACCAGGAACTTTTTGATACCCTACTAGGTGGTTTCGGAATTAGAAACCTGGTTTAGTAGTGTCAAGGTTAGATATCTGCTTACAAAAACCACTGGATTAAAGGTTTACCGAAATAAACATTATGAATTTACGAGTCTACAGTAATCGGAATATGAAGGTGATGCAGTCGCTTCCTTAAAGTATTAGATCTTCTACTTGGAAACTACTTGGAAACTCCTTATATCCAGGAATGACTGATTATTTGGAACCCTGAATTGAAAACTTAAATAAAAATTCATTTCTAAAAAGGGCTTTGCAATAAGAACAATCTCAAAGCTCTAAGTAATGACTTAATGACTTTTTAAGTATTTTTATTTTCTGTTTTTCTTATTGTTATTTTCTCTTCCTCCATGGAAATGGTTTGAGCGTAGATAAATCTATTTCTAAATCATACATATTATCATTATTATTATTATACCTTTCAGTCGACTGGTCGCCGAGTTGGACTCCAGTGCGCAAACTGCGGCACTTCGACTACCTCCCTCTGGCGGAGAAATAACGAAGGAGAACCAGTGTGCAACGCTTGTGGTCTATATTACAAACTCCATGGGGTAGGTTATTAGTCTCACTGTGCGCATTAGGCCTTAATGAAAATGTTATCAAGCTTTCATCAAAAAAATATACTTAGCCCACTCCTTGGTTCCAACTTATCGCTGTGACTAGCGCCACCAAGCGAGAGAACTGGAAATTGAATGACCGTGTCCATCCTCGCTAGCCAGGGTTTGATAACCGCCCGCCGAAGCTCACGCCAACGCCAACCCAGGCCGCAAACCCTTCATTGGTCTATAGATAACATTGCTCACAATTCTGTTTCTCGATTTAATGGGATAAGGCAATCAGATGCGTTGTTTTTCACTGCCAGATTCGGTATATAGACTGGTGTCGGCCCAGGAAACCGTGGGCAATTCTAATAGATCAATTAAGGGCTTTTTGCCAGGGTTTGTGTTGGCGTGAGCCTCGGCGGGCCGCAATAAAACCCTGGCAAGCGAAGATGTACTGTGTCGATATCTTCCGTTGTATAAAGATATCATACTCACTTACCAGGGGCCGAAGCCCACGTCAACGCAAACCCTGGCCACAATTCCTCCATTGGTCTATGACACCGCTCAAGATTTCTTGGGCGGACAGGAGGACAGGAAAATTGAGTTATGTTTATGGCATACCAACGCTGTTCTGCGGATTTACAGAAATACAATTTGCTCTGCCGTTTATCAATGATACAATTTGTTCTGCAGATTAACCGTCCGTTATCGATGAAAAAAGACGGAATACAGACGAGAAAACGGAAACCAAAGTCAGCGCCACCTGGTAAAGATTCCTCTCACAACGTATCGCCGTTAAGTCACCAGCATCAACGCGATTCAGGCATCGGTGGGTTGAGTTCGATAGCGGGTCGTCTACAGTTATCCCGGTAGATGGCGCGCTTATCTATACGAAAACTCATATTGAGATTTATTTCATTTTCAATGAGCTTTCAAGGGAATTTTTAGCCTCCGACAAATTAGACAAATCCTGCCTCTTTGATAAACTAAGATTGATCATTAAGGTTTAAATCCGTATAAGCGCGACTTTTATTCATGTTCCATAGAATTTGAGAAAAATGGATGGATTTTAATTGAATCTGATAAACAAATCTGGCATCGTTGGCCTACCGCTCACTAGCGACACCTGGTGGATCCTCACTTGCCACAAGTGGAATCCTCTATTGCCACAGTAGTTGTTATCCTACAGCACACTAGCGTTCGACACCTGGTGGATCCTCACTTGCCACAAGTGGATTCCTGGATTGGCGCTATAGTTGATGTCCTACAGCACACTAGTGACACTTGGTGGATCCTCACTTGCCACAAGTGGAATCCTCTATTGCCGCAGTTGTTGATATCCTACAGCACACGAGCGTGCGACACCTGGTGGATCCTCACTTGCCGCAAGTGGAATCCTCGATTGCCGCTATAGTTGATGTCCTACTGCTCACTAGCGACACCCGGTGGATCCTCACTTGCCACAAGTGGAATCCTCTCTCGTCGCAGTAGTTGATATCCTACAGCGCACTAGCGACACCTGGTGGATCCTCACTTGCCACAATTGACTGTGGAGATAATTTTGTTATCATCAATTTCAGATTTTTCTTTCTCTTATTCCAGATATGAAAATGGGATCCTCGCTGCCGTCCCTTGCGTCCGGTATGGATCAACAGTCCGCCTACGCCAGTTACCTCCTACCCGCAAACGCGCAGATGACGTCATCGCTGAGCTCGGCGCTCATGCACCAATCGCTAGACCTACAGCATCATCATCCGTCTCATCATATGCATCATCATCCGCATCATCATCAATCGGAGATCCCGCAGACCGTGACGAATCTGTGAGACAGTAATACTGTGTGGTCGTGTACGCACACGATGAGGCAGTGCGCCCTATACGTGACGCACACGACGTAGCGCACACTACTTAGTGTGACGAGAGAGCAAATACATGGCGTTACATAACTTTCCTTCTAGTATATAAACACGTTAATGATAGGGAAGCGTGAACAAGATATCATCCAGTATTATTGTTAAACCGAAGTTGAGTCGCAGTCAAAAAAAAAACTCTCGTTTTTTTATGCGAAGTTGAGAGTTTAGTAATGTGCATTCTCCTTCGCCGGGATTCGAACCTGATGGCATCGAGAGACTCTGCCGATCAGCTGCGCGGGATTCGAACCCGGTGGCATCGAGATAATCTTGCCTTCTTTATAGAAAACCTGCTCTGGCAGCCAGCCTCGATCGCAACCAGAAAAATTAAAGCTTGAATATATAAATCACGCGTTGGCTAAAAATACAGCGAGCTGGTTTCGAAACAGTGAATTCGCCGATATTCAAATATATTCAGCTTTCGAGGAATAAGCGCAATCCGTTTTATCAATGACACTTTTCGCCGTCCTAAAAAAAAAAATATTTCGATTCCTTTAATTTATATGTGTATGACTTGGTGGGCTGGGTTTAAATCGCTTGTGCACATTCCAAGAATAAATAAATGCTTATATATATATATATATATATATATATAATGATAATATTAATTGATAGTAATAACCTATTTTGTAAATAATAATAGTCACAAGAAGAAGTTAGTGTAGTTTGATGATAGTCTAGATGCAATTGTTGAAATATTGCATATAAATGTACATAGGTCAAACTGTTGGGATACGTTATGTTGACGGGGATCTTGTACGGGGGTTTATTCGTGCTTTGTACTTGTTTACTTTAAGAGATTGTTCACTCTAACGTTTTCGATCAGCTTTGGTCGATTCTTGTTCACGATGGCGAGATGATATCTTACCCGAATTGCGACGTTGATTTCAGTCGAAATCGAGATCACCGATATGGTGTCGAATTCCGCAGTTTTGATGTCGTTACTAGGTTTTTAATCTCGCTTGACTTCGTTCAGATCTAGCTTTGCCGGGACTATAATCGCGATTGGATTGTTCATTCAAACTCACCACGCGGTTTTGAGGTGAAAGCAGCCTGCGGGACTCGAACCCGGGACTGCCGGGTTTTAAATCGGCGCATTATAGGTAAGTATCTAAACTCGCGACTGTGGAACTGTGACGCTTATGATTAAGATTGCAATCGTTACTTTGGTAAACATCGAGAAGAAGTATATCTGAGTTTAAGTTTAGTGGTTTCCAATATTTCAAGTCACATATCGGTGAACTGCATTCAGATACTTTTACTTTCAATGTTATATTCGTTCGGGTAGACTATCAATCGACACTGCTTTTTTTCTGTTTAAACGGTAAAATCGCTTTAAAAGTGGGAACTGCTACACTGGAACCTCGTTATAACGATTCATCGGATATTGCAGATATAGAACTTTGTCCCAAGCAACACAATTTGATTAATTTCATACTGGATATAACGAACTATCGTTTATAACGAACAGATTTTCTGGTCTCCTGAAGTTCGTTGTAACGAGGTTCCTCTGTATATAGAACTATCGGTTATAACGAACTGATTTTCTGTTCCCGTGAAGTTCGTTGTAACGAGGTTCCTCTGTATATAGAACTATCGGTTATAACGAACAGATCTTCTGGTCCCCTGAAGTTCGTTGTAACGAGGTTCCGCTGTATATAGAACTATCGGTTATAACGAACAGATCTTCTGGTCCCCTGAAGTTCGTTGTAACGAGGTTCCTCTGTATATAGAACTATCGGTTATAACGAACTGATTTTCTGGTCCCGTGAAGTTCGTTGTAACGAGGTTCCTCTGTATATAGAACTATCGGTTATAACGAACAGATTTTCTGGTCTCCTGAAGTTCGTTGTAACGAGGTTCCGCTGTATATTCAAACGGTTCTTGATCTCAGAGTGAGGGTGAATTTATATGTAATAGAAATCGGTGGAATTACTGCTGGCAAAATGTATTACATGTACGGTATATTATAGATTGGTCGGCAATAGACACTGTAGAGACATCTAGCGCGCTGTATTCACTATAGGGTCCAGTTCTACAGTCATGACCAATGTCTAAAGTTGTCACAAATTATGAGATTTGGCCTTGTTGATTGTTTATGGAGCCGAAGTGAGCTTGGACTGGTCTAAAGTTTAGATCGGTTATAGAACCAAAATCAGTTTAGACCGGTCTTAAGTTATTACATTGGTTATTAGAACCAAAATTAGTTTGGACTGGTCTTGAGTTGTTAGATTGGCTATAGAATCAAAATGAGCTTAGACTGGTCTCAAGTTGTTAGATTGGTTATAGAACCAAAATGAGCTTAACTGGTATTAAGTTGTTAGATTGGCTATAGAACCAAAATGAGCTTAGACTGGTCTCAAGTTGTTAGATCGGTTATAGAACCAAAATGAGGTTAGACTGGTCTTAAGTTTTTAGATTGGCTATAGAAACTAAATGAGCTTAGACTGGTCTTGAGTTGTTAGATTGGTTATAGAATTTAAATGAGCTTGATTATATTATTATTATTGGTTATAGAATCAAAATGGTCTCAAGTTGACAGATTGGTTATAGAACCAAAAAGCTCAGACTGGTCTCAAATATAAGCATTGCATGGCTGTGCTACTGGCCCCTGTATCACGGGTGTTAAATGGCAGTAAACTGTTACTGAACCCTTTTTAGTCGTTGTGACGCCTAGTGGCGCCTAAAGTGAGTGAGTACTTCTCTACTGCAAAGTTGAACCAAGCTCGAGAACGAATAACTCAATGAAGTTATATATTGTAAATATACATATCAATTTATGAAAAAATATCAAAAGAAAAACATGTCAGGCTTTTATTGCTACCCTAGGGAGTTTCGATCGACGTATGTCGAATGTCGAATGTCTCATATCGTATACGACATCCGACATAAAACTTATCTATGCAAGTCACAAGGATAGCAGATGATCGTCCCCCCTCGAGTACGGCGTTTAAATAAGATGTAAATAACGCGATATGGAGTTGTTTAATTGTGTAAATCGAATTGGGTATCAATTAATTTATGGATTAAAATGAATAAAATATCTTTTTAAAGTTCCGTATTACTTTCTTGTCGTTTGGTAGATTGGTTTAACCAGCTATCCCAAACAGTACGCATACAAATATTAGTGGGTGGCACCAGGACACGGGCCTGTTCTGACGTCATGGTGGCTTAGGTGTTCGACCGGGAGATGTTGATTCCGTTCGGTTCACGGTATAGTCAGAAAATTAACTTATACCTATTTCAATCTTGCTTCAGAAATACTGTGGTCTAGCCCAGTCAGCGCATGCGGTACATCTGTAGGCCGAGTACCGTTTTCGTGGGTGTCCCGGGTTCGAAACCATTAATTATTTCTGATTATTATACTGATTATTATACTGTTTCAGAGTGGTCCAGTACAGGGGTGTCTAGGGTTCAAACCCAGTAATTACTGACACTTATTTAGAGTGGTCCTGATGCTGAATAGAGGATGTACAGGGGTGCCCAAGGTTCAAACCCAGTAATTACTGACACTTATTCAAGGTGGTCCTGATGCTGAATAGAGGATGTACAGGGGCCTCCCGGGATCGATCCCGGTCTATTGGTACTGATCCAGAGTGTTCCTGATGCTGAATAGATGATGTATTGGCGTGTACCGGCCGTACGGTGCTGCCGCTATGCTCATCGTTAGCGGGTTTTTCATACCCGAAAAATTTTGATATCTTAACAAAAGTAATTTCTGGCACTTATTTAGAGTGGTCCTGATGCTGAACAGAGGATGTACAGGGGTGTTCCGGGTTCGATCCCGGTCTATTAGTATTGATTCTGAGTGGTCCTGATGCTGAATAGAGGATGTCCAGGGGTTTCCAGATTTCAAACCCAGTAATTACTGGCACTTATTCAAAGTGGTCCTGATGCTGAATGGAGGATGTACAGAGGCCTCCCGGGATCGATCCCGGTCTATTGGTACTGATTCTGAGTGGTCCTGATGCTGAATAGAGGATGTACAGGGGTGCCCAGGTTCGATCCTGGTCTATTGGTACTGATTTTGAGTGGTCCTGATGCTGGATAGAGAATGTACAGGGTCGTCCCGGGTTCGATCCCTGTCTATTGGTACTGATTCTGAGTGGTCCTGATGCTGAATAGAGGATATACAGGGTCGTCCCGGGTTCGATCCCGGTCTATTGGTACTGATTCTGAGTGGTCCTGATGCTGGATAGAGAATGTACAGGGTCGTCCCGGGTTCGATCCCTGTCTATTGGTACTGATTCTGAGTGGTCCTGATGCTGAATAGAGGATGTCCAGGGGTTTCCAGGGTTCACACCCAGTAATTACTGGCACTTATTCAAAGTGGTCCTGATGCTGAATAGAGGATGTACAGGGGTGCCCAGGTTCGATCCTGGTCTATTGGTACTGATTCTGAGTGGTCCTGATGCTGGATAGAGGATGTACAGGGGTGCCCAGGTTCGATCCCGGTCTATTGGTACTGATTCTGAGTGTTCCTGATGCTGAATAGAGGATGTATTAGCGTGTACCGGCCGTACGGTGCTGCCGCTATGCTCATCGTTAGCGGGTTTTTCATACACTAACGTAAGTCAACTCTGGCAATCGACGTGCTCTCCAGTAATATTCCGTAACCCTTGCTTGCCAGAGTAGACTTAAGTTAGTGTATGAAAATCCCGCTAACAATGAGCATAGCGGCAGCACCGTACGGTAAAATTTTGATATCTTTACAAAAGTAATTTCTGCCACTTATTTAGAGTGGTCCTGGGCCTGATGCTGAATAGAGGATGTACAGGGGTGTCCCGGGTTCGATCCCGGTCTATTGGTACTGATTCTGAGTGGTCCTGATGCTGGATAGAGGATGTACAGGGGTGTCCAGGGGTGTCCAGGGTTCCAACCCAGTAATTACTCACACTTATTCAGAGTGGTACTGATGCTGAATAGAGGATGTACAGGGGTGCCCAGGTTGGATCCCTGTCTATTGGTACTGATTCTGAGTGGTCCTGATGCTGAATAAAGGATGTACAGGGGTGCCCAGGTTCGATCCTGGTCTATTGGTACTGATTCTGAGTGTTCCTGATGCTGAATAGAGGAGGTATTAGCGTGTACCGGCCGTACGGTGCTGCCGCTATGCTCATCGTTAGCGGGTTTTTCATACACTAACGTAAGTCAACTCTGGCAATCGACGTGCTCTCCAGTAATACTCCGTAACCCTTGCTTGCCAGAGTAGACTTACGTTAGTGTAGGCAAATCCCGCTAACAATGAGCATAGCGGCAGGACCGTACGGTAAAATTTTGATATCTTAACAAAAGTAATTTCTGGCACTTATTTAGAGTGGTCCTGATGCTGAACAGAGGATGTACAGGGGTGTTCCGGGTTCGATCCCGGTCTATTGGTACTGATTCTGAGTGGTCCTGATGCTGAATAGAGGATGTACAGGGGTGCCCAGGTTCGATCCTGGTCTATTGGTACTGATTCTGAGTGTTCCTGATGCTGAATAGAGGATGTGTTGGCGTGTACCGGCCGTACGGTGCTGCCGCTATGCTCATCGTTAGCGGGTTTTTCATACACTAACGTAAGTCAACTCTGGCAATCGACGTGCTCTCCAGTAATACTCCGTAACCCTTGCTTGCCAGAGTAGACTTACGTTAGTGTATGAAAATCCCGCTAACGATGAGCATAGCGGCAGCACCGTCCGGTAAAATTTTGATATCTTAACAAAAGTAATTTCTGGCACTTATTTAGAGTGGTCCTGATGCTGAACAGACGATGTACAGGGGTGTTCCGGGTTCGATCCCGGTCTATTAGTATTGATTCTGAGTGGTCCTGATGCTGAATAGAGGATGTACAGGGGTGCCCAGGTTCGATCCTGGTCTATTGGTACTGATTCTGAGTGGTCCTGATGCTGGATAGAGGATGTACAGGGGTGCCCAGGTTCGATCCCGGTCTATTGGTACTGATTCTGAGTGTTCCTGATGCTGAATAGAGGATGTATTAGCGTGTACCGGCCGTACGGTGCTGCCGCTATGCTCATCGTTAGCGGGTTTTTCATACACTAACGTAAGTCAACTCTGGCAATCGACGTGCTCTCCAGTAATACTCCGTAACCCTTGCTTGCCAGAGTAGACTTACGTTAGTGTATGAAAATCCCGCTAACAATGAGCATAGCGGCAGCACCGTACGGTAAAATTTTGATATCTTAACAAAAGTAATTTCTGGCACTTATTTAGAGTGGTCCTGGGCCTGATGCTGAATAGAGGATGTACAGGGGTGTCCCGGGTTCGATCCCGGTCTATTGGTACTGATTCTGAGTGGTCCTGATGCTGGATAGAGGATGTACAGGGGTGTCCAGGGTTCCAACCCAGTAATTACTCACACTTATTCAGAGTGGTACTGATGCTGAATAGAGGATGTACAGGGGTGCCCAGGTTGGATCCCTGTCTATTGGTACTGATTCTGAGTGGTCCTGATGCTGAATAAAGGATGTACAGGGGTGCCCAGGCTCGATCCCGGTCTATTGGTACTGATTCTGAGTGTTCCTGATGCTGAATAGAGGATGTATTAGCGTGTACCGGCCGTACGGTGCTGCCGCTATGCTCATCGTTAGCGGGTTTTTCATACACTAACGTAAGTCAACTCTGGCAATCGACGTGCTCTCCAGTAATACTCCGTAACCCTTGCTTGCCAGAGTAGACTTAAGTTAGTGTATGAAAATCCCGCTAACAATGAGCATAGCGGCAGCACCGTACGGTAAAATTTTGATATCTTTACAAAAGTAATTTCTGCCACTTATTTAGAGTGGTCCTGATGCTGAACAGAGGATGTACAGGGGTGTTCCGGGTTCGATCATGGTCTATTGGTACTGATTCTGAGTGGTCCTGATGCTGAATAGATGATGTACAGGGGTGCCCAGGTTCGATCCTGGTCTATTGGTACTGATTCTGAGTGTTCCTGATGCTGAATAGAGGATGTGTTGGCGTGTACCGGCCGTACGGTGCTGCCGCTATGCTCATCGTTAGCGGGTTTTTCATACACTAACGTAAGTCAACTCTGGCAATCGACGTGCTCTCCAGTAATACTCCGTAACCCTTGCTTGCCAGAGTAGACTTACGTTAGTGTATGAAAATCCCGCTAACAATGAGCATAGCGGCAGCACCGTACGGTAAAATTTTGATATCTTAACAAAAGTAATTTCTGGAACTTATTTAGAGTGGTCCTGATGCTGAACAGAGGATGTACAGGGGTGTTCCGGGTTCGATCCCGGTCTATTAGAATTGATTCTGAGTGGTCCTGATGCTGGATAGAGGATGTCCAGGGGTTTCCAGATTTCAAACCCAGTAATTACTGGCACTTATTCAAAGTGGTCCTGATGCTGAATGGAGGATGTACAGGGGCCTCCCGGGATCGATCCCGGTCTATTGGTACTGATTCTGAGTGGTCCTGATGCTGGATAGAGGATGTACAGGGGTGTCCAGGGTTCCAACCCAGTAATTACTGACACTCATTCAGAGTGGTACTGATGCTGAATAGAGGATGTACAGGGGTGCCCAGGTTGGATCCCGGTCTATTGGTACTGATTCTGAGTGGTCCTGATGCTGGATAGAGAATGTACAGGGTCGTCCCGGGTTCGATCCCTGTCTATTGGTACTGATTCTGAGTGGTCCTGATGCTGAATAGAGGATGTATTAGCGTGTACCGGCCGTACGGTGCTGCCGCTATGCTCATCGTTAGCGGGTTTTTCATACACTAACGTAAGTCAACTCTGGCAATCGACGTGCTCTCCAGTAATACTCCGTAACCCTTGCTTGCCAGAGTAGACTTACGTTAGTGTAGGCAAATCCCGCAAACAATGAGCATAGCGGCAGCACCGTACGGTAAAATTTTGATATCTTAACAAAAGTAATTTCTGGCACTTATTTAGAGTTGTCCTGATGCTGAACAGAGGATGTACAGGGGTGTCCCGGGTTCGATCCCGGTCTATTGGTACTGATTCTGAGTGGTCCTGATGCTGAATAGAGGATGTGCAGGGGTGCCTAGGTTCGATCCTGGTCTATTGGTACTGATTCTGAGTGTTCCTGATGCTGAATAGAGGATGTATTAGCGTGTACCGGCCGTACGGTGCTGCCGCTATGCTCATCGTTAGCGGGTTTTTCATACACTAACGTAAGTCAACTCTGGCAATCGACGTGCTCTCCAGTAATACTCCGTAACCCTTGCTTGCCAGCGTAGACTTACGTTAGTGTATGCAAATCCCGCTAACAATGAGCATAGCGGCAGCACCGTACGGTAAAATTTTGATATCTTAACAAAAGTAATTTCTGGAACTTATTTAGAGTGGTCCTGATGCTGAACAGAGGATGTACAGGGGTGTTCCGGGTTCGATCCCGGTCTATTAGAATTGATTCTGAGTGGTCCTGATGCTGGATAGAGGATGTCCAGGGGTTTCCAGATTTCAAACCCAGTAATTACTGGCACTTATTCAAAGTGGTCCTGATGCTGAATGGAGGATGTACAGGGGCCTCCCGGGATCGATCCCGGTCTATTGGTACTGATTCTGAGTGTTCCTGATGCTGAATAGAGGATGTATTAGCGTGTACCGGCCGTACGGTGCTGCCGCTATGCTCATCGTTAGCGGGTTTTTCATACACTAACGTAAGTCAACTCTGGCAATCGACGTGCTCTCCAGTAATACTCCGTAACCCTTGGTTGCCAGAGTAGACTTACGTTAGTGTAGGCAAATCCCGCTAACAATGAGCATAGCGGCAGCACCATACGGTAAAATTTTGATATCTTAACAAAAGTAATTTCTGGCACTTATTTAGAGTGGTCCTGATGCTGAACAGAGGATGTACAGGGGTGTTCCGGGTTCGATCCCGGTCTATTAGTATTGATTCTGAGTGGTCCTGATGCTGAATAGAGGATGTACAGGGGTGTTCCGGGTTCGATCCCGGTCTATTGGTACTCATTCAGAGTGGTACTGATGCTGAACAGAGGATGTACAGGGGTGTCCCGGGTTCGATCCCGGTCTATTAGTATTGATTCTGAGTGGTCCTGATGCTGAATAGAGGATGCACAGAGGTGTTCCGGGTTCGATCCCGGTCTATTAGAATTGATTCTGAGTGGTCCTGATGCTGAATAGATGATGTACAGGGTCGTCCCGGGTTCGATCCCTGTCTATTGGTACTCATTCAGAGTGGTACTGATGCTGAATAGAGGATGTACAGGGGTGCCTAGGTTCGATCTTGGTCTATTGGTACTGATTCTGAGTGGTCCTGATGCTGGATAGAGAATGTACAGGGTCGTCCCGGGTTCGATCCCTGTCTATTGGTACTGATTCTGAGTGTTCCTGATGCTGAATAGAGGATGTACAGGGGTGCCCAGGTTCGATCCTGGTCTATTGGTACTGATTCTGAGTGGTCCTGATGCTGAATAGAGGATGTATTGGCGTGCACCGGCCGTACGGTGCTGCCGCTATGCTCATCGTTAGCGGGTTTTTCATACACTAACGTAAGTCAACTCTGGCAATCGACGTGCTCTCCAGTAATACTCCGTAACCCTTGCTTGCCAGAGTAGACTTACGTTAGTGTAGGCAAATCCCGCTAACAATGAGCATAGCGGTAGCACCGTACGGTAAAATTTTGATATCTTAACAAAAGTAATTTCTGGCACTTATTTAGAGTTGTCCTGATGCTGAACAGAGGATGTACAGGGTTGTCCCGGGTTCGATCCCGGTCTATTGGTACTGATTCTAAGTGGTCCTGATGCTGAATAGAGGATGTACAGGTGTGTCCTGGGTTCGATCCCGGTCTATTGGTACTGATTCTGAGTGGTCCTGATGCTGGATAGAGAATGTACAGGGGCCTCCCGGGATCGATCCCGGTCTATTGGTACTGATTCTGAGTGTTCCTGATGCTGAATAGAGGATGTATTAGCGTGTACCGGCCGTACGGTGCTGCCGCTATGCTCATCGTTAGCGGGTTTTTCATACACTAACGTAAGTCAACTCTGGCAATCGACGTGCTCTCCAGTAATACTCCGTAACCCTTGCTTGCCAGAGTAGACTTACGTTAGTGTATGCAAATCCCGCTAACAATGAGCATAGCGGCAGGACCGTACGGTAAAATTTTGATATCTTAACAAAAGTAATTTCTGGAACTTATTTAGAGTGGTCCTGATGCTGAACAGAGGATGTACAGGGGTGTTCCGGGTTTGATCCCGGTCTATTAGAATTGATTCTGAGTGGTCCTGATGCTGAATAGAGAATGTACAGGGTCGTCCCGGGTTCGATCCCTGTCTATTGGTTCTGATTCTGAGTGGTCCTGATGCTGGATAGAGAATGTACAGGGTCGTCCCGGGTTCGATCCCTGTCTATTGGTACTGATTCTGAGTGGTCCTGATGCTGAATAGAGGATGCACAGGCGTTTTCAGATTTCAAACCCATTAAACACTGGCACTTATTCAAAGTGGTACTGATGCTGAATAGAGGATGTACAGGGGTGTTCCGGGTTCGATCCCGGTCTATTAGTATTGATTCTGAGTGGTCCTGATGCTGAATAGAGGATGTCCAGGCGTTTCCAGATTTCAAACCCAGTAATTACTGGCACCTATTCAAAGTGGTCCTGATGCTGAATAGAGGATGTACAGGGGCCTCCCGGGATCGATCCTGGTCTATTGGTACTGATTCTGAGTGGTCCTGATGTTGAACAGAGGATGCACAGGGGTGCCCAGGTTGGATCCTGGTCTATTGGTACTGATTCTGAGTGGTCCTGATGCTGAACAGAGGATGCACAGGGGTGTTCCGGGTTCGATCCCGGTCTATTAGTATTGATTTTGAGTGTTCCTGATGCTGAATAGAGGATGTATTGGCGTGTACCGGCCGTACGGTGCTGCCGCTATGCTCATCGTTAGCGGGTTTTTCATACACTAACGTAAGTCAACTCTGGCAATCGACGTGCTCTCCAGTAATACTCCGTAACCCTTGCTTGCCAGAGTAGACTTACGTTAGTGTATGAAAATCCCGCTAACAATGAGCATAGCGGCAGGACCGTACGGTAAAATTTTGATATCTTAATAAAAGTAATTTCTGGCACTTATTTAGAGTGGTCCTGATGCTGAACAGAGGATGTACAGGGGTGTTCCGGGTTCGATCCCGGTCTATTGGTACTGATTCTGAGTGGTCCTGATGCTGAATAGAGGATGTCCAGGGGTTTCCAGATTTCAAACCCAGTAATTACTGGCACTTATTCAAAGTGGTCCTGATGCTGAATAGAGGATGTACAGGGGCCTCCCGGGATCGATCCCGGTCTATTGGTACTGATTCTGAGTGGTTCTGATGCTGGATAGAGAATGTACAGGGTCGTCCCGGGTTCGATCCCTGTCTATTGGTACTGATTCTGAGTGGTCCTGATGCTGAATAGAGGATGTACAGGGGTGCCCAGGTTGGATCCCTGTCTATTGGTACTGATTCTGAGTGGTCCTGATGCTGAATAGAGGATATACAGGGGTGTCCAGGGTTCGACCCCGGTCTATTGGTACTGATTCTGAGTGGTCCTGATGCTGGATAGAGGATGTACAGGGTCGTCCCGGGTTCGATCCCTGTCTATTGGTACTGATTCTGAGTGGTCCTGATGCTGAATAGAGGATGTACAGGGGTGTTCAGGGTTCGATCCCGGTCTATTGGTACTGATTCTGAGTGGTTCTGATGCTGGATAGAGGATGTCCAGGGGTTTCCAGGGTTCAAACCCAGTAATTACTGACACTCATTCAAAGTGGTCCTGATCTGAATAGAGGATGTACAGGGGCCTCCCGGGATCGATCCCGGTCTATTGGTACTGATTCTGAGTGGTCCTGATGCTGGATAGAGAGTGTACAGGGTCGTCCCGGGTTCGATCCCTGTCTATTGGTACTGATTCTGAGTGGTCCTGATGCTGAATATAGGATGTACAGGGGTGCCCTGGTTCGATCCTGGTCTATTGGTACTGATTCTGAGTGTTCCTGATGCTGAATAGAGGATGTATTGGCGTGTACCGGCCGTACGGTGCTGCCGCTATGCTCATCGTTAGCGGGTTTTTCATACACTAACGTAAGTCAACTCTGGCAATCGACGTGCTCTCCGTAATACTCCGTAACCCTTGCTTGCCAGAGTAGACTTACGTTAGTGTATGAAAATCCCGCTAACAATGAGCATAGCGGCAGCACCGTCCGGTAACATTTTGATATCTTAACAAAAGTAATTTCTGGCACTTATTTAGAGTGGTCCTGATGCTGAACAGAGGATGTACAGGGGTGTTCCGGGTTCGATCCCGGTCTATTAGTATTGATTCTGAATGGTCCTGATGCTGAATAGAGGATGTCCAGGCGTTTCCAGATTTCAAACCCAGTAATTACTGGCACCTATTCAAAGTGGTCCTGATGCTGAATAGAGGATGTACAGGGGCCTCCCGGGATCGATCCCGGTCTATTGGTACTGATTCTGAGTGGTCCTGATGTTGAACAGAGGATGCACAGGGGTGTTCCGGGTTCGATCCCGGTCTATTAGTATTGATTCTGAGTGGTCCTGATGCTGAATAGAGGATGTACAGGGGTGCCCAGGTTCGATCCTGGTCTATTGGTACTGATTCTGAGTGTTCCTGATGCTGGATAGAGAATGTACAGGGTCGTCCCGGGTTCGATCCCTGTCTATTGGTACTGATTCTGAGTGGTCCTGATGCTGAATAGAGGATGTACAGGGGTGCCCAGGTTCGATCCCGGTCTATTGGTACTGATTCTGAGTGTTCCTGATGCTGAATACAGGATGTATTGGCGTGTACCGGCCGTACGGTGCTGCCGCTATGCTCATCGTTAGCGGGTTTTTCATACACTAACGTAAGTCAACTCTGGCAATCGACGTGCTCTCCAGTAATACTCCGTAACCCTTGCTTGCCAGAGTAGACTTGCGTTAGTGTATGAAAATCCCGCTAACAATGAGCATAGCGGCAGCACCGTATGGTAAAATTTTGATATCTTAAAAGTAATTTCTGGCACTTATTTAGAGTGGTCCTGATGCTGAACAGAGGATGTACAGGGGTGTTCCGGGTTCGATCCCGGTCTATTAGTATTGATTCTGAGTGGTCCTGATGCTGAATAGAGGATGTCCAGGGGTTTCCAGATTTCAAACCCAGTAATTACTGGCACTTATTCAAAGTGGTCCTGATGCTGAATAGAGGATGTACAGGGGCCTCCCGGGATCGATCCCGGTCTATTGGTACTGATTCTGAGTGGTCCTGATGTTGAACAGAGGATGCACAGGGGTGTTCCGGGTTCGATCCTGGTCTATTGGTACTGATTCTGAGTGGTCCTGATGCTGAATAGAGGATGTACAGGGTCGTCCCGGGTTCGATCCCGGTCTATTGGTACTGATTCTGAGTGTTCCTGATGCTGAATAGATGATGTATTGGCGTGTACCGGCCGTACGGTGCTGCCGCTATGCTCATCGTTAGCGGGTTTTTCATACACTAACGTAAGTCAACTCTGGCAATCGACGTGCTCTCCAGTAATACTCCGTAACCCTTGCTTGCCAGAGTAGACTTACGTTAGTGTATGCAAATCCCGCTAACTATGAGCATAGCGGCAGCACCGTACGGTAAAATTTTGATGTCTTAACAAAAGTAATTTCTGGCACTTATTTAGAGTGGTCCTGATGCTGAACAGAGGATGTACAGGTGTGTCCTGGGTTCGATCCCGGTCTATTAGTATTGATTCTGAGTGGTCCTGATGCTGAATAGAGGATGTCCAGGGGTTTCCAGGGTTCAAACCCAGTAATTACTGGCACTTATTCAAAGTGGTCCTGATCTGAATAGAGGATGTACAGGGGCCTTCCGGGTTCGATCCCTGTCTATTGGTACTGATTCTGAGTGGTCCTGATGCTGGATAGAGAGTGTACAGGGTCGTCCCGGGTTCGATCCCTGTCTATTGGTACTGATTCTGAGTGGTCCTGATGCTGAATAGAGAGTGTACAGGGTCGTCCCGGGTTCGATCCCTGTCTATTGGTACTGATTCTGAGTGGTCCTGATGCTGAATAGAGGATGTACAGGGGTGCCCTGGTTCGATCCTGGTCTATTGGTACTGATTCTGAGTGTTCCTGATGCTGAATAGAGGATGTATTGGCGTGTACCGGCCGTACGGTGCTGCCGCTATGCTCATCGTTAGCGGGTTTTTCATACACTAACGTAAGTCAACTCTGGCAATCGACGTGCTCTCCAGTAAAACTCCGTAACCCTTGCTTGCCAGAGTAGACTTACGTTAGTGTATGAAAATCCCGCTAACAATGAGCATAGCGGCAGCACCGTCCGGTAAAATTTTGATATCTTAACAAAAGTAATTTCTGGCACTTATTTAGAGTGGTCCTGATGCTGAACAGAGGATGTACAGGGGTGTCCCGGGTTCGATCCCGGTCTATTAGTATTGATTCTGAATGGTCCTGATGCTGAATAGAGGATGTCCAGGGGTTTCCAGATTTCAAACCCAGTAATTACTGGCACCTATTCAAAGTGGTCCTGATGCTGAATAGAGGATGTACAGGGGTGTTCCGGGTTCGATCCCGGTCTATTAGTATTGATTCTGAGTGGTCCTGATGCTGGATAGAGGATGTACAGGGGTGTTCCGGGTTCGATCCCGGTCTATTAGTATTGATTCTGAGTGGTCCTGATGCTGAATAGAGGATGTCCAGGGGCCTCCCGGGATCGATCCCGGTCTATTGGTACTGATTCTGAGTGGTCCTGGTGCTGGATAGAGAGTGTACAGGGTCGTCCCGGGTTCGATCCCTGTCTATTGGTACTGATTCTGAGTGGTCCTGATGCTGAATAGAGGATGTACAGGGTCGTCCCGGGTTCGATCCCTGTCTATTGGTACTGATTCTGAGTGGTCCTGATGCTGAATAGAGGATGTACAGGGGTGCCCAGGTTCGATCCTGGTCTATTGGTACTGATTCTGAGTGGTCCTGGTGCTGAATAGAGGATGTGTTGGCGTGTACCGGCCGTACGGTGCTGCCGCTATGCTCATCGTTAGCGGGTTTTTCATACACTAACGTAAGTCAACTCTGGCAATCGACGTGCTCTCCAGTAATACTCCGTAACCCTTGCTTCCCAGAGTAGACTTACGTTAGTGTATGAAAATCCCGCTAACAATGAGCATAGCGGCAGCACCGTCCGGTAAAATTTTGATATCTTAACAAAAGTAATTTCTGGCACTTATTTAGAGTGGTCCTGATGCTGAACAGACGATGTACAGGGGTGTTCCGGGTTCGATCCCGGTCTATTAGTATTGATTCTGAGTGGTCCTGATGCTGAATAGAGGATGTCCAGGCGTTTCCAGATTTCAAACCCAGTAATTACTGGCACCTATTCAAAGTGGTCCTGATGCTGAATAGAGGATGTACAGGGGCCTCCCGGGATCGATCCCGGTCTATTGGTACTGATTCTGAGTGGTCCTGATGTTGAATAGAGGATGTACAGGGGTGCCCAGGTTGGATCCTGGTCTATTGGTACTGATTCTGAGTGTTCCTGATGCTGAATAGAGGATGTATTGGCGTGTACCGGCCGTACGGTGCTGCCGCTATGCTCATCGTTAGCGGGTTTTTCATACACTAACGTAAGTCAACTCTGGCAATCGACGTGCTCTCCAGTAACACTCCGTAACCCTTGCTTCCCAGAGTAGACTTACGTTAGTGTATGAAAATCCCGCTAACAATGAGCATAGCGGCAGCACCGTCCGGTAAAATTTTGATATCTTAACAAAAGTAATTTCTGGCACTTATTTAGAGTGGTCCTGATGCTGAACAGAGGATGTACAGGTGTGTCCTGGGTTCGATCCCGGTCTATTAGTATTGATTCTGAGTGGTCCTGATGCTGAATAGAGGATGTCCAGGGGTTTCCAGGGTTCAAACCCAGTAATTACTGGCACTTATTCAAAGTGGTCCTGATCTGAATAGAGGATGTACAGGGGTGTTCCGGGTTCGATCCCTGTCTATTGGTACTGATTCTGAGTGGTCCTGATGCTGGATAGAGAGTGTACAGGGTCGTCCCGGGTTCGATCCCTGTCTATTGGTACTGATTCTGAGTGGTCCTGATGCTGAATAGAGAGTGTACAGGGTCGTCCCGGGTTCGATCCCTGTCTATTGGTACTGATTCTGAGTGGTCCTGATGCTGAATAGAGGATGTACAGGGGTGCCCTGGTTCGATCCTGGTCTATTGGTACTGATTCTGAGTGTTCCTGATGCTGAATAGAGGATGTATTGGCGTGTACCGGCCGTACGGTGCTGCCGCTATGCTCATCGTTAGCGGGTTTTTCATACACTAACGTAAGTCAACTCTGGCAATCGACGTGCTCTCCAGTAAAACTCCGTAACCCTTGCTTGCCAGAGTAGACTTACGTTAGTGTATGAAAATCCCGCTAACAATGAGCATAGCGGCAGCACCGTCCGGTAAAATTTTGATATCTTAACAAAAGTAATTTCTGGCACTTATTTAGAGTGGTCCTGATGCTGAACAGAGGATGTACAGGGGTGTCCCGGGTTCGATCCCGGTCTATTAGTATTGATTCTGAATGGTCCTGATGCTGAATAGAGGATGTCCAGGGGTTTCCAGATTTCAAACCCAGTAATTACTGGCACCTATTCAAAGTGGTCCTGATGCTGAATAGAGGATGTACAGGGGTGTTCCGGGTTCGATCCCGGTCTATTAGTATTGATTCTGAGTGGTCCTGATGCTGGATAGAGGATGTACAGGGGTGTTCCGGGTTCGATCCCGGTCTATTAGTATTGATTCTGAGTGGTCCTGATGCTGAATAGAGGATGTCCAGGGGCCTCCCGGGATCGATCCCGGTCTATTGGTACTGATTCTGAGTGGTCCTGGTGCTGGATAGAGAGTGTACAGGGTCGTCCCGGGTTCGATCCCTGTCTATTGGTACTGATTCTGAGTGGTCCTGATGCTGAATAGAGGATGTACAGGGTCGTCCCGGGTTCGATCCCTGTCTATTGGTACTGATTCTGAGTGGTCCTGATGCTGAATAGAGGATGTACAGGGGTGCCCAGGTTCGATCCTGGTCTATTGGTACTGATTCTGAGTGGTCCTGGTGCTGAATAGAGGATGTGTTGGCGTGTACCGGCCGTACGGTGCTGCCGCTATGCTCATCGTTAGCGGGTTTTTCATACACTAACGTAAGTCAACTCTGGCAATCGACGTGCTCTCCAGTAATACTCCGTAACCCTTGCTTCCCAGAGTAGACTTACGTTAGTGTATGAAAATCCCGCTAACAATGAGCATAGCGGCAGCACCGTCCGGTAAAATTTTGATATCTTAACAAAAGTAATTTCTGGCACTTATTTAGAGTGGTCCTGATGCTGAACAGACGATGTACAGGGGTGTTCCGGGTTCGATCCCGGTCTATTAGTATTGATTCTGAGTGGTCCTGATGCTGAATAGAGGATGTCCAGGCGTTTCCAGATTTCAAACCCAGTAATTACTGGCACCTATTCAAAGTGGTCCTGATGCTGAATAGAGGATGTACAGGGGCCTCCCGGGATCGATCCCGGTCTATTGGTACTGATTCTGAGTGGTCCTGATGTTGAATAGAGGATGTACAGGGGTGCCCAGGGTTCCAACCCAGTAATTACTCACACTTATTCAGAGTGGTACTGATGCTGAATAGAGGATGTACAGGGGTGCCCAGGTTGGATCCCTGTCTATTGGTACTGATTCTGAGTGGTCCTGATGCTGAATAGAGGATGTACAGGGGTGCCCAGGTTGGATCCCTGTCTATTGGTACTGATTCTGAGTGGTCCTGATGCTGAATAGAGGATGTACAGGGGTGCCCACGTTCGATCCTGGTCTATTGGTACTGATTCTGAGTGTTCCTGATGCTGAATAGAGGATGTATTAGCGTGTACCGGCCGTACGGTGCTGCCGCTATGCTCATCGTTAGCGGGTTTTTCATACACTAACGTAAGTCAACTCTGGCAATCGACGTGCTCGCTCTCCAGAGGCCTTTTTATGAACACTCGATTAGTATATTCGAGTATGCAAAACGTTTTTATGAGCATGGATTATGTCATAATCCGTCATTTTTATGAACATTGGTTATCATAATCGATTAGCATACTCAGCATACTCGCTCGGCGAGCAAGTATGCCGATTATCTAATCCAACCGAAATGGTGTTCTCGGTAGAAGTCGCTGCTGAGTAGGCCATAAGTGAATAATTTCTACCTGGCGTTTTTATCAACCAACATACCCGGTTATGCTAATTGACACTAATCGGCTATATAATCTAAATAGCTAATCTATTTCGATTTTGCTGGTTCATAAAAAGGCCTCAGTAATACTCCGTAACCCTTGCTTGCCAGAGTAGACTTACGTTAGTGTATGCAAATCCCGCTAACAATGAGCATAGCGGCAGCACCGTACGGCAAATCTTTGATGTCTTAACAAAAGTAATTTCTGGCACTTATTTAGAGTGGTCCTGATGCTGAATAGAGGATGTACAGGGGTGTTCCGGGATCGATCCCGGTCTATTGGTACTGATTCTGAGTGCCGGGGTCCTGATGCTGGATAGAGAATGTACAGGGTCGTCCCGGGTTCGATCCCTGTCTATTGGTACTGATTCTGAGTGGTCCTGATGCTGAATAGAGGATGTACAGGGGTGCCCAGGTTCGATCCTGGTCTATTGTTACTGATTCTGAGTGTTCCTGATGCTGAATAGATGATGTATTGACGTGTATCGGCCGTACGGTGCTGCCGCTATGCTCATCGTTAGCGGGTTTTTCATACATTAACGTAAGTCAACTCTGGCAATCGACGTGCTCTCCAGTAATACTCCGTAACCCTTGCTTGCCAGAGTAGACTTACGTTAGTGTATGTAAATCCCGCTAACAATGAGCATAGCGGCAGCACCGTACGGTAAAATGTTGATATCTTAACAAAAGTAATTACTGGCACTTACTCAAGGTGGTCCTTATGCTGAATAGAGGATGTACAGGTGTGTCCCGGGCTCAAAACGGTGAAATGTATCTAGAAAACACCATATTTGGGATGCAAGCTACCCTTCCTTGTGTTTGTCGGGTCTTCCGCGTAAGATATTCATGACGTCATCAAAACGACAGAAAAATAAAACGCTAACGACTGTTTAATGGTTATATTCAAATTATCTTCTGAAATTAATTCATTCCTTTTTAGTTCATACAATCAATGAAAATATGGATCCAGTTTCATAGTGCTGAGATTTATCATAACATTTAAGATTTCACCGCGAAAAGTGGAACTGGAACCACCTGCCGGTTGCATAGTCATTCATGGCTTAGACTTTCGACCAGACTAAGACCAGTTCTACAGCCAATCTGACATAAACTTAAAACAGTCTTAAGATTTAATATTAGACCTAAGACCATAGTTCTATAGCCAATCTAACAACTTACGACCAGTCTAAACACATTTTGGTTCTATAACCAATCTAACAACTTAAGACCAGTCCAAGACCAACTTAGTTCTATAACCAATCTAACAACTTAAAACCAGTCTAAGCTCATTTTGGTTCTATAACCAATCTAACAACTTAAGACCAGTCTAAGACCAACTTAGTTCTATAACCAATCTAACAACTTAAAACCAGTCTAAGCTCATTTTGGTTCTATAACCAATCTAACAACTTAAGACCAGTCTAAGACCAACTTAGTTCTATAACCAATCTAACAACTTAAAACCAGTCTAAGCTCATTTTAGTTCTATAACCAATCTAACAACTTAAGACCAGTCTAAGACCAACTTAGTTCTATAACCAATCTAACAACTTAAAACCAGTCTAAACTCATTTTGGTTCTATAACCAATCTAACAACTTGAGACCAGTCTAAGTTCATTTTGGTTTTATAACCAATCTAACAACTAAAGACCAGTCTAAGCTCATTTTGGTTCTATGGCCGATCTAAAAACTAAAGACCAGTCTTAAGATTGAAGACCACTTTTGGACTCAAGTCATGACTATGCAACTGGCCCCGGGTGGGGGGCAAAAGTAGTAACAATAAACTTTTAATTGTCACTATTAATAGTCAACTATCCACTGGTAACTATAACAACCAACTTAGAGGCAACTGACTCCTGCACAGTCATAAACAAACATTAGAAACATATTACAAATATACAAATATTAGACAGATAAATACTTATTTACAATTTATTATTATTTAAAGAATATGATGTCTTGATTTTTATAAAATTCGACTTGGACAAATTATTATTTATTATTATCATCATCATTACTTTATTTCCTGCATAAATTATGACATAGAATAATCCTGTTCATCAGTTTTTTAAGACAGAATATGATTATATGATCATTATAAAAATCTTACAATATATCGGTGGGACAACATAAAGAAGCAAAGCTTGTCGCATATGCTGACCGAAAAATAAAAATAGTTAGGCTAAAAAAAATTGCTACCTTGTTTCTCCGCTCTGCTGAGCTTAAATGTTGACCCGGCCGGCCGCCTATCTACCCTATACATTACTTTTTTTTAAAATGGTGATCAATTTTACCATAACAGACCCGGCCGCTATAGAAATGAACTGTTTATAAATTTTATCATATTTTTAAAAAATGACCCGGCCGCTGCGGAGAAACAAGGTATCATTTTTGTTTAGCCTTACAGATAATAGATAGAAAAAACAAACAACACAAAAAAGAAATGAGAAAAGAAAATTCAAAACGATAGGAATTGATTGTCACGATTGGGATTTATAATTCACTGGTTTCAGTGTTTGTTTAGTTCTGTTAAAGGTATCGCAGGTCGACTGAAGTCTAATTCACCGTACAATCCGACGTCTTCCTCGGCGCCTAGGATCACTCGTGGAGCAGTACGCCCCCTAGAGGTGCTCGGTTGAAGCCTCGCGGTGTCCGGTCGGGACATGTTGTCTAGTCGTGCATAGATCGTCCCATCTTCACCGATATCCTGGAGACAAAAAAGATGTTTAATTATCTCGCAATTTATGCGGGTATTAACAACCGTTACCGCCCTCAGTGTGGACCCCTCACCCCCTCAGTGTGGACCCCTCACCCCCTCAGTGTGGACCCCTCACCCCCTCAGTGTGGACTCCTCTGTCGAAACCCTGCACCCCCTCAGCCAGAAACTTGCATTCCCTTCAGATTGTTGAAGTGTTGGCTCCATGCTATAGATTGAGGGAGTGTGGGTGGCTCCACGCTATAGATTGAGGGGGTGTGGGTGGCTCCATGCGATAGATTGAGGGGATGTGGGTGGATCCATGCTATAGATCGAGGGGGTGTGGGTGGCTCCACGCTAAAGATCGAGGGGGTGTGGGTGGTTCCACGCTTTAGATCGAGGGGGTGTGGGTGGCTCCATGCTATAGATCGAGGGGGTGTGGGTGGCTCCACGCTATAGATCGAAGGGGTGTAGGTTGTTCCATGCTATAGATCGAGGGGGTGTGGGTGGATCTAGGTCGGGATACAAACCTCAATATAAACACTTTCAGCCGTGAAATCATCATCTTCGGCATTCTCAACTAGAAAAAAAAAATACATTTCAGAAATAGAATCGGTTTAAGAAATTCAAAACGGATTCCGGCTGGACGCGAGGACCTGCGCGCGCACCTTCAATGAAACCGACACCAGCAGCAGGTGGAGTAGCTGGAGTAGATGGAGCAGCTGGAGGAACAGTTCGTCTGCCGATCCGAGCTACAAAACACAGAGAAATATCGCGTTATCACGGAGAATTCCGACGGAGTCAGTTAGGTCATTTCAAACATGTTAAAACACGAGTTACCACTAGCGCCAACGGAACATTCATAAACGACATCCGGTTCAGAAACCACATCTGAAAAAAGAAATAGACGAATATTTAACAGTTCAGTGAAATCATCGCCACATTACAACCTGTCGTCTCTATATTTTGAGTCTCAATTTGTATTTCTAATTCATTTTACTAAGTGTAAGTCGTCATTTGGATAAGTCGTCACATTACTGAAGTCATCTCTATTTTTTAACTCCTAATTCTTATTTCTGATTCATTTCACTCTAAGAGTTTCACTGTATTTCTCATCAACAGTAAACTTTTTTAGGTCAAGGACTCGATGAGTTTTAGGAATAGTTTGTTTCGGAATTAAGGAAGGACTAGTACCGGTACTAGTACTGAACTGTTCACTGCACTAGCCAAATCTACGGATTAGAACCTACAGTTTATAGTTAATTTACGGTTCATATGGTTGCCAGTTATTAAGAGTAAGACAAGAAAATAAGATAAAAACCCACTATCTACAAATTAAAAGAATTCAAAAACAAGAATTAATTTATTCAATCTAAAATATATAGAATACTCGACGTTTCGATCTCACCCAAGATATCATCGTCAGGTGTCTGAGATCGAAACGTCGTGTATTCTATATATATTTTAGATTGAATAAATAAATTCTTGTTTTTAAATTCTTTTTAATCTGTAAATAGTGGGATTTTATCTTATTATCCGTTCACCACGTTTGAGTGTGGTTATCGTTCTATTACAAGAAGTTTTGAGCACCAAATGATAGAACGATATCGGGTATTGTAATCAGGTCATCACACCTGACTGGTCACCACTCGACTGTGATGATTGCTTAGGGCTAATTCCACACGTCTATGTCTTGCCTAGATCATAAATATTTGGTGATAATCTTCGAGTCTAAAAATTCATATTTCTAATTCAATTTTCTAAGTGTAAGTCATCATTTGTATGAACTGTCAGCATCATTATCGGGTTCCTGACTAATATAGACAATCTCTAGATATTACAATAATTTATGCATGGAATATTCACTAGGTTCCGATGCTGATGAAACTGGATTTACAGCAATATTACGACATTGAGTGACGAGTTCTCAAACCCCGTGTAAAAGATAAACAACAAACCAGTAGTATCCCTGTTATACATGTTTCTGCGGTGTATATACAACACGACCGTTACTACGATAATGATTGCGATCACAATTGTGAAACCGATTGCACTGCCAACTGTTGCCCAGAAACTAGCCATCGCAGAACCAGCATTTTTAGAATCTGCAATTATATAAAACCCACCAGTATGTACACAGTTTCAAATTAATTATTTTCGTGGCATTTTTGTTTCAAAAAAAAAAGTTTTTTGAGTAACATGATTTAATCGCGGTATTTATTTCGCAAATGAATGTAAACTTTCTAAACCTTTGGTGATCAATAAAAATAACTCACTTGATGTTGAGGTGGTTTCTGTGACTTGTGTCACTGTTGATGGTCCTACAATTATAAATATATATATGTTTGTTCAATTTTAAAATGGTACCTAACCCAACCTGCAAGGGGCTCATGTAACCAATTGATTGTACACTTTTTAAACATCTGTAAAAATAACTCACTTGATGTTGAGGTGGTTTCTGTGACTTGTGTAACTGTTGATGGTCCTACAATGATATATTATGGATTTTGAATATGGTTCGACTCGTGGCGCCGCCGTGTTTTAACTGAAGTTCAAGTAACAGGACTTAGATTCAACTCCACACTATCAAACAAACTAACAACTTACGCAACCATTTTCGGGCTTAAGAAGTCACAACTGTGCAGGTTGTGCTACTCACCAAAACCTACAGTGTTTAACTCGATGTACTCATTGTGGTACTCACCAAACTGTACAGTGTTTAACTCGATGTACTCATCGTGGTACTCACCAAACTGTACAGTGTTTTTTAACTCGATGTACTCATTGTGGTACTCACCAAACTGTACAGCGTTTAACTCGATGTACTCATTGTGGTACTCACCAAACTGCACAGTGTTTAACTCGATTTACTCATTGTGGTACTCACCAAACTGTACAGTGTTTAACTCGATGTACTCATTGTGGTACTCACCAAACTGCACAGTGTTTAACTCAATAAAAGCCACTTGATTCGATCTAATGTATGTGATGGCGGATGAGTAGATCATCGTTTTTGTTGTGTCAGCGACAAATTGTTGATTCGGGAAAATCTTACTGGAGATCATTGTGAACTACAATGAGAAAATCATCAGAGATAGATTTAAAAACCTGAGTGAGGTGTGAGGTGAGGGAGTGAGGAGAAGCGAGAGGGTATGAGGAGGGTAGAGTAGAAGGGGAGATTGTGAGGGGTGAGGAGGTGAGAGAGTGAGAGGGTGTGAGGTGAGAGTGAGAGGGTGTGAGGAGGTGAGGGAGTGAGGAGTGAGAGAGTTAGTGAGGAGGTGAGGGAGTGAGAGGGTGTGAGGAGGGTAGAGTAGGAGGGGGATTGTGAGGGGTGAGGAGGTGAGAGAGTGAGAGGGTGTGAGGTGAGAGTGAGAGGGTGTGAGGAGGTGAGGGAGTGAGGAGTGAGAGAGTTAGTGAGGAGGTGAGGGAGTGAGAGGGTGTGAGGAGGGTAGAGTAGGAGGGGAGATTGTGAGGGGTGAGGAGGGGAGATTGTGAGGGGTGAGGAGGTGAGAGTGAGAGGGTATGAGGAGGGTAGAGTAGGAGGGGAGATTGTGAGGGGTGAGGAGGGGAGATTGTGAGGGGTGAGGAGGTGAGAGTGAGAGGGTATGAGGAGGGTAGAGTAGGAGGGGAGATTGTGAGGGGTGAGGAGGGGAGATTGTGAGGGGTGAGGAGGTGAGAGTGAGATGGTGTGAGGAGGGTAGAGTAGGAGGGGAGATTGTGAGGGGTGAGGAGGGGAGAGTGAGAGGGTGTGAGGAGGGTAGAGTAGGAGGGGAGATTGTGAGGGGTGAGGAGGGGAGATTGTGAGGGGTGAGGAGGTGAGAGTGAGAGGGTATGAGGAGGGTAGAGTAGGAGGGAGATTGTGAGGGGTGAGGAGGGGAGATTGTGAGGGGTGAGGAGGTGAGAGTGAGAGGGTATGAGGAGGGTAGAGTAGAAGGGGAGATTGTGAGGGGTGAGGAGGGGAGATTGTGAGGGGTGAGGAGGTGAGGGAGTGAGAGGGTGTGAGGAGGGTAGAGTAGGAGGGGAGATTGTGAGGGGTGAGGATGGCGGTGAGAGGGAGTAAGGGGAAGAGGGCAACTGGGAACCTGTATTACTTATTGTTCATCGAGAACTACAACAAGAAAATCATCAGAAACAAATTGTAAAATTTGAGAGAGGTGAGGGAGTGAGGAGGAAAGAGGGGTGAGATTTGTATTGATTATTTCAATCAATTCACCTGAAAAATGTAAATCGTTGATGATCCTCGATTCCAGATAGCGACGCGAGTAGGTTGACCTATATTACGAGCAGGTTGACCTACATTACAGGTAGGTTGACCTAGATCACGAGTTTTGGTGGTTAGCATCTGTATCTGGTGACCTGTAGTGATGTGACCGAGTCGACTGAAACCAGATTGAACTCCATTCGATCCAAACAGATTCATATAAAGCTCCTCAGTTTCTTTATCAGTTTTAATCTTGATTTTCCATTCAACTGAAACAATTAAAACTGTCATTAACAATCACTGTGTTTATAACTGATAGTTATATTCATCAATATTTGTGTTGAGAAATTCATCAAATTCAGATCTAATTTTGCACCTTCTCTGGTTGTATTCGGGACCAGAGAAACTTCGTTGTAATCGTTTCTACCCAAGAGAACATTAAAACCGAAATACGTTTCAGTGACGTTATCAGATTTGAGTTCAACCTGAAATAATGTGCATAAACAAGTGTATAAACGACTGTGAATTCATTTTACCAGTCCGGACTACAGTTTAGGACTTATTGACAACTTACTCGTTTTAGGAACCACCAATTTTCTCCATATCCTGGTTCGCATTTTATTTTTACAGTTTTAGGTTTTCCAATATTTCTCGTGAAGATGATCACATCTTTTCGTTCTCTGTGTTCCCCGAATAGTGAACCTAGATATGTAAACTGTGATTCATTTCGGTCACCGATAATCTGAATATCAACTCTTCCACTGGTATAGTGTAACCTGGAACTACTCCGCTTGATTCCACTAAAAACAGCGATCTGCCATTTAACTAGAAATAACAGGAAAAAAATATGACTTTTCACACTTGACCTCGATCTGTGAGGAGGGACCCTTTTACGACCTTTGAGGATAATTCAAACACCGGATAATCATCATTATCACCATTATTTCAGCGTGGAGCCTTAGTAGACTTTACACCTTGCCCGCTTGGGGCGTTAAGTTGCTCATAACTCAGGTTTTAAAAGAACAGGTTTGTTAGCCTAGGCTTACCGCCACAGTCTAATTATAAGTTCAGTTCATAAGGTATTCTGCGTTCAATAATACGTTTTAACGAACCTGGTTTATGAATTCTTGATTGATAATTACAAGTCTTTGTGTCTGCATAGCTGTTAATACAGTTATACATGTACACAACATTGTCACCATCTATCACACCTACTAGCGCCACCTATTGAATATAAATATATGAGTTAATATCAAATTCACACCGGCCTCTCTCTCCCCTCCCTCTCCATATTTCTATAACCTGGATGACGCGCCAGTTTGTAGTCAGTGCAGTTTTCAGCATGAGTTTTCTCGGTGGATGTGGATTTGTGATGTTCACTGGTAACAACAGTTCGTGAGTCTTGTTTGACCCGGCCTTGAACTCGGTTCCCAGGTGGAAGTACGTGACGTCACTACCTGTCTCACCGAAACCTAACATGACAGTTTGTGTTGTACCTGTATCCCCTGTAAACACTATCACCTGCCAAACTGAACCAGAAAGAAATAACAACTGATTTATGTGGTATCCATGGATCTCATCAGTTTCAGAATTTCGTTCAAATATTTCAGTTTTTACCATTTTTATCATTAAGCTATCTTTACCTTTCCCTCGTACAAACCGCCAGGACAGTTTGAACCCGACATAGTTTCTAGAGGTGTCTGATGTGAATTGTATTGTTATATTTCCAATGTATAATCGTTTACCAGGAGCTGTCCAGCCACAATACTTATCACTCCCTGATGAAGAAATAAATCTGATAAAACTTCATGAATCATAAAAATTATTCACGTTGTGAAGTGTTTAGATTTTTACCGGTTTCACTCCTTATCGTCAACTCGTCACAACAAACAACTTCACTTTTGGTCTCTATACGAAAATTCTTGTCAAATGATATTTCAACCAGCTGCAAAAATATATATATACGAACTTAGAATTAAATTATCATTCATTATCTATTTCAGGAACCGTTTATTTTGATCAATTTTAACTTAAACCCGGAATTATCGGTTAAACTAAATCCCGGGATAAGGTTAGACCTAATCTTAGCCCCATTGAGTTTCTACTAGTGCAAATATTACTCACTCCTGAGACCTGCTCGTGCAGAAATCGCGACAATATCATTTTTTTTTCTCTAGGATCAACATTTCACAAATATATATTTACCATGTTTTCAGGGGATTTAATTATCCAGTAACAGTTGTGGCCGGAATAATAGTCGTCCGGATAATTGGGACTGGTAATGTAACCTGATGTATCATCCTGTACTCTAGGTTTCTTACTACAAGTCGAATCAACTACAAATAAATATTGAATTGAATTGTTTTATATGTGATTTACTGATTCCATGATAAACTTCTCATTATGAGCTACCTTTTAATATCCTCCAAATCAGTTTAAACCCTTTATAGTTTTCACTGTTGTCTGATCTAAACTGTATATACACATTACCGGTATAGAATAGTGTAGAGGGCGCTGTACTGCCACAATAGTACTTTCCCCTTACTGTAATACAATAATCATAATGATTCTAATATATCTTTATTCATCTCCACTTTTACTAAATAATTATTATATAAATACTGATAAAAGATGAAAGTTAAAAGTAAATACACAAATATAATTCAGAGTTCAGTTTCACTGACAAGATTTAAAACCATTCTAAAGAGTGAAGACTATTTTTGGACTCATGCGAAATTAAATCATGATTTGTTTCGTAAAAAGAAAATAATGAAGAACGTAATTCGATTCTTACTCTCTATATAGTCAACGCAATACCCGTTATGTTTGGGCTGCAGGTCGAATGTTTCAAACGATATTTTCAGTATCTGAAATAAAAATAATTTAGATTCATCGTTATTGAAATGTGTTCGCACCATTCTAACTGGTTGTAATCATTAAGGGTTAGCCCTATTGATAATGAGTGATGTAATGTAATAGTTAAACAGTTCAGCACCCGATTGTCAGGTTCAAAGAGAAAAATATAAGTTCCGTTCCAAACTCGTACAAAATGTGCTGACAAAAATATTCTTCCTAAAGCCCGGCGCAAACCTGTGCGATCGATCGTATGATTGCTTCATCACATGGTTTTATCGCTTCGCCGTAAAGGTATGCGGTGGCATCCGGAGCCGATTACATCGCATCATCGCAACAAATCAAACATGTTCGATATTTTCGCATGCCATTTTTCCGTGCTATCAAAATCGTAAAGGTCTGCGGGCTACGCTGCCGATTTTCCGAACGAAGTTTTTTTTAGTAGCTTTTAGAAGTTTTTAGGGGATGATGCAATTTTCATTGTGTCATCGCATGCGATGATATGATGATCGCAAAGGTGTGCGCACCCGGTTTAACAGTGAATATTTCTCACTCTTGAGATTCACAATTTCCTGTGTTTTATATTTACCGTGTTTACAGGTACCGGAATCATCCATAAACAGTAATGGTTGTAACGATAACTGTCCGGAAACCCCGGACTAGTGATGTACCCTGATCTACCGGTCTGTTCTCTATATGACCGACTACACGTTGAATCTGTGTTCTTGTCTGCTAATATAGAAAAAATATCAATGAACTTATACAGAAACTGCTGCCGCCTGATATCATGGCGCGGAAATACTATCAAAATTAAAGCAGCAAATTAATTTTATTCAAAATTCTGTCTCATTTCACAACACATTTTATAGACATACGGCGCTGACTATTAGGGGTTAAGGTTAGGTTGAGGGCTGGTAAAAGATTCCGACTGTATTTGACTGTGCCACGGTGGTCTAGTAGTAAGTAACTGTGCCAGCGCTCGCAGGCCTCAGTTTCAATACTGTTCTATTTTCTCTCCGCTGTATTTTCTGTACACATTTTTAAAGTCGCGCACCTCAGTGCGCATGCGCGGTGTAAATTAGCCAATCAGAGCGAGTTATCGGCAAAATAGTGTTTACAGGAATAATTATGCTACGTCGGTGAATCATCGCTCGCCCCCAAAAACCTGACCTGGTCTGAATAAAGATGGCCGACTAGCGGCCATTATTCTTCGCTGAAATCCGCACTTTAACACATTCTAAAAATTTTTAAGGGAAATTTTAAAGATGCTTTGATCAGTTCATCTTTCTTACATTTGTATCTCCCAAGCGCCGATCGGCTTACGAAATAGGTCGGTCGGCTGTGTGTGATCGTTTTGTTCCCAAAAAGGTCGACTGATTTTGGTTTCACCTTTTGCTCTACGATCCTAGACACTAGGTTCGCGGTGTAATTTATGCCTGAATTCAGAGACCTTCATCTATTCCTCGCTTGCAAGGGTTTGATTCCCTACCGCTAACACAAACCCTTCAATCGACTACTATATTGCCTATGCTTTATTGAAATAAAAGAATTGCCCATGAAAACTGCTTGCTACAGGTCCGGAACAACGGGTCATATTGGCCATTTACTGAAGTAGAAAGTCACAGTTTTAACTGCTGTCAATGTGTAATGTATAAATGCGTCACGTCAAAATCTAATCTATTAATAGATTTACAATCAACTTCCTATTTGATGTGATATATACGAATATGTGCTTGAAATCATTGAGAAAAATCATTTCAATCTATTTTGAATCTTGTGTTAAAATTAGCAGGACTGCAACCTATAAAAACTGCCATCAGTAACAAACTGAATTTTCTATTGAAATATGAAAGACAATTAATCAGTAATCGACAGTAAGACCCTCAGTAACATCTTTCATATTTCTGTTCAAATTAATCAGTAATCAACAGTAAGACCCTCAGTAACATCTTTCATATTTCTGTACAAATTAATCAGTAATCAACGGTAAGACCCTCAGTAACATCTTTCATATTTCTGTTCAAATTGATCAGTAATCAACAGTAAGACCCTCAGTAACATCTTTCATATTTCTGTACAAATTAATCAGTAATCAACGGTAAGACCCTCAGTAACATCTTTCATATTTCTGTACAAATTAATCAGTAATCAACGGTAAGACCCTCAGTAACATCTTTCATATTTCTGTTCAAATTGATCAGTAATCAACAGTAAGACCCTCAGTAACATCTTTCATATTTCTGTACAAATTAATCAGTAATCAACGGTAAGACCCTCAGTAACATCTTTCATATTTCTGTTCAAATTAATCAGTAATCAACAGTAAGACCCTCAGTAACATCTTTCATATTTCTGTACAAATTAATCAGTAATCAACGGTAAGACCCTCAGTAACATCTTTCATATTTCTGTTCAAATTGATCAGTAATCAACAGTAAGACCCTCAGTAACATCTTTCATATTTCTGTACAAATTAATCAGTAATCAACGGTAAGACCCTCAGTAACATCTTTCATATTTCTGTTCAAATTAATCAGTAATCAACAGTAAGACCCTCAGTAACATCTTTTATATATCTGTTCAAATTAATCAGTAATCGACAGCGAGACCCTCAGTAACATCTTTCATATTTCTGTTCAAATTAATCAGTAATCGACAGTAAGACCCTCAGTAACATCTTTTATATTTCTGTTCAAATTAATCGGTAATCGACAGTAAGACCCTCAGTAACATCTTTCATATTTCTGTTCAAATTAATCAGTAATCGACAGTAAGACCCTCAGTAACATCTTTTATATTTCTGTTCAAATTAATCAGTAATCGACAGTAAGACCCTCAGTAACATCTTTCATATTTCTGTTCAAATTAATCAGTAATCGACAGCAAGACCCTCAGTAACATGTTTCATATTTCTGTTCAAATTAATCAGTAATCGACAGCAAGACCTGCAGTAACATCTTTCATATTTTTGTAAGCATCAAATCAAATCAGTATTTCTCTGGATAAAGAAGTAACAAATACTGAAAATCTAGAACAGTTCACAGTTCTGTATTAGTTCATCTTCGATGATTTAATCCTAGAATCATAAACTCAAGTGGAACTATGGAACTGGATGCTGATAATTATTAATCTAAATCTTTGAATAAAAGGATAGAGCCTGCACCAGTGGGGGGAGGGTTTATGAAGAGAGGATGCTACAGTATCCTATCACAACCATGGAGGAGGGCGTGTTACAGGGATCCACACATCAGATATACTTGCAGTCTTCTATATCGTCTTCGGAGCCTCTGGCAATTTGAAAATTGATCATCAAACCCGACCCCAAATTTAATCATTAAGTGTATAAAATAAATCCTGGACCTTCGTAATCTGAATTGAAATACTCTATGATAAAGGAACGATGACTGATATCTACCAGAATCTATTTATCACCTTGCCTTCCTTGTAAATGGTCTCTATTTTCGAAATAACTTAAAGCCCGGCGCACGCAAGTATTGGAGTCATCGAATCAACCTTTTTTGATCTCGTGACAAGTCGGGCAGCAGAGTTTTGGATAAGCCGCAACTTTTTTTTATATTGTACAGACTTGTACCAAGTAACAGACTATTGCAGTAATCAAGTCTAGAAAACAATGAACTAATCTTTCTGTGATTGGATTATTTAAAAAATGTCTAATTTTGCCTATTTTGTAAAGACCAAAAGAAGCTGTCTTGCAGACTTGTTTAACATGGTGATCCATGGTCATATTGATGTCAAAATAATCACCCAGATTCCGTACCACTTTGCTAGGATGTATTGCACAATCTCCGATTTGTATAAACTCTAAAAACTCTGATCTACTTTTTCTTTGAGATTTTGAGGTAAAAACCATTAATCATTAGGTCATTAGACAGTAGATCATTAGACAGTAGATCATTAGAACATTGAACAGTTCATCATAGTAGTGTTACATAACAGTAACATAACAGTTCATCAGTAGATCATTAGACAGTAGATGATTAGACAGTTCGTCATTAAATCATTAGACAGTAGATCATTAGAACATTGAACAGTTCATCATTAGATTATTAGACAGTTGATCATGAGTGGAAAAGGATAAAACAATGATATTATAAATAAAAAATTATAAATAAAATATTATAAATTAAAAAAAATAAATAAAATAAATAAAATAATAAATAAAAATAATTAAAAAAATAATTAAAAAAAAAGATCATTGGGCAGTTCATCATTAGATCATTAGACAGTAGATGATTAGACAGTTCATCATTAAATCATTAGACAGTAGATCATTAGAATATTGAACAGTTCATCATTAGATCATTAGACAGTTGATCATTAGATCTTGGACAGTAGTTGGAAGCTAGAACTTTACTTCGGGTTTGAAAAACAGTATTGTTACTATCATAAGATCATTAGACATTTAAATAACTGGAACATGAAACAACAAACAACGGATTATTAGAACATTAGACATCAGATTAGACAGTTGATAATTGCATTTTAAAATATGGATCAAAACCTCTCCTTATTGTCTATAGTTCTAGATTATCTGTGACTTGCATCTGAATACATCAATTAATTAAAAATGATGTAGATAATAAGGAGAGTGCCTCCTAGGTCGTCGGAGCGTTGAATCAAACGTGAGAATGAATCCATTGACATCGATCGCCCAGAGATATTGATATAAATATGCGCTTACCAAGAGAATTCCCGACGTATAAAAATACAGCGACTACAAACAAACTCTTCATCGACGCCATATTGAGACTTATCGATACTAAACAACTAACTGTGAACCACTAACAAAAACTGTGTTTATATAATATTCACACGGACATCGATATCATCAACTTTATAAATCAGAAAACTGCGTCGCACTGTGCGTTAAACTATCAGGACACCAACGTTTTTATATGAAAATTTCACTTCCTTCTACAAAAAACATGTCCATATAAGGAAGAATCATCGTTTAACAACTATCAGGGCGGATATTAATAAATTAGACGAGAAGATTCACAATATTTGTGTATGATGATGATGATGAGAAATCCCACCAGGGATCATTCATTTATTACGTACGCATAAAATTTGACTTTATCAACCCCCCCTCCCCCTCTGTACGCAAAATCAGCCATTTTTTCATATACATTAAGCATTACAGTACGCAACTGCACTGACCCCTCCCCCTCCCCTAATGCGTACGTAATAAATGAATGACCCCCAATAATGAAGCTAAGATTGAAAAATTCGTTGAACTTCACATTTGAATTGGAAGTTGATGGAAAAATCCCATTTTTAGATGTGTGCATTCATAATTATTTGTCGTGTTTGAAATTCTCAGTTTATAGGAAACCCACTCATTCTGGATCCTACTTGCATTATTTTCCCTTTACCGCTTATAGCATAAAACTCGGTGTTGCTCGGCGATTATTTCTTCGCGCTTTTAGGATTTGCGACCCCCTTTTTCTCGATGATGAACTCACCCAGATCAGGAATTCCCACGGATCACGGATTCTATGACACAAAAAATGGAAGGGTGGCAGGAGGGAAAAAAATTTAAAAAAAATTTTTCCAAAAGACCTTGTCAAAAAGTGGAAGGGTGAAGGGGAAAAAACAAACAAAAAATAGAAATTTTCCCATTTATTGCCTGCTATTATGGGATATCCTGGAAATATAAAAGAAAAAATATAACTTGAAAACGGGGGTGAGAAAAGGGCCCAGAGGGTTAGGTTTAGGGATCCCTTCACGGCTAGGGGAGGTTGGGGTAAACCTTCAGACGATTTGCGATCATCTCAGAGATTGAGATCTCGTTTTTGAATGAGAAAACTGCGTTGTATCAGTGCATAGGAGACCATCATTTTTTGGCAGATAATTTCACTTCCTTGTACGAGACGTTATTTTGTGAATGACCCGGGATCATTATCTCTCTCTCTCTTCTATTGACGCACTCTGATTAACTATTGGAAACTAGAACACATAATCGTCTCTGATTGAAATATCAAGAGGGGTAGGTCTGAGGGGTAGGACCAGGAGAAGTCATATATACCCTAGGGGAGGTTAGGGTAAACCTTCAGACGACTTGCGATCATCTCAGAGATTGAGATCTCGTTTTTGAATGAGAAAACTGCATTGTATTATAGCATAGGAGACCATCATTTTTTGGCAGATAATTTCACTTCCTTGTACGAGACGTTATTTTGTGAATGACCCGGGATCATTATCTCTCTCTCTCTTCTATTGACGCACTCTGATTAACTATTGGAAACTAGAACACATAATCGTCTCTGATTGAAATATCAAGAGGGGTAGGTCTGAGGGGTAGGACCAGGAGAAGTCATATATACCCTAGGGGAGGTTAGGGTAAACCTTCAGACGACTTGCGATCATCTCAGAGATTGAGATCTCGTTTTTGAATGAGAAAACTGCATTGTATTATAGCATAGGAGACCATCATTTTTTGGCAGATAATTTCACTTCCTTGTACGAGACGTTATTTTGTGAATGACCCGGGATCATTATCTCTCTCTCTCTCTTCTATTGACGCACTCTGATAAACTATTGGAAACGGGATACACCCATAATACCTCCACCCATAATACCTCCGCCTAAAATCCCACACCCAGAATCCCTCCACCCAGAATACCCTCATATGTGTCCAAAATACCTCCACCCAGAATTAAAAAAGATACTATAATAAAGAAGTTTCCAGTTTCTAGGCGCCATTTTGTGGCGGTCCCTCGAGGTCGCCATTGTTGCGATAATTTGCGCTCATTTTTGAAACAAAAGTTTAGATTGAATATCATATAGCTCTGCAGTCCCTTGATTAACTTGATTTATACACCGCTATGAAGGAAATGACATCTAGATTTTTCCTAGTGATTCTAAAATATTTTGACTGCAACAATTGGGAGCAGTAATGATATTAAACCAGGGACCGCATATTTTAACCGCGCGTCAAAAAAATCGCAAAGTTCATGCATTTTAAAATATCTAAGTATCTGGTAAAGCTATCTTTCTCATTTTTTCTATGTTTAAAGAACATTATTTGCAGTTTTGGCCTGCGTTGAAATTTTTCAAATATCTTTCCTGACGACTGATCTGTGACCGCTTGAGTTTGAGATTACGCGCCGCGGGAATTTTCCACTGCGCACCGCCGTGTCACTGAACATGGAAATATGCGAACGAAATCGCTAAAAGTTCATATCGTTTTCATGGATACATAACGGTTTCGTAAGATTTACCAAAAATCGGGAAGAAAGATAATTGCTGCGTAAATGGCTGTCAAAATAGAAGAGATAAACCAGATGAACAGAGCGCACGTAAAACGTTTGCAGTTCCATCGACCACCGGTCCCTGGTTTAATATCATTACTGCTTTATTCTATTATTTTAAAAGTACCACCAATATTAACTATAATACATTTATAGGATCATATATAATGTATAACAATATATATATATATATATAAACCTATACTGAATAATAATTGAATAACAATTAATGACAATGAAATGTTCACTTCCAATTAGTTATGGCTGGGAAATTTACAAATCGACCCAATTTGAACAAACAAGGAGATAGGGATTGTAGAATATTAATTAGTTCACCTCATGTCTTTAATCTGATACTAGATTTCTCTGGAAACAATTCAATATTTAGATTATAGAATATTGATTAGTCCTATAATCTAAGAAAACAATGTACTACATTTCGGTTTACACAATGAATTCAGTTTATTTCCATTTAACTGCAACAATGATCTTCGAACAATATACTGAAATCAACATTATACTTTGTTAACTGCTTTTAAACTACAGAACTTTGGTTTATTTGAATATGGCCTGTAAATTCAAACATGGATGGGGACAAATTCTAAAAATTATATTACTAATAGGTTCCTAATTTTTGTCCTTCAGGCATAAACCCATTAGATCTAGGGCCTGGAGATATTTTGGAAACATATGAGGGTATTCTGGGTGGAGGGATTCTGGGGGTGTGGGATTTTGGTTGGAGGTATTTTGGGCGAAGGTATTATGACAAGGATTCTGATTGGAAACTAGAACGCATAAAATTGAGAGAGGGTTAGATTTAACTTTGTCATATACATCGGGTTTGTCTAAAAGAGATTTACATTATAATCATCAAGATCGAAGAAAATAATTTCTCCACCTTTATCCAGTTTTGAAATTCTAACGGATATTAATTTTTGGAGTTTTTGAAGAGCGAGGCAATGGGGTAAAAATAACTCGTTTTGAGTTTGAAACAAATCAGCTGAATGTTCATAAATATGACATTATACGTTTTTGAATGAAAAAACTGCGTTGTATTATAGCATAGGAAACCATCGTTTTTTGACAAATAATTTCACTTCCTTGTACGAGACGTTATTTTGTGAATGACCCGGGATAATTATCTCTCTCTCCTCTATTGACGCAATCTAATAATAAACTTTTGAAAACGAGAACACATAATCGTCTCTGATTGAAATATCTAGAAGGATAGGGGCTTGAAGGTGGGCAGATAATTGAACATAGCTTCCTTATATCATAGTCGATATTGCCAAAAAATGAATGATAAATTGAGAGATTTTTATATGTATAATAATCAATTTCGATTCCTGCTCGAGTTGCGTGGTTTCAAAATGCTTCACAGATATATTTGCATTTTCTAAAACCCTTTCGAATTAATTCGCGTTATTACCAATTTTCCTCAGGGCGAGAATCAATCTGCGAGGTCCAAACAGTCGACTTATTTCCCACTAAATCAACACGAGTTTCCATTTAATACTTATTGGCTTTCATTAGTTCATTAATTAGACGCGGTTATTTTCTAATCATATTTCTACTATCATCCATTCTATCTTTATACTAGTTACATTAAGTGTATAGAATAAATCCTGGACCTTCCTAATCTGAATTGAAATACTCTATGATAAAGGAAGGATGGCTGGATATCTACCAGAATCTATTTATCATCTTGCCTTCCTTGTAAATGGTCACTATTTTCGAAATAACCTAAAGCCCGGCCCACGCAACCGCTCGGCAACCGGCGACAGAAATCGCTCGTCGTCGAGAGGATTTACTCCGCGTCGCGCCCCAATATCAAACATGTTTGATATTCATGCGCGGATCCAGACTATCGCACATGCAGCACGTGCGGTAGTCGCAGTTTTCAAATGCCCTCGAAAATTTTTGTTTCGGGAAAAAGTAAATAAAAAGGCACACAATTTGTGAGCCATAAAAAAATAATTACCTTTCTGTACTAGGACTAAAGCAAAATGTGAATGGAAATAAATTGACCGAAATCATAAAAGGCAATCTAAGGCATTTTCCTTTACCCAAAAAGGCACTATTCTAAAAGACACATCATTGTTGCTCTATAAATATAATCGAATCTAAAAAAGGCACAAGCAAATTGAATGTTAACACAAGTTAAGTGGCATGATACCAATAAATGGCACTCAAACTCAAACTCGCTCGCTAGGCATTAATACTGGCCCTTTTCAAAGTTGGTGCCCTTTTTTCACTGTGCTGTAGTCAGCGAATGGCTCTGGATCCGCGCCTGATATTGGGAAATTGCGGTCGTGTGCGCGCTGCAGCTGGAAACGCCCGTCGACAAGCGAGTCATCGACTAGCCAATGAATGAGCGAATAATTATCACGTGATACTTTGCGGTCTGAAGCGCGCATAAATGATAAATGATGGCTGTATAATAAAACACCCGCATCTATTAGAATCATCATCTTGTCACATTTCACACTAGCTGCGCCTTCCTTGTATATTGTCACTATTTTGGGAATGATACAAGAGATCATTGTCTCTGAAGAGCTTTTCCAAAAAACCCTCGGAAATATTATCTCAATTTTGCTGCCTTGCTTTTTATTCTAATCATTCGGATTAAACTAAAGAACGTTTTTGTTTAAACAAACTTTCAATTTTGAAATCGAAACTTCATCATTTTTTTGATAATTCTTTTTCTTTCTCTGCTAAACCATAATTAACTTCCAACTGTTATAGCAATCAAATAAACTATAGATTTCTACACATAACCATAACTATATCAGGAGCTGCAGATGCTGAAAGATTGGCTAAGAGTTAACCAGTCGATAGTTGACATAAGTCGCGATCACACGGAGACGATTTGCCTCGGGCCAAATTGGCACGGATCAGGCTCGGGTCAAATTGGCACGGATCAGACCCGAGTCAAATAATACAAACCAGATAATACAACAGTAATTTCATGCTAAACAGTTCCTGGAAATTTCTGGAAAGACTCAAAAGTTTTCCAGAAAATTTCACCCTTTCGATATAGGCCTACTTATCGGTTATGATCTCTGCTCGCAAACCTGGGTCGCAAAAAAAAAACTACGTTCACCCGAATTCAGATTATATTTATAACTCAACATTACAAACCCTCATATGATATAAGAGCGCATTTAAAGAACTTCTTAAAAAAGCTACGTCCGGGATGTTTAATGCGGCGACAATCGCCTATATTTAAAACAAGATGATGGTGTAACCACGCGTAGCCACTAAGACCCAACTCTAGTAGCCGAACTCAATCCAGCAAATTCTGAGAGTTTGTTACCGTTTTATTTCCAAACTCAAACCCGCATCGTACCTTAGAAAAGTCGATGATATTTTTTTCTATTTTTTTGGAATTAATTCTAATTACTAATTTGCACGTAGATATTTCGTTATTACTAAACTAGAAATATTTGTTAATAGAAATTTTTAAAACTAGGATAATATAATTTCTGATGCATGTATCGCGCGTGTTGCTTGCTGAGTCACAGAATGACGTCATTTTTGACGTGAGTAGCTAACTAAAAGTCACCGATTATCCAAGGCGAATATTCGGAAAAACGCCGCGGAGAATTTGACGATTGAAACTAATCAAGTTTTCCGACGTAAGAATATCGCAGGTTCAAACACGCGTTCAATGCAGAGTTTTCCCGCAAAACCCGAGTTTTAGAAACATCGCATTTTTGCTGGTGTAGACAGTAAACCGGGATAGGTACCGGGTCTTGAGCGTTAAACACCTACGGAGTGAATGATATAAAATCACCGGTGTTAGATATATTGCTAACTCATACTATTCCTGTTTTCAGGTGGTAGAATAAGCAAGTTTTCGCGGTAAATTGGACAGAAACGGATCGGGCCATTAACCTGTGTTTGAGATAACCGGAGACATTTAGATGGATGGACTCGTCTTACAGCAGTTATCAGCGGGAAACACGAATAACCAGTTTTCAGAGTAGAATTCCGAGGTGTAGATTCATTCTATGATATTGAGCCCCAGAATCCAAATTTAGAATTCTGGAGAAACTTTCGATCTGCAATATTTCATCAGAACCTAACCGCACTTTCAGGGTTAACGATGATACATTTGATGGATTTACAAATATCCGCTATTTCTGATACTTGTGTGAAATAAGCTTCAGAATAACATAGCATACGAATATTAGTGTTCCGTTTATGAGGATTGGTTTATGTTTCTAAGGATTATCTGGTCGAGGTTGTTCCAGGATTGACAGTAGTTCCAATTTCATGTAGTCATAACGTGGCTCATTTCATATCATTCTGTAGTTCAGTTTTCTCACTTTGTTTCTAGTCTCTTTCTAGTGTCTGTAAATCTTACTGTGAAGTTGTCACTTGCAGTGTATTTTTATGAGTGTTCTCAAACAGTGGATCATTTAGTGAGTTGAATTGACTGTAGACGGCAGCACTAGCTGGTTAACGCATACATATCTCAAAACATCCTACAAACCAGTTTAATAAATTCCATCAAAATAGGATTAGATGTTTATAGATCCCTCTAATAGTTGATATATTGTAAATAGTGGATGTTTGTATCATTAACAACTTTGTTATATTTTATCGAGAAAAGTTCCTAATTCCTAATACATTATTTTACCTATTCCGTTCACTCATAACATTATAATTTTATTGGCGTTTACTGTTAAAATTTGAATTTCTGGCGATTTGTTTACAAATATTTTCACGAATTAAGAGAAAAATAAAAACATTTCAATGAAAAACATAACAAGGTTATTTACAATATATACAAATACATGTACTATTTACTAAAACACACGACAGACAGAAGGATAGAGATTAGACTGGTTGCCGGTCTCTTATTACCGATTAGATTTATACAATTAAACCAGTCTTACCTGTGTTTGAGGAGATTGAGATCCACTTACGTCCAGCACTATTCACAGAAGGCGAAATCAATTGACAGATTAAACGTCTGAATGAGTTGTCAATCATAAATCAAACTCCGCCTAAAATAGAAAATCATACATAACACAATAAGAAGTGTTAACACACGAGAGAGGGCCGTAATCTGGCGTGGACGTGTAATTTTTAAAATCTTTTTTTCAACCCGCTAAGCGCCACGCAGGGCATTAAAAGCGGGTTCGACGTTTCTTTCTCCCGATGGGGTAGAGACCGGAGAAGAACCTTCGACCGATAAACTCTGTCGCCACCGGGGTTTGAACCCATAAACCCTGGATTGACGAGACCAGTGACCGGCGGCTTAAACCAACTCGGCGACTGCGTCGCTTGTATCATTCCTCGTGTTTGTGGTCATTCGTAGAATTACCATCAAACTTCTCCTTATACGGGTAAGTCTCAGTTGTAGATCAGGCAATACCCGAGGTTAATCAATAAGAGTAGAATCCAATGACAAATGAATTGATAGCTTAAAAGTTAATCTAAAATATTAGAAATATTTCGGGTTTCTTCGGTCTGAAAATGCATATTTCTAGACTGAAGAAGGATCTTAGGAAACACCTGCAATATTTCTAATATTCTAAATAAACTCTTTAGGTATCAATTCATTTATTGTGTAATTTTACGGGTAAGTCTTGTTTAATTGTATAATTCTACTCATTTCCACGATTCACACGCAATTCTACGAGATTTCGAATGAAAAATTCATTTCGTCGATGAATAAAAAGTCCGTACCGACTACAGTTGTGCAGATCCTCGCCAGAGTATTCTCAGAAGTTCCGATCATCGGCTTATTATAAAACTGTGCAAACGTGTCTTCGCAGTACGACCATCTGAAAGTGTTCGCGTCGAGCTGCTTCAACAGCTGAAGCAACCGCTGCCCGAGTTGAATGACTCCCACATCTAGAAGTATCAGTTCCTGTATCCGACACAACATCTTTCATTCATGACGTATATATTGTGTCTCTCGATACCCCGGCATCAGGCTCGATACGACCTATAAATAATTGATCACAAAAACCGGCTCGATTTTTAGCAGACGACAGTCAAATAGAACTCAAAATTAGCGGACGACAGTCAAATAGAACTCAAAATTAGCAGACGACAGTCTAATAGAACTCAAAATTAGCAGACGTCAGTCAAATAGAACTCAAAATTAGCAGACGACAGTCAAATAGAACTCAAAATTAGCAGACGACAGTCTAATAGAACTCAAAATTAGCAGACGACAGTCAAATAAAAATCAAAATGAACTGATTCAAATTGTCCTAGAGTCACAGATCCTGTAAGTTACCTCTCACACGCCACACGTCAGCAGGCTCTGCATCTCGAGATCAATTTCTTCCTGCAAGGTTAAACGTGAACTCGATTATTACACACCTCGCGATACAAGACCTGAGTAGTATATATTAGACAACTCGAGAAGAACGCCCTACTTTCCCGGTTCCTTGAAACAAATCCGTGTTTAATGAATCAGTTTAGTTCAACTGTTTAGATTTATTTTACTATCAATCAATCAATACGCTCTGTTAGGAGCTGAGTTAGAGAGCTACTGTAGTTAACCTTAGTCTGATTTGTGAACAAATTATATTTTATCGAAGCCAGTGAAAAGAACAACATTCGAATAGATCGTTTAGAACCAATCACACTGACGTCTCCGGCTTTCCTGGAACCAGGGCAGGTTCAAATCCCAGAAAAAAGGCCATTTTCAAGGGGCACACAGGAGCCTCGAAGCCCCTAAGAGGGTCGGGGAATTTTTCGAATTTTAAAAGCCTCAGTCGCTAGAAGCCGTTTCCTGCATTCTGAACCTTGGAATATGAACAAGTTACTCACCACTTACACCGCTATTGTCTGTGTCTCCGTCAGAAAACTTTTAAACTGAAGCACCCCGAGGAGGATGATCATTCTGTATCGCTTGCTGATTGTGAACAGTATTGAGATCATTTGCCGGTTGTATCAGAAGTGTAATAGGATCAGCAATATGATTTGGCTGTGGTCGATTGTCAGATGATTGTGGAATTGGATTATCGAAACATCAGACGATTGTGGAATTGGATCATCAACATGATTTGGCTGTGGTCGGTTGTCAGATGATTCTTAACTGAAATTATAAATAAACTAGAATTGTAAAAAAATCTTTGAAGTTAGGCTAAAAAGAAAATTGATACCTTGTTTCTCTGCTCTACTGAGCAGATAACTTGACCCGGCCGGCCGCCTATCTACCCTGTACATTACTTTTTTTTTGAAATTGTGATTTTACCATCCAGCCGCTATAGAAATGAACTGTTTACATATTTTACAAAAATGACCCGACCGCTGTGGAGAAATATTAAGGTGCTATCATTTTTGTTTAGCCTCATCTAAAAAAACCGATTCATGTAATTTCATTCGAAAGTAAGGGGAATCTTTTAATAAGAAAGGCAATTGACCGGGATGAATTACTACCTAAAGACCCTGTATTAATGGACGACACATATCGACAATCAGAAGGTTTAGGATCTTAAAATCTAAATACTGAAGACAGCATGATTTTATTTTGTAATTTTCCGCAATGTGAATGTCAGTAAAACGGCTGCTGCAGAAAGAGGCGTCTAATGGGATGAATTGAGGCAAAACTAGAGGCGCGTGATGGGACAGTGAGCCTCACGAGGGGAACTTTCCAGAAGTGACAACTTTGAAGGGAATATAAATCAGTGTTGAAACTAAGCTTAAAACAAAACAAATGCATTATCATTTAGTTATTATTATTAGTATTAATATTATTGCCAGGTTTATGTTTCTAAACTGATTAATGTCATGAAGATGCTATTATGAATTTAAGAGGCCAAGTTTGATTTTCAGCTATTCTCTTTATGAAATTGATAACAGATAAAATGGTATTTTTCATCGGAATTTAAATCAATTTGCGATCTAGCCTAAACTTTGCCCGCGAGTGCTACGAATGTAATGATCTTTACATTTTTAGTCTATCTCCACGAGTTCAGGAGATATTGAAGTTTGTTTCTATGAAATATTGCCTTCTTAAGATCATTATTGTATTGAAACGTGAAGTCGACACTTTTCGCCGAAATTTTCAAACTTCAGATCGCGATATCTCGAAAACTACCGAAGATATTTCAAAAATGTGAAAAGCATATCGTTATTCGAGCCCACCCTGTTCTGACTAGTTTTATTTCGGTAAGATTGGAGCTATCTGAATTTTTTACAGAGGCTAGAACCACAGGGGCTCGTTACGATAGCTGGGGGTCCAAAATCAAAGATTTGACCCAGTATCCTAGGTACCACCTATAAAAAAAGAAAAGGGAGCTAACATTTTGACATACAAGAATTGACCTTCTCATTTCAACCCCTCATAACTTCGTAACCGATCGACCGATTTACACGAAATTAGATTCGTTTCATTCCCAAGAGGTGCCTTTTTCGTTTGAGACCTTCCCCGATGAAATCGGACCGGAGACGCCCGAGAAATCACGACTCAAATCCGAAAAAACGGGTCAAAATATCCAAAGCCGGAATTACTAGGACGGCTTGAAGTGCTCAATTTCCGACGAAAAACGATGATTTGACGCGGTTCCCGGACGTTAATCTTCACATATCATACATCGCTGGAAAGCTTATGAACTGACCTTATTGAAAGACGCGTTTATTTGATAATCCGTTCCGATACCCGCGACTGGCGAGCTGATAATCCAGATTGATGCGATAAATACGATTTCCAAGTGTATTCCGGCCGCCATTAACTGCGTGACGTCATGAGAAATCCCAGCATGCAACGCTAGATAATTGACATATTCAGTCGACCAATCACGTATCGCGAATTTATCAGTCCTCAGAGCCCGTGACGTCACACCCTCAATGGCGGTTCAGTGACGCTTAAAGTGCGTATTTATCGGTTCGGTGCGTATTATCACCTCGCTTGTCGCCGGTTTCGGAACGGATTATCAAATAAACGCATTTTTCAATAAGGTCAGTTCATAAGCTTTCCAGCGATGTATGATATGTGAAGATTAACGTCCGGGAACCGCGTCAACTCATCGTTTTTCGTCGGGAATCGACTACTCCGAGACGTCCTAGTAATTCCGGCTTTGGCTATTTTGACTCGTTTTTTCGGATTTGAGTCGTGATTTCTCGGGTGTCTCTTATCCGATTTTGTCGCGGAAGATCTCAAACGAAAAAGTAACCTCTTAGGAATGAAACGAAACCAATTTCGAGCGAATCGGTCGATGGGTTACGAAGTTATGAGCGATTGAAATGAGAAGGTCAATTCTTGTATGTCAAAATGTTAGCTCCCTTTTCTTTTTTTATAGGTGGTACCTAGGATACTGGGTCAAATCTTTGATTTTGGACCCCCAGCTATCGTAACGAGCCCCTGTGGCTAGAACAGAGACCAGCAATTAGTCTAGAAAATCAAAATCTATCGTTTATTTTATCATCACTAAACGATGACGCAATATTACTAGTGACACCTAGCGGATTCAACAGAAGTCAGCGGCTCTGACAGTTCTATGAATAGTCTATATGTACACGTGGCGATTTGAACACAGACTACACTGGACATTAAAATAGTGGATAAAAAGCGTCTTTCTTGCAAAATTGACGGGGAAAATGCTGATGTTTTTACATGTCGCTGTTGCATCGACTTGTTCCTTGTCTCATGCCGAAGCGAGCGGTCTTTAGTCGGCAGTTTTTATCTGAAAATCATGATTTTATGCGCAGCGACACAGAAACAAAACAAATCGGCGCCATCCATTTCCGACTGGTTGCCTGATGACCCATCCAATGAAGTTCTAGACTGGTTACCGGTCTCTATAGAATTAGACTGGTCGCCGGTCCTAACTTTCGAGCCGCGAGTGGTACTGGTTTCGATCATATCTTTTCCCGTAGATCAGTAAACGCAACTTCAATCCTTCAAATGTATTTAAATTAACTCTAATATCAGGATCTCGTGTGTTAATTAATTCACTTTATTTAATTTCGCTCTGATCTAGGTAGAATTCATGTTAAATGTTGTGAACTATGGAAGACCTCAGACGACATACAAGATATGAGATATAACATACGAGATATGAGATGCAACATACGAGATACGACATATGACATACGAGATACGACTTATTTACAGTATGGGTGTCCGTCCGCTAGCGCCACCGCAGTGTATGTTTTTTCAATATTTACTGCATATAAATCGTTTAACATGGTGACGCGTACAGTCATCGTCAATTATATGAAAACCAACATAGTCAACATTTTATTCAAACCAGAAATAGATTTCTTTTGGATAATGGACACCTGGACCGGACACAACGATATTAGGCCATACTGTGAACACCCTGGACTAGGCGCGCCGCCGGCCGTTCCTCTCCCGCGGGCGACGAAAAGTTTTTCAAATCACAAAACTAAAAAGATATCAAACTGTTCAAGTTCATAATATTATGCTATTTCTTGTCTTCCTTTGGTCTTAAAACGGCCTGGTGTTCAGGAGCCGGGGTTCCGGTTACTCAATGCCTGCAGAAAAAATAACTACTGTTCACCGCCCGCCGTAACCGCCTGCTTTTCTGCATCAGAAATCAAAATTCTAAAAAAAACTCCGCAGCCGGAAATCCCGGCCCCCTTGTACCCCTCATCCGCTGTTTGACACCCCTGCCTGAGTTCTTGAATCCCAAACAACCTGGGAACCCGTACATCGCCCTGGTATCCAGATTAAGAACTCCCGTGCTCTCTCTCAAGGTTTGAAATCCCCAGCTAAATTCCATCCCTATCGAGCTACTGGGGCAGACTGGTGAGTCCACTAGACCAGCCATTGAGAGTCGAGACTGGCCAGTTTTCGCTAACCGCCAGGGCAGTATGCGGTACTGTCTTTCTGAAGCCATAGTCTGGGGTCCTCCCCTGAAAATTTGTTCAATTTAGGTACTTGTGTATTCTGAGTGCTTTTTGGCTATCTTTCTTTTCTGACATCTTTCATGAAAAGGGCCAATGGCTGAATCTGAATAACTTTCATAATCGGAGAATCCAATTTAAGATCATTCTTATCAATTGTCATGGTCAGTTTTAAAACTGTTTATTGACAAAAGTACAGGACCCACATGAATAAGTCTTCAGCAAAACACAACAGCTCTTACATTTGTAAAGATAAGAGATCCATGGAAATATCAAGTAACATTTCTTTAGACCGGGGAATTAGCGGAACACCGGAACGTTGCTCGTATGGTGCGTTTGCACCCGTCGCAAAAAACGTCGTGATAAATGAAATCAGCTGGACTAGGGCCAGGAGCTGAGAGTGATACAATGGAACTCCATTCTGATATTTAATGAATAATTCATTCAATAGATCTATGTTATCTTTAGTATTTTTAATTCATGTCCATGTTTCAATTCATTCGTTGAAATCATAGTACACTAAACACAGATTCCGCGTGTGTCGGACTTTTTTTTAACTCTTTGGTCATCGGCATTCGTAATATACATACATCTTTCATTTTTCATCGAAAACCCTCGATCGAACGCGAAGTTTAAACCCTTGACTAGGCGCAATTCTTAGTGACCACCAATTTGAAGGGGCCATGGCTAACTCTTTTTGAGGGATTTTTGTACACTCAAAAATGGAATTTGAGGCGTTTTTGGTGGATTTAGGGGCTGTAGCCCCGTATTTGGAGCCAACTCGAATCACCGGACCATCGGTGTCTCACACTACTAAGAGTGGCCGCCCACTGATGTCACAGCGAGAAGCCGGTCCCCGGGAGTGGTTGATCGAATATTTTTAAATATTTTTCGTTTCAAATGAAACGTTTTTCGCATATTGATATTCATAGTTAATGTATACGCCACTGCCTGCGCACGTGTCGTAGTATACGCCGCAACGCCGAGTAGATGTTGAAAAATATACACTGCGGTGGCGCTAGCGGACGGACACCCGTACTGTAAATAAGTCGTATCTCGTATGTCATATGTCGTATCTCGTATGTTGCATCTCATATCTCGTATGTTATATCTCATATCTCGTATGTCGTCTGAGGTCTTCCATAGTGAACAGTGATTCACCACTATGAAACTCGTTCTCACATCCGCCTCATATCTTGACTGTCTGGTGCTGCCCGTGCAAATAACGACAGCGGGGAAAACGCGAACTAACGTAATACTCAGATAATAAGATAAAATCCCACTATTACAGATTAAAAGAATTTAAAAACCAGAATTTATTTATTCAATCAAAAATATATAAAAGACACGACGTTTCGATCTCACCCTAGAGATCATCGTCAGGTGACGGTCGTCAATTCTGGTTTTTAAATTCTTTTTAATCTGTAAATAGTGGGATTTCATCTTATTATCCGTTCACCACGTTTGAGTGTGGTTATCGTTCTATAACGTAATACTCGCTTGCCACAAACTTTGAACCTGTCAGCCAGATTAAGCGCCTATACGACAAACGAACTCGTGGTGTTACAGTACATACAGTACCGCCGCAAGTTTGAGGGGACCCGATACATGCAGCAAGTGCAAGAAATTAGTGGAGGGTCTTTTTCGTCTAAACCTCTCACAAACAACAGCATCACCCTAACTCGTGACTAAGATATTTACACTATATACAAGTCTAAACGAGGTCTGTATAGGACATCAACTATGACGCAACGACTATTCGCAGGCAAAACCAAATGGGTAAAGTGACTTGAGCACTTACCGACAAGTATCTTATAGATTTAAGGACGCCCCAAGTTAGGCTATCTCATTGTCTAATACCACTTGGTGTCCCCTGACATGTTGAAAGTTGAAGGTGATGTTTTGCGACAGCTTATGCAGAAGTTTTTCATGAGTGGATCCACTAAGTAAGACCGAGTATGACGTATTTCGCCGTAACCCGAGTTTGAGCAACTGGCCCCTGTTGCCTGTAGAGGGCGATGATAACAGCGGTAAGTTCCCCCCTGTTATTTGTAGGAGAAAAAACGGGTCCGTTTGAGTTGAGAGTTTTGCGGCCCCAATCAATACCAAAACCGGCTTTGATTCCCCGTTTCTAATACATAAGCCGTCGGTGTAAATTTCAGAAATGTCTTCAGGAAATGTATCGAGGATATCGAATGAAGTTTGGTTGACCGGAAATTTGTTCGGGTCGGATTCGCTTGTTTACCGAAGCAGATCCGCTTGATGAAAACGTTGAGGTTTTTCTGTTCACAGGCTTCTGTAAATCGATATTTTTTGTATGGGCATTGTCAAACAAATCGGAGCACGTTTTCGGGTAATAGACCTTTAGACTGTTAAAACCAGTTTTTTTGAAAGCATTTATTTAGCGACTAGTGACTCAAATTGTTCGTGAACGAGCTATCGATTTGTGCCAGTTTGCCACGTCGAACGTTATTATCAATTATCAAATTATCAAAGGTCACCGATAATGTGCTTTCAACAGCGTGATTTGCAGTGTCTATCCTCTAGATATTACCCGTTTGATATCCGACATTTGCAGTGAACTTTACACTTATAAATAAAAACGTTAATATTTCTTAAAATGGTACGTTTTATAACACGATATTTAAAAGATTCAACCGTGGGGCCTTCGTTGTATGTTTGCCGGAAGAGCATTTACAAGCGTGGGACACAGATATTAAAAGCACAGTCGCCAAAAGAACGGTTTGAGACAGGAGGTAATTAATTAGACGGGTGCTATCCTGACTAGAACGAAGAGCCCGTAATTAAGGCTTATAAACTGCACGCCATAACATAAGATAAACAAAAGTAAAACCATGCAAACACTTATAAGAAGAATTTTGAAATGAACACGGGCGGAAATTAGAAGCCAATGAAGCGTAACCAAAGCTGCAGTAACATGGACACATTTTTTAGTTTTTATGATGAGGCGAGCTGCGTTGTTTCGGACTAACTGCAGACGATGAATTCGGGTTGTATTTGCACCAATGAGAAGAGAATCTGCCTAGTCCTAAAAACAAATATTAGATGATGCATTTTACCATTAGAGTACAAATGAAACTTGACAGTTCTACGAAAGGAATTAAAACGTGATCTGTTAGAGAAAGGTTTTCATTTCTAATTTTGTATCATGGAAAAATTGCGCTCAGCAAATAGTAAGACGAAGATTAATATCAGTTCTCAGTGTTATAGATTGTATTCCGGTCATCAGTCCTCAGTGTTATAGATTGTATTCCGGTCACCAGTCCTCAGTGTTATAGATTGTATTCCGGTCACCAGTCCTCAGTGTTATAGATTGTATTCCGGTCACCAGTCCTCAGTGTTATAGATTGTATTCTGGTCACCAGTCCTCAGTGTTATAGATTGTATTCCAGCCACCAGTTCTCAGAGTTATAGATTGTATTCCAGCCACCAGTTCTCAGAGTTAATTGTATTAAGGCCGCCAGTCCACAGGGTTATAGATTGTATTCCAGCCACCAGTCCTCAGTTTTATAGATTGTATTCCGGTCACCAGTCCTCAGTGTTATAGATTGTATTCCGGTCACCAGTCCTCAGTGTTATAGATTGTATTCCAGCCACCAGTTCTCAGAGTTAATTGTATTAAGGCCGCCAGTCCACAGGGTTATAGATTGTATTTGGGCCACCAGTCCACAGGGTTATAGATTGTATTTGGGCCACCAGTCCACAGTGTTATAGATTGTATTCCAGCCACCAGTCCACAGGGTTATAGATTGTATTTGGGCCACCAGTCCACAGTGTTATAGATTGTATTCCAGCCACCAGTCCTCAGTGTTAATTGTATTAGGGCCGCCAGTCCACAGGGTTTGAACTATACTTCCATTGAATGAGTGAACAAACAAATATAGTTTTAAATATGACAGTTTAATCAATATATATATATATATATATATGATCATATATTACTCAAAAATGTGTTTTGCTTTTATTCTATGTATATCTTTTAATCTGTTTTATCGATACGAATAAAGATATTAAAATCGAGATTATCATAATATCGAAAATAGAAACATGTCTTTAAACTCTTAATAGGTTATAAACACTACGGATGTACATACAATTTCATCATAGCTTTAAGCCACGCAAAGAAATACCATTGTTTCTCATCAGTCCTTTTTGGAAAAGTGACGAGGGCGGCAGCACTAGTCGATAGTAGCTTCGTCAGATAAATGGGTTCAAATCCTCCCCAGCTCTCTTTCCTGGGCGCGTCTTGCTGCTCGTGGGCGGCGTCTAAATTCTACACATTTCACAATGTTAATAAGATAAAAATCCACTATCTGATCGGAATAAATCGTGAGTATAGCACCGTAAATCATGGAAGCACTATTTTGATATTCTATGTACAGATATAACTCTTCAGTATAATAGGCCTACTTATATTAATAACTAGAAATAAAAATATAATATATGCTTAGGCAAAACAATACCTCGTTTCTCCTAATCGGCCGGGTCGCTTTTGAAAACTGCAATATTTTTTATCAGATCATTTCAATATTGTCGAGTCTGTTTTTATTGTTAACTTGATCATGATTACAATTTAAATGAAATGTACAGGGTACATAGGTGGAAGGGCCGGGTCACTTTTTTAAGCTCAGCCGAAAATGAGAAACAAGGTATCCATTTTTGTTAGCCTAAATATCACTCACTTTTTCATTTCATATCATGTCGAATATAATGTAGTCTGATTGCTTGGTTCCTACAGTTAGGCCTAAATCAGTTGAAAATTCCCAAGATTTTCACGGGTGATTTTTCAATTTTTCCAAAAAAGAAGTGAAAGTACCAAGCACATGATTCTTTTGTCCAAGAGGTACAACAGAATCTCAGCACACAGTTTGTATCATTCATACTAAGTATAATGAGCTGGCGAAAGATGGTGTGTGTCAAAGGCCGAGGCCGTATTTTGGAGTTTTCAATGACTTTCAGGTATTTTGCTCAAATTCAAGGACCTTGAAAAACGTTTTTGGTTAAGAAATTTTCACGGAATCAAGGTTTCATTCTTCATTTTCCTTAACGTTGGGAGTAGATAGGGCAAGCCCAAAACTGTATTCCTCTTCGACAAATTCAGTTAGTATCTCAGGTAGTTCGTCATAACCCCAATTAATCCCCAAACACTACCAGGCCTGTTAATGCAATTCAATCCTGAATTTAAGTAGCATCTCGATTAAGATTTACGAGCAAAATACAAATCTTTCCTCAATGTGGTAACAACACACGGCATTTGTTTTTCTCTTCGCGCCGTTCCGAATTCATCCGCAACTTTACGCTGGACTCGTGTCAACATTCTTAGGAGGTCCAACGAACGATGATGTTCCTTCAAAACTTTACACAGGGTTTGTATAAACCATGATCCTTCCCCTGCATTCCTCCAGGAAACGTAACCTATGGAAAATAGCGAAACAATTGTGGTTCAAAAATGAAATAGGGGGTGAGGTTATAGGCCTACATAAATCTATTTAGAAATTTCCTTATTGGAAATGATGTTATTGGTATTTTTTAAGGCTTTGACAATGCGGTAAAAAATAGACCCGGATACCAAAGATTTTTGATATTAATACAAAATTTTCTAACCCGCGGTTTCAATAGGTTTTTACCGATCTGAAGCAGATACATAACTCTTACCTGGAACGGTTGCGTAGGCGATCAGGACATCAGCTTCATTCGGAATTCTCAAACCTTCATTACCATCAATTTGCTCAGAATCAGTGAATAATACACCTTGCTCTCGAAGCAGTCCCCGACAAGCCTGTCAATCAGAATATTACCAAAAATCAAAGTATGGTGCTCTTGAATAGTTTAGGTTTGGGTATCGCAAGGGGACAGTGGAGAGTAAGATATGATCCCCCGAACCCGAGAGACACGATTAGTTCATATTTATTCACTTCTCCACAACTTACACAAAACAACCTTTGATAGCATTTCATGAATATCAAAAATACACTAAAGAAGAGATACACGATGCAAATATACTACTGTGCATCCCTACGTCGATTACAATGGTAATGTTTATTCTATGAACCGCGTTCCATATTTTTCCATACATAAACTATTTGTCCAGGGACACCACGCTAAAGCAAAAGTCCATAAGAATGTGTAAAAAATGCTCGTTTGACAAAAAGGGCTGACATCGGCCATCTTGATTCTGACCTGGCCAGTTTTTGGGCTGAAGATGTGTCCTGGGTAGATACATGTATAAACCAAATATCAAGACATTACCTTGAATCGTCTTCAAAACTTCCCAAAATAACTGGATTCTATTAACGGAAGAAAAATGATTGCAATGGCAAACTGAGATTTAAGTCTCAAGTGGGCTTAAAATTTTCGAAATTGTCAATTTCTCAAAATTCAAAAAGTTTTCGCGGACTCTTGGGAAATTAGCTGAAATTCATTTTTGGAGTTATCGAGGACACAAGGAATCGTAGCGAGCCATCGTAACTTCCTGAATACTGTTTACCTGAATAAAGAATAGTTTTGGTTTTCCAGCTAAAGCTTCACACGCATCACCTTTGAATGGTTTGACTAGTTCTTCAACATGAACAGTGTTACCATCAGTTCCAATAACTTTGTCACCCTTTTGCACAGTGTTTAAATCGGTTAATTCCAATTTCGCATTAGAATCATATCCACAAATGGGTACAATATATCCTTTGAAACTAGCGATTCATGGATACTACGAGCCACTTTATCCACCCTGTCCATTATTACTCTTCCAAGTAATACTAGTAAGGGTGGAAGCAGATGGCTTGAGGAGTAATAGTCAGGGTGGATACAGGTGGCTTGAGGAGTAATAGTCAGGGTGGATACAGGTGGATTGAGGAGTAATAGTCAGGGTGGATACAGGTGGATTGAGGAGTAATAGTCAGGGTGGAAGCAGATGGCTGGAGGAGTAATAGTCAGGGTGGATACGGGTGGATTGAGGAGTAATAGTCAGGGTGGATACTGGTGGATTGAGGAGTAATAGTCAGGGTGGATACTGGTGGATTGAGGAGTTATAGTCAGGGTGGATACAGGTGGATTGATGAGTAATAGTTAGGGTGGATACAGGTGGATTGAGGAGTAATAGTCAGGGTGGATACAAGTGGATTGAGGAGTAATCGTCAGGGTGGATACAGGTGGATTGAGGAGTAATAGTCAGGGTGGATACAGGTGGATTGAGGAGTAATAGTCAGGGTGGATACAAGTGGATTGAGGAGTAATAGTCAGGGTGGATACAGGTGGATTGAGGAGTAATAGTCAGGATGGATACAAGTGGATTGAGGAGTAATAGTCAGGGTGGATACAGGTGGATTGAGGAGTAATAGTCAGGGTGGATACAAGTGGATTGAGGAGTAATAGTCAGGGTGGATACAAGTGGATTGAGGAGTAATTGTCAGGGTGGATACAGGTGGATTGAGGAGTAATAGTCAGGGTGGATACAGGTGGATTGAGGAGTAATAGTCAGGGTGGATACAGGTGGACTAATACACCGCAGTGCTGTGTATTAGCCAAACCCCAATTCATGTAGACAAACTGATGGGTCCAATTGGAAACCTCTCGTTCATTCTAGGAACCATTTTCGACCGGGGTCCGACCCTACGCGCTGACCTACTAGGTACTGATCTAGCCTAATTGTGGACTCGCTGAAAGTTGAAATAGTCGAACTCTTTCTTATACTTGCCGTCACGCATTTTCGATTTCATTTCCTCCGCAGTCAAATTCTCATGGACGACAACTTCGAAGCCTAAATCACTAAACACCTCGCTTAAAGACTCCACATCAAACTCGGTGCCAATCCGATTTTTGCTGGTGTCAAATTCCTTATTTGATATAATAAGAGCGAGGCCTCGTTGTACATGATTCATATAGTATTGATCTATTCCACCCGATTCACACACATTCCCTCTGACATCTGGAGCTGGTTCCACAGTGTCTATATTGTAGAATCTCAATGAGTACTGATTATCACTGGGATCATCACTGTAATCCCAGTGATTGATAACTACAGCGTTACTGTTAAACACGTGATGTATGTCACCTGTCCTACTGTCTGTAGAGTTCAGTATTATACGCGGGTGATCTATAAACCCCACATCATTATATCTGATACTAATAACAGCACCTCTTTTACCAGTATCAGAGTTCAACGATAGCAATACTTGATTATCATTAATGACACACGGGGATCCCATACATGGATTAAATGTTAAGTCGCAATCTTTCATCCAGATCAAACCAATCCGTTCTGCTTCTGGTGTTAGATACAATAATCTGTGTGTATGCATACAGTAGAGAAACATCCGTCCCTTTGAATCGACATCTAAACAGTTGATATATTTGTAATCTCCATCCGGGAGCTGATATTTCTTCACTCGGTTTCTATCAATCAATTTGTTTACAGGGTTTTCTATTAAACGTAAAACATGAACGTCACTAAATAACTGTATATAGATATTGTGATCACGGATCACTAAGGATACACAGCCTCCAGGCAGGAGATTGATATTTTCTTCGAGGAGTTTTCTCTGATTTTTATATTTTCTCAGGATGTATTCACTGTTTTTCCACGCGAGTACATTCAGAAACCCGTTACCATCAGCAGCGAGTCCATGTATCCAACCATCAATCTCTATGTATCTCTGTTTATTATCACCATTCACACTATATATATAATCAATGGAGTTATACTGCGCACATATAACACGTGACTGTTCACCCACGTGTTCACCGGGTATTGACGTCATCAGTTCGGGTCTGAAGTCTGTATCTACCTGTTTATTCAGCGTCAATGAATCGATTTTCGCTTCCATGTTACGAGTTTAACCCCAACACAAGTTTAAAACAAACCAACAAATAACTGATGACTGATTGATGTGATCTCCTCTCCTCACCGACGACCGAGGTGAAATCTCCTCCGTTATAAAATGATCTTCTTCGGATTCACGATTAAACTGCTAACAAATAGTTCACTCAGTTGTATTCACTGCGATTAACTGATTCCTAAAATTGGCGATAAAATACCGTCAGTGTCACCGCTGCACAAGGGCGAGTACTGGATCGTAGAGCGGCTGCCGTTGAATGTGTTTGATCGGGTTTGACGAGCCGGTTTTAATTCGACACAGACTCAAGATGGCGTTTCACAAGAGAGGGCGCCACCAAACGACAGCTTCACAAACGTTCCACATCAGGAGCGCTCCGTCCAGGTTCGAGGTGGTACCGCTAGTAGGATGGCTTAGCGTTTGTTTTTGAATTGTTACCGGGTGGACGAATTCACGAAAATTGGCCCAGATGTTGATACAAACCTAACTATCAATTTTAGAAGCCGGGAGCCGGCGGGCTCTCCATCGGGATCCAATTTTTACGTTTCCTTGGCAATAGTTAGTTACCTAATCGTTGGTGGTAAGCTTTTTATAATCGGATGGGCTTATACCAACCAATATCCGATCGTGAAACTAAACCACAGACAGGTTACTGACTACCATGGCAACTGAATGGAAATCCTATTATATTTCAGATGTATATAAGGAATAGGAACACGATAGGTAAAACACAATATCCGTGTTGACGCGATGAGGAGAGAATCCCACAATGATAATAAAAAGTCCGAAAATGAAACTTCGAGATAGTAGTTTATTCAACGTTTCGACTATATCCTAATAGTCATCTTCAGGAATAATGAGATACTACAGAAATTATGAGTAAACCTTAACAATGGTTTTTCACCCCATAATAAACTTATATCAAAATTCCTCTGTAAACTGGTTAAACTCAACACTTGATTTCCCCTTTGATTATTTGTTATTTGTTCTCTCATCAATTTCGTCTCTGACTTAACTTGTATTCACCTTTGTTTTAAGTGCCCCCTAGTTTGTCTTTCTTTTTACTACTGACTTTAAGTTTCATTTATATTTATACTCACTATTGTTGTTTATAATCACCCCTTAGTTTGCTTCCCTTTAATCTATTTTAGCGTGTAACTGTTTCTACGTTAATTTTCCTTTAGTTTGTATCATCTCTGATTACTTGAATTAGTCTCTTTGTCCCTGGATTGTATATATATCTCATAATTTCTGTAGTATCTCATTATTCCTGAAGATGACTATTAGGATATAGTCGAAACGTTGAATAAACTACTATCTCGAAGTTTCATTTTCGGACTTTTTATTATCATTGTGGGATTCTCTCCTCAAGGAATAGGAAATTATAGAAAATTATTGAAATTTAGTCACATATTTATTCCAAAATAGATTTAGATCATTCCATACCTTCCTTGTACATGTTTTAAAAATGTATCCGTTATTTGAAACGATTAATGGAACTTGTGGTTAAGGATGCATCACAGAAAATGAAACACTTCCATCAATATAGCCTAACATATAGCCTTATGATGGTTATGGTTTTTAAATAACATGTCCCATTCGTTAAATTGTTTAGTCAGTATAACAAATGCGCAGAGAGAATCTGAGTGTCAGTGTTATATCGCTATCGGACACACGCCCATGCTTTTCGCAAATCTCTCAATGTTCAGTGAAATGGCGGTGCGCAGTGGGAGACCCCTTTGGCTCAAACTCAAGCGGTTAGAGATCAGTCGTCAAGAAAGATATTCAAAAAATGTCAACGCAGGCCCTTAAAGCAAATAACATTCTTTAACCTCAGTAAAAATGGGAAATCTAGCTTTAATAACCACTTAGATATTTTAAAATCAATAAAAAACCGTAATTTTTTGACGCGCAGTTAAAATATGCAGTCCTTGGCTTCACATCGTTACTGCTCTTAATTCTTGCGATCAAAAAAATCCAAGAATCACCGGCAAATATCTGCATTTCATTTCCTTTAAAATGGTCTATGAATTAAGTTAATCAAGCAAGGGACTGCAGAGCGATTTGATATTCAATCTAAACTTATATTTTAAAAATGAGCGCAAATTATCGCAACAATGGGGACCTCGAGAGACCGCCACAAAATGGTGCCTAGAAACTGGAAACGTCTTTATTAGGTCAGTAAACTTCTTTATTAGGTCAGTAGGTCAGTCGCGAATTAGGCGACATTGTCCATATCTTCGTCACGCCCAAAGTAACATATACGAGTAGTTTGAATTGGTCAGTAGTAGTCAGTGATGGTCAGAGATGGCCAGTTTATGAATTTGCAATAATGAATCCTTAGTAGTCTAAAAACAAACGATGACTTGAACAATTTCCGATATTCGAAGTCAAACGTTCAGACTCGGGGATCATATCTCAATTTGGTCAGTTTCTGACCGTCCCGGTGTCACCATTGTGGTCTACAGCTGAAATGAAATATTTGTAGATAACCGACGAAGAGGCCCAAAAGCACAAGTCCCTGACTGGAAAAGGTAGTCTCTCGATGAACGAAACCAAATCGGACAGGAAAATTAATTTGGAAAAGCCACTGGTTTTTCTACGAAGCCCACGCGATGGCGTATTGGTATATCGTGTATGAAATCTTTTTAAAACACCATAATACATGAAGTGATAAGCATCATACCGCATCCCCCCCCCCGCAAAGAGGGGTTATATAGTTCAGCAAACCGCAGTTTACATTGGCCTATCTAGACTAACCTCCATCGTTCGGGCAGTCGGGCAAACCGGAAAACTCACCATAGAGTAGTTGATTGGAGCATACCGAATTGAGTGAAGATGTGGACATTCCTGACACAGATTAAAGTGCTTGATTCAATTCAATGAAAACTTTACATCTGAATCGAGTCTCGCACACCGGCGATTATGAATAATTAATTGGGAAGTTAATTGATTGCTGCAGATTTCTAGCGAATATAACCATTACATAATCGTTATTCCCTAATGAACAAAGCCTCGGTAAAAAAAAACTCCGTTATTGTCAGGTCTAATATCTGCAATGAGGTCCTTTAATGGCTGCCTAGTAGGTTTTATATTCACCGCTCTGATCTGCTGTATACGTTACCCATGCCGGGCACTGCCGCAACAGCAGCGGCGGCAGATGTCGCTTAACCGGTCTACGGCGGGCACTGGTGCGAGATTGTCCGTTTCGGCGACCGTTACAAATTTGAAATCACGGTTACGATGTTCGGAAGCGTGCACCTTGCGAGCGGATTGCCGTGCGATGAGCTTCACGCGTCGCGGTGCGAAATCATCCGTTTGTCAACTTTTTCGTAACAAAATTCGTTGATTTTGACGACTGCTTGTTTTGGTTCATCGAGATTTTGGAAGTAACTATACCATCAGGGGCTGAACATTATTTTTTTCATTTCTCATATTTTAGGGGTTATATTCTAGAACATTTAGAATTTCTATTCCTATTTTCATTGATTTAGTCTACACGCACATAGGGGGGCGCTTTAATCGATGGTAAGTGGAAATGGAAAACTTCGAACGTTTCGATAGACTACGATTACTGGACCGACGGCGAACCGAATGACGACCCGAATTCGGGTCCGATCTGTTTATCCCTGTTGAACGGCGAACTGACTTGGATCGACGTGAAATGTAACAACCCTGCTGAAACATGGCCGTTCGTGTGCGAAAAAGTGCACGGTTAAAACGCCGCAATAAACAAAGTTGTTTCCAATTTATCGCGATAACATTCATATTTCTCACGACATCGTAGAATTTATAATTCACGAATTTGAAATCGAATGTAGATATAGTCAAATCGCTCGGCAAATTCGTTTCGCGATTTGTCGCCGCTGTCGTAATTGCCTCAAATTTTGTGAATATTTTTTCTTGCTTCGCAAAACTAAGCGCGGAGTACGCATTGACGATACAAGCCAGTATAAAACTCTACGTACGAAGCTCGTCTTTGGTCGGAAGAGATTTAGAAAAACGAAATTTTTACTGATTTTTTTGTTGTTGAATCGATTCAGAGCCAAACATCTTTTCCGAGGTACTTTTAGAGGTAACATCAATACATTTTTACCTCCCTAAATGCGGATGAAATATCAAGGTTCACTTAAAACTGTCCGATGTTTGTTTGAACCCTGGAATTTTTTGCCGGTCGTTTCTAATACGTAGTAACAGTGATGACCAATAGATGGCGTGTGAGTAAAAGGAATTGCCAGTACAGAAGAATAACATCGCCTCAAACTCGTGCGAACTGGGAACTGGTTTGTTCGGAGTATACACGATCTGGTGATGCTAATGTATAGCTTCATCATAGGCCCGTGCCTAGCATTTCAGTTTTTTTTTAGGGGGAAGGGTGTGGGGGTTGTAGGGGGGGGGGGGTGTTGGAGGATCCTAAATAAGGAATGTTCTATTGGATACAGCCTACGTCACATTAGTATTTGTGAGGGCACTTTTCCAAAATATCTGGGCAGCAACCTTGGTACGGGCTCTGCTACAGGCGACTGGGCCTAACTACTTCCCGACTCGTTGTATTTGGTCTAACCCAGGTTTACACGGCTCATCTACAAACCCTCTCGTCACGTACCGTATACGTGTAGTTTATTCGAAGTATCGTAAGATGGCGCTAGAAATTGAGAGTATATTGCGCTCGTAACTAGACATGATTTCAATAAAATGAGTATCTCTACCTGAGTGGGGAATGGGGATAGACTGGGTACTGACGTTATCTAATCCGTAACCTGCAACTAACCCAGCTAAACGATATCCTTACGTAACTGCCAATGTTCAGCATTTGTGTGCTTTTAAAGGTGGTCGTTAGTAAGCATTCCATTCTTAAAAATAATACCTCAGTTTGTGAAGTCCTGGACACGGAACACGGCCATGAATGGACGATCAGCTTTCGAAATTGTGCTGATGAAATGTCTAATATCTGGTGTTTGTAGTTCATTTTCGATTAAAAATGCCTCAGGTGAAGTTCTGAACACATGTGAAGTGTGGACGATCAGTTTTTGAAAGTGTGCTGATAAAATGTCTAATGTCTGGTGTTTGTAGTTCATTTTCAATTAAAAATGTCTCAGGTGAAGACACGTTTGGACCAGGGCGCGGATCAAACCAAGCCGGTTTTGGTTTCTTTTACACTTCCCACTCTCGCTATTTCGACACAGAAGTCATAAAGGTATATTCAATCTTTATCGTGTGGTAGGTCTATAAACGGTTTGTGGTTTTATGGCGTTTTTATTCGTCAATATAGTCACTTTTTATTTGGCTACCGTTCGGTATAAAAGCATAAAAGTGGCTTTGTAACGCGCCGCCTCCGTTTGATAGCCCAAAACCGCTTCGCGTTTCGGTGAAAGTTTTAGGATCTTTTATTGTCGTCATTGTATCCTACGCGTTTTGAAGTCGGTGTTTATCGATTTTGAGAGTCGTGAAATGAAAAGTTCTTGTGTGTTTTACTTTATTTCGTTGTTTGCCGGTCGACTTTTCTCAGAAGAATCTCTGTGACGTCATCAACAAAATTAGAACAAAGTTACAAAAAATCTAAGCCAAATGATCAAGATTTATTTTACCCTCAAGCTAGTCAGAGATTTCTAGTTTCCTTGAGCTAGTGTAGTTTATTCAAAGTTTCGACTATGTCCTAATAGTCATCTTCAGGAATACTGATGTTGTCCTCATTATAACCATTGATGAAACACTCTGAGTCCGTGTTGTAAAGATAATATAAAATCCCTGCACACTAAGAATAAAAAGAGTCTGAAATGTTTCCTTGAGCTAGTGTAGTTTATCTAACGTTTCGACTATATCCCAATAGTCATCTACAGGAATACTGATGTTGTCCTCATTATAACCATTGATGAAACACTCTGAGTCCGTGTTGTAAAGATAATATAAAATCCGTGCACACTAAGAATAAAAAGAGTCTGAAATGTTTCCTTGAGCTAGTGTAGTTTATCTAACGTTTCGACTATATCCTAATAGTCATCTTCAGGAATACTGATGTTGTCCTCATTATAACCATTGATGAAACACTCTGAGTCCGTGTTGTAAAGATACTGTAAAATCCCTGCAAACTAAGAATAAAAAGAGTCTGAAATGTTTCCTTGAGCTAGTGTAGTTTATTCAACGTTTCGACTATATCCCAATAGTCATCTTCAGGAATACTGATGTTAGCCTCATTATAACCATTGATGAAACACTCTGAGTCCGTGTTGTAAAGATAATATAAAATCCCTGCACACTAAGAATAAAAAGAGTCTGAAATGTTTCCTTGAGCTAGTGTAGTTTATTTAACGTTTCGACTATATCCCAATAGTCATCTTCAGGAATACTGATGTTAGCCTCATTATAACCATTGATGAAACACTCTGAGTCCGTGTTGTAAAGACCCTTTAACAATTAAAATATGTTTAAGATTATAGGAACTTTATTTTCGACAGAAACATATTTTATGATTTAATTATCTTACAGAATTTATCCTTATTTATTTGCACCGGTAAATTTAACAATATCAACTCGTTTTACTGCGGACCAGAAACGGGCGACTCGACTCTCAAGGGGGGAAATAGCATCCGATGACATCGTTTTAAGAAGACGACTTTTACTGGCTAAACCATTATCATGAAAGATCAGATCGTAGATTTCGCGCATTCTCGCTCGAGTATCCTGGGCCCAGTTCCACAGTTGTGAGTGAGTGTTAACTCTGAGTTAAAGTTAGTTCATTTTCAATGAGTTATCTCAAAACTGTGAGACTGGACCCTGTCTGTTTTTGTCGGCTGGAAGTCCCTCGAAGTCCCACCAGTAACAGTCGCCGTGGTTACGAGTAGAATTCTTTCTCGATGTCAGCGATTAGGTCCTCTTCTTCGAGGTCATATTCAACCCTTCAAATAGAAAACGACAATGAAAGCAATATAGCCGCAAAGCAGCAATAACGGATATATTTAAGGCGGCTAGAGCAGAACTGCATTCAAAGAAAGGAAGAAATATATCTTTGTTTCCGGACTATAGTTCCGACCAACTGACATTCGGTTTCACTTAGTTCTTGGAGTAATCATTTGACAAATGATTACTCCAAGCTTAGTTCGACTATAGTCGACTAACTCGACTAGTGACGTCATTATGGGGTCTGAATTTGAACGTTTGCAATGAAATGTCTCCGTGCGTACCTAGTCTTCGGTTCAGTGGTGTCTGCGTGGACCGGCCGAGGTTCATTATCTGCAAATAGAACAAGACTCCCGCATGAAGGTATCGGTGCACACTACCAGCGCGGATCTGGCACGATACCCGGGTTTTACGATTTACATACGAAAAATTTTCCCTTAGATTTAAAACAAAAGAATTCCCACTTGATTGATTTAACGGGAAGGGATCGTTATCGTTTTTTTTCCATATTTCGTGACTTGGCTTCGAGTTTTATTCGAAAAAAAGTTGTATCGATTTTTGGATCGAATGTCGATTTCCGAAATGCGGCAGTGAAATATTAGCAGACGACCGCGACTCGTGCACGTGATGCGTGCGTGCGTGCGGTCAACCATGTGCGTAGCTCATCGATAAAAATTATTACACGAATATCGATCGTCCACTATAAGTGACTAGTTACTTCTTATATTAGTAACCATAGTTACATCATCCCCCATCAACAAAACCGGAGAAAGCAATGTTAGTAGAACCAGCATGTGATTAATGCACTCCAGCTATTTCACCATCGACCGCAAATACAATACGACAATTTTTCCCTTTTTATCACGTGATCTCTCTCTTTATCTCCTAGATTTTGAATTCTTTAACCTTGTGTAGTTATTTCCAAAATATCATCGATGTATTGAATTGGGCAGCCAGCTATCGTTAACCCCAATCAGTCGCTTGCCGGTTCAGGCTGTTTGGAAGATAGTGTGAATGAACTGGAACCGAATTTCCCAAATTATGTACTACGATCTCAAACAAAACATTCTTGACCGCCGATCACACAACTATATCTGTACTTCGATTTCCGACCTCAATTTCAAACCCCCTGCTTCGCTGCCGGCAGGTGTGGTGAGTTCGTAGGGGACATCGAATCAAGACAAATCGAACGAAATCTACCACTCAAATAAAGAACAGGGTCATCAGTCCCTGAACAAGATCTAAAAGATTTTGAATTGGACGTTACTTCGATCTGAAGCGGCTAAAAGGTAATGGTTAGATTGGTTCTGATTTAATAAGTTTTAGATTGCAACTTAATAAGATTTAGATTGCAACAGAGTGCAACTTTTGAGATTGGATATTGGCAGTTTGTTTGAATGGTTTTATCAAACTTTCCAACAACAAACGAGTTTCGTCGTGGGTTGGGATTCAAATCCAACACAAAGTAGAAATGATCAGCATTATTTTGACGTAAAATGACCGGTATTGATATTGACTACTGATTCTTTATACATAGTGCTAATTACGCTTGTTTTCTAGTTTCTGCTCATTAATTTCGGTTGCCTTTCAATTTCGATGTTTCTATTTTTGCAAAAAAAAGTTTTGTCGTCTTTCAAAGTCAATTCGACGTCTTCGTTAGTTCACGTGCATATATCTAATTACCTGAACTCAATTCTGTAGTTGCGGGATCCATTGGGTTGGTGTTCTGTAAAATAGAAATATTCCGAGATCAGTGAACTATATTAGATTTTCAAGATAGCGGAACTGTTTGTAGGGTATGCTCGCGGAAATGTCGGGTCTTGGGAGTTTTTTTTTTGAAACTTCTAGCTTATTTGGGGTGAAAGCTAAATTATTTGCTTCTTTTTCATTTTTGCCTAAAAATCGACTAACTTTGGAAGCATTTGCATAAACTGAACGAATACGAATGAATAAGTGTTACCAATGAGCGTATGTTTTGAAATCGATGCTTTAATTTTCTGAAGGCTGGTATCTGGGAGGACTTTTGTTAAAACGAGCGGGGATTCATTTGAATCCCCCGATCCTGTCCATACAGGCCTAGAATTAGTGAAATACAGTTAAAAAGGGTTCCCCTAAAACAACGAATACGACCTTTCATATGAACCCGTAGATCTGGCCACAGTCACCGATGCTCGTTAATCTACATGGATCAATTTTCTTACCTGCGGTAAATTAAAAGCTTTGAATTTACCGGTGTCAAATCCTTTGATATTCTGAAAAATAGAAAATACGTTGTAAAAACATTAGTTTCATTAAACATAGTTCATCATCGAAATAATTATAGCATATTATCTAAAATTCATACAGCGCGTTTCTCGGAGGCTCTAGCGCTCACAATAAGTTGATTAACCTACTAACAGTAAGATAAAAATAACTAAGAGCTTTACAGAATTTCTATATTTCACTTTGCATAAGAATTTCCAAGGATTGTTGAACCACGAAATTGAAAACGGACTGAAAACGTCTTGGGAGGTGGTTAACAAGTTATTTACGTCGTTTCCGGTATCTGTAGCGGCTGTATCGCCAAACTGATCGGCGAAACAGGTGCGTGGGTAATATCGAAATGTATTTTGTGATACTAAACGTATGCATAATTTATAGCTTGTTTGTCGCTGTCCGTCGTTTGATGAATGTTGCGATCAGACCGGAACGTCTGCGATGGTTAACCGCCCAACCAGCGAGGGATCGGAGCTTTTGGGAAAAGGGCGTGCTCGCTTGCCAGGGTTTGATTTCCGCCCGCGCCAACGCAAACCCAGGCCGCAAAACCTTCATTGGTCTATTACATTGCCCATGGTTTCTTGGACGGACAGGTTCCAGCGCCCACCAGTCTATATATCTAGCCAATCAGAAGCGTGATATTTATAGAGCGGTAAAAAACGTGCGCCTTGGATATTTTGCCCCCACCCCCTCCATTTCAAAATTCGTGGATCCACCTACTACACGTGTAACATTATGTGGACACGTTCCTCATAGTCTCATGTCAGTATGACCTCGGTAGACGCGGTAGAGTCTGGTTGTTTCGTTGTGTCACGCGTAAACAATCCGCGGGTGAAATAGAACCGAAGAGAGTGCGTTGGTGTGATTGCCATCAATGAAATATTCATGCTATAGCAATTTAAACTATGTATCGATATGACCGTGCGCGTTACAGATCGTTGGGTTAGTTAATCAGCTAGGGCAAAACTTTGCACATATTTTATATGATTGTAACATAGACAAAAAGTACACGTACCCGACGAATCGATTAAGAAAATAACTGAAATTTGCAATGTGCCCTTAAAACAGTCAGTGTAAAAAATTTGGGTCAAGATTTCTTCGAAATTTGGATACAATTTTCATGTCTTTTTGGTGAAAATAAAAATGAAATCAATCTCAAATGATTTATTTAGAGATATTCAATTAGTGTCCTTTTCCAATAGGAAAGCGCTCCTTTCTACAGCGAAAAGTGTCATTTTTCTTGAATAGAACGGTACTCTGTGAAACGAGCTCGGCACGAGCCTCTGGCTGCTCTGATCTTTCACGCTTCATTCACCGGCCATCCTCCATCTGCAGGGACTCGAACCTGATGGCATCGCTACACTCAGCCACGGCACGAACCCCTGCATCAGTAGACCGGGTGCGCAGGTACATGCGCAGCTTTCCGAACGAAAACTGGCGGCACCAATCAGATTGCTCGTTGTATAATCGTTTCAAGGAAGAACTATAAATGGGAAAACCCGGGCTAGAATAAAACGGGATTTCTGATTGGCTAAAAATCACATCATCTGAACTGCGCATGTATCTGCGCACACGGTCGATTATGGCAGGGTTTCGTGCCGTGGCAATCTCGATGCCATCAGGTTCGAATCCCTGCCGGGGGAGGATGTTCACCGGCCTGTTCTCATTGAACAAACAAACCCGTGGACGGGGATGACCTCAGTAACATGTCGACGCTCCACTCAATCTGACCTACGAGCAATTATCTGGCTCGTAGATCTGACTCAATCCCTCAGATGATGGGTGTCGTGAAGTTCATGCTGTTTATCAGTAAGATACACTCGTGTTGTTTGTCTCATTTTCACTGGTTGACTTAAAATTCATAACTGGACGAAGCGAACACACCTAGTATTGTCTTATTTACAACGTATATATCGAATTCACACCAGCAGCCACCACCGTTGATTATCCATATATGAGCATCCGATGAGAAATTATCGATTTTATTGATCGTTTATCATTATTGATCGAAAATATCGATAAAGTATTTATGAAAGAGAATGCGATAGATTGTGTCGGTAACACGCGGTTACAATAATTAACCCTCAAATTCCCAATCTCGCTATTCAATTTAAAGGTTTTGTTTTTAAACCATTGGAGAAAATGAATGAATGAATGAATGAATGAATGAATGAATAAATGAATGAATAAATGAACGAACGAACGAACCCACTTTGTTGGGTTCGTTCTGTAGCTCAGATGAGAAGACCCACCAGGTGTGCTATATTAGTGTGCAGTTGGACATGAGCTAGGCTTACTGTAACGCACTGTGGATTCCACTTTCGTAAGTGAGGATCCACTAGGTGTCGCTAGTGTGCAGTAGGACATTAGCTAGGGTGCACTGAAAAATTCCACTTATGGCAAGTGAGGAGCCACCATGTGTGCTAGTGTGCAGTAGGACATCAGCTAGGGCTACCTGTTGTGCACTGTGGATTCCACTTGGATCAACTAGGTGTTGCTTATGTGCAGTAGGACACCATGCTAGGTCTACTGCGGTGCACCGTAAATTCCACTTATGGCAAGTGAGGATCCACCAGGTGTGCTAGAGTGCACTGACCATCAGGTCCGTTATTTGCCGGGATATCTCACTAGCGCTACTTACCGGCACGGTATCTATATTCCAATCCTCCGAAGCGCGATCGACAGATTTTTGATCCCGCTGATTTTTTACGTCGTTATTAGTTATCGTGTATTGTTGACGATTCATTCTCTGAGCGTATGTTTCCGGGTAGTCCGTCTGTACTCGTCGGCGACTGTCGGCACTTTCCGCCGCCGACGATTCGGCGTATTCCGTCAATATTCGTTCCTCCTCGTGTTGCCAGTCCCATTCCGGGGTCGATGTATGTCGTGGTCCCTGGCGGCCGTTCTTATCGTCTGTTGTTATTTTCGTGTAACTATTTCGATAGTTTTTCGTCTCGACGGACGACGCATTAATACCTAGACCCGAACTTTCCAGTTCCTTTTCTAAAATATCCAAATCGCTTTCGTATTTATTCCTATTTCCAAACGTAGCTGAACTATCCTCGTCCATCTTCGAACGCTCACGAGGGGGCACCACTGCCGTTTTTCTGTTCGTGAATCCAGAATGATCCAGCACGTGTTGCTGTTGCTGCTGTTGTTGTTTGATAGGTGGTAACTTTTTCGGCGATGTCAACAGTTTTCCGTCGTTGCTAAGCGACGACGGATCACAATCGGTATTGTTATTGACGCCGTAATTGCTGTAATTAACGTCGGTGTTGTCGGTTTCGACGTCAACAATCGATCGCGCTGCGACCGCTGTAGATATATCGTTCTTTCCACCGTCGGCCGCCAAGTCGTCCTGGTATCGTTTGGGACACGCCGCAGACGATGACGACGTATCCACACCAATTTTACGTCTGCCCTCCCCAGCAGACGTAGCAGCGGAATCAACTCCACCACTCTGACTTTGCCCCGACCCCATAGTTTTATGAATGTACGCGAAAAATGCCAAACACCGTCAGCATTTAAACCGTATCAAGCGTTAAATAAATGAAAAAGTTTATTCATTTATGTAAATCCTATCGAGCAAGAAGTCATATCACTAAACGACGCTTTACCGAAATTCCGTTACACTAAGCGTATCCAATATTCTCAATTTTTCACTAAATCCTTTAGAAAAGTTCCAACAACGTCATAATCGTTGGTTTTCAAACTCGAATTCCGAATAGTCAACGAGAAACGCGACACCGGTGATATCAAACACTCTTGACGACAGACTCTGGACACTCGATTTTCTCGTAAGCGTCGCAAACACGTACTCTAAACACCCCTCTAGACATAGCTCATAATCCATATACCTACAACTACTTACAAAACCGTTACTTATAATCACTAGTAATAAACATGTATTGTATAAGCGTAGTCCAAGCGACGTTTAGGCCTGTGAGTGTGTGTGTGTGTGACGCGGAACCCATTAGCGCTGCTCGGCGGTGGCACGGCTGTGGTTTTTGCAATAATTGCGAAATAATCTTGCGTTGAATTATTTCATTCACGGAAGCGGCGCTCGCGCGCGCGCGCGGATTTAGAGCTCTGAATAGATCTGTACACACAGAACTAAAGCCTTTAGAAAAAGGGACACATCCCGTCGAGGTTCACTACACACGTTAAGATCGCGGTATTTACGGAAACTGTTTTATTTCATGAATAAGTCACGCCAGCCGCTCAAACACAGTCTTTTAAATCTCTCAGTCGGTTTAGTCCGTCGTCGCTCCCTAACGCAGGCCGTTGTCCGGCATCCGTTCGCTAATAGACCGTCACACTAACGCTAATTCCGCGAGATAAATCTATCACCCGTAGGTTAAGTTAATGGAATTCTAAATGAAGCCGTTGCAAAGATCGATGGGGGGCGGGCTAATGGTGTAACGCGCCGACGGCGGATTTCCCCGTTCGTGATCCCTGAAGTACCGGCGCGAATCATCAGTTCAATCGTGCTCGAAGGTCGATCTTCACATGCATAGTCTGACGCGTGCTTTCGTGACGGCCTGCGGGCCATTGAGAGTGGTAGTCACGAGATACGCGGTGACAGGGACACAAACAAATCAACGCCAGCACTCCAGTGGAGGTGTACCTGGTTGGTATATGATCCTCATGTCACGGTTTGTTGGCTGGGCGGCTTTTTGGGGATGGGGACCGGGTCCAGCTGTATTGTATGGTAACAAACCCATAACAACGACCGGGTCCGTGCGTTCTGTTATATTTTCCCTTTGGGAATCCAGCGACGAGCTGTGAACGGGACCCGGGGACCAACCGGCGATCCTGTCCCAAAAACCGAACATGCGGAAACGGTTCCCGAACACGGCCCAGCTTAGAGATGCCTTCGCTTCAAGTTCAGGACGAAATCACGTGGGCTTGTCACGATAGCTGGGGGGCCCAAAATCAAAGATTTGACCAAGTATCCGAGGTATAAAATATACAATGATTTATTTTAAAACGGACCTGCTATTTGTTTGTTATTTTGAGAGTAATGAGTCTTACTATAACGCGTATGGATGGTCGAATAACTGGTCGAAAGATCCGTTTGTTTTCAAAAATCATGGTAATTTTTACTTCCAGGCTGGTGCGATACAGACGGATTTTGCCGATTTTGTCGGATTAATCGCACGATTTAATAATCTCAAAGGCATTGAAATTTTTCTCAAACTACTCGGTCTAACGCAGAAATTCGTTATCTTTAAAAATAATCTTACTGTAACGGGTTGGATTATTAATAACAAAGTTACGAACTGTTGAAGTGACATATCTATCGACCGATCTGACGGAGAGTTGGCTGCCGTTGTCTTTTTATATATTGTACCTAGGGGATACTTACTGGGGTCAAAATCCTTTTGTGTCGAGTACGACCTAGTGAAAGTGGTGGCCAACAAGCATAAGGTTATTGTCACTGGAGGTCCCTTTGTATCTGTGAGGGCACGAAATCTCATGAATTCTTATCTTTTAAACCAATATCATAGTTCGTACATTTAGAATCATTGTGGTTCTTAAAGTCTTTAACAATTGAGGCAATAGTTTCATCGTAATAAAGAATTGAGCGCACTCCACGGTAAAACTAGCGCGATTTCCTCCGTCGACCGTCTAGTGCTGCCCCTATGCATAACGATAGCGGGGAAAACGTGAACTAAAATAATACTCGCTTGCCAGAGTCTTCGAACGGCCGTAGTGGACGAACTAATTACCGATTTGCGGGCCAGATTCCGAGGAAATTCTCAAACTCTGAAAACTGCCCAGACACTATTGAACCAAACAATTTTCATATAAGAGAATAAGCATTAAAAGAGTAATTTGAATCGGGATATTTCTAGTATCGTCTGGCAGAGAGTGACAGGTGGGTGTATGTTCTCCGCTTATTTGCACGCAATTAAAATAATATCGCAGGAAAAATATGGAAAGTTTGTCAATTCAGATGATAAATAATCATTCAAAAATGTAAATGAATAATCTAGTCTGTATATGAATATTAATTAATTGTAATAAGTAAGTGGGAATTTTAGCTAAAAAGGAATATCGTTACCTAAAGATCCAAAATTCATAAAATATTCATAGTATCATATTTAATCAGAATTAGGCGACACAGTGGTCCGTATTGTACGTAATAAGGAAATTATATTCCGGCGGTTAATATGCTCCGCTATTTTAGTTCACAGAAATTCCGCTATCGTAATTCATAGGGGCAGGACTGTACGGTTGACATCTAGCTTAACCTCGCCATCTTACTGCGGCATGCGAGTAGTACAGCGTGGGTTTTTAACAGAATTTCGTTGTATATTGACAATTCTATCAATCTTTAAGCTTTATTTAAGAGGATCTTCTATTTAAAATGTTATTCAAGCCATTTTCAATAGAACCTTTCTGTCAGCGGAATGTAATAGCGTAAAGCGGTAGACTCACATGCCACAGAAAGAATTTCAAGCAAATTAAATTTTATTATCAAAAATGCATCAACTAATACTGCCATCAACGTTGCAGCACATGAACCATGAAACATCCTTTTTAGGTCGAGCCTTCTTGGTCAGGATTAAAATCAAGAATTTTACAAAAATAAAGAAATTTCCCTTTTCCAGTTATTTATGTCTTTGCAAAGATTTTCAACCCCGGGAGTTTTGCAGTGTATGACCGCTACCGTGGCAAGCGAGGAAATATCCGGTAAAGGAAAACACGGTAAATCCTCCGCGCGCGATAGAGAAGACCCGAGGTCGCCGACTGTCGCGAAAAATTTTTTCCGAATTTTGAAACTTCACGTCCCTTTTTGGGCCCGAGATTGAGGGGTAATGGAGAATAGAGCTTTCCCAAAACTAAAAATCAGCTCGTGCGATTTCCTCGATCGGATAGAGGGCAGAACGATCTGCGCTTCGTGTAAAAAATCTCGTAAATTCTACTGTTACAGCTGTTATAAACCGGTAATAGACCCGACCAGTGAACACGGTCGCAAAATACCCCGAGTGAAGGTAGGCGAGAATGTAGACCAGATTTTCAATACAATCGAAGTGCCTATAATGTCTATTTCAACTTGACTTGATAGTACATCAGGGTAAGATTCAAGAATAGGGGACTACTGTCTGTCACACATGCTCTTCGTGCGACGTTTTGGTTCGTAATTTCGTTAATAATCGGTTGATCTGTAAATATTATGCATCAATTTGTTCAGTAAGGAATTTGCATTCAGAAATAAATCATGAACTGGCATAAATTTGTTTGTGTTTTCATCTATCAGCGATAGTTCACCCAGCATACGCTCGCGTAATGCTGAAAAACGGCTTTTATGGCCCGTCACTTGGCGCCACCTACTGCATTTTGATATGCTAATGAGCAGGTGATGACGTCACTGTAACGTTTCCGAGCGTCCGCGGAGCTGATTTTTCAGCATTACGCGAGCGTATGCTGAGTAAACTATCGCTCATAAATGAAAACAAAAACAACTTTAGTAAAAATTGTTGTTTATTTCTGAATGCAAATTCCTCACTGAACAAATTGATGCATAATAAAGGTAGATAAACCGATTATTAACGAAATTACGGACCAAAACGTCGCACGGAGAGTAGGTGTGACAGACAGTAGTGGTTAGGATTAGGGTTAGGATTAGGTTTAGAGATAGGTTTAGTTCCCTATCATTAATTACTATATACATTACTATCATTATTATATATCATCATTATCAATTACTAATATTATTACTTAATTGATTACTATCACTACATATATATTGCTATAGTCCCCTATTCTTGAATCGCACCGTACATCAGGTGGCTTAGCTCAGTCAGTTTTGATGGTACATATCTGATAGAAATTTATAAGGACCAGAATTTAGAAAGCACTGGCAGTCGACCTAAAACATTGAGTTTCAATCCATTCTTAACTCAATTGAAGGATATCCAAAAAGTCTTCATTGAACAGACTGGATTAACAGATTATAGTTTGTAGACTATGGGCTCATTCATTTATTACGTACGCATAAAATTTGAATTTTTCAACCCCCCTCCCCCTCTGTACGCAAAATCGGCCATTTTTTCATATACATTAAGCATTACAGTACGCAATCGCACTGACCCCTCCCCCTCCCCTAATGCGTACGTAATAAATGAATGACCCCTATCTATAACTATGATACCAAGCCCCTGTGGTAGTAGGCCTCTGTAATCAATTTTGATTATAATTAAACCCCGTGGTTAATTAGGTTTTGAGAAACGCCCGACTTGTTTCAATCATGATTAGTGATTTAAGCGTAATCAAGGGTTGATTACCCTTCGATTAACTCCGTTGTTTTGTAACTCCGTTGTTTTGTCCGTCGAACCTAAACTTGAATTCCTAAATTTCTTTATTTTCAGTTGCCGATTAAAATCGACATCATCAAACATCCTAAAGAAGTTGAAGGTAAGAGCACGGCTATCCATGCGGCGGTGCTCGCGCCCGATGATGTCAACATGTATACATATCCTTCTATTCCCGATTACGACTTCGACAAGGTACGACGCGTTTAAAACACGTTTTCGACGGGATTACTCTAAAACATGGCCCCCTTCGATCTCAATCACCTTTTTAGTGTAAAGTGTGGACAGTCTCTGGGACCTTATGTCTATTTCAACCTGATTTGAGAGCATTCCGGGTGGCCTAGCCCGCTCATTTTTGGTAGTACATACCTGATAGAAGTCTTATTAGGAACAGAATGCATTGATCATGTGATCTCTTTCTGTACTGAAACCCTCCCTAGGAACAGAACGCATTGGCAGCTGACCTTAAATATTGTTTTTTAATCCACTTTAAACTGTATTGAAGGATATCCAAAAAATCTTCATTGAAATGGGTTCCTAAGAGAGACTCCTTGATTTGAAAGTTTAACAATATGTCTCCATACCTACCAACTGAAGTTTGGTACGTAGGCATGGAGACATATTGTTAAACTTTCAAATCATGGAGTCACATCTCTTCATTCAACTCCTTTCAGTGAAGACTTTTTGGATATCCTTCAATACAGTTTCAAATGGATTAAAAAATGATGATTTAGGTCGACTGCCTGTCCTTTCTGGTCCTATTAAGACTTCTATTAGGTATGTACTACCAAAAATTAGCGGGCTAGGCCACCCGGAATGCTCTCAAATCAGGTTGAAATAGACATTAGGCCTATTGGGATCGAAAGTGGTGGTAAAATCTACGAGTTTTTAGTTCATTCGTTAATTCATCATCAATTTAGAATTTCGAGATGTTATTTGTCTCCTATATTCTACAGGTGGTCGTAATTTTCCCGAGCGACAACGCCGAAACTTTGGAGCAAATAGTCGTACATTAGGCCTATTGGGGTCGAAAGTAGTGGTAAAACCAGTATTTAGTTCATTTGTTAGTTCATTTTCAATTAGAAATGTCTCAGGTGAAGCACTGAACACATGTGAAGTGTGGACGATCAGTTTTTGAAAGTGTGCTGATAAAATGTCTAATATCTGGTGTTTGTAGTTCATTTTCAATTAAAAATGTCTCAGGTGAAGCACTGAACACATGTGAAGTGTGGACGATCAGTTTTTGAAAGTGTGCTGATAAAATGTCTAATGTCTGGTGTTTGTAGTTCATTTTCAATTAAAAATGTCTCAGGTGAAGCACTGAACACATGTAAAGTGTGGACGATCAGTTTTTGAAAGTGTGCTGATAAAATGTCTAATATCTGGTGTTTGTAGTTCATTTTCAATTAAAAATGTCTCAGGTGAAGCACTGAACACATGTGAAGTGTGGACGATCAGTTTTTGAAAGTGTGCTGATAAAATGTCTAATGTCCGGTGTTTGTAGTTCATTTTCAATTAAAAATGTCTCAGGTGAAGCACTGAACACATGTAAAGTGTGGACGATCAGTTTTTGAAAGTGTGCTGATAAAATGTCTAATGTCTGGTGTTTGTAGTTCATTTTCAATTAAAAATGTCTCAGGTGAAGCACTGAACACATGTGAAGTGTGGACGATCAGTTTTTGAAAGTGTGCTGATAAAATGTCTAATGTCTGGTGTTTGTAGTTCATTTTCAATTAAAAATGTCTCAGGTGAAGCACTGAACACATGTGAAGTGTGGACGATCAGTTTTTGAAAGTGTGCTGATAAAATGTCTAATGTCTGGTGTTTGTAGTTCATTTTCAATTAAAAATGTCTCAGGTGAAGCAGTGAACACATGTGAAGTGTGGACGATCACTTTTTTGAAAGTGTGCTGATAAAATGTCTAATATCTGGTGTTTGTAGTTCATTTTCAATTAGAAATGTCTCAGGTGAAGCACTGAACACATGTGAAGTGTGGACGATCAGTTTTTGAAAGTGTGCTGATAAAATGTCTAATGTCTGGTGTTTGTAGTCCATTCTCTATTAGAAATGTCTCAGATGAAGCACTGAACACATGTGAAGTGTGGACGATCAGTTTTTGAAAGTGTGCTGATAAAATGTCTAATGTCTGGTGTTTGTAGTTCATTTTCAATTAAAAATGTCTCAGGTGAAGCAGTGAACACATGTGAAGTGTGGACGATCACTTTTTTGAAAGTGTGCTGATAAAATGTCTAATATCTGGTGTTTGTAGTTCATTTTCAATTAGAAATGTCTCAGGTGAAGCACTGAACACATGTGAAGTGTGGACGATCAGTTTTTGAAAGTGTGCTGATAAAATGTCTAATGTCTGGTGTTTGTAGTCCATTCTCTATTAGAAATGTCTCAGGTGAAGCACTGAACACATGTGAAGTGTGGACGATCACTTTTTTGAATTGTGCCCCGATTATGAAGTGTCCTAAAATCGGGATGATTTCCTGCAGTTCATTTTCAATTTAAAAATGTCTCAGGTGAAGTTCTGAACACATGTGAAGTGTGGACGATCAAAAATTTGTGGATTGTGATAAAATATTGCAGCAGTTTGGGGTCCGATCCTGAGTAAGGAACTGACGATTGAGATTCATCTTCAGATTTTGTTCGTCTCTATTTTTTTCAGGTGGTCGTAATTTTTCCGAGCGAGGACGCCGAAACTTTGGAGCAAATAGTCGAACGCCTGGAGCAGCGGTCGGAGCGACAAGTTCCCGTCGAACCGGAGGACGAGAAGACGAATAAATCGAATCTCGCCGATGAAAACGACGACGATTTCAAAGCGTTGAAGCGGCCGCACGCCTCGGATTCCGACTGTCCGTCGAAACGTATTAAACTGCACCCCCGACAAGCTCCGTTCGAACGGGTCGTGTTCATCGATTCAACCTGGTATCAATCGTCAAAAATATTCAACGACGAACGATTAAAACGTAAATGATATAAATAAAAAGTCTGTCTCATCAAACCTGCAACTTTTAAAACTTCAGGGTTTCTAGGTTCAGGGGCCAGTTTCCTAGTCGTGGCTTAGACTTAAGACCAGTCTAAGACCAACTTAGTTCTATAACCAATCTAACAACTTAGGACCTCTTTTGTCTTTTGGACTTAAGTCACGACTGTGCAACTGGCCCCATGGGCCGGTTCCATAGTCAGGGCTTAGACTTAAGACCAGTCTAAGACCATTTTAGTTCTATAACCAATCTAATAACTTAAGACCAGTCGCAAGATTTAAGACTACTTTTGGACTTAGTCTTGACTATGGAACTGGCCCCTATGGTCACTATCGTCCAAAAGTGGTCTTAAATCTTAAGACTGGTCTTAAGTTGTTAGATTGGCTATAGAACTAAGTTGGTCTTAGACTAGTCTTAAGTCCAAGCCGTGACTATGGAACCGGCCCCTGGGGTTTAACTCTAGTTGATTTGAAATCTGAATTTCGTCGATTTTAATTGTCGTTTTTTTCCCCCCAGGTTTACGCTGCATCAAAATGGACGAGCACAACACGAAATTCTGGCGAAGTCAGAAAGATCCGATGCCCGACTCGTACCTGGCGACGATCGAAGCTATCTATTATTTCGTGCGCGAGTTCCACGATCAGTTCGTCGCCGTCGCCGCGGAAACGGCAGACGGACGCGAGCTGGCGCCGTACGACCATCGCTACGACGACCTGCTGTTTTATTTCGAGTACTTCTATCAGCGAATGTCGACGCTGCACAACAACGGACGCAAAATTCGCGCTTTCGAACGACGCGAAAATAACCGACGATCGAAAAACGCGAACGAAACCGATTCGTGAAAATTAGTCCCTTTTTTACCACCCTCGATCTTTATACAGTATATTTCGATGAAGTTTAAAATAAAAACACCTACGATTACGGGTTCGACTTAGGTTTTGTGATTGTGGTCGGATTAGGCTAAACAAAAATGATACCTTGTTTCTCCGCAGCGGCCGGGTCATTTTTGTAAAATATGATAAAATTTATGAACAGTTCATTTCTATAGCGGCCGGGTCTGTAATGGTAAAATTGATCACGATTTTAAAAAAAAGTAATGTATAGGGTAGATAGGCGGCCGGCCGGGTCAACATTTAAGCTCAGCAGAGCGGAGAAACAAGGTAGCAATTTTTTTTTGCCTTAGGTGGAACTTTGTTATCGGACTCGGATTTAAGGGAACCAGTGGCGGATCCAGCCTACCACTCGAGAATTCCTGCCGCACATTTTCAACGCAGTCAATATTTGCCTGCATGTGACTTTACACATGCTTGTCTGTCGGATTGTTTCATTATCTCCCCCTATGACGTCATTACTATACCCTACAGATTATGAAATGGACGAATCTAGGACAATTGCCTCCACCCGGGAATAAAATCCTTTTGATTTGGATTAACACCACGTAAATACTTTACTTAGAAAATCATTTGTATATTATTGAATATATATTTATAAGATAGAATTACTGATGTTGCGTGCAGATCAAAAACTTGAAATCTGTCCTTGTGTAATTATAATTCACTTACCAGATTAAAGGAAACTTAATTAGTCCACTTATTAGTGCATTAGTTAACGTTGGCTGATTCATCGGAATTAGTTTTAGCGTTACTTAAGCCAATCAAAAACTTTAAATCAGTCCTAGAGTAATTAGATAATTAGTTAGAAATTAATATCTGCGTTACTTTAAGATTAAACAATTAGTTAAACTTAATTTCCGGTAGTCCACTTATTAGCGCATTAGTTAACGTTGGCCGATTTATTGGAATTAGTTTTAGTGTTGCTTAAGCCAATCAAAAACTTTAAATCAGTCCTAGAGTAATTAGCTGCGCTAATTAGCTAGAGTAAGTTCGCTTTGTCTAATTAATTAGAAGTAAATATCTGTGTTACTTTAAGATTAAAACGATTTAATTTGGGGGACAATTGTCCCGATACCGAAATGGACCATTGCTGGGAAGATGGCTGCCTTCATAAATCCCCCTTATATCATCAAATACCCCCTGTAGATAATTGCAGAGGAGGCTGCCTCGACAAATCCCCCTATGACATCATGAAATTGGCTGCATAGACCCTTCAAGAAAAGAATGTCGAGCAGAGACATTATCACTCGCAAAGAAAAATTGTTGTTCTCCATATCATGTCATTGTTTACAATCATACAGTAGAAATGGCTGCTTCCATAAATCCCCCTATGACATCATCAATTCACTTCTGCAGTAAATACCTGTAATGTAACCAATAGACCGCAGGGGCGGAAGAATTCTCGATTAGATTGTCAGAAAATCAGGGCTGCTAACCCGGCCCCCACGCAGACAGGGACAGAAGGATATCTGATGAGGAACTTCGGATTTTTTCAAAATCAAAAGACGAAAAAAGCAATTTCCTTTTCCAAACCATTTTATTTTTCAACAAAAACCCGACCGATTTTTGAGTTCCGATGCAACGAACAGATTACGTGTAGCATCGAGACATGACGCCAAATTAAGATCGGCGCCCTCTTTTATCGACTCTCTGAACAAAAAATACATTACGCGATGTACATTCAGATATTCAGCGCACTGTGGCATGTGTAGCAGACGCAATGAAAGAAAAATTCTCCTTTAAGCAATCGAAAAATTGGGTGACAAGAAAAAGATTTCTTCATTTCATACATCGTTTAAAATGTACAGAAGAATTTAACGAATCCTTGTCAGCGCGAAAATCGACTCCTTTATGCTCAAATTTAACTCAAAACCAGCTATTTAGTCTTTGAGTTCTAATAACAAGAAACTCATGACGATCACAGTTTAATGAGCGAAATTTGACAACTAGGGTCCAGTTCCACAGTTCTGAGTTAAGATTTGACTCAGGGTTAAAACATTGAAAATGAACTAACTTTAACTCAGAGTTAACTCTAACTCACAACTGTGGAACTGGGTCCAGTTCATTTGTAACAAGATTTTGACCCAGAACTGCGGAGTCCAGGAGCCAGTTTTGGAACCAGTTGTTACTGTGATAATTGGGCTCAAAATCCTACGCCTAAAGCACTCTGGGCTAAAGGAGAATTGTTATCAATAACCGTCCAACATATCATATTTATAGGGGTCGGTCTCATCGAACCCGAGTAAGATGCAGTCTGCTGTAGTTCCTAACTTTTACTTAGTACATGACACCAACGCGGGGTAATGATTTTACCAGTCTCAATTTTACCGCAGTATCAGACAGAATGAAGTACAATTCACAGATTCTTCAATTCACACATTCAGAATCGAATTTTTGCCCCCATCCATGATAAGAATTTTTCTGCATTTTTCTATCAGATTGAGTTGCATCCGAAAAACGATATAATATTACATTAAAAAAAAAAAATCGACGAAAATACCATCTTCGCGAAATTCAAATCTATCGAAATATTTAACCTAAAGTTTCCGCCTGTCGCACGCGTAACACGACCGGTACAGACGTGCACGGTATCATTCCTTTCTCCGTGACGACCATCGTGACGAACTCGGGCGGCGTAACGTCGTACGCCAGGTTCAACAGGTGCAGGTTGGCGTCGTCTTTCCAGTGCGATAGCGAATTCGTTTTCCGCTGCGTGTCGACGAGGTCGTTCGGGTCGCCTGAAAAAAATAAAACACGAAACCGATTAATGAGAAAGTTTTCGTCGGTATTCTGCGCGAATAACTTTTAATAAAATTTTAGGATCGTTTTCGAAGAATTCTTCCTCAGCGGGGATTTCAAAGTCGATGGCGTCGCTCCAGCCCCGTTACAAACCCCTGCCTGATAAACCCCAGCGCGTATGTACTAATGTCTATTTATCAATTGATGAGACCTGTTTTTCTGGGATATTTTGCTTACTTTTTGGGGTACATACCTCATTTACATCTTAACAGAATGCCAAAAATCGCGGACAACAACTGAATATCCGATATTATTCCAGTTCCGTACCAATTAGAAGGATTGCTAAAAAGTCTCCTTTAATTCAGTTGTATGGGAGAGAAAATCCTCCATTTTGTGAAATTTCTTGGATTTGAACATTATTGTTAACATGCCTACGAAATGAGGTCTCATCCATTAATAAATAGACATTAGCCCGTGAAGCCATGAGGTCATTATAAACAGCTACAGTCAAAGCCTGTCACCGTCATAACGGACTTTGTAATAACAAACCACATTAGCCTGGGTTATTCCATTTATTACTGCGAATTTTCCTCAGCAATCTTGTGATGCCATCAGGTTCGAATCCCTGCCGAGGGGGGGGGACGCTTTGAAGTGGATTCTATTTTGCGAATCCAAGTATCACCAAACTGGACCTAACTGAGTATACCTCATTACTTAGTAGCGGAGGACATGATGAATAATTGCGTTTGATTATTAATAAGTGTGTAATCACACCCAGAGACCCCCTAAATCTGCCCCTCCCCCCCGGAGACCCGTACTCACCTAATTCATTGGATACGAACGAATCGGTTTGAACTCGTTCGCAGAATTTATACGTCTCGCAGCAGACGATCACCGGAACGTTGTACGACTTGGCGACGAGCGAGATCTGCGACGTACCGACGCGTGACATCACGTAGCCGTTAGCCAATAACGCGTGAGCGCCGAGAAATACTTTAGTGGCCTGAAAAATGATAGCATAGCACGTTACAGACGCTCCACATTCTGCTGAGTCATTCAGTTAATTCTATATTTTTGTTATGGTACTTTTGTTTTGATATGGTGCTAGCGTTAACCCTTTCAGTGCTGACTAATCAATACCCTATAGTGCTGGAGATAATTTGAAAATTCTGAAAAATTCCGCCCTAGTGTGTTGAATAAAGGGAATACCACTATAGTGAGTCTACACCGCGGTGCGGTGTATCGTTAGTTACTAGTATTTCACTATGTTTAACAGGTGCTGCTATCTTTCATGAGATAAAAACTAATTACCAATTACACCAATACACCGCAGTGTACTAGCAAAATCTATCACTGATTCATACATCCCACTGCGGTGTAGACGCACTGAAAGGGTTAACTGTTCAATTTTCTTGATTTTTGTTAGGCCTGCATAGATTGTACATATGTTTACCTATTCTTTGCAAATAAATATAGTGAAATGAATTGAAATTGCTAAGTTTTTAGTCACACCATTCAACATTTCTATTTATTCAGTGAGGAGATTTATTCGTTTATTACTTCTCGTCGGAAATGAGAAACTAAGTATATTTCTAAGGCTGAAAAAATTGATACCTTGTTATTCCTTTCTACTGAGCTTAAAAGTTGACCCGGTCGCCTATCTACCCAGTACTTTACTTAGTCAAGCTTACAATAACAGACCCGGCAGTTAAAGAAACCAACTGATTATAAATTCTAACGCAGCAGTTTTCAAAATGACCCGGCCGATTAGGAGAAACAAGGTATCATTTAATATTAGCCATATATTTGCCTTTCTATTTTAGCCTAACCAAATTTAGACTGATAATCTGGGGCCAGTTGCATAGTCGAGGCTTAGACTTACTTAAGACCAGTCTAAGACTATTTTCATTCTATAGCCAATCTAACAACTTCAGATCAGTCTTAAGATTCGAGACCACTGTTGGACTTAACCTCTTCGCTATCATGCGTGACGTATATTTGAATATATTCATTTACTACAATTGCTGGTGCGGTGAGTCACTACGCAGCTGGTGTATAGACGTACTAAATGATCGTCCGCTTCAGTTTAGTTACACCGTTTACTCATAGATGGCGAATCTGTGCCTCAAATACTGAACTGAATCGAAAATAAATATGAATATGGGAAAAATGCTCTGGTGAGGGGCGTTACATCAACTATGGTAGCGAAGAGGTTAAGACTATTTCCGTTCTATAGCCAATCTAACAACTCGAGATCAGTCTTAAAATTCGAGACCATTTTTGGACGCAAGTCATAACCGTGAAACTGGGCCCGGAATCAAAGTCCTCGATCGAGACCATGATGTAGATATATACCGACTTACTTCTTGCATTACGTAAGAGGCAGCGTTGATGAGAACGTATGAACAGTTGATGCCGTGTTTCACTAATCTGCGCAGCTGTTCCTTGCCTTCGAATTTCGGCCGTCCGTCGACGACGATCACGCGGAACTTTTTACCGCTGTTCGACGCGTCGCACAAAACCTTCTTGATGACGGACGAACTACAAAACAAATCGGTCAGAAAAACGTAGCTGTCAATCAATCCGTTTCTGTAGCCCCACCCCCTCGGAAGTCTGGACGAACGAAAACATTTTTCACAAACGTTGAATGTACGTCTAAAATTCACGGTTCCAACACGACTTCCGAATTCGTTTTCAAAGTGTCCGTTGTGGTGATTTCAAAACACGCAAAGGTACCGATATAAATACGAAAATTTAGATATTCGATATATTCGATGTATTCGACTCCCCCTGGTGGTGAGAACTAAACTATCATACGGCGGTCGAGAAGTGAAAACTTAATCGAAATCTAGAGGCGAATTTATCGCGTCAAATTAAATCCGATTTCGAGTAAAAATCGTTTTTATCCTGGCATAATCAAATTTGATTTGGTCTAATTTTTTAATTTTAACTCGGTTTCAAATTCAAATCGATTTGTCAAATCATCAAATCACCTCCGGAGGTGATTTGATACGATTTGAAGATGGTGGACTCAGAAATTTTTTTTCTTAAAAAAACTGATATAAAATGGTCAAAACTGAAAGAGACACTGAAACTCGTTCGTAGGAAATAATATTTAAAAAACCAGGGCAGTATATTTTCTAGTCAGCCGTTTGGATCAAGGCGTCAAATTCATCTTGTTGTGCAAATCTTATTTCAATAGATTACACGTGACTAACAAATTACGATTAGGAAAATCAGATCTGATTTGACGAGATAAATTCGCCTTCGATCTCGGGGGGTTTTGTAATAGAAAACTTGGTCAAAGGCCTAGGTTCACTCACCAGCCGTAGACGAGTATCACATCACCGTCCTCTATTTTTTCGATACAAGATTTTGAAATGGCTTCTCCGGCCAACAGAATCTTCTCTTGCAGGAAATTATTCAAACACTCGTACAGTCGACGTTTAGCCTGAAATAAGATTAAATTAATATCTACACAATCCACAATAATCGAACAACGATACTTCAACAAACCTACGATCATTTTATGACCATCTGAGTTCGAAACGGAATCTAACAAGAAGATTTTAGTTAGGGATCATTCATTTATTACGTACGCATAAAATTTGAATTTTTCAACCCCCCCTCCCCCTCTGTACGCAAAATCAGCCATTTTTTCATATACATTAAGCATTACAGTACGCAATCGCACTGACCCCTCCCCTCTCCCCTAATGCGTACGTAATAAATGAATGATCCCTTAGTTACCTAATCATCGGTGGTAAGCTTTTTATAATCGAATGGGCTTACACCAATGAATGTGGTTTGTGATAATATTACCAAAGCCCTTATACAAACGCCCGATGTCGATTGTGAACATACGCAATCGTGAAACTAAATCACAGACAGGTTACTGACTAGTAAGATATCAGACCACTCCTGAACTGAAGTCACGACTGTGCAAACGGGCTGTAGAATAGCTCAGTTGATTTACTAACCCTCTCCCCCTCGTACCATCTCGGTACTTATTTCATTGAATTCCCGTCAAAACCTGTTTATCACGAACAACACTTTCTCTTTCGGCCGTCCACAAGATTCCAATAAACGAATTTCCACAGTACATTATTCCCTCGACACAAATGTACTATTTAAACGCTCGCTTATGGAATTCGAGTGCAAGTTCAGTGGATTCGAGGGTAATTTTCACGGTACTTCGGTGACTTTAATTTTCAATTATTTTCTGGGACTGTTGCCGAGACTCACCTCCGTATCGGACATATTCGCCGGCGTGTGAGTAATGTGCCATTTGATGTACTTGATCGCGGTTCCCATACTGACCGATAGGGGACGACACTGGTTTATAAAACTGAAAAGTCGAAACGGAAACGTATTAAAGGATATTTCAGAACCGTTTCAAATATCAGGACCTCAGAAAATCAATCGACGCGCTAGACATATTAGGACATTTTCACTAAGTATTCATTCACACTTCACGTGCGTTCAAGACTTCACACGAGACATCTATAATCGAAAATGAACTACAAACACCAGACATTAAACATGTCATCAGCACACTTTAACCCTTTCAGTGCGTCTACACCGCACCGCGGTGTATGAATCGGTGATGGATTTTGCTAGTACATCGCACTGCGGTGTATTGATGTAATTAGTAATTATCTCTCTTGAAAAATGGCAACTGTCAAACATAGTGAAATACTAGTAACTAACGATACACCGCACCGCGGTGTAGACGCACTATAATGCTTTTCCCATTATTCAACACACTACGGTGGAATTTTCCCAAATTTTCACATTTTCTCCAGCACTATAGGGTATTAATTAGTCAGCACGGAAAGGGTTAAAAGTATTGTATTGTCCATACTTCATACATACAGATGAGTGTTGCACACTTTATACAAAACGATGATTGACCTTTTAAAGGTTTCAATTGTTTCTAAAGTCCATCGTCCCAAGATTTCAATTCGGATCTCACCTGATGTTAGGTTTGAGTTTAGCCTCGAGATCTCTGGCGAGCTCTTTTTGCGGAGGCGTCGAGTAGTCGGCTATGTATTGTTTGATAGCTCCCAGTAATGCTATACACCTGGCGTTCGAACCGCAGATAACGCCCTCCGCGTACTGAACTCCGAGTTTTAAAAACGCCGGATGAATTCCTCCGGATGCGAACCTACCGAGAATACAGAAATAGAAATACATCGGTTACGCTAAAAAAAAATTCATTCATTTTTCATCGAATCGCGCACTGATAAAGAACCAAACAAATCATTCAAAAGCATTATCTAAACTCGCTAAGTTTTCCAGATTTTTGGTAAAATCTGTCAAATTTCCCGCGTTTAACCCGTCCAATTTTTCTAGATTTTCCTGATTCCCTTCCGGATAAATTTGTCAAATTCCGTGAGTTAACCCCAATCTTTTTCGAAATTTTTTCCGATTCCCCGAGTTTTCCACAGATCAGTGGCGCCACCCCGTTTTATCCGACCCCGCCCCGCGTATTCAGAAATCGATCTTTCACGTACGATAGTCCTTGCGTGATTTTATGGGCCTTGTCGTACTGATGGAGGTGGCTGAACAGACCGACTTTCTTCTGCGTCGTCTGCCTCAACGGTATGTCCTGACGCTGTAGTTTTTTCGCGAGACGTTTCTGACTGTCGACGTCGTCGGCCCGCATCAGATCGGGAACTCGCTTCTCCGATTTCTGCTGCTTCGGCGTTCCTGAGAGAAGATAGAAGATGTGCAATAACTTTAGACAGACACAATAATACAAGAAGAGAGGAAACGTCAAACGTCCCATTTAGTCCCACATCTCTCCTTGGTCCCACAATTTCTTTCACACCTCATTGGTCCCACAAATCCCATAATTCATCCCACGTTCCATTTAGTCCCACATCTCCATGATCCCACAATTTCTTTCACATCTCATTAGTCCCACATCTTGTAAGTCTCCCACATCCCATAATTCATTCCACGTCCCATTAGTCCCACATCTCCTTGGTCCCACAATTTATCTAACTTGATTATCTAAGTTCATTACACACATTCACCAAGGGTCGGGGTATTAGATCGTCACAGTTGAAATTGACTCAATAATATACCTACCAGCCGGCGGCCCATCTTTCTTGGCTTGTTTGGCCGCTCGCTGGGCTTCCTAAAAGTAAAATAGCGAAACTCTACAAAGCCAGGTCAAAAATTTGAAATGAGGGATAACGTTGATGATGACGCCCGGTGGCTGGTATTATAGATTGATATCTACTTTAAACCCAGGGCCAGTCGCATCTAGTCACATGAGACCAATCTCAGACCAGCTTAGTTCTATCTTGGAGTATTACTCCAAGGTTCTATAGCCAATCTAACAACTTAAAACCAGTTTGAAGATTTAAGACCACTCTTACAGATCAGTCATTCCTGGATATAAGGAGTTTTAAAAGCAGAAATATTTCATAATAACTTTGAATAACGGGAAAGCCACTATAGTGCGTCTACACCGCGGTGCAGTGTATCGTTAGGTACTAATATTTCTCTATGTTTGACTGGTGCTACCATTTTTCAATAGAAATAATTACTAATTAAATCAATACACCGCAGTGCGGTGTACTAGCAAAATCCATCACTGATTTATACAGCGCACTGTGGTGTAGATGCACTGAAAGGGTTAAACTCTGTTTCTAATTCAGTAACCGCATAATACGGTAACAAAAAGCTCCTGGCTTCAACTGCACTGATTTAGGCGTAGTCTAAATGTACATCATCTAAAGCCACTAACGGCCTATTCCTCAAAATTGAAGGAGTTTTAAAGGGTTTTTTCAGACATTTCGCTCGAACCAAGCAGTTTCAAGGGGGATATCTTCAAAAGCGTTTTGCGTTTAGAAGGAGATTTTAAAGAATCAAGGCGTCGTAGAAAGCCTGTAATAAAACCGGGACCAGGTTAGGGATGAGTTTGGCTACTGCATCAAATCATAGTTAAGAGCGCCATGCCCGAGGTTGCCGTGAGAGTGATATCTATTTTAAGACACTGCGGTATTGATAATATGTTTTATTCAATGTCGTTACGCCGCGAGGCTCGACGACAAATTAATGTAACGATTATTTGCATATATATATATATATATATATATATATATATATATATATATATATATATATATATATATATATATATATATCGAAGAAGTGAGAGAGAACTACCGTAAACCAGTAAGAAAAAAAAAAAATTTGCTGGCACCGTTACAGAAACCGAATGCGATACGTGTCAGCTGAGGATCGATTGAAAACTTTCATGTGCTAATACGTTAAATGCGCCAATGTCGATTCGGTTTCATTGTTGCGAAACATTTGTTCGAAGTTGCGCAATTGCAAAAAAAAAACTCTGTCACCTGAATCAACTCAAAATGTGGCGCGAGGTTTTTATTTGACTTTTGCAAGTTCACAGTCGGCGTCGTTATTGAGTAGTGAGGCCTATATAAGAGTTTAATGGAGGTGGTGAGGGAATGAGGTCGGGATGAGAGGACTAAAGGTGACATAGACGTTTAAGAGAGGGAGAGTGAGGGTCAAGATACAGATAGCACTAGAAGAGAGTGGAGAGGGAGGAGTGGGGTTAGAGAGACAGCAAGGAAAGAGAGAGAGAGGAGAGTGGGGTTAGAGAGACAGCATGGAAAGAAGAGAGAGAGTGGAGAGGGAGGAGTGGGGTTAGAGAGACAGCAAGGAAAGAGAGAGAGAGGAGAATGGGGTTAGAGAGACAGCATGGAAAGAAGAGAGAGAGTGGAGAGGGAGGAGTGGGGTTAGAGAGACAGCATGGAAAGAGAGAGAGAGTGGAGAGGGAGGAGTGGGGTTAGAGAGACAGCAAGGAAAGAGAGAGAGAGGAGAGTGGAGAGTGGGGTTAGAGAGACAGCATGGAAAGAAGAGAGAGAGTGGAGAGGGAGGAGTGGGGTTAGAGAGACAGCATGAAAAGAGAGAGGGAGGAGAGTGGAGAGTGGGGTTAGAGAGACAGCATGGAAAGAGAGAGAGAGGAGAGTGGGGTTAGAGAGACAGCATGGAAAGAAGAGAGAGAGTGGAGAGGGAGGAGTGGGGTTAGAGAGACAGCAAGGAAAGAGAGAGAGAGGAGAGTGGGGTTAGAGAGACAGCATGGAAAGAAGAGAGAGAGTGGAGAGGGAGGAGTGGGGTTAGAGAGACAGCAAGGAAAGAGAGAGAGAGGAGAGTGGGGTTAGAGAGACAGCATGGAAAGAAGAGAGAGAGTGGAGAGGGAGGAGTGGGGTTAGAGAGACAGCATGGAAAGAAGAGAGAGAGTGGAGAGGGAGGAGTGGGGTTAGAGAGACAGCATGAAAAGAGAGAGGGAGGAGAGTGGAGAGTGGGGTTAGAGAGACAGCATGGAAAGAGAGAGGGAGGAGAGTGGAGAGTGGGGTTAGAGAGACAGCATGGAAAGAGAGAGGGAGGAGAGTGGAGAGTGGGGTTAGAGAGACAGCATGGAAAGAGAGAGGGAGGAGAGAGGAGAGTGGGGTTAGAGAGACAGCATGGAAAGAGAGAGAGAGGAGAGTGGGGTTAGAGAGACAGCATGGAAAGAGAGAGAGTGGAGAGGGAGGAGTGGGGTTAGAGAGACAGCATGGAAAGAGAGAGGAGAGAGTGGAGAGGGAGGAGTGGGGTTAGAGAGACAGCATGGAAAGAGAGAGGAGAGTGGAGAGGGAGGAGTGGGGTTAGAGAGACAGCATGGAAAGAGAGAGGGAGGAGAGTGGAGAGGGAGGAGTGGGGTTAGAGAGACAGCATGGAAAGAGAGCGGAAGGAGAGTGGAGAGGGAGGAGTGGGGTTAGAGAGACAGCATGGAAAGAGAGAGGAAGGAGAGTGGAGAGGGAGGAGTGGGGTTAGAGAGACAGCATGGAAAGAGAGAGGAGAGAGAGAAGAGAGGGAGGAGTGGGGTTAGAGAGACAGCATGGAAAGAGAGAGGGAGGAGAGTGGAGAGGGAGGAGTGGGGTTAGAGAGACAGCATGGAAAGAGAGAGGAGAGAGAGAAGAGAGGGAGGAGTGGGGTTAGAGAGACAGCATGGAAAGAGAGAGGGAGGAGAGTGGAGAGGGAGGAGTGGGGTTAGAGAGACAGCATGGAAAGAAGAGAGTAAGAGTGAATGGAAGTAAGAGAATGCGGAGAGAGGGGATGGGAGGCCGTAAAATTATGGGAGGCCGTAAAGGGGAGGTATCACCTCTTTAAAATAGAGGTCGGTTTTGGCAGCCGCGATGTCAGGAGTTAAAAATAGACTGACTTTAACAAACGCACACCCAAGGCGTGCGATATATTTGAATCAATAAACCTTGAACTATCGACACGTATGTGCGTACGTGCATGCATGGTATGTGTCGCAATCGATGTAAGATCAACGCTTGTTTCCTGCCCAGAGGATATACAGCCGCGTACGCCCCCTTGCGAGAAACCTGCGAACTACGACGGAATTTCATACATCGAATATCGCTTCACACCAAAAAGATACACGAGCAAATTTCGATTTATAATCGTAATCTATTGGACCAATCGACCTGTAACGTAACAGTATCGCAACTGTTTTTTTAGATCTTTTCTGTTAGGCTTACACTTTGTTAAACCCATGCTGACTACAGGGGCCAGTTGCACAGTCGTGACTTAAGTCCAAAAATGGTCTGGTCTTAAGTTGTTAGATTGGCTATAGAACTAAGATATTTTCTAGACTGGTCTTAAAGTCTAACCAATGACTATGCAACCGGCTTCAGGGGGCTGGTTGCACAGTCGTAACTTAAGCCCAAAATTGGTCTGAAATCTTAAGACTGGTTTTAAATTGTTAGATTGGCTATAGAACTAAGTTGGTCTTAGACTGGTCTTAAATCTAAGCCATGACTATGCAACTGGCCCCAGGTCTAACACGCGTATACGGGCTCCCTACAGATCGGTCGGTCGGTTCGGGATAAAATCTAAAGTCCAAATGAAGTCTCACCTCGTAACAGTACTTTTCCACTTACTTTCGCTTAGTTTGACAATCCAGAGGAGCGCTTTTGAATTATGTTTATTGAATAACGGCGCTTTATAACGGCACATTATTATCATTATCATTCTGTTTAGAAGGAGGTTTTAAGGAATCGAGGGGTCGTAAGGACGCCATCTTCACCCGTCGACAATTCTAACCCGCTAAAGCCGTTCCCCGAACCCCTTGTCCTCGCGAGTCGTCAGGGCCGTTACCAGCCGACCAGAATCCAGTCGGGACCAATCACAGCGCTTGTAACAAACGACATTAGGCTTCTGTCGGATTTCTCGTTAAATGGACTGATAAAAGAAGCCGCCCAATGGATGGTATTCAGCTAGTACATCGTACAAGGTAGCAGTGATTTTATAGCACGAAAGATAAATGTCGCCTACCTGCAACGCTCTGCGTTCGGCCTTCATCTGGGCCTTTGATTTCTGAGGGGTATCCGCCGTCTGACCTTCACCTTGACTCGATCCGTCTGCTGGCGCTATCGTTTTGCCGCCGTCTGTCGACAACTTTTTCGTCGACGCGTTCAAATTCTGCGAGCAAATTTATCGTAATCATATTTTCAGAACATGCGTTAAGAGACCGTTTAGCTAAAAATCGCCACAAATCTTTTGCAATTTCTAATAAATATCTCGACGAAAAGCTTCGGGTGAAATTTCTTTAAAAAAAATTTTCTAGAGAAATCCCAAGTAAAAAAACTTTTATATATAAACTATATAAAAAGTACAAACGATACTTACTTGGTCGGATTGAGTATTCTTCGGTTGCTTTTTATTTTTTGCTTGCTGTTTTTTGCCGCTGGTCGCGTTCTGCTGCTGCTGCTGCGCCCCGGGCGTTTTCTGATTCTTCTGCTGCAGCTGCGGCGGAGACGACGCATCCGTCTTCACCGATGCGACGACGTTGTGGTCGTGTTGGTTACTATTCGACATCCCGACACCAGTCAGCGTTTGGTCGTCGACTGCGGAAAACGGAACCATACATTTCACCGACGATGAAAGCATTTTTTTTCTGAGCGGGGAAAAATTCGCGAAGAACAAAAAAAAGGAGGCGAATTTCGAGTCTTTTAAAACGCTTCGAATATTCGTAAATTTCTAAATCAGTAAGCAATTAAAAAAGCGTAGCTCAGTAAGTTAAAGCGTGATGCTCCGCTATCGAGAAACAAGCGGGTTTGATCCTGCTGGTGCAACACTTTAAATACCGCGATCCAATAGACAGGTTAAATGAACAATCCGATCGGGTTCAGTCTCTGGGAAACCAAGATCCAAGCGACGTAGAGCCGATACAAACCAAACAACAGTTTTGAGATATCGATATCAGTTGAAATGGCTAATTAGTCCGAGTTAATTAGAAGAGCGCGATTATATTAATTAGCCGATAATCCAATTAATAGCCAGTGCGAGTAGATATGTATGTTTACAAGCCGGTATGCATTACGTTGAGATCGGTTTGGGATCGAACAACTGAATGCATCGTCCCCGTAACTATCATCTACCAGCAGACGTGAAAACACGATCGACCAATCACGCAACGGTAATCTCAACCGACGCCCATATTCAATCAGAGTCATTCATTCAATACGCAACTGAATGGAATCCATTCACTCAAATCTAGGCTGAATGGAAATTCTTTTTTCGCGGGGTTCTAGAATGTTCCGCCCGATGATTTCATTTGGCCGAAAAGGGGGCCCGAATTTTAGAAAATATCTCAAGCCCTTAATTTTACCGTTCAACATTATATTTGGTTTAACCCTTTCAGTGCGTCTACACCGCAGTGTGGTGTACGAATCAGTGATGGATTTTGCTAGTACACCGCACTGCGATGTATTGATTTAATTAGTAATTATCTCTATTGAAAGATGGCAGCACCTGTCAAACATAGTGAAATATTAGTAACTAACGATACACTGCACCGCGGTGTAGACGCACTATAGTGGTATTCCCGTTACTCAACACACTAGGGTGGAATTTTTCAGAATTTTCAAATTATCTCCAGCACTGTAGGGTATTAATTAGTCAGCACTGAAAGGGTTAAGGTATCATGATGCAATCTAATTAATAACAAGAAGCTTACTATGTACATAGACCCGGCTTAACCACCGGACCAATTCAATCCGAATTTTAATCTAATTCCCGGTTAAGATCAGTTTAATCCAGATTTCGCACTAATCTCGATTAATCTAGACATTAGTTAAGGACCTAACCCTGATTCCTACACAACTCGTGTAAAATATGATATTTAATCGGTAAACAACAGAAGGGCGATTACAAAATTTGGGGGAAGCACATCGCAATATGGCATTGTCCACATAGCTTTAGCTGGAATGGATCTCGGCTAATATCAGGGGACAATAGATAGTAGTGTTAGATGTGAAAAACACTTAAGCGTTTTAGGCCAGGATCAAAGGCCCCAGTCGAAATTTTAGCACGGTTCAAATTATCGGGTGTGAATTGTAACCGGTTTACGTGTGAACCTCACAGTCTATAAACTAGCCACAGCTGAATTTGATTGCGATATAAAGCCCTACTAGTACATTCACATACTGGCTAGGACTTTCCCGAGATATGAGTGATTTCTAAAATCCACGAAAGAATTGAGGGCTTCAAAAATAACTCTTCTATTTTAAGCGGTCCAGTAATGTACGCAAAAAGCCAGATCATAATTTACTCTTATCAGCAACAAGGCAAGGGTAGAACTTTAGCTGCACACCAGCTACAGCGCGTAATAGTGTAATTGTATCTAGAACATGGCCTCGCCCTTCCCGTAACACTTCCTCAAGGTTCAGATTTACTCAAACGTCAGCAATTTATCCATATATGGATTTGTTTCATGGAGAGTAACGCGATGAACCGCGCGCCTCATGAATATTCATGAGTCGTCGGATAGCGTTTGCAAGCGGCGCGCATTTTAGTTTGATCACGTCGATAGGAAAATGAATGAAGCCGATCTTATACGTTTGGCTTGAGGCTTGAGAAAGTTCGGGAGGTTTTGGATAATGAACTTGGCTCTTAATGTATGGACCAAGAACGCTTTGAAAACATCACATTTTATCGCAACTTTTTTCAAAAACTGATCGTCCACACTTCACATGTGTTCAGTGCTTCACCTGAGACATTTCTAATTGAAAATGAACTACAAACACCAGATATTAGACATTTTATCAGCACACTTTCAAAAACTGATCGTCCACATTTCACATGTGTTCAGGACTTCACCTGAGACATTTCTTATTGAAACTGAACTACAAACACCAGATATTAGACAGTTTATCAGCACACTTTCAAAAACTGATCATCCACACTTCACATGTGTTCAGTGCTTCACCTGAGACATTTTCAATTGAAAATGAACTACAAACACCTGACATTAGACATTTTATCAGCACACTTTCATAAACTGATCGTCCACACTTTCAAAAACTGTGTTCAGAACTTCACCCGAGACATTTTCAATTGAAAATGAACCACAAACACCAGAAGATGGACATTTCATCAGCATTCTTTTGAAAAGTGATCGTCCACACTTAAAATACCAATTATAGGCCTATACCAATAGATGGTGAATGATTGAGTTGGTTGACCGATTCAAAAATAAATGCACTATATTCATGGAATATTTATGGAAGACAATGACCTCGATGTTAAAACTGCTGCATGTCATCGCAGAAACGCGAACCCGTCTCAGTACTGCAGCAGCTATCTGTGCAAAACTGTGTAGGCAGTTTAAGGTGTGGTTGCGTTCAGAGATCAAACAACTCTAGAACAATCATCTAAAAGTAAAACCCCGAGGGTTCTGCGTTCATTTTCGCTTTGAAATTGATTTTATCTCGTGACACCATTAAAACGGAACACTGTGATATCACTTCAGAACTGGGTTACGTGTTACTTTTCTAGACCTTCCAATGGGATACCGGCGAGGCTACCGAGGGAAGCGAGGATTCAGCGATAATCCGCCAGGTGTCGCTAGTGGTACTGGGTTACCGCCCTTCAATTTCTTCTACATTTCAATAAACTTCGAGTCAAATTTTCTGTTTAGTAAATCAATTTTCAGTGAAATCAATACGACACACTGAGTGAGAAAGGAAATTTTATATCTATTCGATGACTCGTTTGATAATTTCCGGATTTGGAAGCCTAAAAATGATGTTCAAATTTCATCGAAAATGAACTGATTTTCACCACGAGTAACCCGGTGTTTAGTTGCGCCATCTGGTGTTGCCGGTATTCAATTCGGACTGTGCGAAAATTGAAACTAATCGGCCTACATTACGATAAGCTAGGAATTAAGCTCTACGTTAAAAAAGGCCAAGTAGGCTTTATGCAAAACGGCACAAACTGAAACTGGATCCAGAACTCATAGTTCACAGTTCCGGGTTCATAGTCTCCATGACCAGTCTCATTCCGTGACTTTCAAGCACCTTTTTGCCCCCAATTCAAAGAACCGATTCGTTGATCAAATTGACAGTAATAGATCACAATTAACTGACACCTGACTATTAAATATATTTTATCAAAATACTTTGAAATATATTTGATACAGAAATATTAGGTTCTCCAATGCTACTAATACTGAAACCTCGATGGCATATCTTATACCTGGCCTCCTTACATCTTTACATATATCGACCCATCGGCTATAATCGTCACGCAGAATCATGAAATCTACATTTTCCAGGCATTCTTGTAATAAGCAGATTTCAAGAGCTGTATCACGATTGCTGTATCACGACTATTTCTACGTTAATTTTTCCTTTAGTTTGTATCATCTCTGATTTCTTGAATTAGTCTCTTTGTCTTTGGATTGTATATATATCTCATAATTTCTGTAGTATCTCATTATTCCTGAAGATGACTATTAGGATATAGTCGAAACGTTGAATAAACTACACTAGCTCAAGGAATACAGTATTCCTGAAGATGACTATTAGGATATAGTGGAAACGTTGAATAAACTACACTAGCTCAAGGAATACAGTATTCCTGAAGATGACTATTAGGATATAGTCGAAACGTTGAATAAACTACACTAGCTCAAGGAATACAGTATTCCTGAAGATGACTATTAGGATATAGTCAAAACCTTGAATAAACTACACTAGCTCAAGGAATACAGTATTCCTGAAGATGACTATTAGGATATAGTCGAAACGTTGAAATAAACTACTATCTCGAAGTTTCATTTTCGGACTTTTTATTATCATTGTGGGATTCTCTCCTCTTCAAGAGCTGTAACAGTGAACTTGTAACTTTGACCTGCAGATGATAACTAATGACTGATCTAGTAAAAAGCCATTTGAAAATTTGTTTCAGCAATAATTAAATTAGTATGTTATCATAGTAGTACATATAATTAGAAACAACTGTAATTGATTACCAGTAGATACTAGCAGTTGTTTCTTCATCAGAAGAGCCAAGAGAACAAAAGCAGGCCGCCCATTTGTTTGAGTTTGACTTTATCTGCCGTCTAAATTGGGGCCTGAAGAAATCAAGTATCAACCAGGCGCATTATAATAGTCCGGGTGGCAAGTGAGGATCCACCAGGTGTCACTATAGTGTGCAATTCGATATCAACTACTGCAAATTGGTTTCAGTTGAAACCAGTTTTTTTAAAAATCATGGTCTCTGGCTGGTGCAATACAAACAGACTTCGCCGCTTAGGCTATTGGCTTTTTCGCACAATCTAAATTCAACGACCCTAACCAGATTCAAAACTTCAATAATCTACTCGATCTAGCCTCTAGGTTACTAGAAATCTATCTTAATTCTAGGTCAGAATTCTTTTCGCAACAGACCCCTGTCTGATTTTTATGCAATAGAATTTCATTTATTCATTCTCATTTCTCGATCTCTGGCCAACAACAATCAAACATGGCCAAATTAAATTGACTGAGTCTGACCCTGACATGGAACCTCGAAAACACACAACTTATTGACACTTATTATAATTAAGCGCACAGCGTCAACTAAATTTCGACATGTATTTATTGATTACCTTGAAACTGTTTAATTAATTCCCACTGGTCTTAAACTGTTAAAACACCACCAATATGTTGTAATCAGACCGCACACCACAATTCAATCAAATTATATTGTCCGACCGTCAGCTGGCGCCGTCTATGTATTTGAAATATTTTAACATCCAATTCCGTATTTTAGTTTACGGTGGCCACTAATGCTCGGTTGGGGATCTATTGAATTTCCTAATCCGTATTTTACTGTACGGTGTCCACTAATGATCGGTTGTGGACTTATGGCAATAAAGCCGTTAGCCGAAGTTTAGTGATTTTTTCCCTTAAAAAGCCGTCAATCTGTCAAAATTTTGATTGTTCCGCTGAATTTGCTTTTTTTCACCGATCAAAATTAACTGCAGCTGATTCTGAGTGTAAAACGCCGCTGCTTCCACACGGGTCGATGTTGTTCTGAAGCCTGAAGGCTGGAGTTACCGCAAATATTGGTGGGCCTTTTTTTTTAGTAAATTTCTGTGGTTTTCTGACTCTCTAAGTCTCATCTAAATGTCTGATTTTTCGTTGAATATTAAACTTACTAATGTCTATTTATTAATGGATGAGACCTGTTTTTCTGGGATATTTTGCTTACTTTTTGGGGTACATACCTCATTTATGTCTTAACAGAATGCCAAAAATCGCGGACAACAACTGAATATCCGATATATTTCCAGTTCTGTACCAATTAGATGGATTGGCAAAAAGACTCCTTAAGTCCAATTGAATGAGAGAGAAAATCCTCCATTTTGTGAAATTTCTTGAATTTTTACATTGTCACCATGCCTACGAAATGAAGTTATTTTTCTTGTGGGGTCTCAACAACTAAATCAGGGTGGCGTAGGCATGGTAACAATGTTCAAATCCAAGAAATTTGACAAAATGGAGGATTTTCTCTCTCATTCAACTGGACTTAAGCAGTCTTTTTGCCAATTCATCTAATTGGTACAGAACTGGAAATATATCGGATATTCAGTTGTTGTCCGCGACTTTTGGCATTCTGTTAAGACATAAATGAGGTATGTACCCCAAAAAGTAAGCAAAATATCCAAGAAAAACAGGTCTCATCAATTAATAAATAGACATTAGTAGTTTGTTCTTCATTCACTTCTTGGTAAGATTCAAGAATAGGGGACTAGTGGTTAGGATTAGGGTTAGGATTAGGTTTAGAGATAGGTTTAGTTCCCTAATCATCATTAATTACTATATACATTACTATCATTATATATCATCATTATCAATTACTAATATTATTACTTAATTGATTACTATCACTACATACATATTGCTATAGTGCCCTATTCTTGAATCGCACCCAATTCTTAAAAGAATGATAGGCCTTCTTGCTAAAGTCTATTTATTTTTTCGATTGGCGCCGATCTTTTAGGGATATTTCGCCTAATATTCCGCACGCATCCCTCAAATAGGTGTCAATCGAAGTAAGAGCAGGTACAGTTGTGCAGTCCAGATAAATCATCGTTTGTATCCATATATCACTGTTTTGAAGGATTGATGATTATTCTCGAAAATTGAGCTTTAAATCGGCAAGATAGACCGAAGTAGTAATAGAAATAATCTTTGGCTGATGATGCGACGCCTAATTATTATTAGTAGCAGTCGCTATGTGTGGCGATCCTGTTTTGCAATGATGAAATTATTTCTGGATTAGGTGGTAGGCGTACACAGTGGTAGGGCCTCAGGCCTATATAAATTCCATGCCAAATTTTCTCCCAAGTGGTGCACCTTGCAGCGAAATATCAGCTGCCATTCTTAGATCATCGAAATATCAGCTGCCATTCTTAGATCAGCGAAATATCAGCTGCCATTCTTAAATCAGCGAAATATCAGCTGCCATTCTTAAATCAGCGAAATATCAGCTGCCATTCTTAAATCAGTGAAATATCAGCTGCCATTCTTAAATCAGCGAAATATCAGCTGCCATTCTTAAATCAGCGAAATATCAGCTGCCATTGTTAATAAGATGCGTTGACAGGATTGAATTTAATGAACGTGTGTTTTGTCTCTAATCCGCAGCTGCGCGCACAGTATCAGCTGCACAGTGGAGGACGACGATAATTCATCAGGTGCCGATTCTGGAGTCTACGAAGACGAAGATGTTACAGCCCCGACACCGGACGTCCCGCTACCCCAGGCCGGGGGGCCGCCCGCTGCGGTGACGTATCATCATCACCAGCAGCAGCAGCAGCAACAAGACGAGAGGATGGAGGTGGAAGAAGATGGTATGTCTCTGGTTACTGGGTTACTGAAAATAGTTCCTCTTCGTTGGTTCTCAGACTTCTGTGAGACCTTAATTCTTGTAGACCTACTGTCTGTCTTTCTGTCTGTCTGTCTTTCTGTCTGTCTGTCTGTTTGGCTGTCTGTCTGGCTGTCTTTCAGCTACCTATGCAGCTGTCAATCTGCTGTCTGTACCCACCCCCTCAGACAATCAGTTTTTGTTTGTGTGGCTATAGCCTGTTGATAAATTGTGTAAGGGTGCATCGTTTGGGTGTAGCATTGCGAACTAGGTCAAGATGGCGAATGTCTGTCAAATTCATTGCCATTGAAAAATGATCTGTCTGATTTTTACAATAGTGTCGAATCACATTTTTGAATTAACCCTTTCAGTGCCGACTAATTAATACCCTATAGTGCTGGAGATGATTTGAAAATTCTGAAAAATTCCACCCTAGTGTGTTGAATAACGGGAATAGCACTATAGTGCATCTACACCGCGGCGCGATGTATCGTTAGTTACTAATATTACACTATGTTTGACAGGTGCTGCCATCTTTCAAGAGAGATAATTACTAATTACATCAATATACACCAATCTACAATCTATAATATACAAATATACAAATCTATCCCTGATTTATACACCGCACTGCGATGTAGACACACTGAAAGGGTTAACAGTCAACAGTCCTGCGCATTAAGCTCAATTGGTTGAGCGGAGGACTTGGAACCAAGAGGTCCCTGTTTCGAAACCACCTCTGGCGTTGGCTGTTGAGACACCTACATGGACTAGCCCTGCTGATTTAGTCAGGTTGTTAGTCATAACAACCTATAAAAAGGCCCTGGTCGTCTCTTAAGACCCACACTAGGGTTACACTACTGCTACTCGGGGACGTAAAACTCTACTTCTCGTTTCTGCAGATGATTCCGGGGATGATGTGGAATTCGAGGTCGGTGCTGCAGCGGCGGCGGGAGGCGGCGGCGGAAGCCGGGCGGGCGCGACGCGGTATTCGTTTTACGCCCAGCAGATTTCGCTCGCCGAATTCGAGGAGGAAGGCCGAGTTTTAACGAAGGCGGCCGTCGCCGAACTTATGCAAACGGAACAATATCAGAAAATGGTCAATACCTGTTCCAGGTACGTTATCATCGCTCGATACGGGATCAGTAAAATACTCCGTTCTAATCGGTCTGAAGTTAGGATTCGAGTTTAGACTGGTCTTTAGTTGTTAGATTGGCTATAGAACCAAAATGAGCTTAGACTGGTCTTAAGTTGTTAGATCGGTTATAGAACCAAAATGAGTTTAGACTGGTCTTAAGTTGTTAGATTGGTTATAGAACCAAAATGAGCTTAGACTGGTCTTAAGTTGTTAGATTGGCTATAGAACCAAAATGAGCTTAGACTGGTCTTAAGTTGTTAGATTGGCTATAGAACCAAAATGAGCTTAGACTGGTCTTAAGTTGTTAGATTGGTTATAGAACCAAAATGAGCTTAGACTGGTCTTAAGTTGTTAGATTGGCTATAGAACCAAAATGAGCTTAGACTGGTCTTAAGTTGTTAGATTGGTTATAGAACCAAAATGAGCTTAGACTGGTCTTAAGTTGTTAGATTGGTTATAGAACCAAAATGAGCTTAGACTGGTCTTTAGTTGTTAGATTGGTTATAGAACCAAAATGAGCTTAGACTGGTCTTAAGTTGTTAGATTGGCTATAGAACCAAAATGAGCTTAGACTGGTCTTAAGTTGTTAGATTGGCTATAGAACCAAAATGAGCTTAGACTGGTCTTAAGTTGTAAGATTGGTTATAGAACCAAAATGAGCTTAGACTGGTCTTAAGTTGTAAGATTGGTTATAGAACCAAAATGAGCTTAGACTGGTCTTAAGTTGTAAGATTGTTTATAGAACTAAATTGAGCTTAGATTGGTCTTAAGTTGTCAGATTGGCTATAGAACTAACTAAGTTGGTCTTAGACTGGTCTTAAGTTGTTAGATTGGTTATAGAACTAAAATGAGCTTAGACTGGTCTTTAGTTGTTATTTGGTTATAGAACCAAAATGAATTGAGACTGGTCTTAAGTTGTTAGATTGGCTATAGAACCAAAATGAGCTAAGACTGGTCTTAAGTTGTTAGATTGGCTATAGAACCAAAATGAGCTAAGACTGGTCTTAAGTTGTTAGATTGGCTATAGAACCAAAATGAGCTTAGACTGGTCTTTAGTTGTTATTTGGTTATAGAACCAAAATGAATTGAGACTGGTCTTAAGTTGTTAGATTGGCTATAGAACCAAAATGAGCTAAGACTGGTCTTAAGTTGTTAGATTGGCTATAGAACCAAAATGAGCTAAGACTGGTCTTAAGTTGTTAGATTGGCTATAGAACCAAAATGAGCTAAGACTGGTCTTAAATTGTGAGATGAACTCACAAATCCTAAAATTACCCGATCTCTTAGTCTAAATAGTACTGAGTTAGGTACTGAGTTAACTTTAGGACCAAAATAACTGAAAGCCTCTTCTCTCATGAGACCCAGTTTTATAACCGTGTATTTGAAATCGAACTTGCTGATATTTTGTAGTTGCCACGCGTGTTGGTTGTATCAACAGATAACTGCTGATTGCAGAGAATGCGGAGGTTTCGCCATTCAGAGACCCTGTCCCGTCTGTGATGGTCGATGTATGCAAACTTGGACGCGAGATCCGAAAATGGTAAGCTATCCCCCGTTTGAAAAATACTTTCTCGATTTCTGGGTAGGGAATGAACTACCAGAACCTAGTTAACATGGGCATCCCCAGGATTTTTAATGGGTGGTTGAACTTCCCTTCAAAAAGGGCTGAATCAATATTTAATCGATAAGATTTTTTATTTTGATTTTTAACAATCAATCTAGACCTTAAAAGGCCTTACAATTAATATGTACATAATGCTTGTTTGATATAGGTTTAAGCTGTTTAAGCTACTCTGAAATATACTATTTTAGGCTAAAAAGTGATACCTTGTTTCTCCAAATCGGCTGGGTCACTTTCTAAACTGCAGTAGATTTTGTAATCAGTTGATTTCTATAGCCCACTGGGTCTGCTATTGCTATGGCTCGATCATGAATTTCAAAAAGTAATGTACAAGGTAGATAGGCGGCCTTATAAGCACAGCTAAAATGATAGTATTTATTTCTTATATACAGTTAGTTCCATATACATTTCATAAGCACTAGCGAAAATGCAGTCTCTGATTCAAACGTGGGTTCAATGCGATGTGTTCCTTCTTAACCCTTTCAGTGCTGACTAATAAATACCCTATAGTGCTGGAGATAATTTGAAAATTTGGAAAATTTTCCACCCTAGTGTGTTGAATAACGGGAATAGCACTATAGTGTGTCTACACCGCAGTGCGGTGTATCGTTAGTTACTAGTATTTCACTATGTTTGACAGGTGCTGCCATCTTTCAATAGAGATAAAAACTAATTACTAATTGCCATCTTTCAATAGAGGTAAAAACTAATTACTGATTACATCAATACACCGCAGTGCGGTTACTAGCAAAATCCATCACTGATTCATACACCGCACTGCGGAGTAGACGCACTGAAAGGGTTAAAGAAGAGTTTCTTAAACACAGGTTTTGTGTTGAGCTCTGCATTGAGCCATTCTAAGCTCGAGGCGGGTTGAAGTTTTATCTCGATAATACTGTCGCCTTTTTTTTCCAGACCCATTCATTCCAGAAAGCTCATTGGAACGGCAAGTGCGCTTTGCCTCACGAACAACAGATGGCGCTGCTGTTCCAGAAGTGCGTCGAGTCCGACGAGGACACGATCGTCAACGGAATGGAGGATTTGCACACCAGTTAGAATCAGTCGTCGCGTCGAGAAAAACTAAACGATATCATCGAGCGAATTGTGCATATCATCATCCGTAGTCACGAATCATGGAACTAGAATCGTGAATTTACGTTCGCATTTTTACACAGCAGTGGGAAATACAGTAGACTACGCGTAGCGAGAATGAAAAAACAGTACAAGGAAAATGTAACTGAAGCTCAGGCGCGGATCCAGGGCCATTCGGTGACTACAGCACAGTGAAAAAAAGGCACCAACTTTGAAAAGGGCCAGTATTGATGCCCGGCGAGCGAGTTAGAGTTTGAGTGCCATTTATTGGTATCATGCCACTTAATTTGTCTTAACATTCAATTTGCTTATGCACTTTTTCGATTAAATCTATAGAGTCTCTTTTAGAATAGTGCCCTTTTGAGTAAAAAAAAAATGCCGTCGATTGCCTTTTATGATTTTGGTCAATTTATTTTCATTCACATTTTGCTTTAGTCCTAGTACAGAAAGGCAGTTATTTTTTATGGCGCACAAATTGTGTGCCTTTTTATCTACTTTTTTCCCGAAACAAAAATTTTTCGAGGGCATTTGAAAACTGCGACTACCGCACGTGCTGCATGTGCGATAGTCTGGATCCGCGCCTGAAGCTAGTATAACGGTATAACTCGTTTAATTCCGATCGTTTTTATATTCGGATTTTCACTTATTTCGGACTAAAACTCCAGGACTCAGTTCCACAGTTGTGAGTTGGAGTTAACTCTGAGTTAAAATTAGTTCATTTTGGATGAGTTAACTCTTGAGTTAAATCTTAACTCACAACTGTGGAACTGGGCCCAGTCTCTTCTAGTTTCGATTCAAATGAGAGAGCGCTTAATTCGGATTTTGTTTAATTCGGATAAAATGTTCCGGTCCCGGGTGATCCGAATGAAGCGAGTTCTACTATATTCAGTGATCTGTCCGAACCAGTAGCATAATGAACAGGTTTTCCGCCCCTTGTGTTTGTTAACGTGAAGAAATCGGAAAATCTTTACCGGTATTTGTCTAAACTGGAAATATTTTGCGGGTCCCGGCACTACCATACCCATCCTCCCCCGGCAGGGATTCGAACCTGATGGCATCGAGATTGCCACGGCACGAAACCCTGCCATAATCGACCGTGTGCGCAGATACATGCGCAGTTCAGATGATGTGATTTTTAGCCAATCAGAAATCCCGTTTTATTTTAGCCCGGGGTTTTCCCATTTATAGTTCTTCCTTGAAATTTGCCTCAACGATTATACAACGAGCAATCTGATTGGTGCCGCCAGTTTCCGTTCGGTAAGCTGCGCATGTACCTGCGCACCCGGTCTACTGATGCAGGGGTTCGTGCCGTGGCTGAGTGTAGCGATGCCATCAGGTTCGAGTCCCTGCAGAGGGAGGATGTACCATACCGCTATAGGCGGAGTCTACTATAGTATTTATACGGATGACGACCCATTATCGAACTAGCCTAATACCAGGTTATTTCCGAGAATCAAGTATTATGGTTATGAACTTATCGAATTTAACGCCTGATATATCTCCATACGTACTCGGGCCCGGATCCAGACGCAAATTTAGAAGGACTTGTTGTCACATCTCAAAAGAGCACTTTGTCGTCCACGAAGGCAATGCAGTGGAACCTAGTTACGGCGAACTTCACCGGACCAGAAAAGAAAATCTGTTCGTTATAAACCGATAGTTCGTTATCCAGTATGAAATTAAATTTTCTTATGGGACAAAATTCTATATTTGTAATATCCTTTGAATTGTTGTATCGGAGTTCGTTGTAACGGGGTTCCACTGTACTAGGGATGCATTGAAATGCACCTGTTATTTTTGTTCACAAAATAGAAAAGGACGAAATATTAGAAATATTTCATGTACTTGTACAAGTCTCACAAGTTCTGCTGGATCTGTCTCTGGTGCGGTCTATACCATCGAATACCGTAGTCGCTGCTGTAGGACCTGACTGGAATTCCAATTTATCCAAGGCGCTTTGAGGTGAAACTTTTTTTGACGGTGGTTAATGTCCTATTGTAGACCAGCGCGCACCTGTCGATCCTCACGATGAAATCGATGATGAATAAACATAATTTATGCATAGAACAAAGAAAAAATCTAAAATAAATTTTTTATTTGTTAACTATACTGAGATTTATATCGGTTCACTATAGTCAACAAAGAAACACGTTTCTGATTTATGTCGAATTCGAAATGAAGCTGTTAGAATATTTTGTTACGTTGAATTATGATGTCAAACCTCCCCTCATGATGATCTGTATTTGTCCTTAAAAAAACGTGCGTGTTTCAAACACAAACGTCGATAGTATCAGGGCGCCAATACAGCGCCAACTAGAACAATGTGTAATTATGATTATGTCTTATTGATTGGTTAATAATTATGGTAATAATCGAATTATTTGTTTGCCAATGAAATATTGAAATATATGTATGATATTGTAAATCTAGTGGCTCGTTATCTCATGGTTCGGGGCAATTTTTACGTGTCTGCTACATTTTGAAAAGAAATTGTTCAAGTCTTCGGTATTCGTTCATTTTCCCTCCGGTTATTTTCCCTCCAGTCATGATCCCTTAGTCATTAACCCTCTGATCGTTTTCCCTCCAAAGAATATAATGTTATAAAAAGAAGGGACTTTTGTAGGGTTCACTTTTCTAAAATTGATAGCAGAAAGAATGTCCTATTTCAGTATGTATAAGGCAACTTATGGATTCATGGAGAAATGCTCATTTTAGTAAGATAAAATCCCACTATTTACAGATTAAAAGAATTTAAAAACCAGAATTTATTTATTAAATCTAAAATATATAAAAGACACAACGTTTCGATCTCACCCTAGAGATCATCATCAGGTGACGGTCGTCAATTCTGGTTTTTAAATTCTTTTTAATCTGTAAATAGTGGGATTTTATCTTATTATCCGTTCACCACGATTGAGTGCGGTCATCGTTCTATTCTGTTTAGTTTTAGAAAGAATAACTGCGGTCAAAAAAGCGTTAATACATTGAATAATTAAATCCTTCGATCTAAGAAACAATGAGGATTAATTAGATTAAAGGTTTTATTAAATCATGGACGTATAAACTAGTCTATACGTCCATGATTAAATAAAGCAAATTGCATTGCTATTGAGTCAGGTGAGTCAGGTGGAACTTGAATTTAGCTCACATGCTTAGGCAACATTATATTATACTAGACATTCTGTTAATGTCCATCTATCAAAAATGAATTTTCGTAATCAAATCATTTATTTCCACTTATTTCATTAATGATATTAATTTGAACACTTGGAGGGAAAATTTATGTTTTGGAGGGAAAGTAACTGAATGGATAATGATTGAGGGATTTTGTGTGGAGGGAAAATGGCCGGAGGGAAAATGACAGTGAATCCTTTATTTCTGCGTGCTTTCCACAAAAAATGCTTATTTTTGACTTTGTTGAGAAGTTTCGTCTGATATATCAAAATTATTGTCATTTCTTGGTGATACCAAAAATTTAGTCATCAAAAGCCAGGTACACATCACTTTTGGGCAATTAACTTGTCAGATGACATAAGTGAAATTTATTGGTTACTACATTTACGTACTGACCTGTACCCGTCCCTGCCAAATTTTGGACACCATAAAGAAATGTATATTTTTGGCCTTATTTGACTACAGAATTATGCATTTAATTTCAAAAAGACATGTACAATAATTGTACATGTAAATTATCTTATTATATTTCTCATCACGTCACTGTTTTGGGGCTGGCCAGGTTGGGACCGGGATCCCCTACCCCTCTGAGACCCCTCTGAGAGTCCCTCGGTCGTTTCCCGATGATGGCGATTTATTGACTGGAATACTGTCCTCACCAGCCGTTATTGGACCACGCGACCTAGTTTAACTGTTCCCGCGGAAACCACCTACAACACTAGGCTGGCTACATCTTCACCCGTCAAGGGATTCGAACCCACTAAACCCGCCAAAGCTGTTCGCCGAACCCCTTGACCTCACGAGTCGTCGGTGTCGTTACTAGCCGACCAGAATCCGGTCGTACCAATCACAGCGCTTGTAACAAACGACTCTAGGCTTCTATTGGTTTTCTCGTTAAATGGACCAATCAGCGAACGTTTTACCGAACAAGGAAGTATTTCGCAAATCGATATATGACGTCATGCGCAACAGCGCCAGTAATGAAATCACGCTTCGCGAGGCCAGGGGGCTGGTGGAAATGAGTTCGGGAGTTATACCTGACCCCTGGCAAGCGAGGATGGGCTGGCTACAATCGTCCAACAAACTGCTAATCATTTTGGCACATCTAGTGTCTCCACTCACTACACGTAAACGCTGTCAAAAATTAAGTATGTCCTAGATTTAAAAATTCAATGATTCTGATAGATTACGCATGCGCATAAACGGCAAAGGAAAACAGTTTTGGGCGGGTTGATTAAGTTGGCATAGTGTAGTCTAACAAAGCCAGGGCGATCTGCCCTAATATAGCCCGCTGAGAACTTTGTTTTGTTTTTGGCCTTACGTCACTTGCACGTGTCCGCTCAATTTCCATTCGTCGGGGACTCGATCTGACGTGTACTTTTTGTGGGTACACCCATCACGGACGTCACTTCATCCACTAAGGATTAAAGAAAAAATATATATATAAATGGACAAAATGATCTTCAACCTTGTAATATAGCTATTTCCAGAATCTCATTGTATTAGATGAGGCAGCCAGAAAAATTCACCCGAATCAGTCGCTTGCCGGTTCAGACTGAATGGAAGATTGTTTGAATGAACCGGAACCGCAATTTCCAATTATGTACTTCGATTTAAAAATATTCTGTTAACTCGACCGCTGATCACACAACTATATCTGTACTTCGATTTCCGATTTCAAAATCAAACCGCCTGTTTCGCTGCCGGCGGGTGTGGTGGGTCTGTAAGGGACGCTCAATCCAAAAATCAAACAAAATTTACCAGCCCAATAAATAAATAATGGGGACAATCCCTATTCTAAGATCAAGGATTGGGTGCCGAGCGTTAATAAACCTGCTATTGGTACTGAAAAACTGTGCGCCAAAACAAACATATGGTGATAACCCTATGAATGAAATATGCAGATCAAATTGCCATTGAATTAAGTAGGATCATTTAATAATGTGATATTGAATAATGAATATCGCCATGTATATGCGCTACTGAAGATCTGAATCCGTGAATGCAGGTAACAGATGAAGTAATTAAGCCGAGCTGTTTAATTGCCCGTTGATGCGTATTAATATCACCCTGTGTCTGAGCATAGTTTAAAATAAATGTAATATATATATATATATATATATATAATTCCCCACGCGCCCGCGGGAGTCGGAACTTCTCATCTTCTATGTGGTAGATTTCCAGAATCAAGTGACGTTTCAAAGACAAGCTATAAGTAGGTCAGCGATCACGTGGCCACCTTCGCGAACGATGCTTCATGAATTGAACGTTAACAACGAGAAGGATGAAGATTCTGTTGAAGATAAGGGTTACGGCAGTATGGACTCATTCTGCAGTGCAGAAGACGCCATGTCTAGTTCGTGTAGCCTTCGTTGTCAGCACAGGCCCAGCCCTATAGCTATCGTTTGTATCGTGAGTACAGCGTCGCTGATAATCGAAGTAACGCGAAGCGCTGTAATCACCGTCACTTCCGAGATCCTTCACGATGTTGAAAACGATACCGCAGAAGATCACCGGATCGCTTTCAAAATAGCGACTACCCAATCCGCGTATAACTTCGGCCTGATTTTCGGAAACGTCCTGTGCGCGCGAGTGGCGTACAGTCGCGGACATTTATACCCGTTTTGGTTTGGACTACTGACCGGACTCGGCGCTACTTCCATATCGGCGTTTGCGTCCGCGTGGTGGGTTCTGGCGTTAGCGAATTTACTCGTCGGACTTTCAATTGCGTTTGTTGCCAATGCCGGTTCGACGATGGTCGCTATCGCTTTCGACGATGAAGATGATAGGGCCAAAGCCCTAGCCGCCATATACAGTTGCCGATACGGTGGCACTTTATTCGGTTACGCGGGCTGTTTGTACGTGGTGAAATGGACCGGGCGCGTGGCTCCATTTTGGGCCCTCTTCGCCGCTTTAGTCGTCACGATCGCTATTCGAGGTTTCACGAATATTGAAAATAACCGCGACGAAAATTCAATAAATAAACCTTTTCAACTCAGCGTCGTGAAATCGATGCTTACCGATGCCCAGACGTTAGTGTTATTTGGCTTTAACGCAATGGACGCAGTCTCTAACAGTATTTACTACAGTTTAGTACCGTTGTGGATTATAGAACACATCAGCGCTAAACATTGGCAACTAGCGACTATAAGACTATCGTCGGCGACTCTTTTCGTTTTCAGTACAAACGTCTTCGGATTTTTTGTGTCGAAAACTAGAAGCTATCGATGGATTTATACTTTTATTAGTTTCATGCTGGTGGCTGTATCGTTCATTATCTATTCGTTTATTCGGAATATCTGGCAGGCGTTCGGCCCGGCTTGCGTATGCACGTTAGCGTTCAGTTGGTTCGGCGCTTTCATTCACTCGTGGCTGTCGGATGTGGCCGAAAAGAAATTCGACGAAAATTACGCGACGATGTTCGCTATCGATGTTGTCTTCTGTCGTACGGTCTCAATTGTACTAACATTATGTACAGGTTTCGTGCAGCCTTATGTCGGATACCCGGCAATATTTATAGGTCTCGGTATTGTGGATTTCATCTATTCGTTCAGCTCCTATAGTTTACGAGGTATATGATATGATATGATATGGTATATAGGCGGATCTTGTCTTGGGGAGGGGCGCCCAGTTAGAGATTTATGTAAAACACCTGGGCGAACTTCAGTTTTCGTTTTTAGTGGGCTTGGTCGCATCACCTACTATAGTTCGGTCGTAACGTATTTCACAGTGTCGGCCATATTGTAAATATCGCTCAATCCCGTGGTCGACCATTTCCGGACCGACTAACGGACATTCGGTTTCAGATCATTTAGCTCGACTATAGTCCAATAACCGAAGTTTGCCCTGGTTGCGCAGATTCTGTTAGCGCCATAGGCGCACGAAACACAGGGCGGGGGATACGGAGTCATCCCCCGGAAAATTTTGAATTTTTTATCATCTAACATCGCGATTGCGTCGTGTAGTTGATATATCTTACGTATCTTATCATCGTATCTTACGTATCTTACTTATCATTATCTTCTCGCTCTGAACAAAAAATATCTCAGTCTTATAGTATAGACTAGATAGTAATACCCGTGGAAACTACGGGTGATTTCCTTTGGCCCAGAACTCCAAACTGTTCAATTTATTCGCAATGGAATTAAGTCGGGCCGTTTAAAATCTGTGTCCATGCCCGTGGAGACCCTATGAGCTTTCATGACCTGTCCCCGTGGACTGGGAACTGTCGGAGGCAAACAAAATATGAACGGGGCTACGCGGGACTTGAACTCCTGACCCATCAGCTGTAAGTCTTGTACTCTACTAACTGGGCCTTTGAAACAGTATAACGGAGTGATATTGTAGAATTGTTTTGGTGCAGTAAGAGTCTATAATTAGAAATCCTGCTTACCGATTGGCTGAAATTTTGGCTGCCTCCGTTTGGCCCCCTATAAATATCTTCACACCCGTTTATACCCGTTGCATTAGTTTATACAATGATTGACTACCACACAAAATTTCAAGGCCCAATTCTTCTCCACGGCGACGCTATATATAGTGTATATATATATATATATATATATATATATATATATATATATATATATATATATATAATAATCTTCCTAACCCTAAACCCTTGATTTAATGTGAGTTTTGCTTTGCCTATCGACCTTTCTGATAGTACCTCAGCTAAACGTTAGCTCGTTGATGTCCCAGCTCTTATGGACTTGTCAGAATTATTCGTCAATTTTTGCAAACCAAGACGATTTTTGTCTCCAATCACATTTTGTTCTAGAATTTAAGAAGAATCAATATAGAATCTTGAGACACGCGCATTTTTCATTACTCGTAATGATTCGTTTTATTGCGACAGAAATCTATTAGCTGTTTACGAAAGCGACGCCTCGACGCGCAATAAATGATGAAATTACAAGATGCCGCAATCATTCTGACCATATTTTGAAATTGGTTCATTATCGTCGCGAACGAACCTCTGCCGATCTTCCCGTTCAGAGTCGACCTAAGGTTATCTATCGCTGATCTGAGGTCGAAAGCTTTTTTAACCGAATACAGGCATGAAATGAGCACCAAGGCCAGAGTTAAACTACGCTCACTGCTGCTGCTGCTGTTAGAAGGTCGATTATTTGTAGACATTGTTTCTCTCGCCGCCCCTGCGCGCCTCAACGTGAAAATCAATCGGACAGTTATCAGAACCACGGTCACCGTCGGGATTATTGTGAATAAAGGACCGTTTACAAAAACGTCATAGTATTTCAAATTAATGTTTTAACCGAATGCAGTCAACTTCTGCGTCCATCTCTCGTGTCCAGTGCACGGATTAATGGAACGACGAGTATCATATTTGAAATACTGTTTTGACTTATTCCCAATTGAAAGTATCGACACAAAAATAATGCATATATAGCTTTTATTCATGCTTATCATTCTAGCCGCTTTCAGAGGCCAGCAAACAACGATATATCTGTCTACAGCTATTAGCAATGTAATCAGATCGCTAACGTCCGAGGCCAGAAGTCGAATGTTTTGGGTGTACGAATACATGCGCTTCATAACGTGGTTTCTTTCAGCGGTCATGTCCAGTAACAACGTGTGACTGTAGAGCCGATACTGAAAGTCAAATACGGTATAAGACACACAAATAAACATGTCCGCGACGGCTAAACATCTCAAATAGAATATGCTGGTGTTGTTCGAGCGCTCACGCGTGAGGACGAGTAATGATAGCAAATTTGCACCGAAACCGAAGATAGCGAAACTGAAAATAACGCAAGTCGTTACTCGTAATAATAGATTCACGTGAAACGGTTTGTAATCGGCGTGATGGATGTATTTACACCGCGGATGAGGTTTAAACCCCGCCTTCTCGGCGGTGGTTGCCGGGTCCGTTCCGTTTAGCGGGAACCAATCGCTAGCGAATACACTTCCCGAAGCCATCATTCACGCGCAGGCGGTCGCTGATTGATGATCGAGAATCAATCGGTTTTACCTATACCAAATTTATATCTGACAGCAGATAAACTTGATGAGCGAATGTCGGACGACGACCAGCCCAAGCGGCGGACGCGAATACGCACTGAAGCTGACACAAGAATTCTACGCGCGTAGAACCTGCTATATTTTTAGGACGGCTATACGATTACCAATTACATGTACGTGGCGAAACTGAACCGTTAATGAGCGATGGATTTACGTAAGTTGTTCGTATCGTCTACTGCAAAATATGATATCATGTTTAAAAACGTGAGTATAGCGTAGCAATAGAGGGGTTCTGGTTCCGCTAACTTGGGCTAACTATTGGGCTTACCATGGGCTAACTATTGGGCTTACCATGGGCTAACTATTGGGCTTACCATGGGCTAACTATTGGGCTTACCATGGGCTAACTATTGGGCTTACCATGGACTTACCATGGGCTAACTATTAGGCTTACCATGGGCTAACCACGGGCTAACTTTGCCTAATTATTGGGCTAGCTTCTGAGCTAATTGATGCTAACTATTTAGCAACTTCCGATTTTGTTGATTTAACACGCAGATTTAAAGATAAATTTTATTTCTTTGTCGTTTTATCTGTAGGGAGGTAAATTCGTTTTAATTGTGCAGGTTTCAGTCATATGAAATAGTCAAACCTGCGAGTTTTGCAGTAACGAGGATCCATTATTGCGGGTATCAGAATGGAATCAAAACACTTCCAAGTGCCTTATAGTGATCACTTTTATAAGTCAGCTGATCGAATTCTAAATAAATGTCAGGCGTGCAGTTCATTTCTTATCTTTTGATTTCTAATCTAATTTTCTGGTATGAAGTCTTAATGATCGAAAATTGAAATTAATGGTGATAAAGTGTCAAGTGTTAGAGGGGTAGCAGGGTCCAGGCTGCAGTTTGAGTGTAGCAGGGTCCAGGCTGCAGTTTGAGTGTAGCAGGGTCCAGGCTGCAGTTTGAGTGTAGCAGGGTCCAGGCTGCAGTTTGAGTGTAGCAGGGTCCAGGCTGCAGTTTGAGTGTAGCAGGGTCCAGGCTGCAGTTTGAGGGGTAGCAGGGTCCAGGCTGCAGTTTGAGTGTAGCAGGGTCCAGGCTGCAGTTTGAGGGGTAGCAGGGTCCAGGCTGCAGTTTGAGTGTAGCAGGGTCCAGGCTGCAGTTTGAGTGTAGCAGGGTCCAGGCTACAGTTTGAGGGGTAGCAGGGTCCAGGCTGCAGTTTGAGTGTAGCAGGGTCCAGGCTGCAGTTTGAGGGGTAGCAGGGTCCAGGCTGCAGTTTGAGTGTAGCAGGGTCCAGGCTGCAGTTTGAGTGTAGCAGGGTCCAGGCTGCAGTTTGAGGGGTAGCAGGGTCCAGGCTGCAGTTTGAGGGTCCAGGCTGCAGTTTGAGTGTAGCAGGGTCCAGGCTGCAGTTTGAGGGGTAGCAGGGTCCAGACTGCAGTTTGAGTGTAGCAGGGTCCAGGCTGCAGTTAGAGGGGTAGCAGGGTCCAGGCTGCAGTTTGAGGGGTAGCAGGGTCCAGGCTGCAGTTTGAGTGTAGCAGGGTCCAGGCTGCAGTTTGAGTGTAGCAGGGTCCAGGCTGCAGTTTGAGTGTAGCGGGGTCCAGGCTGCAGTTTGAGTGTAGCGGGGTCCAGGCTGCAGTTTGAGTGTAGCGGGGTCCAGGCTGCAGTTTGAGTGTAGCGGGGTCCAGCCTGCAGTTTGAGTGTAGCGGGGTCCAGGCTGCAGTTTGAGTGTAGCAGGGTCCAGGCTGCAGTTTGAGTGTAGCAGGGTCCAGGCTGCAGTTTGAGTGTAGCAGGGTCCAGGCTGCAGTTTGAGTGTAGCAGGGTCCAGCCTGCAGTTTGAGTGTAGCAAGGTCCAGGCTGCAGTTTGAGTGTAGCAGGGTCCAGGCTGCAGTTAGAGGGGTAGCAGGGTCCAGGCTGCAGTTTTAGTGTAGCAGGGTCCAGGCTGCAGTTTGATGCCAGCATTAATTCATAAAACGGTTTAGAATCGATTCAAACTCGTTGTCTGTAGTCTATATATAATACTGATCGCTATAGCGACTATGATGTCTGAATCCTATCAGTTACAACCAACATTTCATCATAGTTGGTTTTGGCAAATTCTCACACTTTCGTTGATCCCAAAAATTAGCTGCCAACCCAAATTAAGCGATACAAAATTCTGAAATCTGATTGATTCAGCTCGCTCGTGATTCGGCCGCGTCCTTTTTAGTTTTTTAATCACATCCATTCAAATCCAATATATCCATAATAAATTAATTACAACAGATGATTTTATGACAATCAATTCAATTTATTAGAATTCAAATAAACATAATATTTACAAAATTTATCATGCGTTAAGATAACCTTGCACATGTTCATGAATCCTCGATCTCCTGACATCATCATCAGTGCCCTACAAAAATTGAAAATTGAAAAACTAAAATCACGATGATGCTGAAACTGTCCATTAAACGAAAGTTGGGTGTGACTGGTGGGAATTCCCCCCATCTGTTATTGCAGCCGAACCCAAGCGGCGGATTAAGAGGAGACGCTGGAATCGTGCCTTTCTTTGTCCAGCGTAGACTAGGTGGGGCCTTATAATACCAGTCAATTGATATCATTACGATTGCCTGTTGTTATTTGCTTTAAATTATTTTTGTTTTTCATACACACCAGTGGGGCCGAAGTAGTAACTGCGGAGCAACGGTTTATAAGACGCACATGCTTGCCCCAGTTCCCGAGTCTAGTTGGGAGGTACCAGCTCACTAAAAAATGAAGATATCAACGTCTGCAATAAATTTGATGGTAGATAAATTTTTAGGAAGGTTATTAAATTATTTTTGTTTTTGATACACACCAGTGGGGCCGAAGTGTAGTAACTGCGGAGCAACGGTTTATAAGACGCACATGCTTGCCCCAGTTCCCGAGTCTAGTTGGGAGGTACCAGCTCGCTAAAAAATGAAGATATCAACGTCTGCAATAAATTTGATGGTAGATAAATTTTTAGGAAGGTTATTAAATTATTTTTGTTTTTGATACACACCAGCGGGGCCGAAGTGTAGTAACTGCGGAGCAACGGTTTATAAGACGCACATGCTTGCCCCAGTTCCCGAGTCTAGTTGGGAGGTACCAGCTCACTAAAAAATGAAGATATCAACGTCTGCAATAAATTTGATGGTAGATAAATTTTTAGGAAGGTTACTAATGTTTTATGAACTTTTATTCGTCATATAAACATTAGTGATTTTCTATGAATAATTTGTTTTATTGTAATTTTCCTACATTTCATATACTTCAGACACAATGGTAAGATGAAGAGGGATACTTTCCCGATTTACAAGTAGAAGATACGCTTTATATGACATGTTTGCACTGCATGATCCTCTGACATACGATTACAACTGATACAGAGGATAGTATTTATTTAGTATCTAAGTCATTATTCAGTTTTCATTACAAACATATTATACTATATTTCCGTATGTTAATTATATCAAAAGCAATATTGTCTTTATCTCTTTAATCCTAACCTTATACACTTCACTCGGCACTGGTCATTCGGACTTTGTCCTACTGACGTCTGGCCATTGTCTAGTGGAGCAATATAAATTCATGTCTCTCTATTCCTCGCTCTCTTTCTCTTTGGCTCTCGTTCTCTCTCTGAGCTCTTTTATCTTTGACTCGTTTCAACAATAAATCAAGCTTTAAATTATTTCAATATCGTTTGTGTTTGGTGACTATTCTGAGCTAGTTCCAGGTATCACAACGACGCAGACCGGTTCCAGCAGCTCGAGTTGTTCGTGCTGGTGTTCAGTGGTGCCTGGTTCACCAATAGGTATTTGTCAATTCGACATAGAGCAACCGGTAGATCTGTCCATAACTGCATCTTTTGCAGACAGACCATTAGCAGTTGATACGCCTGTAGCAGGCAGACCTTTGGGCACACCAATCCAAGATTTTCCACTGGACCTGTCCTTAGGTACATCGGCGGTTGACCAGCTATTGGATCTGACGCCCAGCGGGTGTTTAGACCAATTGTTGGAAAGTCAGTCGGACCTTAGCCCCTGTGCATCATGGACTATTGAAAGGATTGACGATATTCTTTAGTCATCATCAACCGAAGAGTTGACTGGGGAAAACGTCGCTCGCATTTGGGAAAATGTGCTTTGTTGGGCTGATCATCAGGATCAGATTTAATATTTCAAATAGTATTTATTGTAGGGATCACTTAATTTGAATTACTCTGGATCAACAATATGATGACAACTAGAAGTGGGACGGCGTATGGGCAGGACAGTGCGGGTGGTTTACAGGGTCAAACCACTACGGAGGGGGGACCCACAGGGTCGGCCCCCGGTTAGCGATGACACGGTTCTGGAGGCCCTCTCTGGTATACGCGAACAGGTAGATACGGCCACCGCTTTTATGAAATTTCTCCATGCTCCCCAAATTTACGGGACGGGACGATCAGCGCGTCTCCGATTGGTTCAGAGGGTTTAGGCTGTTCGTGTTGGATATCAAATCATCGCAGGTGATCAATAACGATTACTGGATTGCAAACGTAGGTAAAATTCCACATTCAATGATTCATTTAATTCGTGAAGAAGAATTCACGATTGATTTATATTACTTATCTTATGTCGCGATACATCATAGGACGATTCACACTGTAGAGTTTATGAATAGTTGTTTTTAAACCCAACTTCGTACAATACCATTATAGTTTATAAATGTTAGCTACGCATTTTGTAATTTTGGATAAATACATCTCGGGGACCATCAGCTCTCAGCGACGATGTGTATAAGATTACGCTTTCTGTACGAAGTGGAAAGAAGATGCTCTCATCATATCCAGTTACTTCTGGTGACAAAAAATATGATGCTGTGCGCAAAAATGCAGCGAATAAGTTGTCTTCGAAAGCATACACACGTCAAAACATAAACAACAAAAATGAAATCGTATTCCAAAAACAAGAAAAATTGTTCCCAAATCTTCAGCCATTGCCTCAATTATTGTTTCAAGAAGGCGAGCCATATGTTTGTTTTTATGAAAAGAAAATTCACTCTGTAAGTACAATTTGCTTATTCATATTGATACACGGATGTTTGTATCAATAACTGCAATCGATTGCAAAATTGTAGCTAATGACATGTCGGAGTCGGACCCAAGGGGAACCGGGTACGGCTGCGGATAGTTCGGTCAGCAATGACACAGTCATGCGGGCACTGACCGGCCTACAAGAGCAGATGGGCTCAGCAGCAGCGTTTATTGATTATAGCCTGCTTCCAAAATTCACAGGCCGGGACAATCAAGATGTGGATGAATGGTTCAGGGGGTTTGATAGGCTCGCTGACCTCAGAGGCTGGACTGCTGCGGTAAAAAAAAAAACAACAGATTTTCTGGTTTCTGTCCGGACCAGCTTTCGTCCTGTTCAACGATCTGCGCATCGACCAAGAGACTGATGCGGCTGGTCACCGTAAAATGGCCCCGTGGGATGATATTGTGCTGCTTTCAAAAAACAGTTTAGCCCGACAACTTGGGCCATAGTCAGAGAATCTGCCCTGACAACTATGAAACAGGTGAGGGGCAACCGAAGTCCTGGACCGGAGCATACTGGTCGTGGAGAGAGAGGTGGCGCCGCCGGTAAAGAGTAGAAAAATCCTTTATCTATTTATAATTATTTCTCTTCTATTCCAGAGATCCCGCAAGAGATATTCAACCGACGAGGTGGACATCATTCGGGTAGCATTCGCGGAGGAGTACGCGAGTCCTGCCCAAATTAAAGAGGCGTTAGGGGGGACCATCAGCTCTCAGCGACGATGTGTATGAGATTACGCACTCCCTACTCAGTGGAAAGAAGATGCTCTCATCATATCCAGTTACTTCTGGTGACAAAAAATATGATGCTGTGCGCAAAAATGCAGCGAATAAGTTGTCTTCGAAAGCATACACACGTCAAAACATAAACAACAAAAATGAAATCGTATTCCAAAAAACAAGAAAAATTGTTCCCAAATCTTCGGCCATTGCCTCAATTATTGTTTCAAGAAGGCGAGCCATATGTTTGTTTTTATGAAAAGAAAATTCACTCTGTAAGTACAATTTGCTTATTCATATTGATACACGGATGTTTGTATCAATAACTGCAATCGATTGCAAAATTGTAGCTAATGACATGTCGGAGTCGGACCCAAGGGGAACCGGGTACGGCTGCGGATAGTTCGGTCAGCAATGACACAGTCATGCGGGCGCTGACCGGCCTACAAGAGCAGATGGGCTCAGCAGCAGCGTTTATTGATTATAGCCTGCTTCCAAAATTCACAGGCCGGGACAATCAAGATGTGGATGAATGGTTCAGGGGGTTTGATAGGCTCGCTGACCTCAGAGGCTGGACTGCTGCGGTAAAAAAAAAAACAACAGATTTTCTGGTTTCTGTCCGGACCAGCTTTCGTCCTGTTCAACGATCTGCGCATCGACCAAGAGACTGATGCGGCTGGTCACCGTATAATGGCCCCGTGGGATGATATTGTGCTGCTTTCAAAAAACAGTTTAGCCCGACAACTTGGGCCATAGTCAGAGAATCTGCCCTGACAACTATGAAACAGGGGAGGGGCAACCGAAGTCCTGGACCGGAGCATACTGGTCGTGGAGCGAGAGGTGGCGCCACCGGTAAAGAGTAGAAAAATCCTTTATCTATTTATAATTATTTCTCTTCTATTCCAGAGATCCCGCAAGAGATATTCAACCTACGAGGTGGACATCATTCGGGCAGCATTCGCGGAGGAGTACGCGAGTCCTGCCCAAATTAAAGAGGCGTTAGGGGGGACTATCAGCTCTCAGCGACGATGTGTATGAGATCACGCTTTCTGTACTCAGTGGAAAGAAGATGCTCTCATCATATCCAGTTACTTCTGGTGACAAAAAATATGATGCTGTGCGCAAAAATGCAGCGAATAAGTTGTCTTCGAAAGCATTCACACGTCAAAACATAAACAACAAAAATGAAATCCTGTTCCAAAAAAACGTGAAAAATTGTTCCCAAATCTTCAGCCATTGCCTCAATTATTGTTTCAAGAAGGCGAGCCATATGTTTGTTTTTATGAAAAGAAAATTCACTCTGTAAGTACAATTTGCTTATTCATATTGATACACGGATGTTTGTATCAATAACTGCAATCGATTGCAAAATTGTAGCTAATGACATGTCGGAGTTGGACCCAAGGGGAACCGGGTACGGCTGCGGATACTTCGGTCAGCAATGACACAGTCATGCGGGCGCTGACCGGCCTACAAGAGCAGATGGGCTCAGCAGCAGCGTTTATTGATTATAGCCTGCTTCCAAAATTCACAGGCCGGGACAATCAAGATGTGGATGAATGGTTCAGGGGGTTTGATAGGCTCGCTGACCTCAGAGGCTGGACTGCTGCGGTAAAAAAAAAAAAACAACAGATTTTCTGGTTTCTGTCCGGACCAGCTTTCGTCCTGTTCAACGATCTGCGCATCGACCAAGAGACTGATGCGGCTGGTCACCGTATAATGGCCCCGTGGGATGATAATGTGCTGCTTTCAAAAAACAGTTTAGCCCGACAACTTGGGCCATAGTCAGGGAATCTGCCCTGACAACTATGAAACAGGGGGGGGGGGGGCAACCGAAGTCCTGGACCGGAGCATACCGGTCGTGGAGCGAGAGGTGGCGCCGCCGGTAAAGAGTGCCGTATAGAAAAATCCTTTATCTATTTATTATTATTTCTCTTCTATTCCAGAGATCCCGCACGAGATATTCAACCGACGAGGTGGACATCATTCGGGCAGCATTCGCGGAGGAGAACGCGAGTCCTGCCCAAATTAAAGAGGCGTTAGGGGGGACCATCAGCTCTCAGCGACGATGTGTATGAGATTACGCTTTCCCTACTCAGTGGAAAGAAGATGCTCTCATCATATCCAGTTACTTCTGGTGACAAAAAATATGAAGCTGTGCGCAAAAATGCAGCGAATAAGTTGTCTTCGAAAGCATACACACGTCAAAACATAAACAACAAAAATGAAATCGTATTCCAAAAAATGAGAAAAATTGTTCCCAAATCTTCGGCCATTGCCTCAATTATTGTTTCAAGAAGGCGAGCCATATGTTTGTTTTTATGAAAAGAAAATTCACTCTGTAAGTACAATTTGCTTATTCATATTGATACACGGATGTTTGTATCAATAACTGCAATCGATTGCAAAATTGTAGCTAATGACATGTCGGAGTCGGACCCAAGGGGAACCGGGTACGGCTGCGGATAGTTCGGTCAGCAATGACACAGTCATGCGGGCGCTGACCGGCCTACAAGAGCAGATGGGCTCAGCAGCAGCGTTTATTGATTATAGCCTGCTTCCAAAATTCACAGGCCGGGACAATCAAGATGTGGATGAATGGTTCAGGGGGTTTGATAGGCTCGCTGACCTCAGAGGCTGGACTGCTGCGGTAAAAAAAAAAACAACAGATTTTCTGGTTTCTGTCCGGACCAGCTTTCGTCCTGTTCAACGATCTGCGCATCGACCAAGAGACTGATGCGGCTGGTCACCGTATAATGGCCCCGTGGGATGATATTGTGCTGCTTTCAAAAAACAGTTTAGCCCGACAACTTGGGCCATAGTCAGAGAATCTGCCCTGACAACTATGAAACAGGGGAGGGGCAACCGAAGTCCTGGACCGGAGCATACTGGTCGTGGAGCGAGAGGTGGCGCCACCGGTAAAGAGTAGAAAAATCCTTTATCTATTTATAATTATTTCTCTTCTATTCCAGAGATCCCGCAAGAGATATTCAACCTACGAGGTGGACATCATTCGGGCAGCATTCGCGGAGGAGTACGCGAGTCCTGCCCAAATTAAAGAGGCGTTAGGGGGGACCATCAGCTCTCAGCGACGATGTGTATGAGATCACGCTTTCTGTACTCAGTGGAAAGAAGATGCTCTCATCATATCCAGTTACTTCTGGTGACAAAAAATATGATGCTGTGCGCAAAAATGCAGCGAATAAGTTGTCTTCGAAAGCATACACACGTCAAAACATTAACAACAAAAATGAAATCCTGTTCCAAAAAAACGTGAAAAATTGTTCCCAAATCTTCGGCCATTGCCTCAATTATTGTTTCAAGAAGGCGAGCCATATGTTTGTTTTTATGAAAAGAAAATTCACTCTGTAAGTACAATTTGCTTATTCATATTGATACACGGATGTTTGTATCAATAACTGCAATCGATTGCAAAATTGTAGCTAATGACATGTCGGAGTTGGACCCAAGGGGAACCGGGTACGACTGCGGATACTTCGGTCAGCAATGACACAGTCATGCGGGCGCTGACCGGCCTACAAGAGCAGATGGGCTCAGCAGCAGCGTTTATTGATTATAGCCTGCTTCCAAAATTCACAGGCCGGGACAATCAAGATGTGGATGAATGGTTCAGGGGGTTTGATAGGCTCGCTGACCTCAGAGGCTGGACTGCTGCGGTAAAAAAAAAAAAACAACAGATTTTCTGGTTTCTGTCCGGACCAGCTTTCGTCCTGTTCAACGATCTGCGCATCGACCAAGAGACTGATGCGGCTGGTCACCGTATAATGGCCCCGTGGGATGATAATGTGCTGCTTTCAAAAAACAGTTTAGCCCGACAACTTGGGCCATAGTCAGGGAATCTGCCCTGACAACTATGAAACAGGGGGGGGGGGGGGCAACCGAAGTCCTGGACCGGAGCATACCGGTCGTGGAGCGAGAGGTGGCGCCGCCGGTAAAGAGTGCCGTATAGAAAAATCCTTTATCTATTTATTATTATTTCTCTTCTATTCCAGAGATCCCGCAAGAGATATTCAACCGAGGAGGTGGACATCATTCGGGTAGCATTCGCGGAGGAGTACGCGAGTCCTGCCCAAATTAAAGAGGCGTTAGGGGGGACCATCAGCTCTCAGCGACGATGTGTATGAGATTACGCTTTCCCTACTCAGTGGAAAGAAGATGCTCTCATCATATCCAGTTACTTCTGGTGACAAAAAATATGATGCTGTGCGCAAAAATGCAGCGAATAAGTTGTCTTCGAAAGCATACACACGTCAAAACATAAACAACAAAAATGAAATTGTATTCCAAAAAACGAGAAAAATTGTTCCCAAATCTTCAGCCATTGCCTCAATTATTGTTTCAAGAAGGCGAGCCATATGTTTGTTTTTATGAAAAGAAAATTCACTCTGTAAGTACAATTTGCTTATTCATATTGATACACGGATGTTTGTATCAATAACTGCAATCGATTGCAAAATTGTAGCTAATGACATGTCGGAGTTGGACCCAAGGGGAACCGGGTACGGCTGCGGATAGTTCGGTCAGCAATGACACAGTCATACGGGCGCTGGCCATAAAAGTGTGTATACCTCTGCTCGATATAACTATAATTCTCCTACAGTGTCTCATCAGTTACTATAAAAGCATTGTACTGATACAGAGGACGTCAACATTCGCATTTAAAATATATCATGTAATACATATCTATATTGTAATTCTTAACCAACTTTATCCTTATCATTTCAATCCTAACCTTTCACTTCACTCGGCGCTGGTCAATGGACTTTGTTCTACTGACGTCTGCCATTGTCTAGTGGAGCAATATTAATTCATGTCACTCTATCCCTCGCTCTTTTTCCTTTCTGGCTCTCGTCTCGACAATAAAGCAGGCTTTTAATTATTTGAATATCCTTTGTGTTTGGTGACTATTCTGAGCTAGTTCCAGGTATCAGTACTCGAATAATTCTCTCTCTCTCTCTCTCCCTCTCCCTCTCCCTCTCCCTCTCCCTCTCCCTCTCCCTCTCCCTCTCCCTCTCCCTCTCCCTCTCCCTCTCCCTCTCACTTGACTCGTACATTCGGAGGTTATTATACTTGGCTGGTAATCTTGACAATTCGGGTGAGGACTCTCTATTGCCCTCTACTAAGGCTGTTGTAATTGGGAAATGCCCGATAAATTTTGATCAGGCGATCACCTACTCCAGACTATCACATGAGTTAGAAAAAATATCCCCGCCACAGGCATCAATTAGATCTTTAAATTTCGACTACTCACGCCAGGTAGCGTTAGAACAGGAGGTGAAGGGTCTGAATGAAAAGTTCAGTCAGTCGCAGTAGATTAACCAATGAGTATGGAAGGATAGTATAGCAATAACACGGACAGCTATATGTGCTTTCCGTGCACTGCATTTACATATTCAAATAACTGTTTAGAGTGTATCATGGTCGGGGCAGTCTGGGTGTATAAAATCCAGAGGGCGCTCGACTCTCGCCCTCTCTTTTGCTCAGACCTCGGCAGCCAGCGGTTCAGACATTTTTTAGAACCAATGAGATCGCCTAGTTTTATTAGATTTGTTTTGGGGAAGTAACGGCGGTCGATCAATATCCCATTTATCCGAGAGGCACCAACAAAAAGAGTAATCTGCCCATTTACCAAGACTTGCATAATATAGAAAACAAGGAATATATGACACACAGCGAGCTTATATTTGGTAGAAAGATGCTTACGAGCACTGGCACACTGCATTCAGATTATTTATAGTGATGTGATATATAGAATGTAATAATTCATAGGCGGTACTGTTCCATAAGACGAGTGCTCAGGACACATGACCTGATCAATCAAAGTCCTGTGTGCTGGTCATATGGTCAGTACTGATAATATGTCTAGCTTTCTGGGTCCAGTTCCACAGTTCTGAGTTAAGATTTGACCCTGGGTTAAAACACTATAAAATGAACAAACTTTAACCCAGAGTTAACTCTAACTCACAACTGTGGAACTGGGTTCTGGCTATTGTTTTAACTTTTCTGATGACGTGGTCCTCATGGGTATAAAAACCCAGAGACACAGGTCGCTCGCTCGCTCTCTCTCTCTTTTCTCTGATTCGTGGTCACTTATACTCAGCTCTCGCCTCGAGTACTACAATAAAATCACATTTTCTAACTAATAATTGTAGTCTTTACTTCTGAGCTAGGACTCTGTATCAGATGCGTGAAACTGAAATCGAGAACATTGCTAACGCTGTCGTCGTAAATGGCTCATTCACAACTTGCAATACAACTAATGCACTTAAGATGAAGAACTGCGATTTTGAAATCCAATCTCGCGCAATTTCAATATAGATTCCAGGCTTATATTATTTTGAGCATCTCTATCAGTCAGTTGCAGTACATTAACCAATGAAATTGCAGCTGGTTTGAGACTGTAAAATCCGATGTATTGCTCAAAAAGGAAGTAATGCAAATGACAGGCTGCAAACCGTTTGATGGGGAAGGGAGGTGAAATGCGGAAAAATGCGGCCTCAATAAAATTGGATCCACGATTGATATCCGTCGGAATCGCAAATACCGACAGAAACGATCGACGCTGCAAGTTTGATCAGGGCAAAATGAATCAGGGCTTGTCTCGAACAGGGACTGTGATGATAACTTCATTTCAATTCCTGCTTCCTCAAAAATTGAATGCTGATACTGGACATGGGCCCGAGGTCGATAGAAGGGTAGTTTTAGCCATGAAACAACTGCGCAAAGGAAAAGCTGATGTTATTCCTAATTCTCTAGGCATTTCGTAAACACTTGAAACAAATAAAACTGGCCACTTCAACGACAACTTATTTCCAGAAATATCGGGCAATTAAAAATCGAACACGAAATACGTTTTATACATGGGAATTATATTCGTGTGTATAACCGGCTCGTCGAAACAATGCCAGCATACCCCCGTGCAGTAAATAGGCGATGAAAGTGATATTTCCAAAGATAATCAATCAACTACTCAAAACGATCAACAGGAGGGGCTGAAGTGATTCAGTAGTGAAAACTTTGAATGGCTGTCTTCGTTACGAAGCAACAGTTCATGCATCAATGAAAACAGTTACGTTACAGGATCAATGTCGATTATGTGGCCGGCCAAGGATGCAAGCCGCCACTGCAAAGCACCAGCCGAAAGACGATGCAACCGTGTAACAACTGCCTTGCTGCTCGAGCTGATTGGAACTCAATCATCAGCGGATAGTTTTTTGCAATGTGAGTGGAAGAAATGCAGAAAAAAATATTAAGACCCAAAACCGCAAAAATGCATTTTAAAGAGATAAAAATCAAAGAGCAAATTACCAATTTTCACCTGAGACTTGAGAATCAGAGAGAAATAACTGATAGCTCGATAGATAGTACGATGTATGGACTGATTACAGGTGGATACTCGCCGAGGAAGAGCTTCAGACCGTATTTGTTTAAGTGGATCATGAACTACTATCAACAACAACTCAAGTTCAACAAGTGAAAACGACATCTACAGAGGCCACTGGAAAAGAGTAAACTTTGTGACGGATCAAGTGTGGAAGCAGTTCCACTAGCTGTATACCGAACGTTTGCGGGGAAGTGGCAACATCAGAAACCTGATCTACAAAAAGGAGACACCGTTGTTAAGATGATTAATAGCATTGGAAGAGCCTACTGACCTAATGGCAAAATCATGAAGATCGAATTGAGCAAAAGCTGTGAACAACTTTATGAAGATGACGCAGGACTACTGATACAGAGGATAGAGTTTATGTTACAGAGGACGTCAACAATCGTATTTGAAATATATTACGTAATACATATCTATATTGTAATTCTTTGAAAACCAACTTTATCCTTATCATTTCAATCCCCGACCGTATACACTTCACTCGGCGCTGGTCATTTGGACTTAGTTCTACTGACGTCTGGCCGTTGTCTAGTGGAGCAATATAAATTCACATCCCTTTATCCCTCGCTCTTTTTCCTCTCTGGCTCTCGTATCGACAATAAAGCAGGCTTTTAATTATTTGAATATCCTTTGTGTTTGGTGACTATTCTGAACTAGTTCCAGGTATCACTACCATGATATCTCCAGAATTGTCCCATACAATCGATTATTTAGGATATATTGGGCTAAATCCTGTACGTTTGACAAATTCATTATTAAAGCGATAAAAGCCTGAGCACATTTCTAATTAAATGTAATTCAATATATCGTTATCAATCAAGGATCACCACTAATTTCTAAGATCAGCTTTTCGCCAACCAATGCACAAAACCCGATATCAAAACCTAGCATATCGATAAGAAAAGGTCACCTTCATCCGGACAAATACAAACCTCGAAATTTAGAGAGAAAAAAATGCATGTGCACGAGCAAAAACAACATCAAGAGAAACAGACCAAAAACAACATCAAGAGAAACAGACCAAAAACAACATCAAGAGAAACAGACCAAAAACAACATCAAGAGAAACAGACCAAAAACAACATCAAGAGAAACAGACCAAAAACAACATCAAGAGAAACAGACCAAAAACAAACATTAAGACACTTCAGAGGAGAGGGCGTCGCCATTCCTTGGACAAATCAAATCAGTTAGTTTTAAGGAACTAGCTGCTACAGCGACGTTTGCTTAGACGACCCTTTGAACGGAAATACCACAGCGGCGATCAAAATGCAAAACAGGCTTTTGTCGGGACATTGAATTAGAAACGCTACGACTCAAAGACCCTTTAACCCTTTCAGTGCGTCTACATCGCAGTGCTGGATTTTGCTAGTACACCACACAGCGGTGTGTTGATGTACTTAGTAATTAGTCCAAAAACTTCTTAACCCTTTCAGTGCGTCTACACCGCAGTGCGGTGTATAAATCATTGATGGATTTTGCTAGTACACCGCACTGCGGTGTATTGATGTAATTAGTAATTATCTCTATTGAAAGATGGCAGCACCTGTCAAACATAGAGAAATATTAGTTACTAACGATACACTGCGCCGCGGTGTAGACGCACTATAGTGGTATTCCCGTTATTCAACACACTAGGGTGGAATTTTTCAGAATTTTCAAATTATCTCCAGCACTATAGGGTATTAATTAGTCAGCACTGAAAGGATTTCGCACTAATCATGATGGATTTTGCTAGTACACCGCACTGCAATGTATTGGTGTAATTAGTTTTTATCTCTATTGAAAAATGGTAGCACCTGTCAAACATAGAGTAACTAACAATACACTGCGCCGCGGTGTAGACGCACTATAGTGGTATCCCCGCTATTCAACACACTAGGGCAGAATTTTCAAATCATTTCTAGCACTATAGGGTATTAACTAGTCAGCACTGAAAGGGTTAATCATGAAGGTTAAAGAACAAAGAGAAGAAACTGTTGTTAAACGCCAGACGTAGCGGATCGATCCGATCTCGAGATAAGTCCAACAAAATGACAAAATAATTGATAAGACAACTCGTGTGTAAATTCGTATAAAATTTATTTTTACTGCTGAACTTACCTTCGTCATATTTCTTTTCAGCCAGGTCGGTGAATACCGTCTATAACCGTCGACCGTTCGAAGTCAGATTGTAGAAACGGATGATGAAAATGTGACGCTCGCCTTCTCGCACGGGACTGGTAATCGATTTGAATAGCCGCGTCATCTGCATATCAAAACTGCGCCGAAATTCGTCCCGCTGTTTTACGAGCCTGTTGAAATAAATTGTCACGGGCCGTTTACAATTTGGTGAGAAGGAAATATAGATGAACAACGCAAGCAGCCGGCCAATTGAACAGATGAACATGGTATGGCTTCAGGGTCCAGTTCCACAGTTCCGAGATAAGATTTTGACTCCGAGTTAAATCATTGAAAATGAACTAACTTTAACTCAGAGTTAACTCTCACTCACAACTGTGGAACTGGGTCCTGAGTTCAGAGTTAACTCTTACTCACAACTGTGGAACTGGGTCCTGAGTTCAGAGTTAACTCTCACTCACAACTGTGGAACTGGGTCCTGAGTTCAGAGTTAACTCTTACTCACAACTGTGGAACTGGGTCCTGAGTTCAGAGTTAACTCTCACTCACAACTGTGGAACTGGGTCCTGAGTTCAGAGTTAACTCTTACTCACAACTGTGGAACTGGGTCCTGAGTTCAGAGTTAACTCTCACTCACAACTGTGGAACTGGCTCCTGAGTTCAGAGTTAACTCTTACTCACAACTGTGGAACTGGATCCTGAGTTCAGAGTTAACTCTCACTCACAACTGTGGAACTGGGTCCTGAGTTCAGAGTTAACTCTCACTCACAACTGTGGAACTGGATCCTGAGTTCAGAGTTAACTCTTACTCACAACTGTGGAACTGGGTCATGAACGTTAAAATAATCATAATCGACACACAGGAAATATTATGTAGTTTTGTCGTTTATGTTTGATAGAACAAGGAATACTTATTCAGAAAATAAATTTGCTGGCCGTATTCATTAGAAATGATGACCGATTATTTTATTGCAGTGTTTTCAATAAGAGCCAGGTCCCAGGTCCTTTTATCGTTTGTAAGGACCTGCCAGTTTTTTCAAACCAGCCTTCGTTTCAGGGACTGTGACATATTATGGGACCCACCCGGTTTTTCAAAGGGACCTGGCTTGTTAATTTCTTATGGAAAACGCTGTATTGAAATTGGATACTGATGATATTTAAACGCATGTTCAACGTTCCTAGAATTCGCGAGGGAGCCGAGTATAAAACTGACATGGTTCCCGCAGTTATATGAATTAAAAATTCCCAAAAAAGTTTTTCCGAATTATTTCATGGGTGATTTTTCAATTTTCCCAAATGGAAATGAACACATATCGTCGTGCAACAGTCAACATTTTAGCGGCGACTGGTTGATAAATATGATTTTCATGGGAAACTGCTGAAGAAGTTGCCCTTGGCAAATGCAATACGTGAAATGTAATGAATTTCCCAAATATTTCCCTGATATGAGGGGAGAAAATTTTTCAAATTCCCAAATATTTCCAAACCGGGAATTATCATTACAAAATTCCCAAGTTTTTCCCAATGTCCCTGTTCTGCGGGAACCATGAACCGAGTAATATCAACAACAAGTGCGACGCCAACAAGGAAGATATTAACCCATTAACCATTATCATGGATCTCAGTATTGACTCGACAGATTCTATACTTCTCAGTTGTTGGTTGTTCGTGCCGATGTACTCCCAACACTAGGATACCTTTTAATAGATTCGGTCAATAAATACCTAGTTAAGTTTGTAGATCTAACTTCAAAACGGTCATCTTAGGTCACTGGAATGAACCGTCTTTTTACCTGGCTTCTTTGTGATCTAAATTAATAATAGAAAATCAATGCATTAGATACCCGGTACTGATTAACTACATACAGGAATTTCTCGAAAAAAATTATCAAAATGCCAATCGAAATAATTGTTATCGTTTCTACGCAATATGACGCGAATGCTTCAAATAAATAGTTAAGTTTTATATCTAAATTGATGCGAACCAAAAAGTATGCAAATATATATATAATGAAAGATACATACCATAAACTTAAGCTTTGATAGCTGCGCGCCACTCACTGACAGAGAAATATTCATTAAATGCTAAACACCTTTCCATCTTTAAGTTACCATTTTCTGGAAAAAAAAAACAAAGTCTATACATTAACATATTGAAATGAAAACATATCAATATTTAAAGAAAAATGTTGACCTCACAAGATTCGTAAACTCAGAAATCTGATCTGAAATGGTTCTCGGACTCAAGACTCGAACTCTGAAATAACCATGGAGTAATCTAGCCTGATTGAGATTAGACAAATTCCCAGAGAGGAGAGAGAGGAGAGAGGAGAGGGAAGGGAGGAGAGAGAGAGAGGGGGGGGGAGGGAGAGAGGGAAAGAGGGAGGGAGAGGGGGGAGAGAGGAGAGGGGGAGAGAGAGCGAGAGAGAGAGAGGAGAGGAGAGGAGAGGAGAGGAGAGGAGAGAGAGAGAGAGAGAGAGAGAGAGAGAGAGAGAGAGAGAGGGAGAGAGAGGGAGAGAGGGAGAGAGGGAGAGAGAGGGAGAGGGAGAGGGAGAGGGAGAGGGAGAGGGAGGGAGAGAGAGAGAGAGAGAGAGAGAGAGAGAGAGAGAGAGAGAGAGAGAGAGAGAGAGAGAGAGAGAGAGAGAGAGAGAGAGAGAGAGAGAGAGAGAGAGAGTACATTGCTGTAAGAGTACATTGCGTTGTTGATATAGGCACCCGGGCACCGATAAGACACTGGCTAATCCAGCACTGATAAAAAAGGTCAAGTACCTTTATGCAGACTGCCCTCGCAGTGAACCATTAGAAATGTTAGAAATATACAATAAGCATTGATAAATACGAATATTGTGAATCATAAAGTTATTAGGATATTGAGTTATCAAAATTAATTACTATTTTCATGTATTCAAATCATCCCTCAGTATCGTATACCCCTCTCCTTACACAGATTCGACCCCAAAACACACAAAAACTATGTATTAAAATGAAACGACAAGAGCAAAAAATAATCAAAGAAAGAAAGAAAAAATTCTAGAAAACCAAAATTACAAAGATGCGTTATAAGTCCGCGCCCGGTTCCACAGTTGTGAGTTCAAGTTAGTTATTATCAATGTTTTAACTCCCGGAGTTACATCCTAGCTCACAACTGTGGAACTGGGATGAATGCGCTAAAATATGATATCAAATTTGCGGAAGATATCGAAACTGCAAAATAGAAAATAAATAGAGGCAACCACACTGAAAAAATAACATCATAGACATACCATTTAAGCGCGAGCTCCTGGACTGCACCGTACAGCGCGCCGTGGATTCGGTTATCAAACTAAATTTGTATTGTACACCAAAACTTTATGATTCTTTCTTCTAAATCTATCTTCCACTTAATGGGTGCAAACGGTGAAAAACGGCATGTGTTAAACTAACGCTTCATGGGCAATTTATGCTAATTTTATCTACAAATTCATACAAAAAGAAGGTCCAGGGCGCTGCGCCCTAAAAACCAGCGATCAAAAAATCATTCCATCGGTCAATTGAATCTTTCACCTTCTATTCCAAGCAGGTGTTAGTTGCTTTTTTTTTAAATCTTAAAATAGGGATTGTCCCTAGGAAACGACGAGCAATAAAATAAATTACAGCAATGAAATTAGGCGGCAATACAATCAACAAGCGAATAGAAAAAAAAAAAGAAACATAAAAGAATCAAAGCGTTGAACGGAGGGCAAATAAAGAGTTAACTAGATAACGCACCGAGGCTGGCTATTTCATAGTCATCATTGTTATAGGACATCGAAAATAAGAATCTATCATCAACACAAAAAGACTCGAACACGGTTAAAAAATCTAAAATCTCCGTTGTTTTTTACAATATATGATCACACATCAGAATTTTTTTAGAAATTGACCACCTATACCCAGTTTAGATAGAAGGGCAGTTGTATGTTGAATGGATATTGATAGATTATATTTCTCAAGAGTTTGAATGAAAGAGTAGGCACCCCACTGATAAGCCAACTGGCCAATCTGGCACTGATGAAAGGTCAAGTATCTCCTCTGGCAGGTGTGGTGGGTTTGTAAGGGACACTAAAACCGAAAATCGCTACGAAATCTAACAACCAAATATTTATAAATTTATTACAGGGTCAATTCCTATTTCAAGATGAAAAAAAGGCCAAGTACGTTATGGCTGCCCAGTGGACAGTGAGTAATATAAAATGAATACACGTATTTGATAAATATGAATATTGTGAATTATAAGTTATTAATATATTGAGTTATCATAATTAATGAGGCCTACTATTTATATGTACTACAATCAGCCCTCTGTATCCACATCACGCATTAAGGACTGAAACCAGGCAACTTTCGGATCGGAAAGTTCCAGAATTAATCGATGTTATGATAGTTACAACAAGATTTCGGTTGTTGATGAGTTTTATAAAATGAACCAAATGCTCGCTATAATTCAAACCTGAAGGGTTCCGAGATCATTTTCTGATTTTCCGTACCTTTCGCATATAGCCTTGTAAATCCTTAAATCGCTTTTCCACCAGGGACTGGAGAAATTTCCAATTTCCTATATTATAAACCCATTCATGCAATGTTCTCTAATTCTAATCTCCACACTTTCTTTGCATTTTCTAAGTCGCGCACCTCCCACGTGTGTGCGCAGAATGTACAGCAAAAATCAGCCAATCGGAATGTGCCATTACTCATTACTCATTAGGCCTAAACGGTACATAAAATCTAAACTTTCAACCTCGCGAACTTGGCCCATTTTTCATGTAGGTTTTAAGTATTACAGAACGCAATTGCGCTGCCTCACTGACGCCTCTCCCGCCCGCCTACCTACACCAGGACAGAACAATGGCAATGAAAATGACCCCGTGGCAATATCGAGAAAAAAGTCGATTAAAACATTTATCAGGCCTACCTCATTTCTTGTCGCATTCGAACAAACAGCGTATCGCACAACAGTCGCTATAAATATGGTTTTCAGACGCGTATTCTGTGGTTTTCTGTTCGCTGTAGTAACATAATACATCAGAGCCATCTTTGACCTATTTTTCTTCTTCAACTTTAAAAGGTGGCTACGACCTTGAGTCAGGGATGTTGAAGATGGCGACACTTGACGGGGTTCTATGGCGCAGGGGCTCGTATCAGAATTGTACGTAATGTAAAAACGATAGGCCTAATCTGTTAATGCAATGTATATAGTATATATAAAATAACAAGTTAATAAGTTATTTTATATGAACTATATACATTGGATTAACAGATTAGGCCTATCGTTTTTACATTACCTACAACGGTGCCCCTAAACTCTGATACGAGCCCCTGTGATCTATGGGGTTTTACTTCTCGATTGATGTCCCTCTGTATACCCTCGTAGAGGTGATGAGTGTGAATAAATTTCAATTTCATTCTAATTTCAAGGGCGGAATGCGGGCCGCCGTAGTGCGACGAGCACGGTAGACTCACGGTAGGCTCGTATTTGAAGTTTCGGGGTTGAAGTTTCGCGGGTTGAAGTCGTATTTGAAGCTTAGGAATAATCTATTCCTTAAGTTAAGTGCGAATTTTAGCTAAAAAAGAATTTCGTTACCTAAAGAAAAAAGGAAACCAAAACTCAGAAAAGATTCATAGTATCATATTTAATCAGAATTAGGCAACACAGCGGTCCGTATTGTACGCAAAAGCGGTAAATACCGGTGTGCCCCGCTATTTTAGTTCACAGAAATTCCGCTATCGTTATTTATGGCGGCAGCACTGTACGGTTGATATCTAGCTTAACCTCGCGATCTTACTGTGGCAGGCGAGAATTACAGATATTTTTCTTAGCCGAAATTCGTTGATTATTTAACAAAATTTCGTTATATATTGACAAATATATTAATTTTGAAGCTTTATTTAAGAGGATCTTGTTTTTAAAATGATTTTCAAGCCATTTTTAATAGAACTCTGTAATAGTGTAAAGCGGTACCCTCACATGCCACAGGAAGCATTTCAAGCAAATTAAATTTTATTATCCAAATTTGTGCATTCAACTATCACTGCCATGATCAATGTTGCAGCACATGAACCATTAAACATCCTATTTAGGTCGACCCTTCTTGGTCAGGGTTAAAATCAAGAATTTTACAAAAATAAAAAAATTTTCCTTTTTCAGATATTTATGTATTTTCATTGCAAACTGTACATTATCAGTGGCTGTTATAAATATCATACATCTGCATTGTTTTTTTTACAAGTGGAAAACATATAAATTGTGTCAAAACCAAAAAAAACTAGGTCACATTTCATTTTGTTTGGGACAATTTTAAATCCAGCACCAATAACTGGGGAAAAAAAATAAGTTAAAAAACCCATTATTTACAGAATTTTAAGATTATAAACAAATTTTTTTTATTTATCTAAGAGATCACCATCAGGTGTGAGATGATCACGATGATCTCTAGTGAGCGAATTTAATTCTTAATTAAATAAAATTTGTTTTTACTCTTCTAAATTCCGTATACAGTGGGTTATAAACTTGGTCAGAGAGATTCTAGGGCGCGGGGCAAGTTTCACCGAATTCAAAACCCAGTCTCGATAAATGCATTTAACTTTCGTTTACAAAACATTCAGATGAATTTGAAACATTTTTGTTTGTCGTGCGGAATTCTCGTTTTAAACAGGATGGAATCGACTCTGAATTGAGTATACAGAAGCGGCGTGTATCCGTAGATCTTCACGAAATAGTTCAAACATCGATGACGCTCCTGAAAGTGTCGGTCGTCGAACGATAGAGCTTTCGGGCAACCGGGACATCGGAACGTCCATCGCGAAGTCACCTACGAAATAAAAAGAGTTAAATAGAGAACCAGGGGCCGCTGTTGTTCAAAAGTTGGTTAGAGTTAACCAGTGGATAGTTGACGTGGTGACGATTAAAAGTTCATTGTTACTATAGTATTTATCAGGGGCTGCAGTTGCTCAAAAGTAGGTTAGAGCTAACCAGTGGATAGTTGACGTGGTGACAATTAAAAGTTCATTGTTACTATAGTATTTATCAGGGGCTGCAGTTGCTCAAAAGTTGGTTAGAGTTAACCAGTGGATAGTTGACGTGGTGACAATTAAATGTTCATTGCAACTATGGTATCTATCCACTGGTTATCTTCAACCATCTTTTGAGTAACTGACCCCAGCAAAATAGTGGATTAACCCTTTCAGTGCGGACTAATTAATACCCTATAGTGCTGGAGATAATTTGAACATTTTGAATAATTCCACCCTAGTGTGTTGAATAACGGGAATACCACCACTATAGTGCATCTACACCGCGGCGCGGTGTATCGTTAGTTACTAATATTTCACTAAGTTTGACAGGTGCTGCCATCTTTCAAGAGATAATTACCAATTACTAATGACATCAATACACCACAGTGTGGTGTACTAGCAAAATCCATCACCGATTTATACACCGCACTGCGATGTAGACGCACTGAAAGGGTTAATCTATCTACAGGGCGAATTCAGCTGGAGTCAAATTAATGAATCTCTGGAATTTAATTTTCAAACACAAGAATCTTTCATATTATTCGTATCAAGGTACAGAGCGACGGATCCCGGATTTTCAAAGGAGGGGTATGCTCCGCCTAAATAAGCCGGTTTCAATAGTCCCTAAACCGGGTAAACCAAAACCTTATAGTTGCTTTGTTCTAAACAAATGCGTCTCAGTTCGGAGTTTATTCCGATGGTTGAGAACTGCGTGTTCCTGGATCCAGATTTGTAGTTAATATTGATAGTTACCTTTATGGGTGGCTTCTGCGTAATGTGAGATACTAACAAATTCATAGCGAGATCTTCGCAATTCATGAATTCGTCGACCAAATCTCTGATCGCTTGTGGCATTATGTACGTGTAGAGATATGCATAGTACTAGAAAATATACAAAACAAATTATACAAAAATTTGTGAAACAAGTTTTGAAAGATGTTGCGCAATGAGTTAATATTCAATGAATTTTAGGATAGTTGAAACTTCGAAAGAATTTAATTCGAAGTTTCAACTATCCTAAAATCTATCATCAGGAATACTAGCGTTATACTGAGTGGGATCTTGTAATAATGACCTCTCATAAAACAATTTATCAGTTTTATTACAAACTTAGATTTTCATCCCTAAAAGTTTTGCAGGTTTCATACTGGATGAAATGAACTATCGGTTAAAGCGTTTGGTTTTTCTAGTCCCCCCGGGGTTAGTTTTTTAGACTGGTATTACCTCTAACCCGGGGGTTAACTCAATTGATAATGAATTGAGTTAACCACCAGGTTTAAGGTAATACCAGTCTATAAAACTGAGCCCTCAAGTTCGTCGTAAAGAGTTTCCACCATATAACCAAATTATGAGATAGTAGCATGCACAATCCAGAACAATGATCCCTAATATTGCCTTTGCGGACATCAAAGTGCCTTTTTTGGATATGAAAATTCCTTCAAAACTGGTCTCTGGATCCGCCCAGCGAGCCTACACTCATAATATATAATATAAATGTATTAAGGCTATGGATCCAGCCCTTTTGGGAACATCAGAAACCATTGCCATGCCAATGACAAACCAACCAGTTGCTTGCCGGTTCAGACTGAATGGAAGATTGTTTCGATGATCCGGAACCGAATTTCACAATTATGTACTCCGATTTAAACAAAATATTCGGTAAATTCAACCGCCGATCACACAACTATATTTGTACTTCGATTCCCAATTTCAAAATCAAACCCCCTGTTTCGCTGCCGGCGGGTGTGGTGGGTTTGTAAGGGACACTCAATCAAAAAATCAAACGAAATTTACCAGCCAAATAAATAACAGGGACAATCCCTATTTTAAGATCAAAAATGGGGCGCCAGACGCAACGTTATGGAAAAATAGATCCACGATCTATCCGAAGTAGATCTTTGAGTCGTTAAACAGTTGAATGTTTAGCTACTATCGAATTAAACCCACCCGACCGGTGTGAACCCCCTGCATTCTGAGTCCAAGGCCTACGGGTTTAAAAACCAAACAACAGAAGCAGATTTTGATTCAGAGTCAAAATTGTATCCACACAACTGTGAATCTAGGTCCACATGGTTGGAAAATGAAATCCACATGTGGAACTGGTGTTGTCGGAGCCATACATGGTCATAAATTGTCGACACACTGTGGAACTGAATTCATGCTGGAACTGGGTTCTCATGGTTTGGAATCAAACCCACACAACTGTGGAACTGGGTTCTCATGGTTTGGAATCAAACCCACACAACTGTGGAACTGGGTTCTCATGGTTTGGAATCAAACCCACACAACTGTGGAACTGGGTTCTCGTGGACAATCCCTATTTTTAAGATCAAAACAATGACAAACCAGATTTCGTACCTTGTGATAAAACGCGGCTCCCGTAAGAACCATCGACAATTCACACGTGTAATTCGAATTATAGAACCAACTGTTGACGGACGGCTCCCACGAGTGAAATCTGCCGGGGAACCCGACCAGCCGGTCGCGCGATTCCCGCCAGACCCGGAACCCGAACATGATCTCGTCGTGTCTGAGATGCGTGTCGTCGTCGATCGATAAAATCGCTTCCGTTTCAATCTCGCTGTACGGTAAAAACCGGTTGTTCAAACTGTTTTTAGAAGTGCGAACGACCTGTCGAAAAATAATCGGCAAAATTAAACGCAAGTGAAACAATTAAATCCGTTTATAACCTCGATACTCAGGACCCGGTTCTACAGTCGGGATCCTGGATAATGTTTGAGCACTTATTTGCAAGACAGTTGTACACGAAAGCTTAGGGATCATTCATTCATTACGCATTAGGGGAGGGGGAGGGATCAGTGCAATTGCGTACTGTAATGCTTAATGTATATGAAAAAATGGCCGATTTTGCGTAGTGAGGGGGGAGGGGGGTTGAAAAATTCAAATTCTATGCGTACGTAATAAATGAATGATCACTTACGAGTAAGTGCTCACAAACATTATGGGGTCATTCATTTATTACGTACGCATTAGGGGAGGGGGAGGGGGTCAGTGCAATTGCGTACTGTAATGCCTTATGCATATGAAAAAATGGCCGATTTAACGGGCGTTGGAAGGAATTTTTGATTGCCGATTTTGGACAGGTTCTAAATATTGCTGCGGCAAATTTACTTAATTACCTAAAAAACGTGGTGTTCAAAGAAAAAAACGTCATTCAGTAAATTATTGCCGCGACCTTCGCCGCTGCGGTTCCTACGCCACTGGATTTTGCGTACAGAGGGGGAGGGGGGGTTGAAAAAGTCAAATTTCATGCATACGTAATCAATGAATGATCCCTATCCAGAGTATCGCAGTTTTAAATGGATTCTATTATTCAAAACCTGGCTAGATGAATCTACAATGATGTACATGTGAAACGGTGATATAACGGGGCTTTCCACGGCTTTCCCCGGGGATCGCCGATTCGTTCAAACACGTTACGTAACTTACGTGAACTTTGACGCCGATGTCCGGCCACTGTAAGTCGTCGGACGGAGGGCGCGGACTGTTCCAAACGACGACCACTTTATTCAAATACGGCAGATCTTTGAACCTTTCGATGGCATTAACTAGGACAGCCTCTCTCTCGTATGTTAACATAACGACTACAAAATAAGATAACACGCGATACAGCAGCAGTTACAGATGCGGATATCAGCTACATTCATCAAACTGGTGCAGCATGTGCACTAATGGACGTGGCTCTGCAAGTTTAGGAGACCTTCGCACGTGGTCTAGTCAGTGTTTTCAATAAAAAATTAGCAAGCCAGGTCCCTTTGAAAAACAGGAGGGTCCCCCCTATGTCACAGTCTCTGAAACAAAAGCTGGTTTGAAAAAAAGGGCAGGTCCTTTACAAACAACAGACGGGTCTGGGACCTGGGACCTGGCTCTTATTGAAAACACTGCTAGTGTGGCAGTGTGTCATGGCTGAGTTTAGCAAAGCCAGGTTCGAATCCCTGCCGAGGAAAGATGTCCGATAACCGGGTCTTGATCCATAAGGACAAACCGTGATTTAGCGTTTACCGTACCTGTGAATTGTTCCGTCGGATAGTTACCGCCGAGCGATTGCGTGAATTCTTTACCGGAACCACCTTGACCTTTAGCGATTGGACGAAAACCTAACCCCGAACCTACGAAAACAAAATAGAAAACCATTGTATCATGGGCTTTAGGGTCGAGGGGTGCGATGTCTGTTTCGACGCGCGTGAATAAAGCCCCGATGTTTATTTCCCCGCTAGAACTCATATCATAACCAAAAATAGATAAAACTGAGATTTTGAAACTGCGTTTAAGTTTTTGAACTCAATTACGGGGAAACAGCTACGAAGATGATGAAATCGTGTTTAGGGATCATTCATTTAATACGTACACATAAAATTTGAATTATTCAACCCCCCTCTGTACGCAAAATCGGCCATTTTTTCATATACATTAAGCATTACAGTACGCAATTGCACTGACCCCTCCCCCCTCCCCTAATGCGTACGTAATAAATGAATAATTCCTTAAGAGAGATAGTGGAAAATGTATCGAACTTCGAAACCTGCCAACAGAGAGTTAAACGGTCTAACCACTAAACCATCGGGGTCCGGACTGGAACCTGTATCAAAATTAGGTCGGGTTCTGACTTAGAGGTTTCATGTGCCGATCGCAACCAGCAAGAACAACACATAATACAAGAATTCAAATTCTCTTACTTTCAAGAAGAGTTAGAATTCCCCCGAAAAAACACTGGGGCCCGGTTTTATAGACTGGTATTACCTTTAACCCGGGGGGTTAACTCAATTGAAAATGAATCGAGTTAGCCTCCAGGTTTAAGTTAATACCAGTCTATAAAACCGGGCCAAGAATTCTTCAATTTTTCCCGGATTTCCCAGAACTGTTAACCCTTTCAGTGCGTCAACACGGCAGTGCGGTGTATGAATCGGTGATAGATTTTGCTAGTACACCGCACTGCGGTGTATTGATTTATTTAGTAATTATCTCTATTGAAAGATGGCAGCACCTGTCAAACATAGTGAAATACTAGTAACTAACAATACACCGCACCGCAGTGTAGACGCACTATAGTGGTATTCCCGTTATTCAACACACTAGGGTGGAATTTTTCCAAATTTTCAAATTATCTCCAGCACTATAGCGTATTGATTAGCCAGCACTGAAAGAGTGAAATAAGTATAAAAAGATGAAGTCTTACCGTAGAATTTAGCGTCAGATGGCAGCACCGGTGCGAACGGCGTGAACGGGTAAAGATGAAACGCGTCGCCGTGATCGTCGAGCAACGACGTCGAAAACGTAAAATTGCGACGGAATTTCGGAGACGGCTGCGGCGACTCGACCGGTCCGAGAACGTCGTCTGCCTCGGCGCCGTCTGCTGGCGTTACCGGTTTCATCAACGGGGCGAACGTATCGTTGAACACGCTCGGCGACGGGTGTTCGGGAATCACCGGCGCCGCGATTCGCAATCGAGTTCGCACGGACAGAAGAATCGTACGAACGACCGATTCCGTCGTGCCGACGTATTTCTCGTAGACGGCGCGACCGTTTTTACGATACGCGAATATATCGTTATCGGCAAGCGTGCGCAGGTAGAAATGTAACTCGGTTATTCGGGATTTCGGCAGGACGATCGCCACGCGAGTCCAGTCGATCGTAGCGCCACCTACCGCCGAGAACGGGAAGCGTACGAAGTCGCCGAGCACGACCGGGACGGCTCCGTATTTGATCGATTCGAGCAGGCGGCGTTGTATCGTTACCGTGGATACGATCGACGCGTCGACCGGCGCGAGGATCAGCGAGAACGTCGACAGCGCGAGTATCTCGCGTCGGGACTCCTCGTCGGCGCACAGCGTCCACTCGCCGTCCATCGACGCGCGGATATCCGAGTTCTTGTTGCAGTAGAAATAGAAATAGAAAACGTTGTTTTTGTTTCGCGTTTGTTGGATTTGTTTCAACGTCTGAACGACTTCCGCTTCGAGTTTCAGAAGTTCCGAATCGGAGTCCGCGGCGCGATCGTCCGAGATCAACGTTTTATGCATACCCTGAAACGACATCAGATATTTGCGGCGGACCGGTAACATGTACGGCAACGTCTCGCGTCCGGCGCGACGCCCCGACAACGGCGGCACGACCAAGTCGAAGTCCGCGCGGAACGAGCGGACGGTGAACGCGGACTGCGCGACGATCGCGCGTCCCGTGTTCACGCCGGAGAATACATCGCCGAGCGACGTCGATCGATACGCCAGATTCAACAATAGGTGATTGCGACCGTCGCCGCGCCAATACGGTAACCCGCGTAACAAACGCTCGATCGCGCCGGTAGGTGGCGCCGCGGCAGCAGTCTCGCCGATCAGCACGACATACAAACACGCGCGGTCGCCGTCGGTCGTCGAGACGAACGGCAGACGGTTCAACGCGTCGCCGACGGAAACGCGAACGAAATCGTCGAGTCGTATCGACGCCTCGCGCGCATAAAAATACACGGGGAATCCCGACGTCAACGAGCAGCGCGAGTAATCGAAACAGGTCGACATGCGACACCGCGTCGACCTCGTCGGCGGGTCGAGGTCGCCGTTACCGGTCGCGGGGTCGACGAGGACGCGTTTCGGCGCGTAGATCAACGGAGCGTTCGACATCTGTAATTCTAATTGTTGTAGTTTCACGTTTTCGATCGTCAGTTTCAGTTTTTCGAGGTTCTTCGCCGAACGTTCGTGTTCGGATTTGACGGCGTCGAGTCGCGTCGCGTACGACGACAGGTCCGATTTCAGTTTCTGACGCTTCGACTCGAGTTGCCTCAACTCGTTGTTTACGCTGGCGTGGATACGTTTCAACTCCTTGACGCGCGCGACCAGGTCGGTCGCCTGCAGGTACGCCGGGTCCTCCGCGTGATCCAACGGCGTCCGCCCGATTATCCGCACGCCGGCCGCCGCGGCGCCACCTACGCGGCCGTCGCTGCCGATGTTGGATATGTAATAGTGAACGACCAGCGGCACGATCACCAACACGACCAGCAACAATGCCATTATCCGCGACAGTCGAACCCGAGTCAGCCATCTTAGATACCGCGATCGATTGTTAGTTGTATCGGCGGCCATGTTGTTACTACTCACAGCGGTCTGCGTGCGGTCATCGCTCGATTCATCACCTGTTTATAAAACAAGATATAAGACGTTAATACCGGGTTAAAACTGGAAGACATTCACAAACACTGGCCGACCATCGACAGTCGACAAGATGATCGCTTATAGTCTTTAGCGGATACATTGGTCAATAGTATATACAGTATACACTTCTGTCAAAGAACTGGACATGTTATTACAGAACACACTTCTATCCAAGAACTGAAGATGTTTGGTTGAATTGTTACAGTACACACCTTTATCCAAGAAGTGGAGATGTTTGGTTGAATTATTACAGTACACACTTTTATCCAAGAACTGAAGATGTTTGGTTGAATTATTACAGTACACACTTCTATCAAAGAACTGAAGATGTTTGGTTGAATTATTACAGTACACACTTCTATCCAAGAACTGAAGATGTTTGGTTGAATTATTACAGTACACACTTCTATCAAAGAACTGAAGATGTTTGGTTGAATTATTACAGTACACACTTCTATCCAAGAACTGAAGATGTTTGGTTGAATTATTACAGTACACACTTCTATCCAAGAACTGAAGATGTTTGGTTGAATTATTACAGTACACACTTCTATCCAAGAACTGAAGATGTTTGGTTGAATTATTACAAGATTTCTCTCGTATAAAGGCTAAAGGCTGCAGAATCCGTCTTTACGCGGCACAGGCAAGTGAATCACGCAGCAGATTTATAGACCTAAAATAGATAACACTGTTCGGCTGTGGAGAGGACACAATTACAGGCAATCAAATCAGGAGTCTGTAGAATAGAAACCCTCCTCAACACTCTCCTACTCAGTATCCCACAGAAAACAATGAATTCCCTATTACACTGTTTCTTTCCTCGTCCCCTAGGTCTACATTGAAGACTGATGGAATGGCGTTGAGTAAATAGGAAATATATGATTGAAGAGCAGTGATAAACACCTGTGCCGCAGCTTACAGCAACATCACAAGCTCCTCGAGATGCCAGCCCTAGACAGAGAGACACTGAACAACATCACAGGTCCCACGAGATACCAGCCCTAGACAGAGACACTGAACAACATCACAGGTCCCACGAGATACCAGCCCTAGACAGAGAGACACTGAACAACATCACAGGTCCCACGAGATACCAGCCCTAGACAGAGAGACACTGAACAACATCACAGGTCCCTCGAGATACCAGCCCTAGACAGAGAGACACTGAACAACATCACAGGTCCCACGAGATACCAGCCCCAGACAGAGAGACACTGAACAACATCACAGGTCCCACGAGATACCAGCCCCAGACAGAGAGACACTGAACAACATCACAGGTCCCACGAGATACCAGCCCTAGACAGAGAGACACTGAACAACATCACAGGTCCCACGAGATACCAGCCCTAGACAGAGAGACACTGAACAACATCACAGGTCCCACGAGATAACAGCCCTAGACAGAGAGACACTGAACAACATCACAGGTCCCACGAGATACCAGCCCCAGACAGAGAGACACTGAACAACATCACAGGTCCCACGAGATACCAGCCCCAGACAGAGAGACACTGAACAACATCACAGGTCCCACGAGATACCAGCCCTAGACAGAGAGACACTGAACAACATCACAGGTCCCACGAGATACCAGCCCTAGACAGAGAGACACTGAACAACATCACAGGTCCCACGAGATACCAGCCCTAGACAGAGAGACACTGAACAACATCACAGGTCCCACGAGATACCAGCCCCAGACAGAGAGACACTGAACAACATCACAGGTCCCACGAGATACCAGCCCTAGACAGAGAGACACTGAACAACATCACAGGTCCCACGAGATACCAGCCCTAGACAGAGAGACACTGAACAACATCACAGGTCCCACGAGATACCAGCCCTAGACAGAGAGACACTGAACAACATCACAGGTCCCACGAGATACCAGCCCTAGACAGAGAGACACTGAACAACATCACAGGTCCCACGAGATACCAGCCCTAGACAGAGAGACACTGAACAACATCACAGGTCCCACGAGATACCAGCCCTAGACAGAGAGACACTGAACAACATCACAGGTCCCACGAGATACCAGCCCCAGACAGAGAGACACTGAACAACATCACAGGTCCCACGAGATACCAGCCCTAGACAGAGAGACACTGAACAACATCACAGGTCCCACGAGATACCAGCCCTAGACAGAGAGACACTGAACAACATCACAGGTCCCACGAGATACCAGCCCTAGACAGAGAGACACTGAACAACATCACAGGTCCCACGAGATACCAGCCCTAGACAGAGAGACACTGAACAACATCACAGGTCCCACGAGATACCAGCCCTAGACAGAGAGACACTGAACAACATCACAGGTCCCACGAGATACCAGCCCTAGACAGAGAGACACTGAACAACATCACAGGTCCCACGAGATACCAGCCCTAGACAGAGAGACACTGAACAACATCACAGGTCCCACGAGATACCAGCCCTAGACAGAGAGACACTGAACAACATCACAGGTCCCACGAGATACCAGCCCTAGACAGAGAGACACTGAACAACATCACAGGTCCCACGAGATACCAGCCCTAGACAGAGAGACACTGAACAACATCACAGGTCCCACGAGATACCAGCCCTAGACAGAGAGACACTGAACAACATCACAGGTCCCACGAGATACCAGCCCTAGACAGAGAGACACTGAACAACATCACAGGTCCCACGAGATACCAGCCCTAGACAGAGAGACACTGAACAACATCACAGGTCCCACGAGATACCAGCCCTAGACAGAGAGACACTGAACAACATCACAGGTCCCACGAGATACCAGCCCTAGACAGAGAGACACTGAACAACATCACAGGTCCCACGAGATACCAGCCCTAGACAGAGAGACACTGAACAACATCACAGGCTCCTCGAGATACCAGCCCTAGACAGAGAGACACTGAACAACATCACAGGTCCCACGAGATACCAGCCCTAGACAGAGAGACACTGAACAACATCACAGGTCCCACGAGATACCAGCCCTAGACAGAGAGACACTGAACAACATCACAGGTCCCACGAGATACCAGCCCTAGACAGAGAGACACTGAACAACATCACAGGTCCCACGAGATACCAGCCCTAGACAGAGAGACACTGAACAACATCACAGGTCCCACGAGATACCAGCCCTAGACAGAGAGACACTGAACAACATCACAGGTCCCACGAGATACCAGCCCTAGACAGAGAGACACTGAACAACATCACAGGCTCCTCGAGATACCAGCCCTTAAATAAGCTGAACTTGTGTATGATACCGGTACTGGTAGACAGCACTGGTCCCACGAGACACCAGCCCTTAGATAGGCTGAACTTGTGTATGATACCGGTACTGGTACACAGGACAGGTCCCACGAGATACCAGCCCTTAAATAGGCTGAACTTGTGTATGATACCGGTACTGGTAGACAGGACAGGTCCCACGAGATACCAGCCCTTAGATAGGCTGAACTTGTGTAAGACCGGTACTGGTAGACAGGACACTTCCCACGAGATACCAGCAGTCATATCAACATTAACTGTCATTAACAAACACATCCCACGAGAAGCAGGCACTATTTAAAGCTTAACGCCGGGTCTCGCATTCCCCACAGACCCGGCTGGCAAGACTGACATAAAATAGATCTTCAGCACTTGTCTAATTGACATTATAACCACAGCAATTGATGAATTTGACAGTAGTAGAGGCCTACAGTGACACGGTCAGCATCTTTAACATATCAGCTATAAACAGAGGTCGAGTTCATATCCCGATTACTGTGTAGAATCCTCCTAAATCAGTACTGTTCATCTCGGTAAACTTCAGCAGCTATATGTCAGAGCTATATGTCAGCAGATATATGTCAGAGCCATGTCAGCAGATATATGTCGTACACTTAACAATGAATACAACCCCTTTCTAATTCCAGCATATGTAGCATACTAAATATCAGTGTGATACCGATATCATATACCTCATCCACTGAGAAATTGTCACTGACACAAGTGTTTGTTAATGACATCTCATAACAGCTCTGAGAGGAGGCCGTGAAACAGTCGCTATTTCTACGAAATATTATATCAATATGATTTCGAAGCATTTGAGCATTTACATCGCAGTCGACTTCTCTTCAACCCGAGCCATATTTCAACTTTTTATGCACACAGATTTTGTCAGTTTTCCTTTACATGTCTAAGAAAACTGACCAAAAACTCTCGACATTCTGGAACATTCGACATTTCACATGTGAAATACAATTTGACTATTCAAACAATTTGTTGCCGCTTCTCCTGAAAACTAACCCCTAGAAAGTCTGGTTTATTCGCATTTTGCCGCAAACGAATTCATCCTTCCATTTTTTCGGCAATATCGCGTGGGGGTAGACCCCTCATTTATCCTAGGCCTAACTACCTCAGCATCATTGAAGAAACTTATATGCCATTTATGGGACATGTAACTTTCTGTCAGACACAACATTGCCCTTTCAGACAAATTGAATTGAAAAAGATGAACCATTAAGGATTTGTTACGTAAAGGATTCTGGTTTTCCGCGCTGCAGCCTATATGAGTCGACAATCTCGAGGCTTAATTTACAGATAGCCTAGTTTATCTTGGAAAAATATCAAATAGAAAAATTATCTTCTTGAATATGAATAGTGCACGAGGGACTGCAGCACAGCCACGTGAGAATGTGTGATAGATAAAATGTGTGATAGGTCAGCTTTCCGACAACAGTTTTCAATTTGATGAAATTGTTGAACTAAAGGAATTTGACACGAACAGACGAACTGGGATTCAAAGTCTCCGTTCATTGAATGCCTCATTGCAGATATCATTATGTCTTTTGAAATGTCCTTTCATGTCGAAATTAAACCCACACAACTGTAAAACTCAATACAAAGTCAATTGTAGATCTATAATTGACTAACTATAGGGAGAGCTGTCAAAGAACAGATGTCACTGTATGTAAACATACTCCTCCTCCCACCTCTAGAAACAGCTAACCATAACCCTAGCTTCTGATTGGCTGGAGCTGGTCACCTGATATATGTATGCAAATAGCCCCAAGCACATGACCACTAACCCTAACCTGTGATTGGCTGAAGCTGGTCACCTGATATAGGCCTATGTAAATAGCCCCAAGCGCATGACCACTAACCCTAACCCTAGCTTCTGATTGGCTGGAGCTGGTCACCTGATATATGCAAATAGCCCCAAGTATATGGTCACTAACCCTAACCCTAGCTTCTGATTGGCTGGAGCTGGTCACCTGATATATGCAAATAGCCCCAAGTATATGGTCACTAACCCTATGCTGGAGCTGGTCACCTGATGTCAACAAACTGGCCCCAGCCCTAGTGATTATGGGATACCATTGCAATGTGGAACTGGATCTAGATCAAACCCACATAACTGTGGAACTGGATTAAATCAAACCCCCACAACTGTGGAACTGAATCCACAGTCAAATTAAACACCCACAACTGTGGAACTGGATCCAGAGTCAAATTAAACCAACTCAACTGTCTGTCGAACTGAATCCCCAGTCAAATTAAACCCATACAACCGTGGAACTGGATTCAGAGTCAAATTAAACCAACTCAACTGTGGAACTGGATTCACAGTCAAATTAAACCCATACAAGTTACAACTGTGGAACTGAATCCACAGTCAAATTAAACCCACATAACTGTGGAACTGGATCCAGAGATCTTGTTTGCTACCTTATTAAAATATTGTGTTAAAGGGTTAGGGTTTAGGGTAGTTTATACGCAACATATTGCGAAACTCAGGGGCAAAGGACAAGGTACATTTTTGTGCGATGACATTGACAGGCGGGCGACGGATGCAGTTTCTTAATTTCCAATTGAAACCTTAAGAATTAAAGCCGCCAGTTTGCCATATTGATTTTTTCGGTAAATTGAACACACTATAGGCCTATCAGCAGACATTACAGTTAGGCCTACACTCTTCAACTAAATATCCTACCAAATTATATAGTTATAGGCCTATCAAGTTTCATCAAAATAGAAGGGTAAAAGATCCAGGAGGAGTCAGAAAACTTCAAGCAAGGTTTTCAACACGGGTGGAAACGGGAGAAACTCCAGCTCAAGCTCCAGCACCCCAACTCCTCTTCATAATGGGATAGGCCTAAATCTAGATGATCAATAAATGATTAATCACAAGCATAAAGAGATGCACGGTTAAAATAGCGGAAATAAACACTCTGCCGTATACTGTAAAATAACCACTGCCTTTATTTTTCGAAAAAAACTAAACTTACTTTAACTACTAACTAGGGCCTACACAGATAAACTTAAAACGGGAGTCCCAGTCCACAGCACCGCTGCTGCTGCTATGTGCAAGAAAGATTGTCAGTTCTCTTTTCACCTCAGTCAGTCTCTGACTCAGCTCTGCAGTTAGTTGACACTGATAGGTTTGAGGAGATCGAGAAGAGTGGAGTCAGGCGTCAATCAGTCATAATAGAAATTATCCGCATCTCTCGCATTGATGACTCTGATGCCATCGACAACTCGCGAGGAAGCGATGTATCAAATTTCAGATTTTCGTTGGCTGCGCTATTCTTTGATATTCCTTCTCTAACTTTAGGCCTATCTGAAATTCAAACTGGCTGTAAACTGGCCCGATAACCCACAATAAAGATAATTTGAATTTATTCAAGCTCTGGCAGTCGAGGAATCCACGCGACGAGCTATTTACCGAAATTGGCCGATATAGAAATTCAATAGGCGGGGTGCCGGGTGTAGATTAGATTCCAAAAAAAACAGCTCGTGTGTAGTCCCGTAGAATAATAAAATTTCAGGTATTGAAGTTTTTGGTAGAGTGAAATTAGAGGTAATCTCTGAATAAGTTTTTTTTTTCGAAAAGCCGCCAATGATCTTCCATGAGGCCGTGTCCGGATTTTTATTACAACGATAATTTATTTCAGCAAATAACGGGATTAAAAAAGTGAATGAATCCAATAAATTATGTATCATTTCGCGGCTCTAGAGCCCGGGAGTCTCCGAGCTCCGGGTTGGAGGACTGCCATGCCGCGATATGGATACCCCGATTAGGATATTCTCGGAGCTACCCATTTCTCGTTCAGTCTACTAGTAAATACAGTAGGTGCTAACGACATACACCACATGCGCGCTGAACAGCACGTCGACGGATTAATCATCATCGCCCTTTACTTTACGATCAGTTTGCAGGTAAACTTCCTAAGCGATTCACCTAAATCCCGAATTCCGCCAATGTTCTCATTTTCAATTGACAACGAATTATTTTTAGGCTATCGAAATAAACAATGTCAAACCCGAACGAACTGATGATCGTTGTCTTATTGAATTGAATTGATGAATGATCGATTTGTCGAGTAGAATATGACAGCAGGATCACTGACAGACACTTGAAGAATATGGGGCTTCAATTACTGAACTTTAACAATTATTGATAATCCATGATTAGAGATGGACTGCCCCGTGTTCTTGTTCTCAGTCAGTCACCCGCAATCTGAATTTCTGACGGATGACGGATTGGATCCAAAAATGAACGCTGTGGCTACTCCTCGTACGGATTACTCTGGAGGTTTCCTGAAAATTTAAGGAAAGTGTGGGGAATATAGTTAGAGAAAAATAGAGCGGATCGAGGGAGACTCGAACCCGGGCCAGTAAATTACTAGCGCAGCATCATACCACTAGACCACCGAGCTCGCTGTCAGCCGAATGGTTTAACTACATATAGCCTCACCTTACCCTAACCCTATACCTTCACGTACGAACCGGAGTAATCCGTACGGGTGCGTACGAATAGCCTACGGAATTATTCGTACGTGTCCGTACGAGTAGCCACTTCGAAAAATGAAGTTACCCATGCCATGACAATCTAATAATGCGCGCCCGCCAGGCCGTAGTCTATCTGTGCTGTATGTTGGAAGCTATCCTCTGTGATGCTAAGCTTACGCCAGCTCGGGTACAGACAGCTGACGTTACTTCGCAGCAGTCCTGACAGGTTGAATTTTGGGTATTGCTGACACATGTCTTACACGCCGTCTAGTGATTGTATTTCCAAATATCTGTTTAATATCAAGATTTATATCTGATTTTTATATCTGAGATAGGATAGTTTACTGCCTAGGGACCCTGTTGCACCTTGAGTAACATCAGAAATAAATATGGCCGATTTCCCAGTATCAAAGCCCATATTCAAATGTCTGTAACATACATGTAGACTTTCCTATGTTAGTTGTTCTGATCACTGATTTGTTGTACAAAATTTGGCCTCTATGGTTCTCACAGCCGTCCCGCTTTTTTGCTGAACTAAAACTTTTTTTTCATGTTCCTTCCTCTCGTAATGAATATCATGATTTTCATAGCCGGATTCGCTCAGAATCAATCTCAGAGCTCGGGAAAATCGAAATACAGCTGCGCGGCAATGACATACTTTATCGGATCATCAACTGAAATTTCTTTTCCGACGGCCCTGTTTCATACTGAATGCATCCAAGTAGCGTATAACATAGTAGTTGAGGGGCCTAGCTTCTTAGAAAATGTACAAAAGCCCAATACATGATGTCAGTTTGTCGATGATATTTCGCAGAAACAGAATGGCTCGTGGTCACCAGAAAGCGTTGTCGCAACAGAAAAATGCTGAAAAACAAGCGAAGATGAAGAAAGCGCAAGGCTCCAATCAGAAAAACGCGGCGCAGAAATGTCTGATATTCGCTTGTACGGTTTGTAAGGTAATTGTATTCGTAAAATAACTATCCAGGGCCGTTCGTTTTCTGCTGCCCGGTGAACTGAAACTGAGATATTTGCGATATTTTTCAGGCTCAGATGCCCGACCCGAAAACCTACTTACAACATTTCCAAAGTAAACACCCAAAATCGCCGCTACCAGCTGAATTACAACAGGCTCCAGCAGCGACCTCTTAGTAAGTATCAACACCCCCTCCCCCCCCCTACCAGCTGAATTACAACAGGCTCCAGCCGCGACCTCTTAGTAAGTATCAACTCCCCCTCCCCCTACCAGCTGAATTACAACAGGCTCCAGCCGCGACCTCTTAGTAAGTATCAACACCCCCTCCCCCCCTACCAGCTGAATTACAACAGGCTCCAGCCGCGACCTCTTAGTAAGTATCAACACCCCCTCCCCCTACCAGCTGAATTACAACAGGCTCCAGCCGCGACCTCTTAGTAAGTATCAACACCCCCTCCCCTACCAGCTGAATAACAAAACTGGCAGACACCCTCCCCGCCCCTCTACTGATGAAATCACCCCTAACAGCTAGATAACAAAATGGTCCGACAGACACCCCCTTCCCCTACCAGCTGAATAACAAAACACCCTCCCTCCACCTCACCCCCACCCCTCTACTGATGAAATCAACCCTAACAGCTAGACAACAAAATGGTCCGACAGACACCCCCTTCCCCTACCAGCTGAATAACAAAACACCCTCCACCCCACCCCCACCCCTCTACTGATGAAATCAACCCTAACAGCTAGACAACAAAATGGTCCGACAGACACCCCCTTCCCCTACCAGCTGAATAACAAAACACCCTCCACCCCACCCCCACCCCTCTACTGATGAAATCAACCCTAACAGCTAGACAACAAAATGGTCCGACAGACACCCCCTTCCCCTACCAGCTGAATAACAAAACACCCTCCCTCCACCCCACCCCCATCCCTCTACTGATGAAATCAACCCTAACAGCTAGATAACAAAATGGTCCGACAGACACCCCCTTCCCCTACCAGCTGAATAACAAAACACCCTCCACCCCACCCCCACCCCTCTACTGATGAAATCAACCCTAACAGCTAGATAACAAAATGGTCCGACAGACACCCCCTCCCCCTCTATTTAATCATGATGTGCTTGTTATTGTATTCACTGTTTTTATATTTCAGGTATATTGTCTCTGAACCACAGACATACAGATAGACAGCTGTCTATTGCTATTCCATACTGAAAACTTTGAATTAATGTTTCACGTGCTACAAGAAAGGATTGCTTAGGACATTCGAATAGAACATACGTGGCTAATGCTTAAAAACACTGCGGATGGATGCATGTATAAAAGGCTCTATTGCGTTCTGAACTCTATGCGGTTATATAACTCATTGTATGAGTTCTAAACTTAGGGAGTTATACATTTTGTGGTGGTTGATATGAATTGTGAACTCATTGTGTATGAACTCATTTCTCTGTGGTGGTGGTAGATAGTGGGGTAGTTCGGCCAAACTCCAGCTGTTCATTAAATTGACCCCCACAGCTTTTTTAGCCCGCTTGGGGCTTCACTCCTAAAGGGCTAGTGCATTAGCTTTTCAGTCATTCTTTCTGAATTCATTTCATTGGTCATTTCGGGATATTTTCATCTCGTATAGAATTGGGGGTACCCAGATTTTTGTTCTTGCCACCAGGGGGAGTTAAATATTAAACAGTGTATTCAATTTGTATATCTATATTTGTCTATGCATATTTTGTAGCGGCCTTACCAATGGCAAAATTATGTTCTATGATTGGGGTTAGAGTTTAAACGTCATCGGTTTCTATAAATGTTCACCAGGGGGCGTTGAATATTGAAATTGTTAGATCGTGGAGCATTTCAGTGGTTTCCCAAAGTGGGTGCGGCGTCACCGAATTAACGTATAATAATTATGATGTAATGAAGATATTTAATCGATTTTAATGTTACCATGACACTTGTTTCAATAAACTCACCTTCCTCAATTTCAATAAACTATGGTAAAGGGGTGATAAGTTTTGCTATCTGCTTCGAAGCTTAGCCCATCATTTATTTGACATGTATCATATTAGCGCAACTATCCCAATCATTGAGCCTCACAATCATAAGACCCTCGCAATCTTAATTACACAATCATCTTAGACTTTAACGCAATCATTGACACTCACAATCATTGAGCCATGCAATCTCAGTGAAGCCCACCTATTCGAATCTAAAATCCCGATGAAATCAATCGAATTTTCGCTGATATCTGATGGCATCATGTTGTCCTGATCTGGATTTTGAAAATCTTGTTTAATTAAATGTTGTGAAAGTGTAGTTTTACTAAAAGGAACTTTTGTTAAATTCCTGTACAATTTGTATGAGTTTTATTTGATGTAAGGATGATCCACTGTACACTTATTGTACATCCCCCTCAGTTAATGATGATCCACTGTACACTTATTGTACATACGCCTCAGTTAATGATGATCCACTGTACACTTATTGTACATCCGCCTCAGTTAATGATGATCCACTGTACACTAATTGTACATCCGCCTCAGTTAATGATGATCCACTGTACACTTATTGTACATCCGCCTCAGTTAATGATGATCCACTGTACACTTATTGTACATCCGCCTCAGTTAATGATGATCCACTGTACACTTATTGTACATCCGCCTCAGTTAAAGATGATCCACTGTACACTTATTGTACATCCGCCTCAGTTAATGATGATCCACTGTACACTTATTGTACATCCGCCTCAGTTAAAGATGATCCACTGTACACTTATTGTACATCCGCCTCAGTTAATGATGATCCACTGTACACTAATTGTACATCCATCTCAGTTATATATATTTTCATCGCATTGTTGTACATGTGTAATTCATATGATCCACTCTGAAGAATTAATGTGGATTTCATGTGGAAAGATGAATGTGGATAAGGATTTCTTTGTATATATTCTCAACTCTTTGCTGTTTACAAATAAAAATAAAACAGAAATTCATTCGTTTTTTTAATTTGTATAGTTCCACATTAGCGAGTTAGAATTAATTCATTTTCAATTAGTTCAGTTCAGTTCACTCTGAGTAAAATCGTAATTCACAACTATGTAAGGCTAAAAAAAATCGATACCTCGTTTCTCCGCTCTGCTGAGCTTAAATGTTGACCCGGCCGGCCGCCTATCTACCCTGTACATTGAGGAGAGAATCCCACAATGATAATAAAAAGTCCGAAAATGAAACTTCGAGATAGTAGTTTATTTCAACGTTTCGACTATATCCTAATAGTCATCTTCAGGAATGTACATTACTTTTTTTTAAATCGTGATCAATTTTACCATAACAGACCCGGCCGCTATAGAAATGAACTGTTTATAAATTTTATCATATTTTACATAAATGACCCGGCCGCTGCGGAGAAACAAGGTATCATTTTTGTTTAGCCTAACTGATTATTGGTTTCTACAGCTGCACGGGGAACTGGTGCCGATTCAATGTTACCCCAGGTTCACTTCGTAGGCCTATACCTGTACATGGAGTGTTGAACACGTGTGTCTCCACAGGTGTGTAACACGTGTTACAGACGTCGTAGAGAAATAATCATAAATCAAGAAAGCCTCTTGAAATACAGTTTAATCCCTGAGATTTCAGAATACGGTACGGATATTAAACCACTGATTTCAGAAACAACTACAGAAAACCAGCCGCGGAACTACAAACTGCAGGAACCGTAACAGAAATTCTGCAAAACCTATTTTTGGCAATCCAAATTTTGCAGAATATGTCTAACTACATTCATCACACTCATAATGTCTATATAATGATTACCACTTGATGAAGCTGCATGTATCTCACGTGAACGTGTTTGCGCAAAATTAACGATCCTCGATTTAGAAAGAAGTTTAAATTTTCACCGGGATTGTCATATGATATAATCATGAGATTTAACTATATATGTGGAGCGGCTCTGACAGTCGTTTCGAGGCTGACGCACTGCTGATTCGCTTATACAACCCGGTCTTACGGTCGTTTGCCGTTAATTAAGATGATGGCTTGAAAAAGCCCCGGGCTTTTTAACGTTGACTCTGCCAGGTTTCTGAGAGAGGACTCACAAAGTGGTTCCCACTGGAATAGACGTGTAAACGCCAGAAATAGATCGCGGGCGGTCAACACGTGGAAATACACATCTTCACCCGTCAAGGGATTCGAACCCACTACGCTAAAGCTGTTCCCCGAACCCCTTGACCTCACGAGTCGTTGGAGTCGTCACTGGCCGACCAGAATCCGGTCGTACCAATCACAGCGCTTGTATCAAACGACTTAGGCTTCTATTGGTTTCTCGTTGAATGGACCAATCAGCGAACGTTTTACCGAACAAGGAAGTATTTCGCAAATCGATATATGACGTCACGCGCAACAGCGCCAGTAATGAAATCACGCTTCGTGAGGCCAGGGGGCTGGTTGAAGCGAGTTCGGGAGTGATACTGGACCCCTGGCAAGCGAGGATGGACCTCACGAGTCGTTGGAGTCGTCACTGGCCGACCAGAATCCGGTCGTACCAATCACAGCGCTTGTAACAAACGACTTTAGGCTTCTATTGGTTTTCTCGTTGAATGGACCAATCAGCGAACGTTTTACTGAACAAGGAAGTATTTCGCAAATCGATATATGACGTCATGCGCAACTGCGCCAGTGATGAAATCACGCTTCGTGAGGTCAGGGGGCTGGTTGAAGCGAGTTCAGGAGTGATACAAGACCTCTGGCAAGCGAGGATGGGAAATGCATAAATGTAGCAATTCTCGTTCGTTCGTTCGTTCGTTCGTTCGTCCGTCCATTCGTTCGTTCGCTCATTTGGAAAGTTTTGAATTTTTTAGATATTTGCCGTGTTTATCTTTTCACCCTCTGCCGGCTCTATAATGGCGAGACTATGAGTGTTTTAGTGGACAGCAGTCGGTCCTTCGTTTGAGGATGGATAGGTGTTGTATGTTTGTGCGTTTTCGTCCACGTTTCAACTTTGTCGTTCGCCTCCCCATTCGTTCCCATTGTTTGATTTTGTAACATTTCTTCCGCGTTGTTTTCCGCCAGCATGTAATCGTTTCTTGAAGAATATATGCGCAGAAGTACCTACATTTTAGAAAAGAGTTGGAAAGGGGTTGCGGGTCTGTTGAACCCCCAGTCGAATCAGTAATTGACACATCAAATGGACTGGTTACTAGATACGGGTTGAGACATGGATAACAGCGCCATCTTACATTTCTTTCTTTACAATGAAATGAATACAACACTTTTATACCGTTCACACTTTGCAGTAGTCCCCGAGGCAGCGTAATACTGGCCCCTTAGAAAACAAAACGGAAACGGGTAAATGAAACGAAAACAATCTAGATTCAACACTTTACAACATGAATGAATTAGAAAAGGGAGTTCTTGTCCCCCCTATCCGCCAGGACACATCACATTCCACATTTCAACCGCCAATTTCGAATACTTCTGTATCTGTGTTGAAGAGTTGTGCCGACTGTTTTCGTGCCGCTCAAAAACCAACGGACGAAAAACCATTCATCAAATCCAAACCCGCGCAATCTTAACAACTATCGCGGGAAAATAACCGGACGTCGTATTCCGTTCGGATTTGACCGTAGTGCGACGCGAGAGAAAGCGAGGCTACCAGCGAGAGAAATCCTGTCACGCGACAACCACCGGAAGTGTTAACGGGTGATATCGATGCCGTTAATTAACGCCGGTTACAATATTGTGACGCGGTGTGGGGAGGGAGGAAACCATTTCCATAACTCACTCGTAAAAACCTGTAATTCCATATCCGGCTGGGGGGCTATTCACACCCAACCACGTGACGTCCGATATTCTGCGATGATCCGCCGAAAAATCATTACTTTTTCTCTTGAATTCTCTCGAAACGATTTTAAACACTCGCGCCGAGGACTGCGGCACACTAGTCATCAGACTTCCGTCGCTGGACACTCGTCACTGGACTAGTCATCAGTCTATCTTGGTTATAACAGCTGTTTACACTATAAGAGGTAAGCTGAAATTTGAATCACGAAATTGTGGAAGATGCGCTTTTTAGAATATCGGCTCCTAATCTACGGTATTAATTCTTTCCCTAGAAATATCGGGGAAACTCATATATTCAAACTTCATAGTTCATTGTGGTATTTTGTAAGATAAATTATTATATTAAACTATGTTCTATGAAGATAAAATCAATCAATCAAACTCTCTTAAACGTTGTCTAAAATCCACATGAACATATGAAGTGTATTTTTGTCTTTCCCTATTTATCTAACATCCCGATGTTATACCGAATCTAATTCGAGCTTTTATATATTTTTGACTAATTACGGCACCGCTGACAGAATCTGTCTCGCGGATAGTTTCGGGTTCTCGTCGAAGATTTTCACGTCATGTTTTTCTATGATATTTCTAGGATTTTGTAACGCGTGTCATTAACCCTTGTAACGATTGATACGTTACTATACACGACGATATGAATACAACGGATTCGTCCAGTGAGTCGGATGCCTGTACACGATTACTCGAACCTTTAAGAGAAGCGGGCGACATTACTCGAGTTATGCGATGGTATTTAGCGTTCGTTTTCCCCGCTGTCGGCTTCGTGAATTTCGCTATCGTATTTCTGGGCACGTTCAAACGCTCGACGTCTAGTACCGGACATTTTTACATGTTGGTGCTCGGTGTGGCCGATCTCTACGCGACCGTATCGATCGAGACCCAATATCTGATGAACTACTACATATACCCGTTCAACGATGTCGAATGCATTTTGAAACAGTTCCACAAGATCGCACCCAGTCAGATCGCTATATGGTTTCTGGTACTGATGACTATAGATCGCGCTATAGCTGTGTCTAAACCCCTACAAGCAGTGTCTATTTGTACGATTAAACGCGCCCGGAGAATGTTATTCGTCGCTGCGGTTTTATTGACGGCCCAGAATCTCGCCTGGTGTTCGCAGTTTAAGCCGATTACCTATGTAATCTGGACAAACTGTCAAGTAGTAAACAAAGATGTACTTTTCGCTTATTATGCAACGACCAATACTATATCTCTGTATATACCGTTTATCATCATCTCGGCAGCTAATTGGGTAATCATTTCATCAGTTCGAAAATCAGCTAAACTGCCCGTCGCCCAGGAGACCGCATCCACCAAAAAACAAGGAGCTTCGACTAAGATCACAACTTTAGTCGTCACAACGGCGTTAGCGTTTTTGTTTTTCACGTTGCCGATGTGTTTGTTGGATACGTTAGTGCTGGAGAAAGGCTCGTTGGAGGAAACCAGTGTTTATTATTTCAATAATTGTAGCGGGTCGATCGCGTACGCTTGGTTCGTCATTTACGGTCACGTGGGCGCAACTCTCCTATACAAGGCGAATCACGTGTTGAATGGTTTTATATATCTGGCCAGTAGCGCGCAGTATAGAAAAGATGTCCGAAACAATATCTGTAACACGCCGAAACAATAATCAACTCGTCGCATTCGACTGTAATTTTAGTCGTTGGAGGGCGCTGTTAGTCGGGTCAGTCGGGCGTAAATAAAGCGCCCCCTATAGGCGAGTTCTTTAGACAAATAAATCAATTTTAATCTTCATCCGATAAATGATTCTTAATTATTTGTAATTTTTCTACTCATTGAAGTCAACATTCAGTAAAACGTTTCCCTATGGTGGTATAATGATAGGGGCCCCTGGGGGCACGTAGCCGAGTCGAGGATCTTTCTTATAAACCCATTAACCCCGGTAGATGAATAGAGACACTGTTACTTTATAACCATCGCACGGATGATACAAACTTCAAAATCCGCCACTGGCATGTAGGGGTTCGCGTGTTTGATATCTGTTATGTTTAAAGCATAGCGGTTTTATTGCTGCTCTATGGTTGGGTAACGATTCGGGTTGGGCTTAGGACAATTTGAATTTTGCGTTTTTGCTTTAGACACAAGTTCAAGTGACGCACGATTTCCTTAAAAGTTAATTGTTCGCAGAGGTCACTCCTGATTCTTTCTATGGCACAATTACATTGTTTTTCACAGCTCAATACAAGTCGTTTCTAAATTCTTAACGGGGGTTGCTTCATGTGGTCATTTCCATATATTCCGAAAAAATCATGTTTTTCAGTCGACAATTTGCACATTTGAAAACTACTTTCGGCTGAAAGTTGTTGCTGTTGTAGTTAGCGTCATGCTTGTCCATTCATTCATCCTTTGAAGAGTCCTTCGAGCTGGACCAAAATCCACAGCAACTGAACGAATGCTTTACTTCTCGTCGATAGCCTAATAATCCAAAACAGTCGAAGGGAGAGTTGGGACACCATGCGGGGAGGTTGGGCAATGGACCATCTAGTCCACCCTTGAGTTTGCCAACACTCACAAAACCCGTCGCTTTTATCAATTCCAAAAATGTCTCACATTCTTTCACCAGAAGCATTTCAAAAAGGCTTTGATGAAAAAGACGACTTTTACATCATTCTTACTAGAACAAGTGGCGATATTTTACAATTTTCCATTTTGGGAATTTGAACTCAGTTTTTACTTTCTTCTGGACCTTATACTATCTTATCTCAACTCTCTTCGTGGCCAAACTCTCCCAAGCCTCCTCTATGCCGAACTTAGTTCAACATATTATTTTAGTGAAATAAAGGTCAGATTCTAAATCCATAAATCCAGTCTCACATTTACGTAACCAGTAATATAATCACTACATATGATTTGATATAAAATAATATGACAAAGATATAGATAATATTTTTTCGCCACATTGTGTGACAAATTGACTCTAACTCGCCACGGACGGCAGTGGTTGGTTACGGCTGAATTAGATAATCATCACAGGACAGAAGCTTAAGAAAGCTAGAGCGGCAACATCCCTCGGGGAAGATGCGTCTATCTGCATAATCTCGCTAACATTTGCGGCAATATTTGAGATCGTTGAAGATGAACGGGACAGCCGGTCCCATTGGACGACCGTACAGTTCTTACACGGTTTTAGGATTTTGTAACGCGTGTCGTTAACCCTTGTAACAATGTTCTACACGACGATATGAATACAACGGATTTGTCCAGTAGGTCGGATGCCTGTACACAATTACTCGAACCTTTAAGAGAAGCGGGCGACATTACTCGAGTTATGCGATGGTGTTCAGCGTTCGTTTTCCCCGCTGTCGGCTTCGTTTATTTCGCTATCGTATTTCTGGGCACGTTCAAACGCTCGACGTCTAGTACCGGACATTTTTACATGTTGGTGCTCGGTGTGGCCGATCTCTACGCGACCGTATCGATCGAGACCCAATATCTGATGAACTACTACATATACCCTTTCAACGATGTCGAATGCATTTTGAAACAGTTCCACAAGATCGCGCCCAGTCAGATCGCTATATGGTTTCTGGTACTGATGACTATAGATCGCGCTATAGCTGTGTCTAAACCCCTGCAAGCAGTGTCTATTTGTACGATTAAACGCGCCCGGAGAATGTTATTCGTCGCTGCGGTTTTATTGACGGCCCAGAATCTAGCCTGGTGTTCGCAGTTTAAGCCGATTACCTATGTAATCTGGACAAACTGTCAAGTAGTAAACAAAGATGTACTTTTCGCTTATTATGCGACTACCAATACTATATCTCTGTATATACCGTTTATCATCATCTCGGCAGCTAATTGGGTAATCATTTCATCAGTTCGAAAATCAGCTAAACTGCCCGTCGCCCAGGAGACCGCATCCACCAAAAAACAAGGAGCTTCGACTAAGATCACAACTTTAGTCGTCACAACGGCGTTAGCGTTTTTGTTTTTCACGTTGCCGATGTGTTTGTTGGATACGTTAGTGCTGGAGAAAGGCTCGTTGGAGGAAACCAGTGTTTATTATTTCAATAATTGTAGCGGGTCGATCGCGTACGCTTGGTTCGTCATTTACGGTCACGTGGGCGCAACTCTCCTATACAAGGCGAATCACGTGTTGAATGGTTTCATATATCTGGCCAGTAGCGCGCAGTATAGAAAAGATGTCCGAAACAATATCTGTAACACGCCGAAACAATAATCAACTCGTCGCATTCGACTGTAATTTTAGTCGTTAGAGGGCGCTGTTAGTCGGGTCAGTCGGGCGTAAATAAAGCGCCCCCTATAGGCGAGTTCTTTAGACAAATAAATCAATTTTAATCTTCATCCGATAAATGATTCTTAATTATTTGTAATTTTTCTACTCATTGAAGTCAACATTCTGTAAAACGTTTTCCTATGGTGGTATAATGATAGGGGCCCCTGGGGGCACGTAGCCGAGTCGAGGATCTTTCTTATAAACCCATTAACCCCGGTAGATGAATAGAGACACTGTTACTTTATAACCATCGCACGGATGATACAAACTTCAAAATCCGCCACTGGCATGTAGGGGCTCGCGTGTTTGATATCTGTTATGTTTAAAGCATAGCGGTTTAATTGCTGTTCTATGGTTGGGTAACGATTCGGGTTGGGCTTAGGACAATTTGAATTTTGCGTTTTTGCTTTAGACACAAGTTCAAGTGACGCACGATTTCCTTAAAAGTTAATTGTTCGCAGAGGTCACTCCTGATTCTTTCTATGGCACAATTACATTGTTTTTCAAAGCTCAATACAAGTCGTTTCTAAATTCTTAACGGGGGTTGCTTCATGTGGTCATTTCCATATATTCCGAAAAAATCATGTTTTTCAGTCGACAATTTGCACATTTGAAAACTACTTTCGGCTGAAAGTTGTTGCTGTTGTAGTTAGCGTCATGCTTGTCCATTCATTCATCCTTTGAAGAGTCCTTCGAGCTGGACCAAAATCCACAGCAACTGAACGAATGCTTTACTTCTCGTCGATAGCCTAATAATCCAAAACAGTCGAAGGGAGAGTTGGGACACCATGCGGGGAGGTTGGGCAATGGACCATCTAGTCCACCCTTGAGTTTGCCAACACTCACAAAACCCGTCGCTTTTATCAATTCCAAAAATGTCTCACATTCTTTCACCAGAAGCATTTCAAAAAGGCTTTGATGAAAAAGACGACTTTTACATCATTCTTACTAGAACAAGTGGCGATATTTTACAATTTTCCATTTTGGGAATTTGAACTCAGTTTTTACTTTCTTCTGGATGGACCTTATACTATCTTATCTCAACTCTCTTCGTGGCCAAACTCTCCCAAGCCTCCTCTATGCCGAACTTAGTTCAACATATTATTTTAGTGAAATAAAGGTCAGATTCTAAATCCATAAATCCAGTTTCACATTTACGTAACCAGTAATATAATCACTACATATGATTTGATATAAAATAATATGACAAAGATATAGATAATATTTTTTCGCCACATTGTGTGACAAATTGACTCTAACTCGCCACGGACGGCAGTGGTTGGTTACGGCTGAATTAGATAATCATTACAGGACAGAAGCTTAAGAAAGCTAGAGCGGCAACATCCCTCGGGGAAGATGCGTCTATCTGCATAATCGCGGTAACATTTGCGGCAATATTCGAGATCGTTGAAGATGAACGGGACAGCCGGTCCCATTGGACGACCGTACAGTTCTTACACGGTTTTAGGATTTTGTAACGCGTGTCGTCAACCCTTGTAACAATGTTCTACACGACGATATGAATACAACGGATTCGTCCAGTGAGTCGGATGCCTGTACACAATTACTCGAACCTTTAAGAGAAGCGGGCGACATTACTCGAGTTATGCGATGGTGTTCAGCGTTCGTTTTCCCCGCTGTCGGCTTCGTTTATTTCGCTATCGTATTTCTGGGCACGTTCAAACGCTCGACGTCTAGTACCGGACATTTTTACATGTTGGTGCTCGGTGTGGCCGATCTCTACGCGACCGTATCGATCGAGACCCAATATCTGATGAACTACTACATATACCCTTTCAACGATGTCGAATGCATTCTGAAACAGTTCCACAAGATCGCGCCCAGTCAGATCGCTATATGGTTTCTGGTACTGATGACTATAGATCGCGCTATAGCTGTGTCTAAACCCCTACAAGCGGTGTCTATTTGTACGATTAAACGCGCCCGGAGAATGTTATTCGTCGCTGCGGTTTTATTGACGACCCAGAATCTAGCCTGGTGTTCGCAGTTTAAGCCGATTACCTATGTAATCTGGACAAACTGTCAAGTAGTAAACAAAGATGTACTTTTCGCTTATTATGCGACTACCAATACTATATCTCTGTATATACCGTTTATCATCATCTCGGCAGCTAATTGGGTAATCATTTCATCAGTTCGAAAATCAGCTAAACTGCCCGTCGCCCAGGAGACCGCATCCACCAAAAAACAAGGAGCTTCGACTAAGATCACAACTTTAGTCGTCACAACGGCGTTAGCGTTTTTGTTTTTCACGTTGCCGATGTGTTTGTTGGATACGTTAGTTCTGGAGAAAGGCTCGTTGGAGGAAACCAGTGTTTATTATTTCAATAATTGTAGCGGGTCGATCGCGTACGCTTGGTTCGTCATTTACGGTCACGTGGGCGCAACTCTCCTATACAAGGCGAATCACGTGTTGAATGGTTTCATATATCTGGCCAGTAGCGCGCAGTATAGAAAAGATGTCCGAAACAATATCTGTAACACGTCGAAACAATAATCAACTCACCGTCGACTCTATGTAATTTTAGTCGTTAGAGGGCGCTGTTAGTCGCGTCAACCGGGTGTAAATGAAGCGCCCCCTATAGGCTGTAACTCCGGGCGAGTTCTATAGAGAAATAAATCAATTTTAATCATCATCCGATAAATGATTCTTAATTATTTGTAATTTTTCTACTCATTGAAGTCAACATTCTGTAAAACGTTTCCCTATGGTGGTATAATGACAGGGACCCCTGGGGGCACGTAGCCGAGTCGAGGATCATTCATATAAACCCATTAATCCTGTGGATATTTTAATGAATAGAGCCACTGTTACTTACCACCGCACGGACGATACAAACTTCAAAATTCGAAACTGGCATGTAGGGGGTTCGCGTTTTGAGTTCTGTTATGTTAAAGCATATCGGTTTATTTGCTGCTCTATGGTTGGGTAACGATTCGGGTTGGGCTTGGGACAATTTGAATTTTTGTGTTTTTGGAGTAGTGCTTGGTTAGTCCCGAATCATACGTACATTATTACGAAATACTCGGAGTCACCCGTTTCTAGATCCATTCGTCTCTAGTTCAAGGTCGTTGAGCGAAACGCAATGTGAACCCGGAATTTCATTTTAATTCGACTCCTATTCATCAATTATAGCATGGTTCCTGGATGTTTGTAAGTTTTTCGAGGCGCTATTGCATCCACTTTCGTACTAGTAACGCAATTACAGTTAACTTATGACATGTCATAGATAGATGAATGAAATCTAAGTGACTAAATGAACGTGTGTTTCCATCCCGTAACTAAACAACCGCGTGACGTCAGCTGCCACCTCACCATTATTGTGTACTGGTCGCAGCCGCTGATGGCGCAGCAATACATCTGGTTAATGGTATCCATTTGGAATGAAATTTCGCCGTGTGGAAGTCACCATTAGCCTCTATCATGACGGTGAAAATATCTCGGCAGGAAAATAACTATATGAATATTGGGCCGCTAGTGTCAGTAGTGATCTGTTGGTCGTGACATCAGATAGGATGATTTTATCATATCTGAGTTGTGTACGATGGGTTATCCTTATTACCGAGATGACGTAATTTACCGAGATCAACCGAGATGACATGAAATATAACAAATTTATATATTCCTTATCGATTTTAACACTTGAAATCATTTTATATCAGAAATAAATATCTTCTAGAGTCATATTTTTCCGGATATTTTGTGAAAAAATTTTGACTTCAAATACGCAATCTCGGTAAGCAACAAAATTTCATTGAATTTGATTGATCGACGATCTCATCTGGGTAAAGTTAAAAGTTATTTTTCTACAAAAATATCCGACGAAATATGTAAAATATGACGCCAGCAGGCATTTATTACCGATATAATATGATTTCAAGTGTTAAAATCGATAAGGAATAAATAAATAATGTTATATTACGTTTCATCTCGGTTGATCTCGGTAAAATACGTCATCTTGCACTGACCCCTCCCCCAATGCATACATAATAAAAATGTATGACCCTTATGTCTTATTTCATCCCATTTTGACGTATTTCTGGCCAGGCTTTATCGAAGTACAGTCTACCTCGGATGTAACGTAGCAGTCGGGACCAGATAATTTATACGTTATAACCGAAATATGGTATATGTATGTTATATCCGAATGTCATCTAAAACCAAGGGATATATCCACGCATGTCTGTGTGCGTATGAAAATACTTCAATGTGTCGAATAATCAGTTTAGGCTAAAAAAAATTGATACCTTGTTTCTCCGCTCTGCTGAGCTTAAATGTTGACCCGGCCGGCCGCCTATCTACCCTACACATTACTTTTTTTAAAAATCGTGATCAATTTCACCATAACAGACCCGGCCGCTATAGAAATGAACTGTTTACAAATTTTATCATATTTTACAAAAATGACCCGGCCGCTGCGGAGAAACAAGGTATCATTTTTGTTTAGCCTTAGTTGAAGTTTATTTTTTTGCTCCACGAAATTTTACGAGTTTGCACAGAGCGCGGTTGTATTGCAAAATGTATATTCAGAGAGGAAATAAGTGGCTTAAAATTCCATTCAAGTTTCATGTTGATGTTTGCGAATGCGATCCACTTATCATGGATCTAAAATCTAATTTCTTTTTTGTTTACTCTGTTTTCAAGGAGCATTAGCCTCGCTTTTGTGTTAATGTTCTACGAAAAAATGAGATACTAAGATAGACTAAAAGTATACTAGAAATAGCCGTTAAATAAACTACCGTTTTTTCATCGGGCTACAAATTACTGTTAGTGTATTGTGTAGAGCTATGATAATATGCCTTTATGAAAGTGTTGTCATGCAAGCTATCAATAATTCAGACATGACACGTGTGCGCTGGTACAGAAATCGGGCTTTGCGCTGTATTTAAACATTCGTTTTTAACTGTTACATTTTTTTCTTATTTTTTAGTTTTTGCAATACGTTATATCCGAGGACGATTACGTTGCTTTGACTAATTGGGACCAAATAGTTGATACGATATAAGTGATCTACGTTATGAAAAATATTCGAGGTTTTTTTTTTAAGGCCTAATAGAAGGAAAAATTACGATAAAAGTGAATCTACGGTAAATCCAACGACGATGTTACATCCGAGTCGCCGTCATCGAAATGGCACACGGTAGTGTAACAGGCCATTTCTACACCTCGCTCAGCATGGACTGATTTCGGACAGGGCTCCCAAACATTTCCGTTGAAACGCTCATTCGCGTTGTGGGTCATTCCATGCGTACACTTTGCTAACAAATTCGGACTGGTTAAATTACTCTAAATTGGAAGCAATAGTTCGACAATAGCATCAGTCCGTTTCTGTTTTTATACCCAGTTGGATCGTGATTGTATTTACACCAGGAATCTGACCCAACTGGGCAATACCGGTGCTGCGGTTTTTCATCGGCCTTCACTGCTCTTTGCATTTCATTTATTGACGAATAGTTCTCTCATGAGTGCTAACCCATAATAGTTTTGCAAAAGGTCAATTTTTGCATCTGTTAATCGACCTTTTCCTGATAAGGGTTTTCCATGGCTGAGTTTTTTCCCCGCCATGACAGTACGCTATTGCACTGACCCCGATTCAATGCGTACGTATGAATAAACCCTATTGTCTTATTTTATCCCTTAGGCGTCGTATTTTAGGCCAGTCTTTATGGAAGTATGTAACAGCCCTCTGAAGGTTTACATCATGCAACAGCCTATAGTTCATTAGTCGGTACTAATGTTCATCTGATAGGATGGTTCTATCTGAGTAGTGCACAACTGATCCCGCGTATTGCCCACTCTTCTACGCAAAATCGGCCATTTATGTGTATATATATATATATATATATATATATATATATATATATATATATATATATATATATATATATATATATATATATATATATATATATATATATATATATATATATATATATATAAGCATTACAGTACGGAATTGCACTGACCCGTGGTCACCCTCCTGCGTACGCATTGCACTGATTCCTCCCCTATTGCGTGTGCAATAGCACTGACCCGTGGTCACCCCTGCCCAAATGGCGATTCAATGCGTAAAGGTGTGGCATTTTAAAACTTTTATCTCCTTTTCATATGCTAATGAGAAGTTTGTAATCAACTACGCGCAGGGGCCATTTCACTATTTGGGGTGTGAGTCATTCAGTACCGGGGTTCCGTTCTAGGGACAATGGAATAATGTTGTTAAGTATTTTCTAAGAAGTACTACGTGTGATAAAAGTTTTTATTTTTCTTGCACATAAAGCTGTACTTACACTACTATAATCCACTTTCATTATCACATATGCTAATTTATTCATTTTATTTCACAAAATGCTAGAAAATACTTATTAACATGATTTATTTTTCTCGTTCCGTTCCGGGAAATACAGTTTCACTAGGGGTAAATGTAATTTGCGGAACAGAAGCAACACTACTAAAATCCACTTTCATTGTATTGTTTATTTCACAGCACTACATAAAAAAATACTTATTAATACATACCATTTAATCTATATTCCGCTCTCTTCCGGGAAGTACAGTTTTACTAGAGGTAGCTGAACTTTGCGGAATGGAATGGAACACCTACTAAAATTCACTTTCATTATCACATATGCTGATTTATTCGTTTTTGTTAGACATAATGCTAGAAAATACTTATTGAATATATATTAGAAAATACTAACGGTCTGTTACGGATTTCACGGCGAAACAATCAGTAAAAAAATTACGGTTAATTTTACGTTTTTTGGTTTACCTTTGTCAGCGATATGATGTTGGCATTGAGCCAATTCATGTAAAATCGCGGTACGTTTTTTTATGTAAGCATTTGTTTCATTGGTTCTTGGCTTAAAAGACGTATAATCGATGCGATTGAAGACATGGCGAACCTCCGTCGATGACATGGTCAACTGAGTTAAAATTCTACGAAAAACTGTTTTTGGCGGGAAAATTCTTAGCTCTCGCGTATAACATTGCAATGACCTCGATTGGGGGGGCGTTGTCTCTACGAACAAATGGGATTGTTTTTTGGATATACGGGGAATTCCGGCGCTACTAAAATTATGGGAAAGCCATAGAATGGTGTACGTTTCATTGGACTAGGTGCCGTATACGTGCCGATTTCAAATGCTCATTGCTGGTGAGGATGTAATTATTTCACTCATCTGCCATAGGTATTGTTTCATTTTAATACCCGGTGATTGTTTTGATTGACATTGAGGTGTAAGCGAATATTCACTTACACGAGGCCTCCACATGCACGCGGAGTGCTACACCACACACACACACACACACACACACAAGCTCGTACAGTACACTACGGTGATGCTGTAACGCGTGAACGTTTGATATGAAAATAGGCTGAATAATCATAGCAGAAGATGAGCGCTGTGTTTTCTGTTCGATAGAATTTGTAATAAATTGTAATTTCTTGTGACCTGAAAATACTAAGCAGCAAACTAAAAGGTCTGTCGAGGTCTGAATATTGTAGTGGTAAATTCCAGGACTTAAAACGATCTAATAGCCGATTTCTTCTGTACGACCGATATTTTAGCTTCCGTGGCCAACATTGGAAGAGGTTTCCAAGACCCAATATTCAGCCACCCTCTGATATGTGATGAATTTTAGGCCATCCCAAAATAATGGTCTGTTTGCCGTAACCCGACCAACCTGACTTCAGAGGTACCGAGTGAAAACTTTTTTCTAGGATTCATTGAAATAAATTTTATTTTTGATAAAAACAGCCGACCGACTATGAGCTACGTATGTTTGAATTCTAGTGTGCATGGTGTGAAAACATGCCTTGACATGTGGCCTAGTTTAAGTTTCCAGGAAACTGGCAGTGTTCCAATAAGCTGCCATTCATTCTAATAGTGACTAAAGTGACTGAATAGCTGGTAACGTGAAAGCGCGCACATATTCAATGTACCGTTTCATTTTTAAGACAGAGATGACGCTCTGGACGAAGTTATAATTTTAGAATAATTCTTGAAATCTACGCTATTAGACAAATTTCCTGTGCGCAACGTAGATGATTTTTTGCGATATTGTTTCCATGTAAAAAAGCCCAAAGGTGAAAAATGTGTTTTTTTTTTGCCCAAAAATTTTGCAAAAAAAAAATTCTACCTACCTACCGACTCATCCTGAAAAGTTGAGTCGGTGTTGCAGCAAACAGACAATTATTTTGGGATGGCCTTATTTGAATATTTTTTCATATCATATTAAACATATTTTTTTGAAAATATAAAATAGTTTCCCTGCCGTGCCTACCTGTACCCTACAAACTTTTAGACGTGGACCGCAAACAAATGTATATCTTTGGTCTTATTTGACTACAAAATAATTCTTTAGGAAAGATAAAATACAATATAAACTGTGGATCTTTGAAGTCACGAATTAAAAAGATTTTTCAAGCAATGCCCTTACTCCAAACAACCTCTAGCTTTCAAGGTAAACCACACTTTGCCCATGGGCAATTTATTTTACTTTATTTTTCAACTGTGTCGAAAATGGCGGCGATACAACGACAATGACGCCCTCTATCCGGCGTACTTATTACAGAAATATAACAAACTAGATCAAGAGTCTGTAACACACTCTAACACTTTTAATTTTCCTTGTTCCTTGAAAGTACAGTTTTACTAGGGGTAACTGTACTTTGCGGAACGGAAGAAACACCTACTAAAATCCACTTTCATTATCTTGTTTATTGCACAGCACTACATAAAAAACTTATTTACACTTATTAATATTCAATCTATATTCCGTTCTGTTCCGGGAAGTACAGTTTCACTAGGGGTAACTGTGCTTTGCGGAACGGAATGGAACACTACTAAAATCCACTTTCATTATCGCATATGCTGATTTATTTGTTAGACGTAACGCTAGAAAATGAATACTTTATTAATACTATTGATTTTACTTGTTCTGTTCCGTTCCGGAAAGTACAATTTCACCGGGGGTAAACTGTACTTTGCGGAACGGAAGGAACACCTACTTAAATCCACTTTCATCATCTTGTTTATTACACAAAGGATCACATAAAAATACTTATTAATATCATTTTTTTTTTCTTGTTCCGTTCCGGAAAATACAGTTTCGCTAGGGGTAACTGTACTTGGCGGAACGGAACAGAACGCTCCTAAAATCCACTTTCATTATCTTGTTGATGACACAAAGCACTACATAGAAAATACTTATTGATATCATTTGATTTTTCCTTCTTCCATTTCATTCTGGAGAATACAGTTTCAGGGTTATTGTAATTTGCGGAACGGAACACCTACTAAAATCCACTTTCATCATAACATCCTGATTTGTTCATTTTAATAACATATGATACTACTTAGAAAATAATTATCATCATCAGGATTCCGTCGTTCTTGGAACGGAACCCTAGTACCGAATGTTTTACATCCCAAACGGTGAAATGGCCCCTGCGTGTAGTTGATTCCAAACCTCTCATTCGACACCTACTAATTGTAGTAACAATAGTGGTATTATCGACTGCTCTGTACTCAAATATTGTTATCATTTGAATTTGGTATAGGTCCTTGTTCAGTTCTGGTAATGAAAGTAACTCGGTCTAAAGAGGGTGCAAGGATCCGACCAGTAAGCTATATTTAATAGACCCTCAGGAAGCACTTTCTATTGACCAAATGAAAGCTCATCTCTCTATTTCAAATGACATTCCTTAATTTGTACATAGTGGGTTTTATCTTATAAACTCACCAGGGAGCCACATTGACAGGAGTGTCAACGCTCTCAGTCTCTTCTCTGACTTCAATGGTTTCCTTTTCAAATATCTCGACCCGCCCAAGCTCACCGAATGATAATCTTGATGGCAGTGGCGCCTTTTGCAGGTTTTCAGTGTTGTTGTGGTTCGTTCCATAAATGACTTAAGAGACTGGACATAAAAACGTTCCCGCTCAGCGTAAACATATCTAAGAAATAACCATTGCATTTCATCATTCCATTCAACTGCTCTTGCATCTGCGAATTCAGAGTTTTTGCGAGTTCTGGAAGGAGAGTAATCCTACACAGAAGTTTTGAGTCTTTCAGTTTGTTTCGTGAAAACGATCGAACAGGGCCAAAATGATCGCTGCTACCTGACGTGATAGGGTGAGAAGAAGTCGCGTACGCGTGCTCGGTTCTTTGAGAATCTTTGGGGTTGATTTACAAAATCCAGCAAATGAACCATGAGGGTTTTCTCTTTTGCAGAGTTGATGCATTCTTCTGTCGCTTCCACTGATTATCCTTCTGTTGTGACATAGGAATTTTAATCAATTTAACCACGTATCACTTTCCGCTATTACGCTATCTCCAGCTCGTGGGACAATGCCTGCTGTCTAGTATTATGGGATAATTAAAAGCTTTCTAATAAAACCCGGAATTAGATAACGATAAATTTATAGAATAAATGCAGGGTACAAACCGTACACTGGGGGAAAACAGGGCGAGCAACATTGGTGGCAACATCGGACGCAGCAGAGGCAGCGCAACACGTGGGGTAAGGGTAACAGGATATTGTCAGTTGTCCTTTGTTAAAGTTCATGCAATAGAATCCTTGCATCATTTATCAACCGAAGTCGAGTCGTTGGTTATGTTTGGTCTCTGGTTTCTACATCGCCGTGCAGGACAGGAGGGGAAGTGCATACGTCACGAACAAGAACCGGTCGCACGAGAGATTTGGTGCCGAAACCCGGGGCCATTTTCTTTTCGTATGTATACGGTCTTAATCTAGTAAAGTATTTAATTTCGGGATGTACTTCATCCAGGTAGCTATTTGGAAAACTCAGTAGTTGTGTTAAGTAATTAGCATGTCGTTTTAGGAATATTAGGAAAAATATCGTGTTTAAGAGTGGTAACTGAAGTACTTGTATTAGTTGACATTTAATAATTTGTCTTTACAGTAATTTATACTTGCTTTTAGCGTTTCCGGTGGGATTCATTGCGTGGTTTGTTGAATCTGACAGTAAAAGGGTAGTATGTACTGGGTTATTGAGTAAAGAGATATTGATAAGCATATTAGTTATTTGTTGTCGCAGTTATTTAAGTTGTATGAGGTCGCACGTTTAAGTGGTAGTATAGAGTATAATGGATTATGAAGTTTTATATGTATGTGCTTGGAAGAAGAAGCATATTTTCAAAGAGTTTATTGCGATGATATAGTGGTATCAATTATGAGGTTATAAAGGGTAAAATGTTCGGTATTTCAGTGGATTAATGATAAAGGATACTTTTTTGGTATCACGAAGTGAAATGAAGTATAGTATGAAACCGTAAATGCGTTGTTGTTGTTAATCCTATAATCAGTTGCATTAATATAAGATGATAATTTACCAGCTAATTTTGTCATAAAAACAGATGACAATTTTTCTCGGTTTTCTATATAGCTTTAATATGTTCCCCAATTAACCGCAACTTCTGATTCTGTCTCTAAACCGAACAATGAAGAAAAAATACTACCTAAAAATCCTAGCGCTGCCCTCTTATGCCCAAGTTTATCCGACTGTAAGGTAATAGTTAGTGGGATCATCCGTCTTACTTCACCTAACCTATCTGAAATATGTTGAAGCGATAACTTCCTCGTACGTTGTAATTTACTTATCATGGCCTTAATAGGTTTGCAAATAACATAATGTTTGTCAGCACACGATGCCGTGATAGGCGGAACTTGAGGTAAATAAATGAAGGGTATAGCAAATGTATGTGTCCAAAATGATTTTCCATCTTGAATACCTCCAATACGATGAAATGCGACCCCATAACTCGGGCGTAATACTGTCTGTTGCTTCCCCAAAACCTCTGTCATAAATATCAAATATGCCACACATATCGTCAACATTTTCTGAAAAGAGATAACCGATTTAACATTAATGTTTTCATTTCTTACGTTTTTTTGGTTGTCTGTCCCAATATTCCCGTAGAATAGCCGCTGAAAGGTTTTCACTTTTCTCCCATGTGTTCCCCGTTGAAGGAAAATCTAACCATTTTATGCGATATTGATACTTTCCTTTCGACTTCCTATGCCTTAAAATATTTTCTACGTAATAAATTTGTTCTGATATTTCGTTATCTTTGATTTCTACTGCGCTGTTTTTTCCTGTGTCCGTTCCTAGATCATTTATGCCTTCATTGATAACATCTCGAGTAAGCCCACTGGGGGACCCACTTCCTGCGAGAGTTGGTCCAGTTTATCCTTCTTGTGAAAATTCTGTAGCACATTACCTGGGACCGGTGGTCGAAGATCCGGTCCAATATACCACTTCATTCTAGCGGCATGCACTGGATTAGACTTGAGTTTATTATCCCTGTCACTTACCATGTGTTTGGTCCGATTTTCTTCTTTACTGTCCAGGGTCACTGGCTTTGTCATACTGACTTTTCATTTTCTCTTGAGCCTTCTTTAAACGTTTTAAAGCCAATTCCTGTGCTTCTGTCATTCCTGAAATGACATCTGCAATGAAATGTTCCACGTCATGGTATTTAAAATCTGGCTTCAGTAGTGCCATATGCATCGGCAGACGTGGTTCTGGCCCATACATTAAAAAGAATGGACTAAACTGTGTTGTTTCAGTCGCATTAGAGACTCTATAAGCATAAAGCACACTGGGAATAAAAAGATCCCAATCACTATGCCTTTCATTAATATAGTAAGACAAAGAAACAACCAGTGAACCATTGAATCTCTCTACCATACCATTTGTTTGAGGCCTATACCCACTCGTTCTTGACCTTGTCGTATTAGATAATCTACACAACTCCGACATAAGTTTTGAAAGAAAGTTTTGACCTCTATGCGAGAGGAACACTCTAGGCGGACCGTGCCGCGACATAATCTCCTCGTGCATCTTACGAGCAATGGTTACTGCTTCTTGGTTGGGAAGTGAAAAAGCTTCCGGCCACTTGGTCATCATATCAACAAGAACAAGAATATTTTTATTACCTAGATCTGTAACTGGTAATGGACCCAATATATTCATAGCTACCATATCCCACGGGTGACGCTGTGGTATTGGTAACAACATGGCTCGAACAGGATGAGAAGGGTTTTTCCCACTTCCATAATGCTCACACGAACGTATCCAGTTCTCGACATCTTTGTATAAACCAGGCCAATAATACCTTTCTCGTATCAGATTATACGTACGCTTGATACCTAGATGTCCAGCCAAGGGGTCATAATGAGCCGCTGTCAGAATCACGACACTTCAATGGGGTGAATTGTTCTTGATACCCATATAGGGCCAGTTTATGTGCCTTGTCACTCACGGCAATATCGCTTGGTGTTTCATCGTTACGCGTTGGTGTTTTATCCATTGCACTTTCACCTCGCAAGAGGAATGCATTTTCTGTTGTTTTCTTTTTCACGTGTATCAGATTTGAATGTTCAATCATTGATGGGAAAACGGCAGATATCCCCTGCCTTTTGTCGATGCAAACTGCTCTGGTGATGTCGCTCATTGATCTTGCTTGCCGCCGCAGGTTTATTTTCTTATATATTGGGAAGACAAAACCTGTTTACAATGAGGACATTTCTCAGTTTTCTTTCTTTTGCTTGTAATGTTGCACAGCTATTTGTCTTGCATTGTCGTTCTTCTCTTGCAGGAGAAACAACAGGTTGTTGTATCGGATGAGAACATTCCTCCATATGTTTTGCGAGTCGTTTTTCGGTCGTGTGCTTTGTGATCGCAGTAGTAGCGATGATAGTGGGATCGCGCCATACAGTTCTGATGACACGTAACGCTACATAATCTTGAAATGAAAAATTAAGAAATAGTAAAGTCTACCTAATGTTGAAATGCACTCACGATTGAGCAGAACTAGATGTGGCATCTACATGGTCCCTACGACTCCCTGATTGGTTAGTCCATGAAGACTCCTTTCTTAATCTCTGTTATCAAACAGTTGCATCCATTGTTTGGTTGTACGCAGTAACAACATGAGGGCGGTTCACGTTTAGGTGTTCTTTTTTCGACTGGTCATAACGTTGCACAAATGTTACTGGGAAAGGACCTAAATAGTTTGAAATCGTCGGGACTATTTACTCTATGCATTGCTGAACACCGGTTTTTAGTTGAATTAATTTCACTATAAAACAATCTGTTGCATCTGACACGATACAAACATTCTTGATCGAATGACCGACGATAAAAAATAATGGCACTGTCCAATTCGCTGGGTCAGCCATGAGTGCTCATTCCCACCTATAACCACATCCTTCCTTGCCACTCCTTGCTCGAGCGCCAATAGTAAGTATAATCTCTGCTATGTTTCCGGTTCGGATTCGGCATTTCAGGTTCACCAGTTACAACATTAAGATAATAAGAACGCTTAATGAGTGGCATCTTGCAAGAAAACTCGTGATTTGGCCTCCCTGGAAAATCAAGTTCTTCAATCAACTTTTTGGCTATCGTTTTGTCGTTTAAAGGATGGGTCATTTTTTGTCATTGTTCAATCCTCCTTTGTTTTCGGAAAATAACAAGGCGAGCAACAATAACACAATCACAAGAATATTCAATGCTTGAAAAATGCGCTCTTTGGCGTTATCATGCATATCGGAGAATAGACAAGTTCCTGGATTTAAGTCCTGCTCGGATATTGCAGTTCTCAAACCATTATGATAAATGCGTACATGTTCCCACAACCTATTCGTTGTCAAACAAGAATCTTTCAGCCATTTTCAGTCCATTTACTAGCTCATTTGATCCGTTTATTTATATAGGTATATGAGCTTCTGTCTGATGCAATTCGCCATTGCGTCCATGTTTTCTTACTCTGGGACAAGTTACGAAATCTTTGCCCGTGTTCATCTCGATTTTAAAATTCTTAATTAATTTGTACAAAGTGGGTTTTTATCTTATACACTCGCCGGAGAGCCACATTGACAGGAGTCTCAACGCTCCCAGTCTCTTCTTTGACTTCAATGGTTTCCTTTTCAAATAATTCGACTCACCCAAGCTCACCGAATGATAATCTTGATGGCAGTAGCGCCTTTTGCAGCTTTTCAATGTTGTTGTGGTTGATGGTCTCGTTCCATAAATGGCTTATGAGACTGGACATAAAAACGTGCCCGCTCAACTAAAAATATCTAAGAAATAACCATTGCATTTCATCATTCCATTCAACTGCTCTTGCATCTGCGAATTCAGAGTTTTTGCGAGTTCTGGAAGGAGAGTAATCCTACACAGAAGTTTTGAGTCTTTCAGTTTGTTTCGTGAAAACGATCGAACAGGGCCAAAATGATCGCTGCTACCTGACGTGATAGGGTGAGAAGAAGTCGTGTACGCGTGCTCGGTTCTTTGAGAATCTTTGGGGTTGATTTACAAAATCGAGCAAATGTGCCTTCTTCTTATCTGCTGAGGTGATGCACTCTTCTGTCGCTTCCACTAATTGTTCTTCAATGGGGTGAATTGTTCTTTCATTTATTCCCATGTAGGGCCAGTTTATGTGCCATGTCACTCACGACAATGTTGCTTGGTGTTTCATTGCTCCGTGTTGACCTTTCATACCTTGCATTTTCACCTCTCAAGAGGAATTTATGTCCGTAGACAACTTGGTGAGGACAACTTGTCGATAACCAACTATGTGGGCTGCAATGCCACTTATGAGAACCAGGTCCGTAAGAGAAGAAGAGAATAAACCGGGAGAACACGTCTTTACTGTATCAGCATCATAAGACAACTAACTTTATTTCCCCATAATATAAACTACATGTGGTCAAGTAATTACATAGATCCATCATCTTGACAGCTGCGGTTCAAAGACTACTTCAAGGAATACTTCGGCTGTTGCCGACAAACTACCTAAACCACCTAGATAAAACAATAATGGAAATATATACTTTTTATATACTTTTTACACATACATATCCATATAAGAAATCTTTTTCTAACACCATGAATATTTTTCATATATTATTATATTACATTTAAAGCATATCACTGTGCCACATAATGTCACAAGTTACATTTTCAGCCTGCTCATGAGTTCGATATACATCTGAGGTATCTGATTGGTTGTCGACAACAGGAGCCTTCGCACACACATTACCCATTGCCTTGGAAAGGTTTTATTATTACCAGCCGCATGTTTTGCTGTGATATATCCAATTCCATAACTTTATTGTTCCTTAATGTTATATAACATCATCGGTAGAAGAAAAACAATGAAGCAATACACAGTACAAAAATATATAATATACATGTATATTTTGAAAATGGTTAATTGTCATAGTTTCTCTTATTGGTACTCAATGGGGATTTGGAATTTCATATCATTCTGCGAGTAAACAGGTTGCCTGTCTATTGAGGCTCATCTTTCTCCATCGGCAGCACCTTTCCCATGACCAGCTTCAAGGAAATTCCAGAAAACGCAATCACTTAGCGTGTAGGGGTTCCTATTTTGGAATATGCTCGGCTTTAACGATGTTTCCATCGGCCAGCTCATTCCGATATCTCGCATCCAATACCGGATTGTTTACAGTTGTAGCTACATAACTGACTGGTTTCAGATGAGCGCATTCAAATGAATGATTATTTGAGATGGCAGCTGCATGCTTTGCATCCCTACAGCTCCTAAATTCACAGAAAATTCAGAAATCTGTGTATCGGATTTGAATGTCCAATCGTTGATGTAAAAACAGCATATATCCCCTGCCTTTTGTCGCCGCAAACTGCTGTGTGGTGATGTCGCTCATTGATCTTGCTTGCCGCCGCATGTTTATTTTCTTATACACGGTAACGACAAAACCTTTTTACAATGAGAACATTTCTCCATTTTCTTTCTTTTGCTTGTAATGTTGCACAGCTATTTGTCTTGCATTGTCGTCCTTCTCTTACAGGAGAAACAACAGGTTGAGAACATTTCTCCATATGTTTAGCGAGTCGTTTTCGGTCGTGTGCTTTATGATCGCAGTAGTAGCGACGATAGTGGGATCACGCCATACAGTTCTGATGACACGTAACGCTATATAATCTTGAAATGAAAAATAAAGAAATATTTAGGTCTATTTAATGTTAAAATGCACTCACGATTGAGCAGAACTAGATGTGGCATCTACAGTGTCCCTACGACTCCCTGATTGGTTAGTCCATGAAGACTCTTTTCTTAATCTCTGGTATCAAACAGTTGCATCCATTGTTTGGTTGTACGCAGTAACAACATGAGGGCGGTTCACTCTTTTTTCGACTGGTCATAACGTTGCACAAATGTTACTGGGAAAGGACCTAAATAGTTTGAAGTCGTTGTGACTATTTACTCTATGTATTGCTGAGTTCGCGCGATTTGTTACTCACTTCATACGTCAACCTTATACATGTTAATACTGTACTGGAAATAAATTCTATATCATTTGTATCTACAACATTGTGTTGTTTGTGATCTATCTTGGCGCGCCCGATTGTAGTTTTCTACAATTTCCGTTCATTTTGATCACTTTATCAGATTTATTGAATCCATATCCGTTCCCGTGACAGTGCAGCCAAAATGAGAGCATTATCGTCAGAATTACACTACAGTCAACCCCTGATATACCGCCCTCCCATCATCTTCACCTGTCAAGGGATTCGAACCCACTACGCTAAAGCTGTTCGCCGAACCCCTTGACCTCACGAGTCGTTGGAGTCGTTACTTGCCGACCAGAATCCGGTCGTACCAATCACAGCGCTTGTAACAAACCGACAGTAGACTTCTGTTGGTTTTCCCGTTAAATGGACCAATCAGCGAACGTTTTACTGAACAAGGAAGTTTTCGCAAATCGATATATGACGTCACGCGCAAGAGCGCCAGTAATGAAATCACGCTTCGTGAGGCCAGGGGGCTGGTGGAAGCGAGTTCGGGAGTGATACCTGACCCCTGGCAATCGAGGATGCCCTCCCATATACCGCCGCCCCGCCTACCGCCAGGTTTTCTCAATGTACATCTCAATTCAAATAAATAGTAAAACACCCACGATATACCGCCATAATCGTTCTGCACCGATGTGGGCGGTACGTCTGGGGTTGACTATTATAAATTGAAGATAGGCTAAACAAAAATGATACCTTGTTTCTCCGCAGCGGCCGGGTCATTTTTGTAAAATATGATAAAATTTATAAACAGTTCATTTCTATAGCGACCAGGTCTGTTATGGTAAAATTGATCACGATTTTAAAAAAAGTAATGTATAGGGTAGATAGGCGGCCGGCCGGGTCAACATTTAAGCTCAGCAGAGCGGAGAAACAAGGTATCAATTTTTTTGGCCTAAACAAATATTGTTTAAATTAGATACGATACGACGTTTGGGTTACTTGTTATCTCTTTAGGTCACTTCCATCGATTCCACTGAACGATAAATATAAAATATCAATTTCGAAGGGAACACGGACGGCAAATGCTCGGTTAATGCATTGAGGATTTGAGTGAAGAAAAGCCTACCCGTTCCAAGGCGCGATGAGATTAATTTTGAAGTTTTGATCCTGAAGAAGGATTTTTACACACGAGATTAGCGGTAGCATTCCGAAATTTAGCGTTCGTCACGCAGTAGATGAAAAAATTACCACACGAATCTATAACTGTCAGCAACAACGAAACCTTACGAAACGCCATCTTTGTTTCATACGACACCGGGTACTTTATTTCTGATAAAGCCATTACACGATCTAGACTGCCCGGCATTTCGCAGATAAAAAAGAATATCACGACAGTCGATACCATTTTGAGAATCTGTTTGTCTTGTTGATTATCTCTTTGGAACAATAATGCCACCGATTGTGAATGAATATTTATCCGAAATGATGTATTTATTTTTGATATTTCGGTCCATAATCGCGAGCTGTCTATTATTGTATAGACGTATTGACCAGACCTTAGACAGGGCCATCTCCACAGAGATGGAATCCGTTCCGGTACGACAAATTGCCAGAACAAACCGAAGCTGATCAGCGCTAGGACTGATAAAAAAATTATCACAGTTCGCGTTCTAAGGATGTTTTGGTGATTGAACGGAAATTGGACGGCGAGTAGTCGCTCTAAACTGACCAGAATCACCGTCCAGTTGCGTAACAACTGCAGCGGAAAATAAAACGGCAGCGCTATGTACATGATACGCTTGCCAAACGTCCAATCGTCGAACCGGAAAACAAAGTCACCTATTGTCGAATATACGTACAAAACGCGAACTGGGTACATCAAAAACATGTCTAACGAGAAAAGCAAATCAAAGATAGCTAGAATATTGATACCGCGATAAGAATCTGGTCTTTTGAGACGATGGAGTACGATTGATGTGATGATGTTGACGACGATTGCCGTGAAGCAGACCGGACCGATAACGCACACGTAAAGATAGAAACTGAATTGCGTGTACCACATTACCGGCGGTATATCCGCTTGAGAACACGCGCTGCTGCTGATATTCATCTCGGTTAACGTCTCTCGATGATCTCCGCACTAATTTGCTCGTAGGCAGCATATTTTTAACGGAACCAATTACAGATGAAGCGAGTTAAAATGAACTTAAAAACGAAGCTTTGAATTACAAATATGGTCGATAATTGAAATGCGAGAATTTTACTTTTTTTATGCGTCTAATTGGTAAAAACATGATCTAATAAGGTATGTGTGACTAAATTACTACACCATTTCATTAGACAGTGCCTCGTGTGTGTCGGATTGGTGTTGCAGGGTTGGTCTCTCCCTCTCTTTAAATGGTGCCAAAGTGTTCGCAAGTCACTCCTGATTCTTTCTATGGCACAATACCGTTGTTTTTCGAAGTTCAATGGTAGACGTTTCTAAATTCATGTTTTTTAGCCGACAATTTGCATGTTTGAAAACTAATCGCGGCTGAAAGTTGTTGCTGTTGTAGTTAGCGTCATGTTTGTCCATCCATACATCCTTTGAAGGGTCATTCGAGCTGTACCAAAATCCACAGCAACTGAACGAATGCTTTATTTCCTCCACGAACTTTTGTTACATCGCTCTTTTGAATGTCGTCTGCTGGTGCACAACGATTCGTTTTTCGCTCATATTTTCGTGGCATCTGGAAATTTGAAGAAAAAAAACATTTTAATAACGGACATTTGGTATAATACGGTAGCTACAATGACAAATTTCAGAACATTTTTTTCGAAATAATCATAAGTTATTTTGGCCACTATAAAAACTGTTGATAGCAGCTAGTCGATAGCCTAATAATCCAAAACAGTCGAAGGGAGAGTTGGGACACCGTGCGGGGAGGTTGGGCAATGGACCATCTAGTCCACCTTTGAGTTTGCCAACACTCACAAAACCCGCCACTTTTATCAATTCCAAAAATGTCTGACATTATTTCACCATAAGAATTTCAAAAAAGCTTTGATGAAAAAGACGACTTTTACACCTTTCTCATTAGAACAAGTGGCGATATTTTACAGTTTTCCATTTTGCAATTAGAACTCGGTTTTTACTTTCTTCTGGACCTTATACTATCTTATCTCAACTCTCTTCGTGGCCAAACTCTCCCAAGCCTCCTCTATGCCGAACTTAGTTCAACATGTTGTTTGAGTGAAACAGAGGTCAGATTCTAAATCCATAGATCCAGTTGCACCGATTCACATATACATAACCAGTATTATGATGACTACATATGATTTGATATAATATATATGACAAAGACATTGATAATAATTTTTGCGCTACTAACATTGTGTGACAAATTGACTCTAACTCGCCACGGACAACAGTGGTTGGTTACGGCTGAATTAGATAATCATTACAGGACAGAAGCTAATGAAAGCTAGCGGCAACATCCCTCGGGGGAGATGCGTCTATAGGGCACAATCTCGCTAACATTTGCGGCAATATTCGAGATCGTTGAAGATGAACAGGACAGCCGGTCCCATTGGACGACCGTACAGCTCTTACACGGTACTGCGCAGTATCGTCAACGCGCCGGTCAACGTCAGGCTGTCGTTGTTGATAATCGGCCCGGTCATCTATTCAACCGCTGTTTTCGGCAACGTGGCCGCATTTCTAATCATGATCAGCGAGAAATTCCGACAACATTCGTACGCTAATTACCTGTCGACGTTAGCGGTCACCGATCTGGGAACGGCTACATTCTTGTTACTGATGCCGGAGATAAACTATTTCCTGACCGAGTCAGCCGCCGGTGCCGGTATCAAGCACTGGTTCCTGTTGAGGAATCTGACGCAATGCGTCGTGTACGAATACTCCTATAACCTGATCGCGGGTATGAGCACGTGTCTAGTGGTTGCTATAGCGATTGAAAGGTTCATTGTTGTAACGTTCCCGTTCGCTGCTAAGACGCTGTGTACCCCGCGCTCAGCTCGTCTAGTCATTAGCGGCTTGTTTCTGTTCAACTCGCTGTTCTCTCTGTTCGCGTCTCTGATCATAAGATTCTCGCCCAGTCTCGGCTGCTATGATAGAACGCCCTACCTCAGCGCCATGCGCACTATTCTATCTATAGTTTTACGCACGGTGGTTACGTATATTCTGGTGTCCGTATTCAACGTGCTTATAGTCTATCGTTTGGTTAAGGGACGCGATTTCGGCCACGGTTCGTCGAAAAATGCGAAAACCAACCGCACCACGTTGATTCTGATGCTGGTGTGCGCGGTATTCTTGTTAACCCACCTCCCTAGTGCCGTCAACTCGATCATGTTCAGAATTGTCGGTAAAAAGAACATGCCCTCGTCGACGATATCCCGCATTCTTTTCCCGATGATCAGGAGCGTAAATTTTTCCTGTAATTTCTATATTTATCTGTTCGGTAAAGAGGTTCGCGAAACGTTCTGCGACGCGTTCCGGCGAACCGGGAAGAGAAAGTAAGAATATGCGACAAGATAAAGTTTTTCAACAAAAGAAGTCCTAGAAGGATCCGAACAAAAATATCTCGACAGGAAGGAAAAAACCTTCAATTCCGTTGATAGAATCGTTTGAATGACGTCACCGGCGGCACACGCCATTTGGACAAAACAATACACTCACAATAAATGCATTCATGTAGTTTATCATTGCTGGAAGTCTAATTCTGTTTAATCCTATAATTTCTTGTTGTTTCTCTGACACATGTAAATCTCTGTGAGTATGAATGAAATACAAACATACTTAGCAGAAATCAACTATTCATTTTTAATAAACTTTGGACTGATTTTAGGCTACCTTCGTCAGACGAGTCATGAAAAAGCACTGATACTTCTCCACACAGTTCATACGGTACACAAACTGAAAATGGATTTACTCAGAAAATTATGATTTGAAATGTAGAGGGAATCTAAGAGCTGTACCTGGGTAAGCGGCCTTGCGTTGTGGATCCAAGACGTGTCTTGCAGTATGAGGTTGGTACGGTCTAATACGGTACAATACATTTCCCAGATTGTCTAAACCACAAAATCTATATTTTTTTAATCAAAAATCGGTGGACCAAAAATTAACTCGTACAATCCAAATCGCATTACAAATTGCGTTTATCGTAAAAGCTATCGATTGAATGCGAAACCTTTAGAAATCTGACCGACGCGTGTAAACGATTCCCTAACTCAATTAGGCGGTTATATTTCACTATTCAAAAGTTTAAAATAACGGCCGCCCGTCTGCATTGTAATGCTATCAAGAAACATCGAATAAAAGTTTATTAAATCAAATTGTTGCATCAATGAAAATAATGCGGATGCCTCCGGTGGAAATAGTGGTCTGAATAGATTTCAACCGCTAACACCTCGCTGGCCCAAAAACAGCCCCGATCCTAGGTCGCTCGTAACCCTAACCCTACAGGAATCTAACCTGTGACCCCCACAGTATGCCAGTCGACCAGACTGACCACTAAACCTAACCCTAGCTCGTAACCCTAACCCTAGCACGGCTCGAACCTGCGACCGCCAGCATGCCAGCCTAGCACGCTAACCACTAGGCTACCGAACTTAGGTGATTGAATTCGTTTGTAAATATGACTTTCTTGTCAGCGTGGTGCGCAGTCAGGTGCGGTCGACACGTTCACCAATGGTACCTTCCCATATTCTTTAATTGCAAGACTTTTTATCAGGAATATTATAGGAAATCGTACAAATTCAAGTGATCTATTATTAAGGGGTTTATTGCAGAATTTCTATATGAAATTCGAAGTTAAATATGAAGACTTTTGTGTATCCCTGAAGGGGCGTTGAATATAATGTGCACTTTCATTGCGCCTGGAAGATAAGCCTTTTGCCAGACTACGAATGGATATATATCATTTTGACGTTAAAAGAGAATATTAATGGTGATGAGATTAGCTTACAATATGGAGTTATGCATATTACTGATAGACCTACGTGTGGTGTAGTGTTAATCTGTATAGTGAAATATTATCGCGTAGGCGACGTCAGAATTCGCGATTCAACTAGACGTCATTTTTAACATCAAAATATCTAGCAGAATCAAAGCGCTTAACAATGATAGCAGAAAAACAAATTTCTAACGTTTATGGGGGGAAATTCCTATCTGCCGCTCTCTCAAACAACTTGCATGATGTTACCATTTTCATTCTGTAGGACTAGTAGGACCAGCGATTCCCACAGTACGTTAGTGACTTTAAATGGTTCCAACAACTAATGCGGTTTATCATTCTCAGTTGATAAGAATGAAGCGACGTATAAAGGAGTCCGTGGAGATCAACAAAAAACAACAACTTTCGGCTTTTTCCCGTTCCTATCGAAGCCCAGAATTGAAATGCGTTGCGTTGAAAATGACATCGATCATTATGAGACATGCCACGACCATGCAGCGTACGTGAATCGGTAGGCGCTGCAGGTTGACGAGAGATTAATAATATAGATTTATCACTCTGTAATCCGATACAGACTTTAAAATTCATGAATATTACAGGCATGGTTCTTAAATCAGTATTATATCACGTATTGTGAGATAGAGAATCAGGTAAGCACTGGGTTTATCTCTCCTGTTATAAGGGTAAGCGTTCGTTACATGTAAAATGAATCTAGTTTATACGACCATGTTACCACGAAGCCGATCTCATCAACCCAATTATGGATAATTTTTCCAATTCTCGTGGTCGGTCAGGCGTGCAGGAAAAACGGATCGGAAAAGCATGTGGAACAAGATGCTACGTTTCTAAGGAACAAACCAGCCGGAGACCATGCGGCATGACTCCATGTTCCCATTTCTAGCCAATAAACCAGTAGTGGAATGAACGCACCCTAGACTGTTGCAGCGCTAGATGAACCGCGGGTGTTTCTTCGCATGAAGCTATCTATTTGCGATGCGTCGTCTGCGGTTGTCTCGACCCCACGAACAGTCCCTTCACTTAATAACCAGGCGATTGAATAATTGTAATCAATCTTCGGCTTTCGTCAACTACTTATTCAAACGACATTGTTTCAACTATAAAATGTTGGCTAAAGTTTGTCGAATTTATATTGCAGAACGATGCTGTCGCTAAGAGAGGATACAACACTGAGGATCATAGCTTTAGTTCTACTAACGTCGTTAAGCTGGGTCGAGGTGAAGGTCACCGGTATCGAACTGGTAAATTCTATTCGGACGTTTTTTTCTCTAAATGTGTGATTGAAACGCATTAGCATAAAGCAAACAATTCCGATTTAACGATTTCTTAAACCAAATTTGTAAAAAGATTCAATAATTTAGGGTGCTTAAAAGTAATCTGCAAATCTTCTATTTCTCTTTCCTTTAAGACTGATGGCGATGTTCAGCACTCGCTTACGGAGAGGGCTTTGACTGCAGACGTTCAGGGTTTATTGGATGAATCACTCGGGCAAGGTAAGACGAAAACAAGTAGGCGCGTAGGCCGTTTATTCGAACTGTAGGGAGAATGGACATTTGTCGAATTAGACCTGCAGGGGTATGGGGCACAATCGGGATTGTACGGAAAAAGAGTGGGAGGTAGATCAGTGATGGTATCGATCAAGTAAAGTGGCCTGAAGGGGAATAACAAACGATTTACGCGTTATGAGGCCCGCATAAGTAATTTAGATGCGTCAAGATATTTGTCGGACATTTAAGCCCAACGCACACGGCACCGAAAAAAACGTTTTTCCTCGTGAAAAAACGTTTTCGATGTTTTTTGTTATGCCGTGTGCGGGGGGGGGGGGGGGCAAAAACAAAAACGCCGAACTGAAAAACGTTTTTCACGAGCAAAAAACGTTTTCTGAAAAACTTGTTTTCTGTTTCGGCGAAACAAATGTTTCGTCGCGTGCGTCGGGCTTAAGGCGTAATGGGGAATTGGGGTAGTGGTTGTGGCTTTAAGAAGAAAACAAAAAACACAATACCAGAAAAAAACTGATAAAGAAATATAACGAGCTGATTTCACTTCGTCATTCTATTGCAGAAGCGATACACGCCCGATTGAAGCGAACCTTGACGACTGCTTTCAAAGGCAAACATTTCATGACTACCGCTGAATTCAACGGCCTGGGAACCAAACAGAGCAACTGGGACCGAGAAATGACCTCGCGACTGGCGTTCTATCGCCGAGACCCGAAAATCGTTTCCATAATCGTCGAGAACAACGACGCTCGTCTGCAAACCGACACCGCCAACGCCGGAAACAAGGTCACCGGCGGACAGGGCTCCCTCTACCGGACGAAAAATCAATACCACGTCTATGATATATCGGTCAGCGTTTCCATCAGCGGCGGAAGTCGCGTAGCTAAAGTCACTGGTATCGTCGATCGCGGTGACGTCACTTTAATACTAGGCTATACTAAAAAGGACATGGCTATAACTATGCATTACGATCATATCGACGGCTCTAAAGCCAACAAAGTCATCACTTTACATCGTTAGAATCAATCTACAAGCCAATCTTCAGTATTCCTGCAGATGACTATTATAGTCGAAACGTTGAATAAACTACACTAGCTCAAGGAATACAGTATTCCTGAAGATGACTATTAGGATATAGTGGAAACGTTGAATAAACTACACTAGCTCAAGGAAACATTTCAGACTCTTTTTATTCTCGGTGTGCAGGGATTTTACCATATCTTTTACAACACGGACTCAGAGTTTTATCTTTCAAATTAGGGTTCCTTCGAATGGCCGAATTATAAAAAGCCCTTTTTGGAAATCCGTCGTAATTCATGAAGTATTTATTCGAATAAACTACTGGCTCTAGGAAATATTTTCGGACTTTGTCTTTCAATATCATTGCGGGATTCTCGTTATTTCGTGGACCGATTTCTCTCTTACTTGTGATATCCACGATTTTAGAAAAACAATTTTAGAAAAAAATACTCCACGCCAGGCCTTTCCGCTTCCTTATCAGATCTTAAGAGATCTAAAGAGATTTATAGGACGTGTAAATAATGATAAGGCAATTGGAATATTCCTAGACTTGTCGAAAGCCTTTTACTCACTTGACATTTGATATTTGATTAAACAAACGTTACCGAATAATATTTTTTTTCGAACTTATCATTCGCGGCATTGCATAATTGGTTCAAGAGTTATTTTAAAAGACGGGAAGTGTAATAAGTTTCCAGAGTTCAAATATTCACCTTATAACATCGCACATCAACATGAGGGCTTGGTATATGGACTCAACCGATGTGGATCCCAGGGAACCGCATATGACGAACCCTCCTGAATTCGTCGAGTTGGAACGCTTGAAGGAACTCGGACTTTTATATTGTAAAGTAAGCGTCCAGTTTGTACGCTGTATGCTTAAAAATGTCATGCTAATAATCGGCTTGAAATTGGCTAAATTTATTTTTATTAATCAAAAATGATTTTATGTTGACAAATCAACTTGAAATCGGCAAACTTATCTCGAGGTGATAGCTTAGGTGTAACTGACCCGATCTTTAAAATATTTCGATCAAGTCAGACACCTTTTGTGTGTATCAATTTCACGATCGGATATTTTTCACAAACCCATCGTAAAGCTAAAACGAAGAGATAACCAATCATCAATTGTAAACGTCTTATGAATAAAGAAAATTTCCTTTTTTATCAGTTTAAACTCGGCTCGGTTTGCATTTTTTTTTTCATAACCTTCTCTTTCATAACTTTTTTTATGTAGTTGGACGGAGACAACTTCGAACCAGAGTTGAATGAAATTCGGGCTGATCGCGGCTACAGCTACGAAGACGAATTCGAAACTAGTCCCGAAAAAGATCCGAATTATGAAGAAAAGGTATTCGAACAAAGAAATTATACTCGTGATGGCGTTTGTGGGCAGCACTTTTTATTCAAAACGTTTTCTGACTTTCTGTTTTGCGATGAAATAAAACGTTTTGCCGAATGCGTGCTGGGCTTAATGTCGTGTTACCGATAAAACGTAATTAGAAACGATTCAATCAATTCGGATCAAGTTTATTTTTAGAATAATTTTTATTTTTTTCCAGTTGAAATCATTTTTTATCGAACACTTGCATTCGGCTGAAGAGATTCGTTACATCGTCGATGGAAGCGGATATTCCGACGTGCGTGACCGCGACGACCGCTGGATTCGCATGGAGATTACCCGCGGCGATATGCTGATTCTACCGCCTGGAATCTATCACAGATTCACCCTTGACTTAAAGGTAAACATCGTAGCTAGTTCATGATTTTGTTAACGTTGAATTAGAAATCTGAGTTTTCACATTTTTTTTCTTTATACATGTATTGAAGTATATATGTAGTTTATTGACAAACTAGAGGAATGGCTACTTGTGAAGTCCAGGTCTAAAAACCTCTGGGTATATAGAATTAAGCTCAAGTAACTACGTAAGAAAACATCATAGGAACAGCGCGGTAGAAAACACGACGTGATCGCTGATTGCCGATTCGTAATTTGTCTCATTATCTTAAGCGCACTTGGGGGTCATGTGATGCAATGCTCATCGCTGATTGGCTGCGACGTTAAGGTCGGTCGTAGAAAATAGAACGGCTTACGTTCAGTCAACGATCAACCCAGCCTAATCCGGTCTAAATTTGGCCCGTTCCAATTTCGATATTTTCCACATTTCGAAATAAAACAACCAGGGATTCGTATAAATATCATTTAGATGATAATTTCGGGTTAAAATACCACTAGCAACTAGCTGGGTCCGTTCCAAATTTGGCCCGTTCCAATTTCAATATTTTCCACATTTCGAAATTAAACAACCAGGGATTCGTGTAAATATCATTTAGATGATAATTTCGGGGTAAAATACCACTAGCAACTAGCTGGGTCCGTTCCAAATTTGGCCCGTTCCAATTTCAATATTTTCCACATTTCGAAATTAAACAACCAGGGATTCGTGTAAATATCATTTAGATGATAATTTCGGGGTAAAATACCACTAGCAACTAGCTGGGTCCGTTCCAAATTTGGCCCGTTCCAATTTCGATATTTTCCACATTTCGCAATAAAACAACCAGGGATTCGTATAAATATCATTTAGATGATAATTTCGGGGTAAAATACCACTAGCAACTAGCTGGGTCCGTTCCAAATTTGGCCCGTTCCAATTTCGATATTTTCCACATTTCGAAATAAAACAACCAGGGATTCGTATAAATATCATTTAGATGATAATTTCGAGTTAAAATACCACTAGCAACTAGCTGGGTCCGTTCCAAATTTGGCCCGTTCCAGATCCATCTGTACCGGTCTAACTAGTGGTTGTAGTCGACTATATCATAAGTTAATGAATAATTAACAATCGATTTAATTATACTCTTAAATAGAATTACATAAAGGCGCGGAGATTCTTCATCGGAGTGCCAGTTTGGACCTGTGTTTACCGCCCGGCCGACGACCACCCGTCTAGAAAACAGTACCTGGACAGAATTGCTTCATAGTAACGGTCGCCTGTTAGGCTAAAAAAAATTGATACCTTGTTTCTCCGCTCTGCTGAGCTTAAATGTTGACCCGGCCGGCCGCCTATGTACCCTATACATTACTTTTTTTAAAATCGTGATCAATTTTACCATAACAGACCCGGCCGCTATAGAAATGAACTGTTTATAAATTTTATCATATTTTACAAAAATGACCCGGCCGCTGCGGAGAAACAAGGTATCATTTTTGTTTAGCCTTAAAATCGGAAGAACATGTAAGTATTTTGTATTGAGCTTTTGATAAAACGCTTACAGCTTTGCTTGCGCCAGGCCTTATATATTCTAATTCAGCAAATTCATACAATTTCGCATTTCGCTATGAGAATTTCAGGTCGGTCCAGTGTTGGATTGCATCATATGGTCACCGGAGACTTATTCTAAATGGTATGCACGATATTGATATTTCTACGATATTTGCAACGACGATATTTAGGGGCCTACGTGGACTGTGAAATAATGATATCTTGTTTCTCTTTTCGGCTGAGCTTAAAGGTTTACTATTGTCAAAATACTGATAAGGCTTAAAAATGATGTCCTGTTTCTCCGCTCTGCTGCGCTTAAAAGTTGACCCAGCCGCCTATCTACCCTGTACATTTCTTTTTTTTCAAATCGTGATCAAGTTAACAATAACGGAACCGGCCGCTATAGAAATGAACTGATTACACATTTCATCGCAATTTACAAAATTGGTTTTCAATTAAAACCAAAATTTAAAATCAAAGCTTTCATATAATTGCTATATTCCGGTATGAAGTTCTTCAAATTATAGAGTCTTACTTCAGCATTTGAGGGTGGGTTATAGGTGTGACAGGGGTAGATCTATAACATTAGTTTCCAATCTATGCTTCAATACCTCCAAGTTCGTTACAATGAGTTCCTACCGCTGTAAATTATTGAAAATGTTTTCGAAAAAATATGTCTTTTAAAATTCGTGTTTGTTTGTTTTAGGTTTCCGCGAAGTGCGGCCTCAACTTATAGATAGATAGATAGATAGATAGATAGATTTATTGCTCACAAAATTTACAAATTTGCGAAGAGCAAAAGCCAGTTACAAGATACATTATACAAATTACAGACAATGAAAATTGACAGTACATACAATTCTACCACCACCCGCCGTGACCTGAGCGGAGAACATGATTTGATAATTAATGATACAACGATATCATCCATATTTATAAAAAGTATCTACTATTATTGTTATCAAATCAATATTCTATATCTTATAAATATGAATGTATATCCATGAATGTTTATTCATGTATCGCAGATGAAGATATCCGTAGAAATGCGCACATGTATCAATCTTTTAGTTAGCTTTGGTCCAGAAAGCTACTTATCTTTCTCTGCCTCTTCATATATTGTGCTTGTTGAATAAATTGTAAATTCTATTGCGGTTGATTTGTTTATTTTCCTCTCTCTCTCTTCATCTCTGTTTATACATGTGTATAATCTGTCGTATGATTCCCGTGTAATAAAGTTCAATTTGAACAAGCAAAACATTGTTGTTCGTTTGAGAAAAATTAAAGCTTTTGGTCATGACTTTGGTCAAAATCCTCATTCCATTTTCAGCCTTAGCCTTATCTGATCGAATATCAGAGATAAAGGTTTTATTTTCGCCGAATTTTAAGTAATACATTCCCGCATGCTGATAAACAACCTTATCACACTGCTATACGAAACCAAGTCGAGTGAAGGCCTATCATACGTCCATTTGTGTCCGAGTCTCAGTCCACTGCTTTCGTTCGCTATTTACGGTTCCCCGTGTTCGAACCTGTTCGTCGACGAGATCCTTGGGTCGAGATTTTGGTTTCAGTGTCTATTATTCCAAACTGAAACAATGTCGGTACAGGCGCTGGTTTCTAAACGAAAACGTGAATTTATCGGTCTACCGGCACCGCTAGGATACGTGCCAGGACTGGGAAGAGGGTAAAGACTTCTTTCATTTCTTGCAGTGGCAGTGCCGTGGTTTCAAATATAAAAAAACATCATATCCGCAAGCGCGTTCGTTGGATTTGGAAGCAAACTCTGATAGATAGGCCTAATGTTTGATTGCTGTGTCCAAATGCCATTTTTGACAGGTTCTGATATGTTGCTGCGGCGAATTTACTTCAATTAACTTAAGAAAAAAGTCATTCAGTAAATTATTGCTTGGGCTTTGGCCGCTGAAGTCGCTACGCACGGTTCCAACGCCACTATGATGATTTGGAAAGGACATTGCTGATCAGTGGACGTGTGTAAAAAATTTCCCAATTCCTTATAACAACAACAAAGTATAGTTTCCAGAATCTTCAATATGATGAAGAAAGGGAACTTAATCAGACGAAGAAATTGATATTTTGGCCGTCGTTGTATTTTGCCACGCGATCGCAGGCTTGTCACATAAGTGAACAGAAGATAGGCCTATTAGTATACCTGTATATAAAGGAAGCTAAATCACCTTCCATTTCAAGAGAAATCCCACAATAATTTCTGCCAAAACGAGAAACTTGAATAGAAGAGTATATATATATATAATTGCGCAACGTTTCGGCTAAAGACTATTAGCCATCATCAGGCGTAACTTGTCGTTTCGCCTTCCATTTCAATCGAATGTATTTTCCTGAATTTTTAACCAATACTAGGCCTACGCGAAATTAACTTTTAAGGGCAGGTCATATACAAACTAGAAGACTTTCTATTTATAGCGAGCTTATTCTATAACTCTATGATGAATAGGAATGTTATTGCTCTATGATGAATATTTCACGACGAAATCTTCATTTTCACCAAAAAGTCTGTCAAAATGATAGGCCTAACCTAAAACGATCTTAAGTGAGGAGTTTCAGGCGATGATTCTAGGACTTTAGGATTCTAGGATTGTATTTTTTCGAATTTGTCAATAAACGGGGATATTCTCCCTACTATTGGCCTCACCTAATACGAACCTATGAGAGCTAGGTCGACAAAAACCCACAATAGAAAAGAAAAAATATCTGATAGTTTGACGTTTCGACTCAAATCTATGAGCCATTTTCAAAAACTGTTTTTATTGTGGGTTTTTGTCAAATATTGATATTGGACAGCCACTTGTCTATGGAAACCAACTATGAAAGATTGATACATTTTATGATTTTATTTTCAGAGCAACTGGATTTACCACTAGGTCTGATATTGGTCCGGCGCGAGATGCTGATGATATTTCGTAAGTGGAATTATTTGAACTTCAAGATTATAGATCTTTAACGTTAAAAACAACACATGGAGGGCAACAGACAGCTGGAATATTATTCATTTACTATGTAGTTTCTTCTGAATTGGGAATGGGTCCGTTAATCGACCCCATTGCGAGTCCAGTGAGATGGGTCCGGTTATTGACCCTGTTGGGGCCCCAGCGAGGTGTATGTAGATATATCTGATGCCTAAAATCTGGCCTGACCAGAATCTTGATCTTTCATATATATTTGTGAGCTCAGACCACTATTCCAAAATCTTCTATATCCTATAGTAAAAACAAGAAATTCGAGAGTTTAGTTCATATATAAGCGCGTAAATTCAGGGGAAATCCTGCTTATGGCTCATAGGCCAGCATCTTAGCTACGCATTGAAGTGGTTTTCGCCCCACATACCCAACCTAACTTTTGAAATAATCAAACCTTTAGAAAGGAGGGGTATCCCAGTACAGGTATGCCAGTACATCCGAGCCAAATATCTAAGGGAATCCCCCACCGTGTTTGGTACCCTTACTCCAAGCAAAAAAAGTCCAGGGAATCCCTTATTTCATCATCAATCTGTCTCTCAGGATCAATGGATTTCATACATATAACCGAAATTCGTTACCTATCCCATTTGCAGAAATTATGGCAACATTTATGGGGGACCTCTTCTTCACTCTAGGTACTATTTTTGGGGTCCGGCCCTACGCATCTTCGAGCTACTAACCTAATTGTGGTCTGATGCCTTGTACCCCCAAGGGAAAATTTGGTCGATCAAACTCAAGATAACCGTCCTGTGCACCTTTTTAGTGCAAAAAAATGCCAATTTTGGCCTAAATTTCGAGACCTGTATCTTCCTAATCGTTTGCCATTTTTCATTAAAATTTGTGGTTGGTATTCTATGGAAAGGGATCTTAGGTTCTATTGGTTTCAGTATGTTCAACTGGGGGTGTTAAATAATTAAATGATCAGATTGTTGAATTGGACAACCCGGGATCAGCGGCGTATATTGTCATCTATTTGACCTTGTTTAGATTTGGATATGTTTTTTATTTCATATAAAATAGAGATGATCGGCACGCACCGCCGAAGAAGAAGAAAGATGATGATGACGATGATGAGGATTTGAATGATGCTAACTATGATGAGGTAAGTTTGTAGTTGCTATTGCAAGTGTATATAAACTGTTTTGTCAAATGACTGCGGCTATATTCAATCCTAGTTTTTGGCTATATTCAATCCCAGTTTTCGGCTATATTCAATCTTAGTTTTTGGCTATATTCAATCCTAGTTTTTGGCTATATTCAATCCCAGTTTTTGGCTATATTCAATCCTAGTTTTTGGCTATATTCAATCCTAGTTTTTGGCTATATTCAATCCTAGTTTTTGGCTATATTCAATCCTAGTTTTTGCTTTATTCAATCCCAGTTTTTTGTGTGGTTAAATCCTGTTCCACAGTTGTGTGGGTTTAATCGAGACTGGATACAGTTACACAGTTATGTGGGTTCAATTTGACACTAGATCCAGTTCCACATTGCAATGCTATCCCATAATCACTAGGGCTTGTGTGGCCAGTTTGTTGACATCAGGGGACCAGCTGCAGCCAATCAGAAGCTAGGGTTAGGTTTAGTGGTCATGTGCTTGGGGCTATTTGCATATATCAGGTGACCAGCTCCAGCCAATCAGAAGCTAGGGTTAGGGTTAGTGGTCATGTGCTTGGGGCTATTTGCATACATATATCAGGTGACCAGCTTCAGCCAATCACAAGCTAGGGTTAGGGTTAGTGATCATGTGCTTGGGGCTATTTGCATATATCAGGTGACCAGCTCCAGCCAATCACAAGCTAGGGTTAGGGTTAGTGATCATGTGCTTGGGGCTATTTGCATATATCAGGTGACCAGCTCCAGCCAATCACAAGCTAGGGTTAGGGTTAGTGGCCATGTGCTTGGGGCTATTTGCATATATCAGGTGACCAGCTCCAGCCAATCACAAGCTAGGGTTAGGGTTATAGCTGTTGCTAGTTGGGAGGAGGTGTATGTTTACATACAGTGACATCTGTTCATTGACAGCTCCCCCTATAGTCAATTATAGATCTACAATTGACTTTGTATTGAGTTTTACAGTTGTGTGGGTTTAATTTTGACATAAAAGGACATTTCAAAATACACAATGATATTTGTAATGAGGCATTTAATGAATGAAGACTTTGAATCCCAGTTCGTCTGTTTGGGTTACAAACTAATTCCTTTAGTTCAACAATTTCATCAAATTGAAAACTGTTGTCGGAAAGCTGACCTATCACATAGAAGTAATTTTTCTATTTGATAATTTTCCAAGAATTTTAAAACATAAACTAAATTAAGACCCTGATATTGTCGACTTTAATAGGCTGCAGCGCGGAAAACCAGAATCCTTTATGCAACTTCTTTTTTAGTCCATCTTTTTCAATTCAATTTATCTAAAAGGGCAATGTTGTGTCTGACAGAAAGTTACATGTCCCATAAATGGCATAAGTTTCTTCAATAATGCTGAGGAAGGTAGGCCTGTGATGAATGAGGGGTTCTACCCCACGCGATATTGCCGAAAAAATGGAAGGATGAATTGGTTTGCGGCAAAATGGGAATAAACCAGACTTTCTAGAAGTTAGTTTTAAGCCTTTTATGTTTTTCAGTTTACCGGTTATGGAGGCAGTTTATGCAGTAAAGATCCTTACGACAAAGACGACGAAGAAGCCGACGCCATCTATGAGGAAATAGACAAACGAATGGATGAAAAACGCAAAGAACGCCGCGAAAAACGTCTCAAAGAAGAAATCGAAAAATATCGCCAGGAAAGACCTAAAATTCAGCAACAATTCTCAGATTTAAAGGTACGTTTTTGCGGTTGGGTTTTGTAGGTGGCAGTTCATGTTGGGCTCGGTAAGGTGATGTTAATTGTCTAGTTTTCTATATTATTCGATGTTAAATGTCAGGGTCCAGTTCTACAGTTCTGAATTAAGATTTGACTCTGAGTTAACTCATCGAAAATGAACTAACTTTAACTCTAACTCACAACTGTGGAACTGGATCCAGATGATCTCGAATTAACTTCTGGGAATTGTTCTTTTTGTGACGGTATGCATCCTACCCAACAAGACTATCACAACCGGAAACCCTGTTTGAGCAACCTGAGCGTACATCTTAGAAGATGTCAACAGAAATTCTCTTTCATTTTAGCCCAGGTTTTCATACATGTAGTTTACCCATCAAACTTGCCTCCCAAAATAAAAACGTTTAAAGGTGAAGAATAATTTTAATGATTTCCATGAACACTTGTAAATTGTTGGCCTCTCTAGATCTCCAGACAGTCAATAAATATTAAAATTTAATATTAAAATAAAGTGTCCCTTGACCTGTAGTAAGGTGATGTTAGTCGCCTAGTTAGCCTTTTTTTTTCGATGTTAACCCTTTCAGTGCTGACTAATTAATACCCTATAGTGCTGGAGAAAATTTAAAAATTCTAAAAAATTCCACCCTAGTGTGTTGAACAATGGGAATACCACTATAGTGCGTCTACACCGCAGTGCGGTGTATCGTTAGTTACTAGTATTTCACTATGTTTGACACTTTCTGCCATTTTTCAATAGAGATAATTACAAATTACTAATTACATGAATACACCGCAGTGCGGTGTACTAGCAAAATCCATCACTGATTTATACACCGCACTGCGGTGTAGACGCACTGAAAGGGTTAAAAGTCAAATGATCTCTACCCGGTAATTAACTTCTGGGAATTTTTGTGATTGTATTTTGCATCCTCCCCATCAGGGGTTAAAACCTGATGGCATCAAGACTATCACAACCGGAAACCCTGTATGGTCAACCTGAGTGAACAGCTTAGAAGATGTCAACAGAAATCCTCTTTCATTTTAGCCCAGGTTTTCATGTAGTTTACCCATCATACACACTTGCCTCCAAAAATCAAAACGTTTTAAGGTACTCAAGGTACCTTTAGGTACTCAAGATCCATGGGCCTCTCTAGATCTCCAGACAGTCAATGAATATTAGAATTTTCAAAGTGTCTCTTGACCTGTAGTTTTAGGACATGGACTCTTGTTCATTCCAAGTTTTATATTTCATAGAGGGATCTTTCAAGTGTGAGTAGAGACGAGTGGGATAACATTCCAGAAGTCGGAGATGCAAGGAATAAGAAACAACGCCGGCCGCAGTTGGAAAAGTAAGTATGAAGAGTAATTATGATGCCTTCGTCGATTGAGTAGACTTCGCAAACTAAATTTAACGGACAGTTAAATTTAAATTTAAGACAGTTACGAACAACAAATACATTGTATACGTGGAGATAGTAAACGCATTACAGACCACGTTGTATGGAGATAGAATGAAATAGACATGTAAATGAGAGACATTTCGATACATTGTATATACATGGAGGTAGTTAGCGTATTGTAATTGTACTGGATAAATATTTTTATGTGATAATTTTAGTGACAACATTACGGAAGCCCCTAGGTGACATATGAGATAATTTTTTTCATAATTTCGACTTATTAAGTCGAATTTCGACATAATAAGTCGAATTTCGACTTAATAAGTCGAGTTTCGACTCAATAAGTCGAAATTCGACATAATAAGTCGAATTTCGTGTTAATTAAGTCGAATTTCGACTTAATAAGTCGAAATTCGACATGAAAATAAAACTCGAAATTCTACTTAATTAACACGAAATTCGACTTATTAAGTCAAAATTCGACTTACTAAGTCAAAATTGTGAAAAATTTTCTCGTATATCACCTAGGGGCTTCCGTACAACATACATTAGCATTTAATGCTTATGTATGTTAATGCATCGAATTATATTGAACTTCAAAATTGAAGTTCTCGAAATTAGTATTTATAATGGGTCCGCCATATTTTCTTGTTATGTTAGCAGTTTAATGAGAGAATTGGGAAGATAGGCGACGACTAGAAGGTCTTCGGTCGTGAATTTTTATGCCATTAGGGATTTTTGATGGCAGCCATTGTCTCTGGTAGGGTCTTCCGATCAAAAGGGATTTTGGCAGGCATCTCTCATCGATGTTTAGTATGTCTAGATATTATAGTTATCGAATGCGCCATACATACATGGTTGTTATCGACGCAATGAGATATTTAGTAGATTTCCCGTTCGAAACACTTGCGTCTGATAAACATTTGCGGTGATAAGTGAATCATAAAACTATGATGACAAATGCTTATGTACGTTGATAGGATTGCGTTGAACTTAAAGATTGAAGTTTTGAAGTTCAGTTCTTGAAATCAATCTGCCGACGACCTTTCGACTTGTATTAATTATGTGATGAATATTTTAAGGTTCACCCCGGTACCTGATTCTGTTTTTGCCGGAGCTGCTGGGGCGAATGACACGACTACGAGCATAAGCGCGCGCGAACAGGTCTGTACTTATAAACAATTAAAATCATTTAACCCATTAGACGCCGCGACTTCATGTTCATGTTCCAGAATAACAAACGCTTAATTAGCCAATTGAATTTGCACATAAAGATTAAGCAGAGATGCAGTGTGAAAACTACTGAAAATGATGCTTTACAACCATTGGTTATTTTGAAGATGATTATACAGGCTTTCCATCACTGTATAGATTTAGTCAATCATTGGTCAAAAACTATAGGTGGCGCTATAGTACAGCGGACGTTCTGCGGAGATACAAGTCGAATGTCTATTGGGTTAACATGGCATAAAATATCCGATACGGTTGACTAAGAATATCGTTCAAATGAACCATCATTTCTTTTATCGACATGTTGCATTGTTTCCAATTTTTTTTTTTTTTTTTTTTGGTTTTCTGAAATTTAGAAATTTGGAGGTTTATCGACCCCGTTCGGCACTATCACACCGGGATTCTCAACTCCGAGCGCCGATATTGATATGAAAAAGATCGGACAAGCCCGAAACACCCTTATGGACATCAAACTTAATCAGGTATGTTAACGCTTTCGGTGCTGACTAATTAATACCCTATAGTGCTGGAGATAATTTGAAAATTTTGATCGAGCAAATTATAAGACTGATATAAAATAAACAACAAAGCAGTTATTATTGATTTATTGATGATTCTTTATCTGTTTCTGATCATGAAATTAAGGTACGCCGTAGCGCTAACTTTCATCTGTACAGTCTCGATAAAACCTTACAGATGACACTTCATGCAAGGCAGCAGTTCATGCTTTAGTTGTTTCCGGGTTGAATTATGCAAACTCGTTACCTTTTGGTTCCAAAGATAATGATTATCGTCTTGGCACCCGTGCGAACAGTTGTTCTGGGACAAATTTCGCAAGGGCCGTAGGGCCAAAAACGCTTTGTGATCGCGGCTATAGATAATAGGCCTAGTAGATTACCAACATTTTGCTTGACATGACTCTTTAATTTTTCACTTTCCTCCTGGAGAACTCCTTGAAAACACCCGAAATTCCACTTGCCCTGAAGTGTACAAGCCCTATAATCCTATAAGATTTTTACAGTTGATTCATGTCGTTTATTTCACCTTAAATCACTACTGTCTTCGTACTTACAACTAGCATGTTCTCTTCTGTCTTTTCAGGTCCCTAATATGTTTAGTCAAATCTGTGCTGATGCAAAATTTCTAAAATCTCGGCTAATAATTTATGGAATTTATTCCTAAAAATAACACTGAAAGCCTGTCTATTGATGCTTTTAACTATTGCGCTACCGATATTACTAATTTCCAGCTGTACCAACTTTCTAAAATTGAAGAATAGCCAAACAGCAACCAGAACACCAATAATAATTTAATAACTGTTGTGACTTAATTAGTTTTGGGAAGTCCTCAAACTCTGAAAGTCCATACGAAATGTTTTAAACCTTGTTCTAATGTTCAATTGTAGGTATCCGACTCGGTAACTGGTCAGACAGTCGTCGATCCTAAAGGGTATCTTACTGACTTACAATCGATGTTACCATCTCATGGAGGAGATATCAAGTAGGTACAGGGTTAGATTGTGTCGTCAAAATTCAAGGGACACATTTTGATGATGTTTTAAGTTTGACTAGAGTTGAAATTATTTCATTTTCATGCGGTTAATTCTTAATCAAGAACTGTTGAAACTAAAGGTACAGCTTATATCGCGTCCGCTTGGACTGGTAAAAGCGTAATACAGTATAAGCGTGTATCGTAGTTTCGTGATATGAACAATATACTATGGAAAATAGGTCATTATACCCATCAGCTTGCAACAAATAAACCCCTCTTTCGAATGGCGTTAACTGAAAAGATTTTTTTTTTACCGAACAAGATATATATGGTATGATATATTTTAATGATGATATATATGATATGATATATTTTAAAGCATAGTTGACTGTATGTTAGTGACACCAAAATCAAAATCCATTCACCATTAGACCGAATGAATATAAGGCCTATCCCGAATGTCAATTAAAAAGAAAAATAGCATTTTCCTGGATACAAACCCTCATCTCAATATCGGCCTATATTCGCTGAGGTAAACGAAATTCTGAGTACATCAGTTCTCCCTGATCTAGCTAAGAAAATTTGCACCAATTTAGACCAGGGCCACCCTTCCATGAAAGATAGTTGCCTACTGAAATCCCCTTATGATCCAATTACCAAACAGTGATCTATAGGGGGGCTCTCGGGACTGTTGAAACATCACCCATACTGAAGGCTATCTGATAATTTCATAAATGATTAGGAGGCAGAAATCTTTTAATCTTTAATTTGAAAGGTTTTTTGTTCATTAATTGAAAACGTGAAAATGGAAAATTGTAGAAAATTACTTCCGGTCGGCATCTGTTGAGCTGGGCGTCTAAGAATGATGGTAAATTTTACCTCTTAACCCTTTCAGTGCTGACTAATTAATACCCTATAGTGCTGGAGATAATTTGAAAATTTTGAAAAATTCCACCGTAGTGTGTTGAATAACGGGAATACCACTATAGTGCGTCTACACCGCAGTGCGGTGTATCGTTAGTTACTAGTATTTCACTATGTTTGACAGGTGCTGCCATCTTTCAATGGAGATAATTAGTAATTACTAATCAAATCGATACACCGCAGTGCGGTGTACTAGCGAAATCCATCACTGATTCGTACACCGCACTGCGGTGTAGATGCACTGGAAGGGTTAATATAGTTATCTCTGTTTACTCTTTTTAGCGATGTAAAGAAGGCGCGACTATTGTTGAAATCCGTTCGCGAAACAAACCCGAAACATCCGCCGGCGTGGATTGCTTCCGCTCGTCTCGAAGAGGTCACCGGTAAAATTCAGGCCGCGCGTAATCTCATCATGAAAGGCTGCGAGGAATGTCAGAAAAGCGAAGATGTCTGGCTTGAGGCGTGTCGACTAATGGTAATGTTCACGCACTCCCGCAATCTTGTTAGGGTCCATTCCTGAGGCATCTACGCAAGCGCCTCTTGTTTTGTATATTAAATTCCGAATCGAGGGACTGGAGCTGAAAATTAGCAAAATTATCTATTTATCTAATGAATTGCTGCTCATCTAATTTCTGTTCATCCCTAAGCTTCCCTTGAATAGACCCAGTTTCACCTTTTCCCTTAGCTTCATGAGTTCTTAATTCGAGTATTTGTGAACCGAACTTTTCCTCCAGAATAATTACACTGACTCTCAGCCTGCTCTCAGGGTTGTTTTTTTTGTTCATTTTCTCAAACTGTCGGTAACTTCCAATTTTCTCGACGGAGTCTCAACGTCTGCGAACATCTTGTTATCTTTTGTTTTTGGAGTAAAAAAACTCATGGATTTTGTTTTGTATTTAAGTGTTTTCATTTGAAAATTGCCTGCTTGATAATTCTTGAGGACAAGACAAGTTGGTAAATTCCCAAGATACGTAAAATGGTCTTTTCAGCCTCCGGATCAGGGAAGAGCAGTTGTAACGCAAGCGATTCGACATCTGCCCCAGTCCGTACGTCTGTGGATCAAAGCCAGCGACCTCGAAATAGAAATCAAACCGAAAAAAAGAGTTTTCAGGAAAGGTAAGAATTTTCACTTATTTACTCGAAAACGAACTTGTGTCGATCATTTATCTTAGGTGAACTGTGGTTATCAGGTATTCATGGCAAAATAATTTGATGGCGTTTGCCTTATGATATATTTGAATTTCTATTATTCATTTTGGGCTCGCATACCAAAGGTTATATTGATGAAAAAAGTTGTGTTTTGGTGCGCGGATGATTGCTGCCTTATACTAATTTGCATAATCAAACACCGAACTGATAGACCAGATTTCTTATGACTAAAAACATACGTAGTGTTGCGATTCATTTGTGACTGGCCATGTGCTACATTGCAATGGATATAACCGAACATTCTTATCGCCCGCTGTTTTCTCATTGTATTTTCATACTAAGATACTTCAACTGATGCTTAGATTTCGCAAAGCCTGTTGTCCTCTAGTTATTCATCGTTTTCAAGCACACTTCTGAGGTATGATTTTAATCTTTGTGTTTTGTTTTTTCTCTATTCAGCGTTGGAACACATCCCGAATTCAGTAAGAATGTGGAAGGCTGCCGTAGAACTGGAAAACGAAGAAGATGCTCGGATTATGTTGAGTCGTGCCGTTGAATGTTGCCCCACGAGTGTTGAGGTAATCAGTCGTTAAAACTTATTGTTCCCTGTAGGGGATGGAATAAAGTGGGTATAAAGTCAGAGATTTTCCAGCCGGGCGCAGACAAACATAAAACAAAGTGATAGATGAACTCACTTAGTTGCATCTCGGAAAAAAAAAAACTGGTTGTAGACCTACATAGAAATTACCACGTCTTGGGCCCGTTGCTTGTCTCGATTTGGTGCCAAGTGCAAAATTCACTAGGTGTGCTTGTTTTGTGCAACAGGACGTCAACTACTCTTGGGTCAGTTGCTGAAAAGTTGTGTCTACACTGCAGTGCGGTGTATAAATCAGTGATAGATTTCACTAGTACAACGCACTGCAGTGTATTGATGTACCGGTAATTAGTAATTATCTCTTGAAAAATGGCAGCACCTGTCAAACTAAGTGAAATACTAGTAACTAATGATACATCGCGCCGCGGTGTAGACGCACTATAGTGGTATTCCCGTTATTCAACACACTAGGGTGGAATTTTTGAAAATTTTCAAATGATATCCAGCACTATAGGGTATAAATTAGTCGACACTGAAAGGGTTAAAGATAACTGGTGGATAAATACCGTAGTAACAATGACAACTATCCACTGGTTAACTCTAACCAACTGACACCTGGGCCCAATTTCACGAAAAAGCTTAAGCCTAAAATGGTTAAGTTTGAATTGTTGTCCTCATTGAAAACATGAAGTAACCACAATGACAATTACACCAAAAATTTGAGTTTAGCTTTTTTGTGAAACTAGGCCCTGATGTTGTTTTCTTGTTGTAGTTTCTCGGCTTTTCTGAAAACTCTACAGGTTGTTCTTTCTGTTGTCGTATTAAGTTGGCTTTTCTAGGATATTCATTACCTCTTGTATGATATGATTTTGTCTGTGGTTTAGTTATGGTTGGCGCTCGCGAGACTGGAGAATTATGAAAACGCGCGGAAAGTATTGAACAAAGCTCGTGAGAACATTCCCACTGATCGTCAGATCTGGACTACGGCTGCTAAACTTGAAGAGGCTGCCGGCAATACTGCAATGGTTGAAAAAATCGTTACCAGAGGTTCGTTACATCGAATAGTAATTAACCCTTTCAGTGCGTCTACACCGCACTGCGGTGTATTTATGTGATTAGTAATTAGTTCTTATCTCTATTGAAAGATGGCAGCACTTGTCAAACATGGTGAAATATTAGTAACTAACGATACACTGCGCCGCGGTGTAGACGCACTATAGTGGTATTCCCGTTATTCAACACACTAGGGTGGAATTTTTCAAAATTTTCATATCTCCAGCACTATAGGGTATTGATTAGTCAGCACTGTAAGGGTTAAGAAGATTTAAAAGATATATGTAGAGCCATGGAGTGTATTGCTATTGCGGTGGTTGAGCATTCCATTTGTGGCAGGTCAGATTCTACCACTGAACTAGAACTGCTGCACTCAAGGATGCTTAGATTATTGTTTAAGAGTATCATTAACTGCCAAACCAATTGCCACCATATTTTGCCATTCTCATTAAAACTAGCCATCATTTTGACTATGACTTTTGCAAAATACTGTTAATACAAGTCCTGGTTTTCCCCTCAGTGGAAACTTCTACCCAAATTCAATCTTTCATCTATCAATATCTCATCAGGAGAGGTTGCTGATGCGTCCTAGTAACATTAACCTTGTTTCTATATTACTAACAGTCCATTCATTGTAAATAGGCGGTAATCTATCTGAAACACCAGTGTGGTGCTAGTGTGCAATAAGACATCGATTAAACCTTTACATTATTTATGACAAAATCAATGAAATGACAAGTGAATATTTATGTTTTAGCGTTGAATTCGTTGCGAGCGAACATGGTTGAAATTAATCGCGACCAGTGGATCAAAGACGCTGAAGATTGTGAAAAGTCTGGAAGTATCATCACCTGTCAGTCTATAGTGTAAGTGGCTCCCCCTGTTGGGTGTTTCCAATCAAATTCTAAATGAGTATGTAATCAAATGGTCTTTAACCCTTTCAGTGCTGACTAATTAATACCCTATAGTGCTGAAGACAATTTGAAAATTCTGAAAAATTCCACCCTAGTGCGTTGAATACCAGGAATACCACTACAGTGCGTCTACACCGCGGTGCAATGTATCGTTAGTTACTAATATTTCACTATGTTTGACAGATTCTGCCATCTTTCAAGAGAGATAATTACTAATTACTAATTAAATCAATACACCGCAGTGCGGTGTACTAGCAAAACTGATCACTGATTTATACACCGCACTGCGGTGTAGACGCACTGAAAGGGTTAACACACTTGGGACTGTATTCTCACTGGGCTATTATGTTCATTTTCTGTCCAGATGTCTGTCTGTATGGTTGCCCATCTGTAAACAGAACTAAGGTTTCTTCTGAACTTTGCAATACGCTCTGATGCGAGGTCTGGATATTTTGTTAACGTATATATGTACCCCAGCTGCAACTGCAGCCCAAAAAATTGGTCTAATCACAATCAAGATGGCGCACTAGTGGCAATCGTTGTTTGCCGAAATCAGCACCTGGTCCTAAGCACAACGAAATTTTGAGATACTTAGATCAATTGTCTCGAGATTTGGGATGTTACATGTATCCCCCTAGGGCCTAGCGTAGTAAAGTTTTACCAGCATCAAATCATTAGTTCTTTCCTGTATATTTTATTATATCCATCATTCAATTAGTTAATCATTGGGAATATGTTCCCTAGAATGTTATAACACATTTCTGTATCTGCGCTGACAAGTTTTGAATCACCGAACCACCACCAAAGAGTAAACCGTGTTTTTTTTCTAATTGTTTAGTCAAGCAGTTATCGGAATTGGAGTTGAAGATCAGGATAGAAAACACACGTGGATCGAAGATGCGGAATCTGTAAGTAAATCTGTCGGTGACCGCAGTTTAAATGAGCACTTTTCATAAGCGATCCCTGGGGTTAATGAAAACTTTTGTTATCGACTAAAAACGATATCAAGGAATGTGACAAATATGATTGTACCTTATTGAATGTAACAGTGCTGATTTTCTCCGAGGGCAAGGCAAATAAGTTATTGATGTTTAATCGATTAGCGTGATTTAATACTTGTACATATGCAGAGACCAATTGTGTGTTGAATGTTTTACATTCAAAGAACTCGTAATCAAAGAAATTACTAGGAGTCACTTGCGCTAATTGCCTATTTCTCAGCATCTTCTTTCGTAATAGATAGAGCTCGCTGATATTATCTTTCGAGACCTAAGTTAAAAATTTGTCAATTTGTTATATTTCTAATTTTCTTTAACCCTTTCAGTGCTGACTAATCAAAGCCCTATAGTGCTGGAGATAATTTGAATAATTCCACCCTAGTGTTTTGAATAACGGGAATACCAATATAGTGCGTCTACACCGCGGCGCGGTGTATCGTTAGTTACTAATATTTCACTATGCTTGACAGGTGCTGCCATCTTTCGATAGAGATAAAAACTAATTACTAAATACATCAATACACCGCAGTGCGGTGTACTAGCAAAATCCAACACCGAGTCATACACCGCACTGCAGTGTAGATGCACTGAAAGGGTTAATAAAGACTTGAAGGAAAAAGGAAATTTCTCAGCGTTCACTGAGATGTGGAGGATGTAAGGTGTCCACTCATCGGCTATACCCCTCTATAATGAATATTTCTTGCGAAAATAGTGTTAACTATGGATTATGTATATTTTCATTTTGCAGTGTGCAGCTAATGGGGCGTATGAATGCGCACGAGCCATTTACGCGTTTGCGCTCTCCGAGTACCCGAGTAAAAAGAGCATCTGGCTACGTGCGGCGTACTTCGAGAAAAATCACGGCACTCGCGAGTCTTTGGAGGCATTGCTACAACGAGCTGTAGCTCATTGTCCGAAAGCGGAGGTTCTGTGGTTGATGGGAGCTAAGTCAAAGTGGTTGGCGGTAAGTTGCATGAACGTAGTCAGGCCTACATGAAAAGTGTATTGTAAAAAATGGGCTTTCCAGAGCATAGTTCTAGCAATTGACAGAGTCCCTACGACTCCTTGGTTCCTTGAAAATTCCTTCTAAACCAAAAATATTTTTCAAGGTATCCTTGAATTTGAGCAAAATTCCCAAAAACCCTTGAAAATGCCTTAAACTTTGAGAAACTGGTAATTTTCTCCGTGATAAGTCCTTGAATTCTGGAATGACTGATCCGTAGGAACCCTGATTGAGGATTTCACTTATGCCAAGAATAGTATCCACTAGTTACTCTTGTATTCCTTTTGGCACATCAACTATCCTTTGTTAATCCTATTATTTCGTCCAAAACACATTTTTTCTGCATGGCATGATGTAAACGACGGGTTTGAAATTGTGAAATTTTAAATAGGGTTTTAGCTGGAAAATGGATAAAAGTGAAAAAAAAAAAATAAAAAAATAAAAATTTAAAAAAAAAGTAAAAAAATAAAATTAGAATTAAAGTAAAATTTATTATCTACTATTTGACATATGTTTTACTGTGGGCAACTATAGAGTACTGAACACATAGTTTCATTCAACAGAAATCACATTCTATTACTAATCACAAATTCAAATTACTAATCACATTCAAAGTCTAGGATTCCTTGTTTATGTATTGTAGGGTGACGTACCGGCAGCTAGGAGTATTCTGTCACTTGCTTTCCAAGCGAACCCAAACAGCGAAGAGATTTGGTTAGCGGCCGTTAAACTAGAGAGTGAAAATAACGAGTTCGAACGCGCCCGAAGATTGCTGCAGAAAGCCCGTAACAGCGCGCCGACCGCCAGGGTATGTTTCCTACGCAATCTCTCAGTCAGTCTGGGTCATCACAAGCGATTTGATATACCTGATTCCCTGACCTTGTTACTTGGTTAGGATTTAAACCTTTCAGTGCTGACTAATTAATACCCTATAGTGCTGAAGATAATTTGAAAATTTAAAAAAATTCCACCGCGGTGCAGTGTATTGTTAGTTACTAGTATTTCAATATGTTTGACAGGTGCTGCCATTTTTCAAGAGAGATAAAAACTAATTACTAATTACATCAATACACTGCAGTGCGGTGTACTAGCAGAATCTATAACTGATTCGTACACCGCACTGCGGTGCAGACGCACAGAAAGGGTTAACCCTGATAAGTTCGCGTATCAAATGCATATCTTTTTCCTGGCATAGGTGATGATGAAATCAGTGAAATTGGAATGGTGTTTAGGCGCTATCGATAAAGCCGATGAACTGTTAGTCGAGGCTGTCAAACATTACGCCGATTTCCCGAAACTTTGGATGATGAAAGGTCAAATCGAAGAACAACAGGGAAACAAAGATAAAGCTCGCGAAGCTTATAATACTGGCGTAAGAATTATTGTTGCTCCTAATTTGAGTGAAGCGGTGTGGGTTAGTGGTTAGAGCGTTCGACTCTGGGAAGCCAGGTCGTGGGTTCGAACCCCGTACATTACCGTAGTGTCCTCGGGCAAGACACTTATCCTCATTACCTCTCTCCACCCAGGGGTAAAATGGGTACCTGGTCTGATAGATGACTCCTGAGCGTTTAGTAGCCGCTCGGATGTTACCTCTTTCCAGTGAGAGATGACTGATACATGGAATGGAGTTTATAGGCTGGGGGTAATAATACCAAATTTGAGCAGACTCTAGTTCGGATACCTGTGCTATATAAATGACAGTTATTATTATTATTAATATTACCGGTACTAATTTCCCTGTATATGTATATACAGGGTCCGATCTAAGCACTTGTCCAATTGCCCGGGACAAGTATATTCTCATCGGGGCAGGTATGTTATCATTATCACTTGTCCCCCGGGCTAGTGCATTCTTATGTCTCCAAAGCTTTTACAAGAAATCTGAAAACATTGCCAAAAATTTCCTGAGAGATTTCTTTAATTATAAACTAGCTTATTTCACAAATGTTACATTTGAAACAAAGCAGTGTGCGATCTAAGCACTTGTCCGATTGCCCGGGACAAGTATATTCCCATCAGGGCAATTAGGTTATCATTTATCACTTGTCCGCCGGGCTAGTGAAATTTCATGTCACAAAGCTTTTTTCCCACCCGATACAACGTATTATAGTGCCACCAATCGGACTGCCTGTGTAGGGCAGGTAGATTTTGGAGGGGGCAAGCGAAGTTTCAGATATGCTTGCCCCCCGGGCAAGTGGCTTTCATTCCTTAGATCGGACCCTGTATATGGGGTTCTTGTTTACCCTTAAAAAAGGGAAAGTACCGGAAATAGGAAAAGAACTGTACGATTTTCATGTTAATAATTTTCCTCTCTTTCATCTGTTCCTAGTTAAAGAAATGTCCACATTCGGTGTCGCTATGGTTACTCATGTCTCGTCTGGAGGAACGCTGCGGTAATTTGATCAAAGCGCGATCGATTCTCGAGAAATCTCGTCTGAAAAATCCTCAATGCGCCGACTTGTGGTATGTGCGATCAGCATCCAGTAAAAAATAATCTAACTTTTAACCCTTTCCGTGCTGACTAATTAATACCCTATAGTGCTGGAGATAATTTGAAAATTCTGAAAAATTCCACCCTAGTGTGTTGAATAATGGGAATACCACTATAGTGCGTCTACACCGCGGTGCGGTGTATCGTTAGTTACTAGTATTTCGCTATGTTTGACAGGTGCTGCCATCTTTCAATAGAGATGAAAACTAAAAAGTAATTACATCAATACTAGCAAAATCCATCATCGATTTATACACCGCACTGCGATGTAGACGCATAGAAAGGGTTAATAAACCCTTTGTTCATAAATTTGAACAAAATGTTCCATGTTTATTTTAGGTTAGAGGCTGTGCGAGTTGAAGACCGTGGAGGTTTGAAACAGATAGCCCTCACGCTCATGGCTAAAGGTATAGTACCTTTTTTTGATTTCTTATTACTTCCATCCTTAACAAAGCCACCAGAAACAAAATAGGTGTGATTTTGATGAAGTTAGATGGTTGATCGAATTAGACAAATTGTCAAGATAGAAATTTGTAATTTCGATTGGCGTAGTTTGCAGTGCTTAATGTAAAATTTTGGTTCCAACGGCGAAAACAATGTTGGACCATTTCTGATTGTGGCATCTGTAAGAAGGTTTTGTACGAGAATTTGTCATAAGGATCCATTTCCACAGTTGTGAGTTAGAGTTAACTCTGAACTCGGGATCCAGTTCCACAGTTGTGAGTTAGAGTTAACTCTGAACTCGGGATCCAGTTCCACAGTTGTGAGTTAGAGTTAACTCTGAACTCGGGACCCAGTTCCACAGTTGTGAGTTAGAGTTAACTCTGAGTTATAGTTAGTTCATTTTCATTGAGTTAACTCAGAGTCAAATCTTAACACAGAACTGTGGAACTGGACCAAGAAGGTTTGCGAAATCCTTCTATGAGGTATAGAAAATTAATTTTAACTTAATTTTCCAGCGATTCAGGAATGTCCGAACAGCGGTGTATTGTGGGCGGAGGCGATATTCCTCGAGCCTCGGCCGCAGAGGAAAACAAAATCAGTCGACGCTTTGAAGAAATGTGAACACGACGCTAACGTGCTGCTTGCCGTTTCAAAGTAAGTGTTCTAATCGAAAATCCTGTGACGCGAATCCAGTTACCGGTACATTCCCGCCAAACGGTAACCGGGATCAGGACAATTGTCCCCCAATTAAATCTTTTTAATCTTAAAGTAACACAGATATTTACTTCAAATTAATTAGACAAAGCGAACTTACTCTAGCTAATTAGCGCAGCTAATTACTCTAGGACTGATTTTAAGTTGTTGATCGGCTAAAGCAACACTAAAACTAATTCCAATAAATTAGCCAAGTTAACTAATGCGCTAATAAGTGGACGACCGGTAATTAAGTTTCCTTTAATTTGGTAAGTGAATTCTATTTACACAAGGACTGATTTGAAGTTTTTGATCTGCACACAACATCAGTAATTCTATATCTTATGAATCTATATTCAATAATATACAAACGAATTTCTAAGTAAAGTATTTAGGTGGTGTCAATCCAAATCAAAAAGGATTTTATTCGGGGGGCAATTGTCCTAGAATCCCGCCAAACTCTCGCCTAAGTTCTCTCTTTCTCTGCCCTGACAGAATTTCTTCAACAAAAGCTGTCAGATCCATATTTCTAATATTTTCGATTATTTCGCAGATTGTTTTGGACTGAGCGTAAGATCGGTAAGGCCCGAGACTGGTTTTTGCGTACTGTCAAATTGGAGCCAGATCTCGGCGATGTTTGGGCATATTTCTACAAATTCGAAAAGTTACACGGAAACGAGGTACGGTGGTATTTTAATAGTTTTGATAACCCTTAACCCTTTCAGTGCTGGCTAATTAATACCCTATATTGCTGAAGATAATTTGAAAATTCTAAAAAATTCCACCCTAGTGTGTTGAATACCACTGTAGTGCGTCTACATCGCGGTGCAGTGTATCGTTAGTTACTGATATTCCACTATGTTTGACAGGTGCTGCCATCTTTCAATAGAGATAATTAGTAATTACTAATTAAATCAATACACTGCAGTGCGGTGTATCGTTAGTTACGAATATTCAACTGTGTTTGACAGGTGCTGCCATCTTTCAATAGAGATAAAAAAGCGTTTAGTCATTACCTCAATACACCGCAGTGCGGTGTACTAGCAAAATCCACCACTGATTTGTACACCGCACTGCGGTGTAGACGCACTGAAAGGGTTAAACAGTTTGTACAATGAGTCTCTTGCTACTGTATGGTTTGAATCTCTGAGAGGGAGGATGGCACACCTAGCTGATATTACTGTGGTTAAGTCCCAGACTCTAGGCCTGTATGAGGGACATGGCTGCCAAGTGTTCTAATTTTAGCGGAATCGTCCCATTCTGGCCTTTTAGAATACGATGTTCCGACTGAGAAGAAGAAAATGCGAATTTCATTGCAAAATGTCCCAGTATCGATAATGTTTTTATGAACACGTTTTTCAAATAAATTTGTTATTGGAATATGTTTTATTGACAATTTATTAAGAATCATATGAAAAAAACTGTGCGTAATGCAGTGCGCATTTTAGCACTACCAGTTTTACTGGCAGTCGCTAGAATCACTGGAACGTTGCCAGCCTCCGTGAAAACTTTTTACTAGGCGACACGTCAAGGCGTTTGCTCAGTAATTCTGCGTAGCTCATATATCGGCATTGTGTCGAACTGTTTATTGAATTTGAGGAAATTCTCGGCCTTTTCTGTCTGCAAACCTGATATCCTGGGTTCAGTTTCATGAAGAAGTTTATGCCAAAACGGTTAAGTTTGAATCGTTGACCTCATTGAAAACATGAAGTAACCATTGGCATTTACACCAAAAATTTGAGTTTAACTTTTTTTGTGAAACTGGGCCCTGAAGTCCGCTCATCTTGATGACGTTTTTCACTGCATGTGTATTAACACAACTGAACGTTAATTCATTACAGGACCAACAGGAAGAGGTGTTGAAACGTTGCGTGGTGGCCGAGCCTCGTCACGGAGAGGCGTGGTGCGCCGTGTCGAAAGACATCAAAAACTGGAAACTAAAACATGGCGACATTTTGAAATTAGTGTCAAATTCGCTGCCAATACCAACGTAGAAGTCAAGTTCCCGAAAAAGTTAAAAAGACAAATTTCAGAAATGTCGAAAAGTCCTCACACTCGGATATTTTTTCGTGGGGTTACATTTTCGATGAAAAAAATGTCCACATTCAGATCCATTTTGAGTGTGCTTTCATTCAGAGGTGACCTTTATTTGCAGGTGTTAAACTTTTGCGTTGTCTGACATGGAGAGTTTGTCTGCGCGAGTCTGTAAATCGTGGAATTGAATTCAAAAATAAAGTATCGTTGGAAACACCTTTTAGAAAAAAATAAAACTGAATTACTGACGGAAAAGTCTGATGTCGTCTCACTGAAATGATGTATGTTGAATTGCAATAAAGATATTGCAGAAAAAAATAGTGTGTTTCAATATTGTTGAAAATTGCTTATCACAAATATTTTTAAAAGGTCGATTAAGTAGATACAACTCAATATTATGAATACTGTACTACTGTATTTTACTCATTTATTGCAGACGATCATTTACTGATATGCCTTCTCATGGGTTGTTAAATTGATGAGTGAAATATTTCAAACTGGTAAAAAAGAACTGGTTCATTCGAACTTTCTGTCTTCAAAACATGCCGAATTTATTAACCTTTGTCTCGTTTATTCTTGTTTTCCGTTTAAAACACCTCATAGTTTGAAAGTGTTCGAATGTAGTTATCCGGGAACCCAAACTTTTAGGTACCTGGTACGTGGCTTAATTTTTCGAAGGGTCCTAAACGTACGTTTATTGATTTCATCCGAGTCGGCTTTTAAAGAGCTTACCGATGAAAAGTAATTCACCAAGGTGTCCATGATTCCAAGCATCCTAACAATGCCGTGGTTAACCGTTTCACTATGCTATCTACAAATCTTAGAATATACCACTAAGGGCCAGTGTTTTTATATGTTAATTAACACTTTTCAATAAGCCTGTTGTTTTTGGATTTGACGCGGTACCCGTTCCAGTGAAAGTTCGAATTTGTAATGACATATCTTCTGCTATAAATGCGAAGTTTTTGCCTGTCCTCCGCCATAGCAACGATCGATGGTTCGCGACTTTGCCACGAAACGTTCGATTCAGGTCGTCGGGCATCATCATTTCCGGAGTAATGCCCTAAATTATCCGAACCGATTTGTGGCAGTGAACCATTTCGTAATTGTTGATTTAGATCGGCCGCGTCCCTGAACTCGCTGACAACCCGTCGATCGTTCGGTTTAACTCTTGGTTTCTCATCAACGTCCTTCGTTTCCGTAAGACGTCGTTTAGCGGCGATTTCCTCCGCCGACAATTTCCTCGGAACCAAATCCCCGTACCCGGCCGGAAGCCCGAGTTCACCCGGATCACGTGGTACGAATATGTCTCTCTGCGGATCGATGGTTTCTCGAGAATCGTTATTATCGATCAGGCCGTACTCACGTGGTACATGATGCAACGAATGACGATCGTTGATTTCGTAAAACGAAGCTACGCTACCGAGTGACTGTCGTTTGGCTATCAACATATCGGTAGTGAACCCGGGTTTCTTCAGTTTCGTCGAAGAACCCGCTTTTACCGATGACTTCTCGTCACCAGCTTCCTGCTCATTCTGCTCGCTAGGTGGCGCCTCATTTATCAGTCGTGATGCTCGCCTCTTGGCGTTTTTCTTATCGTTCAGATCAGAAGTGCGTCCAACGGGCTGATTACGTTCTGGAGCGGGAAGAATTTTACCCTCTTCAAACCAGGGACGATCCGAGACTCTGCCATCGACGTCAGTTAAATACGGCTGCACCGTTTCCCGAAACACACGTCTCCGAACGGGTGCGCCTATCTCGAATATCCGATCCACCAAAACTCCACCTCCGTTTTCAGGGTCATCCTCCTCGCAACGATAAACGTCTCGGAGACCGATCGTCGAGTTGATTCGTCCGTCCATAGCTTCATTCGGTTCAATCATCCTCGACCAATCGTCTGGAGCCAGCGAAGGTGTCCGAGCTCGATACCGTTCAGTACCCGGATCACTCGACCAGCTATTCTGAGCAGGATACAACGGCTGACTTTTATCTGAAAAAATGAAAAATATGTATAAACTATAAATGATGCTGAGACTATGGAGAATATGTTAGGTTCATATACATTCAGGTGTTAGTCAAAACACATATTCTATCTTTGTTTTCAATAAAATTAGTCGAGTGGATTAGTTTTTATTCCCGAAACCCACCGAGAACCACGTAGGGCATTACTCTATCGCCAACTTGGGGTTCGAACCCATAAACCCTGGACTGATGATACCAGTGACCAGCGGTTTAAACCACTCGGCCACTGAGCCTCTCCGGTCGAGTGGTTTCCTCGTAGGAACATTATTCCCGCAGCATTCAAAAATGCATAGAAATGTAAACTGAAGGGAAGGCCGACCCCGTGACGTCACTGTTCATTTGCCCGAGCGCAACCGCTATGAATCAGCGCCCTCACCGGTCGCGATAAACAATAGATTCTCGGTAATATTTTCGATAATATTCTCCCCGCGAGTTTTGTGGATTGCCAGAGTTTCAGGACATCAACAAATAATGAAAAAACGCTAATTATGAATGAATATGAGACCGGTAACCAGTCTAGAAAACCTATCGTTTATCGCCACCGGTGAGGTCGCTGAACAAAACACAAGACTACTAGCGATGCCTAGCGGAATTCTTAGGAGCTCTTATGAATGGACGATTGTGCATTCACGCATTAGTGCGTACATGCGCATAGCAGCTGAGATTTCCTTCATTCCGACTGTTTTTGTATATCTTCGATATTTCATCATTATCACCCGTTATTTTGATAGATGCGATCGTTTTAAAAGATGGCATCGTTCGACAACATATTGTTACCTGATTTTTTTGTTCAGTGCATAACATTTGAAATAGCAAAGTTTATGGACACCATTTTGTTCGACATTCTTAGTGTTAACTTCTACTGCAGACAAAATATAAGACGACTAACCTAAAACGTAAATTCGTTCTCCTGACGGAAGGTCGACCGGTTTTATCAATCGGAACGGCCCGTCGAAATGTAGATTAGGACGTCGAAACGGACCGATCAAATTACAATTAGGGTCGGAAAGCATCGTTTCGAACGACGTCCGGTCCACGTCGTCTTTACGAACGGATATCTTAACCGGGTCGGTTTTATATTCCCAGACGGCCGCTTCTAGAACCATCGTTCCCGAATCATCGGCGCCGTTTTTACCGTTGTCTAGGTCATCATCAGCTGCTGGGTGATCGTGGCGTCGTTCTGTGGTCGCAGTTCGCTGTAAGTTAATGTCGTACTCGGGCGCGTGGTATACGTGCGGTATAGGCGGGGATTCGTAGCCCTTGCGCTGGAATAAAACATCGTAATCACCGGTTTCACTGATAGTACCCAACGGTCTTTGCTCCCGTCTTATTGAACTAAGATTCGAAGTTCGTCTGCTATTTCGACTATCACCGCGTAGAATGTTCCTATCAACCGACAGCAGGTTGTGATCACGTGACACGCTAGGAGCTACAGGCGTGGATGGTTCCAAACGTGACCCCGTTTCATTTTCGACCTCGTTGACGATCGATTTGCCTTTCGATGCGAAGAGAGCGTCTACACCTATTCTGGGTCTAGGTCTTGTCAAGAGAGGGCGCTTCGAATTCTCATAGGCTCTGGCGTCTTGTTGCCCCTTAATATTTTCATCGACATCGCCAGGGATGACGTCACCTTTCTGCTCGTTCAGAAGTTCGTCTGCCGGTTCCTCTCTGTCTCGTTCAGTTTTAAGTCGTTCCAGTATGTCGAGAATCGATTGCGGAAAAGGCTCCGTTATATTAATCTGACCTTTGAACCCCGTGCCCTGTGTTTCGTCGCTTGGCAACGAGAGAGCGCCTTCTGAGTGACGTCGCAGACGAACCGGAGGTTTCATGATAACCTCATCCAGAAATTCAGCATCGCCTGACTGTTTCTCGTCATTGTTTCCAGGCGATACAGCGCCCTCTTTTGAAATATCGCTACACTCTTCGCTTGCATCACTTTTGGCTAGCAGATTATTGGCCATATGTAATCTATCCGCGTTGTCGAGGAGATGATGCGTCGAGTATTTTCTTGACCGGTACTTCCGACCGTCGCTGGCGACCTCTATCGGCAACGGTGACGAACCACTCGACGCGGACGATGACCGGAAGTTATTCTTCCTGATTCGAAGCCCTTCGAAACCGATCCAGGGCTGCTGATTGAACGACAGCGGAGGTACAAAATCCGGTCGAGGTGGGTGTGGCCACCTGTCACGCGTCCACTTAGTAAAGCGTCCGGTTTCGGCGAGGGAAATGACGTCAGAGATGTATTCTCGACGCGTCGTCATCGAAGCGAAATCGGTGACGCTCGTGAGCTGCGGCATAACCGACGCGTTACGGACAGTTTTCGACTCCTCGATTACTGGCGATAGTTGACCGATCTGTCGCCTAGCAACGGTAGATGATTTACCAGTACCGATAGTACTGATGCTGCTACGCGTGCTTATATGTATATTATGATTTCCGTTAAGTATGGCTGACCAAGACGAATCGGGTCGACCGGGGTTCGAATCCGTTACGACATCGTCGCGTTCCCCTGCGCTACTTTCCGAACGGAGTAGCTCTTCCCTTATCATAACAGGACTGACTTCAATCGGACCTTTCGACGTCATGATTTCGTTTTAGTTTTGACGAGATATCCTTGTACGATCCATAAGCGTGATCCTTAGTTTCATCGGTAACCTTTACACTGACATCCATCCATTTTAGTCGTTTTTTTTTTGGTCGGTTTTAAGAAAAACACTGGAACAATTCGAGTTTACCGGTCGCTCGACATCCTACGCCTTTATGTGACGAAGACTTTTTCGAAGATATTCATACCAACACATAGTTAATTCATATTGTAGTTTATTTAAGTTCGCGTCGGTGTGGGAAACTTTCGCACACGATTTCAAAAGTCGAATTCAAATCGTGTGAGAATCCGTACGAGCTGAATGATTGTAAATGTCGATTCGGGAAATATAATTTAATGGTCTTATTTTTATTTCACCTCGAATAGAATTTTGCAAAAAAGACTGACAAATCACGGAATATACCGGCACCAATCGTTTTTACAAAAATTGCGGTTTTGAAGAATTTTGAATTGTTTTTCTAATCAGTTATTTGACTGCGAAAAACGATGACCTAGATTGTAATATAGCCACCGATAAACGGATAAATTACTTATCTAATCAGAACGCGTTGGCGACGCGGTTTTTCTCCATCAAATTCTGATTTATTCGAAAACCTGTTTTTTTTATCTAGGCCACGAAGTAGGTTGTAGAAAACCGGTTTCAGATTAGCCCGATATTTGTCTCTAGTTGTATAGAAGACCAGACCGGTTGTGTATGGTGTACATTGCTGAACGCGTCTCCCACGCGACCGTACAAACTTCTCTACACCTTTAGATCATATACCACAGGATATTTAAAAATACATCGAACACGGTTAGAATTATAAACATGGTAAGTTGAATTTCCTCGAGTAAATGGTGGTTTATCATCGTATTTCGATATGTTGAATTTGGATTTCACTCCAACGACCTGGATCGATAGTCGAGATCGACACAATTATAGACCAGTCCGATAGGCCAACCTCAGTTCTGATTCAGCTTTGTGTCAGAGGTGTCAGGGATATCCGCATAGTAAATACGAAAATATAGGATTCCATGCATTTTACTGTAAATGATGATCCCATTTTGTAGGTGGATGCACTCTCTCAGCAGGAGATAAACGGTATGTCTATAGATTCATTAAAACCGCAATGTTTTGACACAAACGGATTCTTGAGGGAGGGAGAGGGATCGAGGGAGAGGGATCGAGAGGGAGAGGGAGAGGGATCGAGAGGGAGAGGGAGAGCCAGGAGAGGGAGAGCCAGGAGAGGGAGAGGGAGAGCCAGGAGAGGGAGAGCCAGGAGAGGAAGAGCCAGGATAGGGAGAGGGAGAGGGAGAGGGAGAGGGAGAGGGAGAGGGAGAGGGAGAGGGAGAGGGAGAGGGAGAGGGAGAGGGAGAGGGAGAGGGAGAGGGAGAGGGAGAGGGAGAGAGGGAGAGAGGGAGCGTACGGTCGTAGTTGATTAGATACTCGAAAATTAAAACACATTCGTCTGACTTCCTATAGATAAAGCTGGTCGGCGACGATAACTCACGCGTTCATTTCTCGCTTCTATTTCAGACGCAAAGTTCACGTTTACAAATTTCGATAAGAGAAAAAACGGAACGCTATCCGTGGCCGACCTGGGTTTAGCTCTGCGATGTAACAGTATGAGTCCGACCGAGGCTGAGGTCAAAGAACTGAGTAAACGATTCGACAGAAATGGTAATTTCGATAAAATCTATTTCTTCGATTGTCAAGTATTCTTGAAGATCTTGGTGCAACATCCGACATTTCAGAAAGTTTTTCCTCCGATTTTTCCCGTATATATTCAAAAAATAATTAATTTATCTGGGCTTCAGGGACCAGTTGCACAGTCGTGACTTAAGTCCAAAAGTGGTCTTAAATCTTAAGACTGGTCTTAAGTAGTTAGATTGGCTATAGAACTAAGTTGGTCTTAGACTGGTCTTAAGTCTAAGCCATGACTATGCAACTGGCCCCAGTTGCTCAAAAGTTGGTTAGAGTTAACCATTGGATAGTTGACGTGGTGACAATTAAAAGTGCATTGTTACTGTGGTATTTATCCACCGGTTATCTTTAACCAACTTTACAGCAACTGGACTTAGGGCGTGGGGATACGTTGGACTTCCGGAACGTCCCGGGTGTATCCTGAAAAGCAATCCGTTGGCCATATACGTCGGAATTCTAGATATCAGCTTCAAAATTGTTTTTAATAATTGTCTATTTCTCTAAAACAATTTTACTTAAACCTAATCATTACCTACCATATTACAATGAGTAGCCCGGCACTAACCTCCTACCTAAACACGACCATCTGCACTCTGGAACCTAACCCGCCCTAAACCATTTAGACTGAACCCCAAACCCTAACGGTCTAACCCCTTAATCCACCTAAATACGAGACCTTACCCCAACTGTACCCCTGTCTAACCTCCTTAACCCTATCCACCTAAATATGAGAAATTAGATACCCTAACTCGACCCCTTACCCGAAAGTCACTAAACTTTTACCCTTAAACTGTCAATGCTTTTAACTCTAATCATCCTCTTCGAAATCATATTTCGTTTTTTTGTTGTTGTTCTTTTGTAGAAGATGACTTTCTGGAATTCCCCGAATTCCTCGAGATGATTACCATACAGAAAGAGCAGGACGAGAAGAAATCTCTGGAAAAAGATGACGTCATTCGGTGTTTTAAACTGTTCGATAAAGCGGAAAACGGATTCCTCAGCGGCGCCGATCTACGTCATATCATGACGACGATGGGGGAACCCCTCGATGACGTCACCGTCGATAGTCTGCTGAAGGAAGCCGACAAAGAAAATAACGGTCAAATCGACTATAAAGGTAACGCGGACCACGATACCCCGACCGGGCACTTCTATACTCAGACCAATATGAATCATATTTTCTGGCTCACATTTCTAATTTCTGTTGTAAAACACAATACATAAATACCGGTCATGAAGGTATATTGACCGGTATTGATGTATTATGTATCTCTATAGGATGAGCTGAAAAAAACAACTTTTTAAAACATCCAATTTATTCTTCGATTCCAAATTGTGGTCTCGTATTTGGACTTCAATAAACGGGCATTGGCGAATTAGGCGCATCCTGCACCGTCACAGAAAGGACCGGCTACTGCATCATTCAAGAATGAATTATCCAAGCCATCCAGATGAGAAAACTGCCTAAATCCCCTTTACGACCCCGTTGAGACAAATGCTGACATAGATTTGAATGTTCGATTTTTCATCCTTTTTTTTACAGAATTTGTGGCAGGCATGTACCGGAAGTAAGACCCGCGATCTAGCCGAGTTGTGCGTTCAGAGTTGGACATTAACGTGTAAAGAAAAAACTTAGCGTTTTAATCGGTTTTGATGATTTTGTTATTTATAATAGATTAGACTTGAAATATACATTGTATTATTAACCTGGTTGAAATGTGTTTAATTCGCGTTGGTTGGTTATAACGCCCGTCATTGACATTACTACGAACTGTGTACATATCATTCGAGCACATATTGTATATTAGGCTAAAAAGAAAATTGATACCTTGTTTCTCCGCTCTGCTGAGCTTAAATGTTGACCCGGCCGGCCGTCTATCTACCCTATACATTACTTTTTTTAAAATCGTGATCAATTTTACCATATGAGACCCGGCCGCTATAGAAATGAACTGTTTATAAATTTTATCATATTTTACAAAAATGACCCGGCCGCTGCGGAGCAACAAGGTATCATTTTTGTTTAGCCTAACTCCTATTTTTCTGCCATCTTAAGGATTTCTCACTTTACTGATTTTTACTGATAACTGATGATTACCTAAATTCGGTTCAAATGTATAGGCCTACCTCGCAAAGACCCGAAGACAACAATGTCTTTCGTTAATTAGGAATCGGCAACATGGACGATTCGGTCAAAGTAATGGGGTTTTTTTTACCAAACTTACGTGAAGTGAACAACCAGGTTTCACATGTGTTCAGGATTTCACCCCAAACTGTTTTGATTATAAATAGGGGAATAGATAAACTACAGACATTGGTCATTTTACCAGCAAACCTTCACGAAGTGTGTCAGAACTCCACCGAGACAATTATAAGTGATAATGAATTGCAAAAACAAAAGAAATTTAGGATCAAACTTTTAAAGAACTGATCCTCTGGGACCCTTAGTTCCGAAGGGCGATCAGTCTTAAGAATATTTTGGTTCGGTAGTCAGTGAACAGCACAGCTGTAACTAAATGCCGCAAACCCAACCCAAGAAGTATTTAAAAGTTCCGTATCTTCTTTCACAAAGATGCTGTTCTGTTAACGAAACCTAGCAATCCTTTTGAAGTTCCTTCAAAGCTTTGTAGATTTCATGCTAGTGCATGTCGTTTTTCAAAGGAAAAGTCGAATTAGCTATGTAGTAATATAATCGCAAATGTTGGAATATCTGACGTCCAAATGCTATATCTCTGGGTTTTTTAAAGCCCTTAAGAATTTCTGCGCATATTTTCAGCCCTGATACCAGATTTGAAGTCTCTAGGTGCCGTGGAGTAGCATGACAAACATTCATCGCCACCGTCAAGATTGTAACATTCACTGTCTGTTTCTCGTCGGCAGTCCATATGTAAATTGACTTTCTCTAAGGTTTAGAGGATTTTGTTAGCTGTTTAGAGTTACAGGATTTTGTTAGCTGTTTAGAGTAACAGGGTTTTGTTAGCTGTTTAGAGTAACGGGTTTTTGTTAGCTGTTTAGAGTAACAGGGTTTTGTTAGCTGTTTAGAGTAACAGGGTTTTGTTAGCTGTTTAGAGTTACAGTGTTTTGTTAGCTGTTTAGAGTTACGGGTTTTGTTAGCTGTTTAGGGTAACGGGTTTTTGTTAGCTGTTTAGAGTAACAGGGTTTTGTTAGCTGTTTAGAGTAACTGGTTTTTGTTAGCTGTTTAGAGTAACGGGTTTTTGTTAGCTGTTTAGAGTAACGGGTTTTTGTTAGCTGGTTAGAGTAACGGGTTTTGTTAGCTGGTTAGAGTAACGGGGTTTTGTTAGCTGTTTAGAGTAACAGGGTTTTGTTAGCTGTTTAGAGTAACGGGTTTTGTTAGCTGTTTAGAGTAACGGTTTTCCTGTGTTTAGAGTTAAGGAGGCGTTTGATACCATTCTCATATACCTCCCACACTATTCTCTAGCACAGACGAGCTATAACGCAGCGTTTAGGAATGTACGTAACTAGCGGCGGCGTTTAGTAGCAAACACGGAGGCTGCGCGCGGATCGCTGCAGCATCCTGATATACTCGACACTACCGAGCTGAGTATGGAACGGATGCTCCCGTCTTTTCACTGAAACGGAAGGAGTTTTTAGATCGGGCAGCGTTGTTTCGGGATACGTTTTCACCGCCGCGCGTTCATCGTCGTCCGTACCGACCGATAGATCGTTTCTACCGCCGCCAGTAACAACTACCGTACGACAATGATGGTTGATTCGGTGCCTGTTGATGTCGATGCGATATTATCACGTACGCGTCCGCTGTCTACCGTCAGGAAACGTACCTACTACAAAGGTAACCGTTATAAATATGACGTTATCAATGAAACGTGCTGTATTTTCATTTCATTCACAAGTAAGCGTACTACGTTGTCACCTTGGTAACCACGTGGTGTTGCGTTTTAGAAATTCATAGCTAACGTTTCGTTGTGCACGCTGTTCCTATGATATGTATATATACGCAGGATATCGATTATTTAATCTCTGTAAATTAGCTCTCTGGGGTAAGCGAGGATCCGCTAGGGGCGCTAGTGTGCAGTAGGACATGAGCTAGTCTGTGAGAGGTTGGTTTGTAAAAACAGATAGCTATGGGCGGATGAAACGAATGAATCTAAGCCATGAAATATATATATATATATATATAGTAAATACCTTTTTGGTAAGCGGCGATCCAGTTTATATTTCTAGGCGAATGAAAATCATTTGATCGTGTAATAGGTGAACCCAAAATATCGATGTTTTAAAGCGTTTCTCTTGATACAGGTTTTTTCTTAATTTGAGCACATCAACGGCTGAAGATCTATATGTTAGATCTATAATTGATCCAATTTGTCCAACTGTGACGTAGGCATTGTCCGCGTAAAGCGCGTAACCTTGACCCAGTATGATACGTTCTACACTCTTTTGGAGCGCACCGCCATGATGTGGTGGGATAACTAGTCGCATGAGGCCCTTCAACATTTAAACACAGATCAGAGCCGCTTCAACATTCCGGCAATTCTGAGAAAAGCTATCCATTATTTTTCAATCGATTGGCTATGTTATTCTCCCAGTGTGTGGTTGTTGCGTTCAAAGGCAATGCGTGTTCGCAATTCTAATGCAATTTAGTTTCCATCCTGTCTTACAGCTAAACCAGTCCTATACGCAGGTCTGGCTTAATATAGATCTAGAAACGAAGAAAATCTGGTTACTTTGATTATAATCTTTTATCAACAATTTGTATCTCTAGTTTTCAGCTTTATTTCAGGTACATTGAAAACAAATTCCATTCGGATAACGATGTAGTTATTCGTGTTTTCGTATCCACCACCCCCTCAACCTCACGCTCTCTGAACCCTCAATTCACATAGCTCCTCTCCGTTTCTCGTTGTTGATTTTATTAGGGGATCTCCGGGGATCTACATAGATGTGTGAAATTGCTGTAATTTCTGATGATCGACGATGATCACGTTGTAAGAAAGCGGCTTTTATGTATTTTATGGGTTTCGCGGCTACATATTTTACTGAATGGTTGCATAATTCCAGCTGTCCGACCGACGTTAAGAAGTTATACTTCACTGCACCAAGCATCAATATCGCTGTGGAGATATGTTGAAGTATTACGAGAAGCGGCCTCAATCTCTCGCTCTAAAAATAGCAATCGTACAGTCTAAGCTCACCTGATTTATCGCTAGAGAAATATTCCACGCTAAGAGGAAGATTATTCATAGAATATTGCCCTTCAATTTCATACAATCTCACGCAACGCTTAATATGTAGGTTCGACCTGACGTCCAGGAACATTCTCACGCGAGGTTTTGAAATGACCGTGATAAAATACTTATTACGCCCTATTTGTTGATGTCTCAGGTTAGTTCAGTTGGAGATGTCTCAGGTTAGTTCAGTTGGAAATGTCTCTGGTTAGTTCTCAGTTTGAGATGTCTCAGGTTAGCTCAGTTGGAGATGTCTCAGGTTAGTTCTCAGTTGGAGTTGTCTCAGGTTAGTTCAGTTGGAGATGTCTCAGGTTAGTTCAGTTGGAGATGTCTCGGGTTAGTTCAGTTGGAGATGTATCAGGTTAGTTCAGTTGGAGATGTCTCAGGTTAGTTCAGTTGGATATGTCTCGGGTTAGTTCAGTTGGAAATGTCTCAGGTTAGTTCAGTTGGAGATGTCTCTGGTTAGTTCAGTTGGAAGTCTCGGGTTAGTTCAGTTGGAGATGTCTCAGGTTAGCTCATTCGGAGATGTCTCAGGTTAGTTCAGTCGGAGATGTCACAGATTAGTTCTGTTGGAGATGTCTCAGGTTGACCAATGAATCGAATCGCTAGGGCTGCAGTGATACCCGTATAACCCATTCCCCTCACCCATATAGAAACCATCTAACCATCTGATCTAACTCCCACTGGAAGAGAAAGCAATAATGGGCCAGTTTTAAGTAAGCGCCGTTTGACTGGTTTTATAGATAGTTACTTACCGAAAGAAACGGCGTTGTTCCAACGAGCAATAATCTCAACTGTTCAGATGATTGCTCGTTGATTGCGCGTTGATTATTCGTAGAAATCGACTCCACTGATTTCCAATGATTCGCATTATCTGGTGCTCGAGTAGTAATCAATCAACCTGAAATAGAAATCCAGGGTTTGCTATATATTCACAGAGTCAGGAAGGAAGGGACCGTCGCCATTACGTCGGTAATTAATGAACCCTTGGGAAATAAAACGGAGCAATTTCCGGAACTTAAGTTCAATATGAGCAGCAAATTGCCGATCCTCGCTTGATGGAATGCCAAACGCGCAGTGATAAACTCGCGTTCAAGGTTATGCCACCAGATGTCGCGTCATTAGCGACAAGTGGAATTCTCTCGCGATGTCCTACTGCGCACTAGCGCGCGAGACGGGTCATCGCTCGTCACGAGTGCATTTCCGGCTCCATCGCATGAGTTAAGCTGAAATGTCCTTTTGGAGACTGTGGAAAAAGTAACAACCCTGAACCGTTACAGCTCATGGTAATGTTACCGTCTGTTAGTTCTCCGCTTGTGTGTCACGGTACCGGTATACTGCGAATGCGCAATGGTGATATTTTGCCCGAGCTTATAAATTTTCCCTTTCTCTAATTTCGTACGGCATTTGTCCCTTGGGTGTCATACTCCATTCCGCTATATCACCTAGTGGGTGAGTCTCGGGGTACACTGTTCTTTCTGGAAGGCTTTTCGAGTACAGTTCTTCAAAATTAGTTTATCGCAAATCTGTATTAGGGCTTTTTAAAAGCGGAAAACATCCATCGTTATGATTGTGTTTTGTCCCTTGGACCGCATCACGCTTTAAAATTATTGTTGTATTCTTCCGCCCTAACGACTATTACAGACCTCCCGACACACTCAACATATCACATATTAATTACTTCATTAACTAATTGACTATTATCAACTACATTAATCTAAGGTCTGCAGGTGTGAATTGGGTTTTAATCACAAGATTAGGAAGAGGTTTCTAAGAGAGGCGATAATTCAGGTTAAGTAGAAATTCCGATTTTTTCCCACTCAGCCACGCGGCGCACAGGCAGAAGATATAAACGGCTATCCGTTATTTTTAGAACCGTTTTTCCTGGAAACCGGGCCGTTTACAAGTCGTTCATGTTTGATGACGTCACGAGCACGAGCTAATGGATGGTAGAAAGCGGAGAGAGAGAGAGGGAAGGAGAAGGGATGAGGTGATGGGAGTGAGGGAGATGAGGAGAGAGAGGAGGGTGAGGAGAAGATGAACGATGATTTATGTACGAATAGTACAATAGTTAAACAACTGCAAACACAAAAAATACGGAGATTTATTTCGGAATGTTTCTCCGCTGTCTACTCAGTCTAGAGAAAGTTATAAACGTTTGTCTGACTTAGTGCGCTCATTGTTGATGTACAGAACATTCTTACGGAAAAGAAAACGGCACCCGCGTGGAGGGACCGAACCCCGTGAGAGTTATGCCACTGGTGGGGACATAGTCATCCCTGGTTCATACCGTAACTGGTATTCGCATCGAAAGTAAATGGTTACGTTTGTGATTAGGCGAACTGAACTAGAACTGAACCGACTTCATTATACTGCATCGATATCGTGGATTGCGGAACGCATTGAGGAACGATGTGGTCGGTCGAGTCTTCGGTAAACAAACCGGGTCGTGGGTTCGAACCCCGTACGTTACCGCAGTGTCCTCGGTAGAGACACTCATCCTACTTGCATCTCTCCATCCAGGTGTAAATGTGTACCTGTTCTGTTCGTTCCTGAGCGTCTAGTAGCCGCTCGGATGTTACTTCTCCCCGGGGAGCGAGATGCCTGATACACGGAATAGAGTTTATAGGCTAGGGTTGATAAGACCGATATAATGGAAAGTGCCGTTGGACCGCGGTGAAAAATTATTATTACTAGAAAATGTTAGTTTCTCGTGAATATAAACGATAATTGAGTACGAACCGATAAATAATTGTGTAAACCTACCATCAGGGTGTGGTACTTTATCTATTATAGGCCTCAATCGTCATTATAATAGATAATTAACTGAAATACAAGCCTTGCAGTATGGAATTACAATTCAAGTCTCATCTTAATTCAGATGAGGTAAATTGGTGATCGTTGAGGCAAAGTCCAAAATTCTGCTACAAATTTGATTTAAACAGCGAGGTTCAGATCAAATTCACGCTATAAACGCGAAACTCGATTCGACAAACTATTCTTAATCATTTGGTCACGTATTCACAATAAACAGGTTTCCAAATATATCCCCGTCCCTTCTACTGGTCCCTGGATGTTCTTTGATAGTATCTTCGTTTGTTCTAATACCTATACCAGATCACCAAAAATAATGGTCGAATCTATGGAAGTACGGTGCATTTTCACTAATTGACACTAATTTGGGCTCATTCCAAGTATAGTGACGAAACCGGAAATAATGCATTCCTACATGTTCTGTGTGTTCCTGAATGTTGGGTCTATAAATCTTCAACCATTATACAGTTCCAGCATAGGATGTTTAGAGCATTAATTTATTGGCTGTCCCGTTAGGAGTAGGCGCTATAATGTACGACGATGGCCTTGAGTTATACAGACGAGTTATAATACGCAATGGTTGCATGAACAAAACACCTTTACGCGACCTGTTCGTTTTTGTTGTTTACACGCCGACTTGGAGGATTGTTTTACCAAACGTTTCCAATAGTTTTTGAACGTGAGAGAAGGTCCTTGTTTTCAACAGTCCCTGGTCGGTTAGGAAATTAACAGACCAGGCACATTGATAAACTGAATTGAGCGTGCGGTGTGGCTGAGTGGTTAGAGCGTCGACTCTGGGAAGCCAAGTCGTGGGTTCGAACCCCATACTAAAACGTGGTGCGGCTATTTTTGATTGACCTTTAAAACTAAATTGATGTTACCAAAACAAGACAATTGTACTTAGGTTTTACTAGTTTTTCGAATGATTTCATTCCTATATAATTATGTATCTAGTTTATTGTCATCTTTTATGAATAAAAGCTAGACTATAAAGGCTATATATTGAAAGTATACATTGCTGTTGCATAAAGCGATAGATGTATCATCGCATCCGTGGAACTAAATTCTCATTAAAATCACATAACTACTGTGGAACTGGACTTTATATTACACTCACTCAACTCCTAAATGTGTTCGGCTATTGCTATAGGTTGATTCCTAGTTTCTCGTCCTGAAATATCTCAAAACGCGACGAAGGTTGGCGAATTTTAATTCGTTAACCTTTTTAGATAGAAAAAAGCTGAAATTTTCAGTCGACGAGGGGTAGGACCAGTGTAGTTCTCGATGCGGGAGTGCACGTTTAGTTTTTTTTTCTTTTTAATGGATTTAAGTCAGGCACGCGGTTTTCAGAATTGACGAGAAACCAGGAATCAACTTTCATTGACCTTAGTGTGTGACAAACCTGATAGATTATATATTAGTTAGAGACACAACGTGAGATAAACCACGAGAGTTCGTTTGATTTTAACCGGCTGCACCTCGACTCGCAAAACTGTGAGAGTTTTCATGAATGTTTATCTGGTTGTATCTTACGCAAACATGTGATATGGAATAAACACGTTGGGCGCACCACTACTAACTATATGAAACTAAATCTCTCGTTTCATCATCAAAACTTGGTTTTCAACTTCAATATGCGGAAATGTTAACTCTTTTCGGGATATTACGACGTCACAGAGGTATATTTTTATATTCCGCCGATTCAAATAGGCCTCATTTTGGGCCAACCTCCTTACTCGATGTCCCAGAAAACTTGGGATATGGGTAACTTTTTAACGTCTGAGGCTTGACAATAACAGGAATGTCCACAGTAACAGGAATTTCCACAGTAACCGGAATTTCCACAGTAACAGGAATTTCCACAGTAACAAGAATTTCCACAGTAACCGGAATTTCCACAGTAACAACAAAATGGTTTACATTAGTTTATATTAATATTATTATTAAGCTGCGCTATATAAATGACATTATTATTATTATTATTATTATTATTATTATTATTATTATCATTATTATTATTATTATTATTATTATTATTATTATTATTATTATTATTATTATTATTATTATTATTATTATTATTATTATTATTATTATTATTATTATTATTATTATTATTATTATTATTATTATTGTGATTATGATTATGATTATTATTATTATCATTAGTATAATTATTAGTATAATTATTATTATTATCATTAATTTTTATATATTTCAGCGCCGGAGATTATCGATCGCTCCGGGTTGCCCGTGTCTACGGACAAAATCGAAGACGATGACGTCACGTTACGCGTCAAATGCGACGGAATCCCGCGACCGGTGGTCACGTGGTACAAAGACAACATCGACGTGGCGACGTTCGAGGACGAACGATTTTTCGCCGAAGGTGAAGGTCACAACTATCGTCTGACGATCAAATGTCTAGAACGCGCAGATGAGGGCACGTACAAATTCTCGGCGTTAAATAAAGAAGGCAACGCGACGGCGCTCGGGTATATAGAGGTCAGAGGTAAGCGCTCGGGTATATAGAGGTCAGAGGTAAGCGCTCGGGTATATATAGAGGTCAGAGGTAAGCGCTCGGGTATATATAGAGGTCAGAGGTAAGCGCTCGGGTATATAGAGGTCAGAGGTAAGCGCTCGGGTATATAGAGGTCAGAGGTAAGCGCTCGGGTATATAGAGGTCAGAGGTAAGCGCTCGGGTATATATAGAGGTCAGAGGTAAGCGCTCGGGTATATAGAGGTCAGAGGTAAGCGCTCGGGTATATATAGAGGTCAGAGGTAAGCGCTCGGGTATATATAGAGGTCAGAGGTAAGCGCTCGGGTATATATAGAGGTCAGAGGTAAGCGCTCGGGTATATATAGAGGTCAGAGGTAAGCGCTCGGGTATATATAGAGGTCAGAGGTAAGCGCTCGGGTATATAGAGGTCAGAGGTAAGCGCTCGGGTATATAGAGGTCAGAGGTAAGCGCTCGGGTATATATAGAGGTCAGAGGTAAGCGCTCGGGTATATAGAGGTCAGAGGTAAGCGCTCGGGTATATATAGAGGTCAGAGGTAAGCGCTCGGGTATATATAGAGGTCAGAGGTAAGCGCTCGGGTATATAGAGGTCAGAGGTAAGCGCTCGGGTATATATAGAGGTCAGAGGTAAGCGCTCGGGTATATAGAGGTCAGAGGTAAGCGCTCGGGTATATATAGAGGTCAGAGGTAAGTGCTCGGGTATATAGAGGTCAGAGGTAATTGATCGGGTATATATAGAGGTCAGAGGTAAGCGCTCGGGTATATATAGAGGTCAGAGGTAAGCGCTCGGGTATATATAGAGGTCAGAGGTCATTGATCGGGTGTATAAATAGAGGTCAGAGGTAAGCGCTCGGGTATATAGAGGTCAGAGGTAAGCGCTCGGGTATATATAGAGGTCAGAGGTAAGCGCTCGGGTATATATAGAGGTCAGAGGTAAGCGCTCGGGTATATAGAGGTCAGAGGTAAGCGCTCGGGTATATATAGAGGTCAGAGGTAAGCGCTCGGGTATATAGAGGTCAGAGGTAATTGATCGGGTATATATAGAGGTCAGAGGTAAGCGCTCGGGTATATATAGAGGTCAGAGGTAAGCGCTCGGGTATATATAGAGGTCAGAGGTCATTGATCGGGTGTATAAATAGAGGTCAGAGGTAATTGATCGGGTATATATAGAGGTCAGAGGTAATTGATCGGGTGTATATAGAGGTCAGAGGTCATTGATCGGGTGTATAAATAGAGGTCAGAGGTAATTGATCGGGTATATAGAGAGGTCAGAGGTAATTGATCGGGTGTATATAGAGGTCAGAGGTCATTGATCGGGTGTATAAATAGAGGTCAGAGGTAATTGATCGGGTATATATAGAGGTCAGAGGTAAGCGCTCGGGTATATAGAGGTCAGAGGTAAGCGCTCGGGTATATATAGAGGTCAGAGGTAAGCGCTCGGGTATATAGAGGTCAGAGGTAAGCGCTCGGGTATATATAGAGGTCAGAGGTAAGCGCTCGGGTATATAGAGGTCAGAGGTAATTGATCGGGTGTATATAGAGGTCAGAGGTAAGCGCTCGGGTATATATAGAGGTCAGAGGTAAGCGCTCGGGTATATATAGAGGTCAGAGGTCATTGATCGGGTATATAAATAGAGGTCAGAGGTAAGCGCTTGGGTATATATAGAGGTCAGAGGTAAGCGCTCGGGTATATAGAGGTCAGAGGTAAGCGCTCGGGTATATAGAGAGGTCAGAGGTAAGCGCTCGGGTATATAGAGAGGTCAGAGGTAAGCGCTCGGGTATATATAGAGGTCAGAGGTAATTGATCGGGTGTATAAATAGAGGTCTGAGGTAAGCGATGAAAAATCCTCTTTTCGTAGATTCCCGCCGATGACAGTCTCTACCCCGCAACAGAAGCCGTTGTAAATTCATGATAGTACAATTCATAGAAATATAAACCTTTATGGCATCTGGGTTTTTACTCAACGGCGTTACGTAACTCTGCCCTAATAGATTCCTCACAGTGATTCGAACCCGATGACATCACGAGGGTCACTGTAAGGAGAATCCCTCTGGAAAATCCCGATTGCCCGACATCTTTATTAGAGCTGTCAATCGAATAACGGTTTTTTTTAAATTCTCAAACGTTTCAGCCAATAAAAAGAAAAAGTCACGTTTGGCTCCGCCCTCTAACCTGTCGTTTCTGGCGATCAAAGAACAAGCGACAGTCGAAGCTAAAGAAGAAGAGGAATTGGAATCGATTGCTCCCTCCCCGTTATCGGTGCGACTAAGATCGGCTCGGGGCTCGCTACGCAAAGATCACACATGGCCCCGGTGCGTCTCGGCGCTACCCACAGAATGCATAGAATTCGTCGGTAAGAGTTTTTCGTCGTAGAACTTCAAACATAAAATCTAAACTTAAACGATTCATAAAAAAAACCCACTATAACTTATAAACATGTATCCAGCATATCGATGAAAAATAATGGACCAATATTTCGCAGTTTGAATCTAATTTAGGATGTTGGACAGTTTAACATATCGAAATCATTTAGTTCATTCTAGAATCAAATTGGATAGGACCTAGTACCGAAATATGTGGAACTGCGTCGAGGACCCAGTTCTACTGTTTTGTGGTGAATTTAGGTTGAACTGCGGTTTTGAGGTAAATTGAACAGTACATTCTGTAGTGAACTGTCAAAAAGGAACTTGTGACTGAGAGGCGAAACGCTTCAAATGATCACCTACAAGTGGCTGCGCGTGGTGCTTCGTAAAAACAAACAATGTTTCAGCTAAGCTTAGTTTTTCTTAGTGAAAGTGATACGAGAAATTAAAACATTGTTTCAATAAGTATGGTGTCGTCTGAGTAGCTAACTTAATGTCTATTTCAACCTGACTTGAGAGCATTCCAGGTGGCCTAGCTCAGTCAGTTTTTTTGGTGGCACATACCTGATAAAAGTCTTATTAGGACCACAAAGGACTGGCAGTGGACCTGAAAAATTGATTTTTTAATCCATTCGACGCTGTATTGAAGGATATCCTAAAAACTCAAAAAAAGTCTGCACTGAAAGGGGTTCATGAGAGAAAATTGACTCCATGATTTGAAAGTTTAACAATATGTTTCCATGCCTGCGTACCAAACTTCAGACTTTTATCAGGTATGTACCACCAGAACTGACTGAGCTATTTAGGCCACCTGATGCGCTCTCAAGTCAAGATGAAATAGACATCAGACACTCCCGACTGAGCCAGTGAGTGACGAGAGGATCACGTGACTGGTTGAAATTACAGCAATTGTGATGAGATAAAACGTCAGTACTTGTCCCATCGCAACAGTGGCGCTGTAAGCGTGTTTTGTACTGTTTCTAGTCCACCTGGGGCACCCCTGTAAGCTGATGCCTTCAGATTAGGACACGCGAGTAAATTAATCTCAAATCAATATGAGTGAACTAATGAAACTAGAATATTTCTATGGTCGGAATTGTCTTCCGTTCGTTTTCAAATCGTTGATCAAAAGTGGGTTTTTTTATGAAATCGATTCTTGCCACAATCTAACGTGGTTTTACTACAGCTCCGTAGCACTTTACGCTGAGTTCTACGCGCTTTTCGAAATACGGTCAGTTCAAACGATTTTGGAACTGGGTTTAAGACCTCGTCTCGTATCCGTTCTAAATCTCATTCCATACATATATTCCATGTCTAAAGAAATCGGAAATTAGAAATCCCAAGAAAAAGTATTCTAACTTTTACAATTGAACCAATACTTTTCTTCGAGAAACAAAGTTCTATCTTTTTTTGGACCTTTTTGGATCTTACTGGACGTTTAACCGTCTGAACCAACACTATTACGAAAAGCGCCCTCTATATTACGCGTTAGGCTATGTACACTATATATCTATATATATAAAGCTTTTAGATTTACTAACTTGCAGGGCTTATTTTACGGTTGTCGTTTCCAACTCGACGGCACAGACTAAACCTAGTTTTTTAATCCTGTACTTTTCTAACCAATAAGATGTTGGTATATTGTGATTTACAATCTCTCCCACTAGATGGCGCTCAGTCCATATACCATGGAAATGGTTGGAGTGCAAATAAAGTCGTAATCAGTCAGTGGGATAGGCGTGATGATGTATTCACGATTATCAGTTCTGATTGAGACAATCGGGCCGCTGGCTGCCCTACTGCTTTCAATTGCCACCGTCCAGGCTGAATAAACAATCCAATAGGGTCTAATCTTAGCAAACCTCGATCCCATATCTTGATTCAAACCACTGCCATCCCGTCAGATGGCGTGCTGAGAAAAAAAAACATTTTCATGAACTTATTCAATGATTTTGACGGAACTTTGTAGGCTTGATAAAACGGGCATTCAAAAATCAGGTATTAATAGAACGCCCGTTGTCGCTGCTTTGCGGCTATATTTCATCTATATATATTTATATATTACTGATATTATGATTCGAGTTTTAAATGCCAGCACGTCTAATGCTATAATCATCAATATTTTACGCTTTTGTTTTACTTTCAGGATTTTAAGCCTCTCAAGAACAAGAATCCGCCTATCTGCAGTTTATAATCTCTGTTATAACTTCATGATCTCTCGTTTTTGTTGTTTTTCAACTGTTTTCTTTACTCTATTTTGTCTGTGCTTTTATTCGCTTCGATTTGACTGATTCCGTAGATTCAGAAAGTTTGCTCCGTTTATTTTCTATCATTTTCCTAGTATCTCCTTTTCCCTGCCCGGACCCTGCATCCCTTCAGACTTTCGTTAACACCATAAAAAAAACGTTTCTAATTGTTGATCATTCATGAGTGAGACTAATTCGTCCAAAATGGACTAAGAAATTAGAGACACCAGACACTAGTGATTTCATCCATGAAATTTCATGAAATTTAATTTTAATAATCCAAAATGGCCGCCAAACTCCATGAATGACATAATTGTTTGTCCCGAAAATCAGAAATTTGGCCACAAATTCAGTGATTATTGGTAGGGATTCTCTTAAACTTGACAGAAATGGTTGGTGGGTGAATTTTGCAATTTTAGTCAGTCACGCTATAGCGTTTTATTACTGATATTCTTAATCCCGTATGTCCAATAGTCATGGCTTATAATGATATATATAGAGAATCCCACAGTGATCAAATCAGAAAGTTTTATTTAAGCTAATAATTTATTGATTCGGCGTTTCGACTATATCCTTGTTGTCCTCTTCGGGAATACTGAATTAACAAAAATATGAGGTATCTATAAACGCCAAGAACAAAAAGACAAATTAAGCAATTACGAGCGAAGTAAACTAGGGGTATTACAACACAGAACAGTTACAAACTAGACAAATTAGATCTCATCACTTTATCCCATATTTTTATTCAGTCATTATTCCTGAAGATGACAAACAGGATGACATACAGTCGGAACGCTGAATCAATAGATTATGAAATCGAAGGAAACTTTTCAGATTTCATATTTCTTGTTTTATCAGCGCGGTATTCTCTTCATATCGCCACAACACGGACATACTGTTATCGATTTGCATGTTACTGTCCTGACGACAATAACGGCCGTGGTTGAAAAATGCGCATCGTATATCCTTATATACATAATTATTTATTTTTCGTCCGCAGTCCGATCTTTGCAAACCGACATCTGATCTCCCTACATTTTTTCATCAAAGTCAATATCCAATCATTACATCATCACCAACCGTCCCTGGGTATGTATCATTTCATATACTCAATGGCATACGTCATCGGTCTACCCGATAGAGCGCGCATGCGTTAGAATCGTGACGTGGATACACCCGCTTTCATTTAGCACACGTAGCGTTTACAGTTTTTTATAACTTTATGTTTTACAATCGACCCAAAATTCATCAAAAACTAGTAAAAATCGTTATGATTAAAAGGAAAAGCTACAGGATTGGTTGTGGCACATTATATACATGCACCATCTTATAGACGCTTAGTGCACATGTAACCATACTAAATGCTTCAACATAAAATCAATAAATTACATAATATGAAAATATTCTTATCAAAATCCGTCGTTTCATGAATTGCTTAAGAATTGTAAAATACAAATAGGGAACTGGCTTGGGATAAACGTTACTCTAAAGTAATGAAAAACTTAACACCGAGTAGAATCTCTTTTTGGAAATTCGTATGATAGTATTTCGTTTCTGAAACCTAGCAATCGAACACGAATTTAGTTTCGCCGACCTTATCTGCGGTCGTGGCGCAGCTAGGTCTACAGGTCCCCGAAATTTACACATTTTGACGATGAAATAGATAACCAACACCAGATTTTCAGCAGCATGTCTCAGTCAGTCCTAGTCCACGTGTATATATATATATCACCATCTTGTGTTATTCTCGACGTCACTGTCGTGTTTAAAAGCGTTTTTACACTATCGATTACCACCATTCGACGGTTCGTTTTTCTCTAAGTCGATTTTCTCTCTTTTTTACCGTTTTCTAGCCGAGTCCACCGCGCCGGAGTCCGACGAAGACGACGCCAACTTCTATCACTCCGCAGACGATAGCTGCGATGACGCAGTAGACGCGTTTCCGGTCCGCAAACAATGATGACGCGTCGTTTTAGTTGTCACCATGCATCATCATCAATGTGTCGCCCTCTGTCAGTCATTGTTGAAACTATTCTATGCATATCTTTTCTAGCTGAAATCACGAACGAAGAGTACATGGATGACGCCGAATTGTCGTCAGATGGCGCTGAAGACGTTTTCCCGTTGCGACAGATTTCGACTCTCAGCGACGATAGCGGAGTCGTGCTCAGTTTCACGCCGCGTTCTGAAGAGATTCCGGAAACGCCCGAATCGTACGGACACTTTTCATCGCGACCCGAATTTCCCGACTACGATCTGCCGGTGGAAACTCATGAATTCAGCGGCGGCGGCGGCGGCGGCGGGGGTGACCCGCACGAGCTCGTCGCCGGTCGCTACGGCCACTTCTGCAGCTTCGATAAACCCGGTTTTAATGAGGGACATTCGAACGACCCGGGTCTGCCCGGGACTTATTCCCATAGCTCAAAACCAGATGACAATGATGTAATAACTTCCACCGGTGACGTCACGAACTCAAACACGATCCGTAACGCCATCTATGAAGTGTTTTTCGGTACGGATGAAATCTCAGTCGCGGGATTTCACGCTCTTTTTCTACCGTCGCTGACATATTTCGGTTTATCTCAGGATTTTGGTCCTCTGCTGTTCGTAGTTTCCGCTTTGTTTCTAGCCGTGTTTCGTTACGCCGTTCTGGTGCTGGCCGTGCGCGGAAAAAAACAAAACCTGGACCGATAATCAATTGAAAATATATATATATATATATATTTAGCGAGAACATAAATATATAGAAATAACAAAAAATCGAAAAAATAAAAAAATGACACTTTTAAAAAACCTGACTTACTGCTGAAAAAAGCTTCCATATTCTACGTTAAATGATTTATAAAAATGTACATAAATGATTATTCGATGAATACTACTAACTAGTATTAGGAGCAGTAGGCCTGATAGTTGCGGAGCTGTTAATAGTACTGTTAGTTGCTGTAATGGTAGTTGCAGGGCTAATAGTTGCACAATGGCTAGTTTTAAATAGATCACTAAAACCCAGTTCCTATAGTAATAGTTGCTGAGATATTTGAAATTGATTCATGGAATATGTGCCGGTTCTGCAATCAGTAGGAAGAATATCTGAGATCTGAGGTGCATTTTTTTTTTATTTAGAATTTTATCTGAATTTGGAATGGAAAAAGATCCACCTGAGATTTCGGATATTCTTCCGGTTTTACCATGCAGACTTCAAAATCTGGTTCGATGTGGTCCGTGTCGAACGTCTTAAGAATCAAGGCCACTTTCGACTTTCGACTTAAGTCGATATAAGCGATATTGTAGAACGGGGTGTTCTACCCTAGAATAACAGTTCCACGGTGCCTAATCAATGTCACGCATATGCATACCTACCAGTTCCACAGTTCTGAGTTGATCAGTTCCAATAATTCGAAAACGAAGGATGCATTTGTCCAAAAAGTTAAATCTAATTCACAGCCAGCTGTGGAACAGAGTACGGTAGACTCCGCCCGAATCGCATCCGATCACGCCTGATAGCAGTTCAACTCAGAGATGTTTTTTGAAATATATTTTTCTGACACTATAGGCCTATATGAAATACATAACATCTTACTCGGATATCACTAAAGTCCGACACATTTTAACGGTCCTTGAAGATCCGACTTGAGCGAAGTCTATCGTATATTGACCGATACCTGAGTCTTATAAGGAAATAAATCATTATGGATGTAAAGAAAATGGTCGACTGAAAGCTGGTTCGAACCCGGCGCACACACAGTCGAAAACACGTTCCCAACGGGAAATACTGTTTTAATGTGTTTTTTGTTCCGTAGTGCGCGCCACTAGGAAACAAACAAAAGAAAACAACATTGATGTTTTCTCTTGTTTCGGGTTCGAGCTGGAACAAGTGACAAATGTAGGTTTTTCGTGTTTTCGTATCATATCTGAACTCGTTACACTTTACATAGCTTAATTTTTTTAAGTCAGGATTTTTTTTATCAATATGTATTTTCAAAGGCTCGCTGGAAATTTATTTTGTAACGAAATTTGTTTTTATTGGCATAATTCCTTACGTAAAATGAAGAACTTGCGACGTTTCTACTGCGCAATAACTTACTCTTCCGTCTTGTAGTCGCGAGTTTCGTAGAAAGTGCGGAGTTCTCGTCAAAGTTGCCATAACCACACTTGCAATGATAACAACGCGATTTCGCTCATCGGTGGAACCTCGCTATAACGAACTCGGTTACAACGATTCATCCGATATAACAAATATAGAATCGGACTAATTTCACACTGGGTATATAGAACTATCGGTTATAACAAACAGATTTTCTGTTCCCGTGAAGTTCGTTGTAACGAGGTTCCTCTGTATACAGAACTATAGGTTATAACGAATATATTTTCTGTTCCCGTGAAGTTCGTTGTAACGAGGTTCCGCTGTATATAGAACTATCGGTTATAACGAACAGTTTTTCTGGTCCCGTGAAGTTCGCTGTTTCGAGGTTCCACTGTTTTGCTTAAGTAAGATATTTACGAAATTATGAAATTCGTATGTTGAAAAGAACCCGTGTTTAGGCTAATAAAGGATGATACCTTGTTTCTCCGCAGCGGCCGGGTCATTTTTTTAAAACCGCGATGAAATTTGTAATCGGTTCATTTCTGTAGCTGCCGGGTCTGTTATGGTTAGATTGGTCATGATTTTTTTCATAAAAGTAATCTACAGGGTAGACAGGCGGCCGGCCGGGTCAACTTTCAAAGCTTAGCTGAAATGAGAAACAAGGTATCAATCTTTTCAGCCTAAATGCAGAAATATTGTTTTGTAGAAATTGCAATATTGCATTCTGTGTGAATAAAAATGATTACTTAAAGTCTTTGATATAAAGTCCGTTGAGTTATCGAAATGGTTAGAGCAAATCTTCAGAGTTACGACTCATTTCTAATCACAGTATTTGGGAATATCCTCTGCTCTGCATACGAATAATCTCAAATAGATCAGACTGAATGAGTATGAACACGAATACAATCTTTGTTCCTGTGGTTCTAAGGCAGTATAATTGTCGTCTATAAACCTTACGCCGTTTTTTCTTTATGTAAATAATTCAAAATGATGTAATTCAAAATGAAAAAAAGGTTGTTTGCAAATTGAACTGCTGTAAATTCGGAAGCTACATAGAAAACGCTCCGTTTCCAAACGGACGCCGTGAAGATCTTTAGATTCTTGAAGCGAGAATGGCGCGATATATTTTGGTCGTTGCGACGCGTGGGACCCGCGGGGACATTTGCTAACAAATATGACGAGAACCCTCGCCTACAAAGCAGCTTACAAACGGGAGATAAACTCGTACTTGTTAACGAGGACGATTAGTTGATTTACTAAGTTTTAACGATTTCGGTATTGGTTTTCTTTTCAAAGAATAAGATTATAGTAGGACGGACGTAGAATGTTAATATTCTTCGACGATTTGAAAACAATGTTTGAAACTATTAGTTACGAATCATTATCGCTGCTGTTCTGGATCGGTGTTAATTTATTGTATTGGAAAATAAATACTATGATGAAAATGTCATTTTATGAATGAGAATAGATTTTGTTAAGATTTGTACGCGGTCTAAAGCAATGACGTGTCGGCGAAAGAAAGATATTTTTTTCGAGGCAAGAAATAATCGAAGAAATCGTAGAATTGGTCTTTTTCAAGTTAGCTATGGAAACACCCCGGCAGGGATTCGAACCTGATCGCATCGAGATTGCCAAAACCCTGCCACTCTAGACTGAGTGCGTAGCTTAGATGATGTCATTATCAACCAATCGGATATCCCGTTTTATTTTAGCCCGGGTTTTCCCATTTATAGTTCTTCAGTGAAATTTGCCTCAGCGATTATACAACCAGCGATCTGATTCCCGATTGATGCCGCAAGTTTTCGCGCGGTAAACCTGCACACCCGGTCTAGTGTGGCAGGGGTCTGTGCGCCGTGGCTGAGTGTAGCGATGCCATCAGGTTCGAATCCCTCCGTGGAAGATATAAGAGTGTATAAACTTGTATCATAATCCTCGGACGTCCACCGATGCTGAGTCACCCAGTATTGGTCGTTTATGATTTCGAAAAACGATATCGCCTATTCAACGCGAAGCTTTTGGTTTTAAATTCCGATACTGTCCCCCGATGTTTCCGTAACCTCTTATTCCGTGTTAGCTTTGCTGTAATTATTTATGCGACCAACTGTCGGCTGTAGTCGAGTCGATAAATCGATGACACCTAACAACGCAAGTAACACCTGGTCACGTGTTAGTTCCACATGGTAGCGCGGTAGGGTTTAATTATTCAAGACAAGTGTGAATGCCTTTAGTTGAGGAGTCTGTTACACGCGCCTTGAGACTCGTATAATCCAGGCACAATATTTATTACTAGAGTAGACGAAATTAAATTTCACGAATGTGGTTTAGAATCTACGTTATATGCTAATTGACTCCATTCGTCTGCGCACTCGCTGTTGTAGACAGTTGTACTGCAACACGACCTATTCCCGCCGGTATAACATCAACTATTTGGTATATATAAATGGAATAATTCTAACTCAAAATTAACTATTTGGAACTAAATTCAGGCTTTTTTCCACTGGAAGAATTTCTATTTCCCTGATTATCAGCATTGCGAAATAATTATTTCCAGTCTCTCTAGAATATTTCCAGTGTATTGATTGTTGCAGAGTTTGTCCATCGTTTGGCATGGCAGATTTTCGTAAAATAGTCCTATATTCTAGTGACGAAACCGACCGGGCTGGCCCTCCAGTTTTTGAGAGGCCACTTTCAGTTTAGTTTTAGTTCACCAGTATCCATGGGATGGGACGAAACTTTGGACCGTTTCAGTTAACTTGATTTAACCATTTGATCAACGAAAGTGCAGCGTTGCAAGTTAACTTCTCACTCCGGCTGGCTCAGGTGCGAAAACTGCGCCGGTCTCGATACCATCAGGTTCGAATCCCTGCCGAGATGGATGGTGAAATCCCAATCATAACTTACCAGCAATAACCGTATCAAAATCAATTATCCTAAGTTAAACTAACGGACTAATCCAGCAAATATCTGGTGGTAGGGCACTGACCTAATTCAATAATACCAATTCATTTTATCCTCAACTTTTGACTTGATTTTTATACGACCCTCCAAACGATATAAGATTGGCTTTTCCACCGGTGATTTGGTGTCATCGACATATTCCGAGAGTAAGTTGATTCTATTTCTATTACACTGTTGGCGCTCCCCAAACCGATAAGGCCAAAAAATTGATACCTTGTTTCTCCGCTCTGCTGAGCTTAAATGTTGACCCGGCCGGCCGCCTATCTACCCTATACATTACTTTTTAAAAAATCGTGATCAATTTTACCATAATAGACCCGGCCGCTATAGAAATGAACTGTTTATAAATTTTATCATATTTTACAAAAATGACCCGGCCGCTGCGGAGAAACAAGGTATCATTTTTGTTTAGCCTAATACTCAGAGAGGATCTGATCCGAACAATCACGCTAGTGTTCCCCTCTCTGAAATGAACTGTGACTCGAGTTTCTTCAAGTGGGGTAAGAGTAGATTTATTAGACCTCTACGACAATTTTCTGCGAGTTAATCTTCTCATCATTCGGCGCGAAACAGCACTCAATGCTGGTAAATCTGCCTGGTCCACCTTAATACATCTAAAACGGATGCGAAGAAGTCGCCACGAGGAATTACAAGCACAATTCGTAAGCAGGTAGGACTGGTCATTAAAGGCCACCAGTCACGAAATTGTTACGCCTTCCATGACGACGTTGGTACGGAGGCTTGACTGAAACCTCAAAAGCTACGAACAGGTAATCCCAAAACTCATGAAAAAGCTTTGGAAAGGTTTTGTGGCTGCTATGTCGCTCCCCTCCCTTCCATGAATCCAATCTGTCGGATTCCCAGCATTTTTCGAAAACTACGACTTGAGAATTAAGTTTCGGTAAACGGAACAATTTGAAACAACATCTGACACGAAATGATTTAAAAACACTGCGAAATATTTCGGGTTTATTTTTCTACTCTAATACACTATTAACCACAACTGAAGTAACGACTGTTAACATGTATCGTCGATTTCAAGCCAGGAAAACGGGTCGGAACAGGGAAGAAATCAAACTGCAACGGGTAGAAGTAGATTAACACAAGGCATCTACAACTGCTGCTGAAAATGTTTTGCTCGTTTTTCTTAAAAGTGCAAATTTATCAAACAATTTCACAACAGTACTGCCCCTTAAAAATCAATCGTGCTCGGCCATAGTCGGTCCATCCTCGCTTGCCAGGGGTGTCGGTATCACTCCCGAACTCGCTTCCACCAGCCCCCTGGCCTCACGAAGCTCGATTTCATTGCTGGCGCTGTTGCGCATGACGCCATTTTATCGATTTGCGAAATACTTCCCTGTTCGGTAAAACGTTCGCTGATTGGTCCATTTAACGGGAAAACCAACAGAAGCCCAATGTCGTTTGTTACAAGCGCTGTGATTGGTACGACCGGATTCTGGTCGGCTACTAACAACTCGTGAGGTCAAGGGGTTCGTGAAACGGCTTTAGCTTAGTGGGTTCGAATCCCTTGACGGGTGAAGATGTAGTCGGTTTCAAAATCGTCATTCCAGTTTTCCTACAAACTGGACTCCCCAGTCCTATTCAAATAATTCTATCACCCCTCCAATGAGCCGCCGTGGCTAAGTGGTTTGAGCCGCCGGTTTCTGGCCTCGTCAATCCACGGAGTCACGGGTTCGAATCCTGGTGGTAACAGAATTTCTTGGTCGAAGGTTCTTCGTTGGCCTCCCCCGATTTTTTTGGCGAAAAAGAAACTCAGAATCTGCTAGCGTAATCCTTATGGCGGAACTTGGTAAAGATATTCGTGCTGGAAACGTTGCCGGCGAAGGCCCCCAGAAAAGTTTGGAAATTCATACGCCTGGAAATGCGTTCTAGACGTTTCTGAACTCAATTTTCAGTGTGCATGAAGCCAAACGACCTTGAGACGGTTAGAGAAAACGACGTGTGGAGGTTCGATCCCGGAAATCCTTTGATTTTTTTTCCTAGGATGCAGCGGAATGCCACAATTAGCCCCGCACACCCCACGCTACGGGCATGTTTTAAAGTCATTCCTTCTACAATACACTAGCCACATCTTTATCGCTCAACTCTTAATAGTCTTCGACTACAAATATACTTCAATCTGAAGAAGTCGAAGACCGCAAAATCGTAAAATCTGACACTGACACGACTGAAAGCGTCGGGATTCAAACGGGGACCGACCGCTATTCAGACGACGCGTGACTTCAGTGTGCGGAGGGCTAGTGCGCGGTGTGCGAGAACTCGCTCTTATGCCACCACGTGTCGCACCAGTGCTCGATTATCGAGAAGACGCTGCGTTATTGCTTATCACAGCGTGTATTGTGTATACACGGCGCGCGCCGTCCGTAAGAGAAATCCGCACACTACACAATATACCACACACCGTATGGCGCTGCTCCGTCTCAGATACGTGTATTCGGATATAGATTATAGGTTATGTCGCCTTTTAACATTCGGACAAACTAAATACTGATTCGGGGATTAGATATAGTCACGGAATACGGTTAAATCTGGGTGTAAGTATATGTGTCTAAATGTGTAAGATGAAGTCTAGTCGGTCTGAAGCACAGAGTAGCGATCAGAGTGTCTGGTTTTATCTTATATATATCGACTCTCCACACGTTGCGAGTTGAGAGTAACAGCTCGAACCGAGTAACAATATACGCCGCGCTGCTGTCTGCGAGTCGATTTTAAAGGGACAAGGGGGCGACGTGTGAGAGAAAATGTATTTAAATAGGATTTAATTAGTGAATCGTAAACGTTTCTTCTCGAAAGGATACTGGTATAGTTCACTTAGTGATAATACTGTCTGCCGGTTCTTTCTAGCTAGCTCGGTCACTCGGGCGAATCTTCGGTCGCTATCAGGATAACAAAACTGTGTAGTTTTGATCTATCGAGTGATATTTTATTGTATTCTCGCTTCTGAAAACCACCTTTCGTAAAAAATATGAACAAGGATTACCGTCAGATTCTATTTGTGCAGTATGATTTTGCATTGATTATTGGATCCGCTATATTTTAGATATAACTAAGGCTAAACAAAAATGATACCTTGTTTCTCCGCAGCGGCCGGGTCATTTTTGTAAAATATGATAAAATTTGTAAACAGTTCATTTCTATAGCGGCCGGGTCTGTTATGGTAAAATTGATCACGATTTAAAAAAAAAAGTAATGTATAGGGTAGATAGGCGGCCGGCCGGGTCAACATTTAAGCTCAGCAGAGCGGAGAAACAAGGTGTCAATTTTTTTTGGCCTAAGGTTTATTGATCAGATTAAACCCTAGCCATGTAAGTGGGCCCAGAGTTGAATTAAACCCGCACTTTTGGAACTAGATCCCAGGTTAGATTATTAAGATCCGGGCGCAACTGCGGAACTGGGTCCACTGTTGAATTAAACCCGCACTTTTGGAACTAGGTCCCAGGTTAGATTATTAAGATCCGGGCGCAACTGCGGAACTGGGTCCACTGTTGAATTAAACCCGCACTTTTGGAACTAGGTCTCAAGTTGAATTATTAAAATCCGGTCGGAACTTTCGAACTGGGTCCACTGTTGAAAATATCAAAATCCACGCAACTATAAGGAGCTTGGATCGATATTTCGATTGAAGCCGCAACAACCCGTGCAACCGGAATCAAATTTACAACTGTTTGCGTTACAGGATCTGGGGCCAGTTTCGCGAAAAAGTTTAACTCAAATTTTTTGATTAATTGCCATTGGTTACTTCATGTTTTCAATGAGGACAACAATTCAAACTTAACTGTTTTAAGCTTACACTTTTTCGTGAAACTGGGCCCTGAACTATGTATCCTAGTAACAATAGACACTATTATAGCAGCAACTCCGGAATTAAAACGTTATATTTAGCGCCTCTTCCTGTGGGCGAATGTGATCCCTCCCCGGTGGTAATTAGTCGAAAAGTATAAACTGTTTAGACTGGGGCTTCGAATCGTTTCCGTGGTTTCGTACGTAACCGTCGACAAGTGTACAGACGAACGATGCGTCATTTCGTTTGTGGAATTAATCTGAAATGTTAGTCACGAATGCGTTTCTATTGTTACGAAGTTCTAACCTGTTCGCTGAGTCACGATTCTGAATTCAGATTCGATAAGGTATAAAAGATTCTGTAAGAAAGGCTAAAGAAAATTGATACCTTGTTTCTCCGCTCTGCTGAGCTTAAATGTTGACCCGGCCGGCCGCCTATCTACCCTATACATTACTTTTTTTTAAATCGTGATCAATTTCACCATAACAGACCCGGCCGCTATAGAAATGAACTGTTTACAAATTTTATGATATTTTACAAAAATGACCCGGCCGCTGCGGAGAAACAAGGTATCATTTTTGTTTAGCCAAAATTGAAAAATCCGTTCAGAGATCTCGAGATTTCGATGCTACTCCGCGTCCGTATGGTTCGATCGGTCAGCTATTGAGATTTAGCGACGGTCATTGTTATTCTTCTGTTTATCATTTTAGTCTTTTTTTCCGCGCACATTTACCGAAAAGATACTTATACAACACTTCGTAACGGAACAATTCAGATGTCGAGGAATACTATAATTCTAGAAGTTTCGATTTCCAAAAAACCAAATATATACGTAATCATTTTACAACCTTTTACATTAATTAACTCCACCACCGAGCTTGTTGATAAAGTGGTAACGTTCATGTTCTTGGTTGGACCTTTATCATTTCAGAATAAACAAACAGTTAGATATCTCTTCGTGTATACATTTTGGCAAATCTGATGCGGGCTTTTTATGTACGGTCTCTCCTATACTTGTTGATATTCGGAATATTGAAATTTCTAAAATAGCAGGATTTTAGTCATGCGCGCGTAGAGAGTAACTTAAGAAATAGTCAGATATCAGAGTTTGAAATATTGGCGCAATTCATTTCTTTTGACAGGTGTCGAATACGATTTTACGCGGTAACTTATTAAGCGCAGCGGCCGACACCAGTACAGTTCGATGGAGCGGCGGTGAAACTTCGAAACCATCTTCCCGGAACCGCGAATTCGATAACCACAGATCAGTCACTGCGGACGAGGTCTAACAGGGATCGCTACCATTGATGGACAACACGGGACAAATGCTGGTGACTCATTAGCGCGAGATGAATAATTGAATATTAAAGCCTAAATTTTAGCTGAATAATAAATCAATTGGATTTGTATATATATATATGTATATGTGTATATATATATGTATATATATATATATTTCTATATGATTATTATCGATATTATTATTATTACTATTAATACGAGAGTAAAACCCAGCCATAAATAAGTGATTAGCCCTCGTTACTGCTGGACTAGTATGTAAGCGTTATAAACCGTTACCGCCGCGTAATCGACAACAACAACAACAACAACAACAACATCAACGGCTCGAACTGTCAAATACATAACTATATATACGTATCAACGAACGCTAGCCGCTGCTAAGATGCATTGATGACGTCATTTATTAAACAACGTACGTACGCTACTGAAGTTCGAACGTCGGCGTAACGTGGTTTGCAATAATAATACTATAACAGCCACATTAACCACAGCGGCAGCGGCGGCAGCGGCGGCGGCGGCGGCAGCGGCAGCGGCAGCGACGGATTTATATAAAGACATTCCTTGCTAAAATTACGCGCTTAGGTAGCGTACGAAAGCTCATCAGCGGCGTTGTATGATTATTACTACTACTATAAACGTAAGCGTTGCGTTGATACGTTGAACGGGGGCCGCGCGCGGATGATAGCCGCGGTAACATCGACGACAACGACAACAACGACCGTAGCAACGTCAACGCGCGTTTCTGTGCTCCGTCGGTGAGTAAATATAAACCTGGAGTAAAGGGTAGAAAGGAGTAAATATAGCGGACTTGGGGCTGGCTGGCTCGCGCGCGCGCATCGCACTGCGTCAATCGATAAGATTCAATGGAAGTTCTGTGTCATGTACAATTGCGGAGAGACATCGACGTTTGAGAATAGAATTCTAATCCACGACTATTATCTCTATCATTCGTGCGCGTTTACTCCCGGAGTAAGGAACGGAGAGGAAATACTCGGCCGACATGTAATAATAATACCGGCGGTCACTTTACTCTAGGATTAACAACCGCAGGAATAATCCCGCTGCTTCAGACCCGGATAATCTATAAGAACTACTAAATATCCGGTGATTTTTCTTTTCATTTTCGAAATAGCAATATATATATATATATATATATATATATATATGAGGAACTATTTTTCTAAGTTTACTGCGTCGGTTTCTACAGAAGATAGGATTTACCATCATTCATCGGTGCGATCTAAATAATAGGATTATCTTCGGCATCGCGGCGAAAATAAGCGAATATATAACCTGAAAATAGGGGGCGCTCGCCGAACCCGGCTGGGCGAATGCGCGTGAACTTCTGCGCGGTCACTGGGAATAATCGACAATATAATCAGCCGACTATAGCTTAATCCGAAAATAAAAGCTAGTCCACTAGAGAAATGGACAGTACAGCCCGATATATGATTAGTTGCCAGTGTATGTCTAGTTGTAAATCGCTAGGCGCTGTTGTTGTTGTTATTCGACTACTATTAGGTTTTAAACAGTCACCCCCGAGCTAGGCGACCGAATGGGCTGACTCGAAAAACTCGGCACGAAAACCCGCGTTAGTTTTTAGGTCTCACAACGTTCACCCCCCTGCCACAGTATCATCACTCACTCGTCTCTCCTCACTCGCGCACCGCCGGATTACCGCCGGATTACCACCGGATTAACGATTACTCTATATCGCGGATTAGGATTATTTATCACCACTTTTCGTCGTTTCGAACGTAGGCGTCGTTAGATTTTTTTTTTCCCGATCGTATCTATCACTTCCGGTAGGTGATATCGACGAACTTCGTTCGCGCGGTTTGTAAATATCGACACGTGTATTTTATTCCCTTATAGTCGAAAAGAAAAAAAACACCGGTAGAATTCACGGGTTTGAACCGAACGCGGACCGGATGTGTTTTATCATTTTAGCGCGACGAGTTTCGCGTACGAATATCCATGTATAGAAATATAGGTTTAGTTTCGTGATATACAGATTGAATTAACGAACGCAGCAACTACAGGCAACTACAGGCAACTACAGGCAACTACGACGGGCATCAAACTACCGAGCCGTAAAACGGGAAATGAAGAAACAGAATGTCCGTACCTTATCTTTAATCGTTTGTACTTTCACGTACCTGTTGGTCGGGGCGGCTGTATTCGACGCTTTGGAGTCCGAACACGAGGTCGAACAGACCCAACAGTTGCTGCGAGAGGAGATGAGTTTTCGCCGCAAATACAACATAACGCCTGAAGACTACGCGGATATCACCAGGAACGTTATCAGGAATAAACCGTACAAAGCCGGAATACAGTGGAAATTCGCCGGAGCTTTTTACTTCGCCACGACCGTCATCACAACTATAGGTAGGGCGCCAGTTTTACTTCTATCACATATTATATCCGCTCGTTGCCTTCGTCGGAAGCCTTTTTTGGATATATATTATATTTTGTGAGCGAGTAGCTCAAACTATCTGTCACGATTGGTAGAACACTATATCCGTGTTGACGCGATGAGGAGAGAATCCCACAATGATAATAAAAAGTCCGAAAATGAAACTTCGAGATAGTAGTTTATTTCAACGTTTCGACTATATCCTAATAGTCATCTTCAGGAATACTGTATTCCTTGAGCTAGTGTAGTTTATTCAACGTTTCGACTATATCCTAATAGTCATCTTCAGGAATACTGTATTCCTTGAGCTAGTGTAGTTTATTCAACGTTTCCACTATATCCTAATAGTCATCTTCAGGAATACTGTATTCCTTGAGCTAGTATTGTTTATTTCAACGTTTCGACTATATCCTAATAGTCATCTTCAGGAATAATGAGATACTACAGAAATTATGAGATATATATACAATCCAGAGACAAAGAGACTAATTCAAGTAATCAGAGATGATACAAACTAAAGGAAAATTAACGTAGAAACAGTTACACGCTGAAATAGATTAAAGGGAAGCAAACTAAGGGGTGATTATAAACAACAATAGTGAGTATAAATATAAATGAAACTTAAAGTCAGTAGTAAAAAGAAAGACAAACTAGGGGGCACTTAAATTAAAACACTTAAATTAAACTTTTTATTATGATTGTGGGATTCTCTCCTCAAACTATATCGCGGAATTATTATGTTGCCTGCTTGTGTCGTATTCTATCGTGATGTAACTGAGTCGCTGAGTGCGAGGTGTTAGTGCGCACTATACTACTACTAATATATTATTAAAACATTACAATTCATTGCTGATAGGTCCCGACACGCTGGCGATCCAGATTTTGAATTGAATCTAGGACGCTGAGAGCGGTTACCTAGCAATGAACACCGATCAGAAAAGTCAATATTATATGTTTTTATTCGGGGCTTCGGATGGAACAGAATTTTGCGAGCTAAGCAACAAGCTCGAAGATCCAATACAGGTTCTCAATTCATGAACGCGTCTATATGCCTACGATAGTATACGCCGATAGGAGCTTTATACCGACTTCGGGAAAGGTTTATCGGGCGTTTACTGGGTTTTATTAATCTACAGCCCACCCCCCCCCCCCACTCTCCTTTACTGAGCATTCATCCGAATTATGATCGTCCAGACTTCCCGTATTCGGGGCTACACCGAAATCTTGAATTGCAAATGTCCAGGGCTACCACCCGAGATATTTTACGTACAGATGAAACTTAGTCAAATAGCGAGCTTCAGACGGTTAAATAAGATAAAATCCCACTATTTACAGATTAAAAGAATTTAAAAACCAGAATTTATTTATTAAATCTAAAATATTTAAAAGACGTCATCGTCAGGTGTGACGATCTGACGATGATCTCTAGGGTGAGATCGAAACGTCGTGTCTTTTAAATATTTTAGATTTGATAAATAAATTCTGGTTTTTAAATTCTTTTAATCTGTAAATAGTGGGATTTTATCTTATTATCCGTTCACCACGTTTGAGTGTGGTCATCGTTCTATTGACGGTTTGTTTCCTTCAGGGGCAGGGCAGGTGGTTCTAGGTTGTAAACTAATATATATATATCTAGATGTACGCGTTAAACCTCTATACAGGAACTGACGGTTGCTGTTATAATTATGAATATGATTAACACTTTAACACCGGATACGCTCATGCGCTGTATACTAGTAAGCGCAGTTTTACTGTGAGATTTCCGTTGTCGTCAGACCAATGTGACCTTTACGCAACCCGTCAATGATATGATGGTTGTGAAAATGAGAATGTCCTTTGGCAACTTGAGAGGCGCCGTGGCCCAGTGGTTAAAGCCACATGTCACTAGTTTCGTCAATCTAGGATTTATGGGTTCGAATCCTGGTGGCGATACATTTTCTTGGTCGAAAGTTTCGTCAATCTAGGATTTATGGGTTCGAATCCTCGTGGCGACACATTTTCTTGGTCGAAAGTTGCCCATTGGGAAAAAGAAACATCGAACCCGTTTATAATGCCCTGCGTGGCGCTTAGCGGGTTGAGGGTGTTTAAAAAAAAAACTCATCACAATTTTTTATCATTTCAATCTCTCGCGTGGAGTTCATCGATTCGTACGCGTAGGTTTCATGAAATAGAAGCAATTGAGAATTATAAATCTGGCCCGCACTATGTTACAACCTGTGACGTGCGCGAAGTGTGTTTGAATTGGTTTGCGGTCGAATGAAACAAATCGCTTTATCACAATCTAAATACGCGCTATTAGATTTCAATACTCAGTTGTAGACTATTGTTCCCGGATACACGCGTAGTATAAAGGCTTTCCCGGTGCAACATCTGTATTTTTGATTAAATCGTCGTCTTACAACCCGGTATATATATATATATATATATATATATATATATATATATATATATATATATATATATATATATATATATATATATATATATATATATATATATATATATATATAATATATATATATATATATATACCCATCTTCTGGTAGTTCACAGACCAGATACAAATTTTGAAATTAGACCCGGAATTTGAATGATTTGTTAATACTGAATATATCGGACTATTTACTATACCCCCGGTCTATCGAACTCCACCCCTTTTGAAGTCGGACTCAGGAAGAAAGACTCTCTAAATATTTGGATGGATATATGAAAGCTGTGGGTACTGGAGTGTGTAATGGGTAGTGTAGTGTGATCTGTGTGCATTTGTGGCCAGCACACCGATCACATTGTTCAATGGGGTTTGGTCCAGGACTCGCGAGATTTTCAACAACACGGAAGTAACGTGTAATAAATGATGACTTGAATTACATGACTACCTACCACCCCTCATTATTGTTGGAAAACTAAACAAACAAATCTGTACTATCACATCATTTGAACGTTCATATAGCCTTACTGGACACAGCTGAAGATCGCCATAACGAATGGATACAACCCGGTCGGCCCTTCTTGGAAAGACAGAAAACTTCGAAATGAATTTGAAAACTTTTCGAATGTATTTTCTGGCACAATTTCTGAGGCTGTGCCTGAAACAATTGTTAGCTTGTGGTATTGAATGGAGTTGCGTATCTCAATTGTATGAATTGAGAGTATTTTCTGCAAAAATTTTTTTTTTCGGAAGAAATTGCCATTTTTATCTTCGGTGAAGCAGAAAAACTTGGACCCTGGATTAACTTCTGCGAACCCGTTCTGAAAATCGATTCGGATCTCAATCGTATATGAATTGAGTATATTCTGGAAAGTTTTTTTGAAAAAAAATCGCCCTATTTTCCGATTGGACCTGGATTAACTTCTGCGAACCCCTTCTGAAAATCGACAAATAAAAGTCTTATCGATTTCATTCCGCGTATGAACGAACATTATCTTCCGGGGTCCTGTAGTTCGCCGTAACGAAATTCCATTGTATTTCAACACGCTTAAAAGTTTATGCAAATATCCCCGGCCAGCGGGCATTTACAGATATGTATAGATTATAGTACAGCATTGGACGCGAGCGCAGAGACAGCGATAGTAAATATTTATCGTACCAAACATTGGGTATTCAAATATCGCGGGTATCCAAACATCGAGTATTCACAGATATATTTACTGCAGAAGTTGAAATGTAAAGTAAATCGTTACTGCGTGAACGTAACTAAATAACGATTTTAGGATATGGATTCTTTTTTTTGTTGCATATTTGCCCTGGAAAACGAACTGATATAATCAAAACTAATGATTTTGGAATATATTTGATTTCCATGTGAGAGACGCTTAGTCGATTTATATGTATAACGTTACAGTAAGAAAATAAGGAACATGGAACACCAGCTATCCCAACACGTGTGCCTATCTTTCATCCAGATTTTAAATCCCCGCTTCTAACAAATACGATACATCATTTCGCTAGACAAAATCGGCGTGATCTCTTAGGTTATTATATCATTAAACTCTGAATATCATTTTAGGATTTCTCTGGCGAGATAATGTATAGATAAGTTTAGGATTGATGTTGTACTCAACCGCCATATCGCCCGCTCGCGGATTCTCGCTAAAACCACTTGTGTTAAAAGGCTAACAACTCTATAACTACGGTTCTATTCGTAAACATATCTATGCACGCGTGCATATGCACAATTGAGAACTTATTCTCGAATTGTTAAGATATTCTAAGGTCGGCTTAATGTGGCGTTTGTCGGAATTTCTTCGAGCGTATTTTACTCGCAATTAACCGACACTTAATCGCGTTTTAATTAAGTCCCGGATTAGACACGGGTAACACCCTGTGATTAGCGTTTTATTGACGGAGACTCGTCGATGGAAGTTCGTGCACCGTGTCTCGAAATCATGCGTTACAATCACCGCGCTGATTGGAAGACCCGATATTTATAGTTAACAAGTAAAACCTATATAGACGAAACACTCCTAAACCTTCAGACAATAAACGCTTTGTTATCAACTATGAGGTTTTGCACTTGTTAACCAGTTCGCGGTGGCTGCGTCTGGCAAAAGCTTCAAAAATGAACTATACCTTTTCATAATTAATTAATATTTTACGATACAATTTTTGACAATTCTATCGTGGCCATATTCTCGTTAAAACTCGCAACTTCTCGTTTAAACTCGGCTTTCGACCAATAATAATTGAAAAAATGAGATACGCGATCTCTACAATTTTACTTTTAGATTACGAAACGGTTAAAGGAATTATCTCGTAAAGAATATCGCAATTAGATGAAATGCTTGTTTTTTTTTAAAGGTCTGTTTTGACGTGACTTTCGTGTTATGAAGAACTGGGACTTTCATACGTGTTATCTTTGAAATTCAGCTTCAAACAGCCACCATTACCTATCAATTTTCAATTGTGAATATATTTGTTCGGCTGCGCATTTCTGAATTGGAAAGAAAATTTATGAAAGAACCTCGACGTTGTTTTCGGCTCCGCAGTTCAATTGCGTGCATTTCATCTTCTTCGAGACTCGTCCCGAAAAATGTAATTATATTTCATTAACGCGTCCATTGTATGGCGAAAAAGATTAGAGAATTATCGCCGTTAATCCTAATCCACGATGAATGGAGGGATTATTGGATTAACCGTAGGTTTAATGGCCGAAGTAGTTAAGCTATTAAACAGACTCGATCTGACCGTGAAGTTACCGAATTTGACCGTTTGGCCCAGAGAGCCCCCTAATTTTGTCAAAACGGCATTTTCACGATTTATGGCTGGTCATTTTGTTTCGGCAGTTGCTCACGAAATAATCCATATTTAAATTTCATTGGATAAAACCCAATCTTGTCTTTATAATATAATATGGTATTTATCCACCGGTTATCTTTAACCAAATTTCCAGCAACTGGCTCACTGCGCTCACTGTTGATATGCCATGTTTACGTATCAGGGTGCCCCCGCCCAACTATTCTTGATTATCAGATCCGCGTAACTCTAATGAAATTTCAGTTAGATTTTTGCCTCCATTCCAAAATCAAATAAACAGCATCTAAACGTTATAAGCTGATTGGTCTTTTCGCTCCTCATAATCTACGATTTTCAATCGTCGTTTGTTGAGAAAATTTGAGAAATTTACGGATGGATTTTAATTGAATTATGTTGAGAATCTATCAGTGATATCCTATACCGCTTACACTATCGCCGCCTCGCGCAAGTGGAATTCGAGTTAGTCGCAGTGATGTCGGCTGTCGACTGTCAACTGTCGACTGTTGTCGGCGTTCGTGTTATCGCTTTTACCTCTAGCTCGAGGACGCGTCGATATAAATTACCGATGTTGCCCTTTTCCGCTTGATCATTGTCCAGTGCTGCGCCCCCTGGTGTGCGTTCCGCCGAATGATTAGTTTCCACGGCAGGGGGCGCAGTGTATTGTCTGTCTGGTTCAGTGAGCGCCGAATTGCTCAGTGACCGGAACGTTATACACACCGCCACAAGCCGTTACAAATAATATAATAAAAATAACTATTTCTACACAACTTGGACAAAAATACTCGTCAGTAATTAATTCGACTGTGGATGATGTATATAGGATTAATGCGAATTCATTTTGGCTCAAGTGTAGAGTCCGGTTAAGGACCAGTCGTCTAATTATCCAGTCGTCCAATTGTCCGGTCAACCAATCGTCCAATCGTCCAGTCACCCAGTCATCCAGTCACCCAGTCGCCCAGTCGCCCAGCCATCCAGTCGTCCAAACATCCAATCATCCAGTCCTCCAGTCACCCAGTCATCCAATCACCCAGTGGCCCAGTCACCCAGTCAACCAATCGTCCAATCGCCCAGTCACCCAGCCATCTTGTCGTCCAATCATCCAATCATCCAGTCCTCTTGTCATCCAGTCGCCCTGTCATCCAGTCACCCAGCCATCCAGTCGTCCAATCATCCCGTCACCCAGTCGCTTAGTCAACCAATCATCCAATCGTCCAGTCACCCAGTCACCCAGCCATCCAGTCGTCCAATCATCCAATCATCCAGTCACCCAGTCGCCCAGCCATCCAGTCCTCCAGTCATCCAGTCACCCAGTCGCCCAGCCATCCAGTCGTCCAGAAGGCCAGTCATCCAGTCACCCAGTTGTCCAGTCATCCAGTCACCCAGTCGCCCAGCCATCCAGTCGTCCAGTCATCCAGTCATCCAGTCACCCAGTCACCCAGTCACCCAGTCATCCAGTCATCCAGTCACCCAGTCACCCAGTCACCCAGTCCTCCAGTCATCCAGTCATCCAGTCATCCAGTCACCCAGTCACCCAGTCGCCCAGCCATCCAGTCGTCCAGTCATCCAGTCATCCAGTCACCCAGTCACCCAGTCACCCAGTCATCCAGTCATCCAGTCACCCAGTCACCCAGTCACCCAGTCCTCCAGTCATCCAGTCATCCAGTCATCCAGTCACCCAGTCACCCAGTCACCCAGTCATCCAGTCATCCAGTCACCCAGTCACCCAGTCACCCAGTCCTCCAGTCATCCAGTCATCCAGTCATCCAGTCACCCAGTCACCCAGTCACCCAGTCATCCAGTCATCCAGTCACCCAGTCATCCAGTCACCCAGTTGTCCAGTCATCCAGTCATCCAGTCGCCCAGCCATCCAGTCGTCCAGTCGCCCAGCCATCCAGTCGTCCAGAAGGCCTATACAGTCGGTAAGTTTTCGAATCACGTCGAAATAAAGAATTCAATCATCACAACCATCATTTTCCAAACATTTCCGATTTGAAAAAAAAACCCTCATCGATATGCTAGGACTGTGACATACGTATTAGCATACTGCAATGTAAGGATGCTTTATGTGCGACATTTTAAACTTTAAAAAACGATCAAAAAGCGTCGGATTTCATCACAGCAAAAATCAATCCGTTTCTAAATATAGACTCTACGAATATTACTCATAGATCGGTATCGATTTAAGCTCGGGAGGAGTTAAAAACGTAATGTTTACTCCGTCACTATTTCTCACAATCTACGTGTATTTGTATAGATATATGTTCAGCTCGTTTTGTGTAGACTGAATATAGATAATCGCTGGGACTGAATTTTCAATGTTGAGATAAAATGATTGAATGCTCAGTGATAAGCTATGCGTGAAAGCGGTCGGTTTCGAACACAAGTTTTAGGTTTATCCGTTAAATCTTTAAAAGTCAAATCATTTTTTGTCGGAGCTATCGTCATTTTCATCGTGTCACGTTTTAACACCTGGGGCCAGTTGCACAGTCGTGACTTAAGTCCAAAAGTGGTCTTAAATCTTAAGACTGGTCTTAAATTGTTGGATTGGCTATAGAACTAAGTTGGTCTTAGACGGGTCTTAAGTCTAAGCCATGACTATGCAATCGGCCCCAGGGTCGTTATTGTGACTTTGAATATATTCTTCGCTTAGAAACCTTCCTCAGTCAGAGCTGTAAACCAGACATCTTCCAAACCATACCCACCAGCTCCACTGGTTAATAGGTATACCCGCAATGTAGTTAGGGAATAACTGCGATCTGGTTGATGGCATCTTGGACTGGGTTTTCCCCTGCTGAATCACTACTCCATGGGTTGGTTTTTAATGAAACTTCTCAGATCTGTTGCAGCTGTTGGTTTGTAGTTATTGGTCTGCGATTTGTCTTGGATTTTTGACAACGATGGCTATACATGAGGCTATCTGATAAAGATCTGTAGAAACAGTTTATTTCCACGAAACTGTAAGGAAATAAACAATTTCTACATAATATCTAACTGCAGTGGGTTAATTCGTTAAATCTACCCTGAGATTTATATCAGTTCACTGCAGTCATGAGGCTATCTGCCTTTTTATAAATTCTGCTAGCTTCCTCGTTAAGATGTTTAGGTCTTGTGTTGCGCAACGATTCTTAAACGTTCTTAAATTTGTGAAAGTAACTATCGCAATAATTGAGACTACTTTGCCTGATATTCAATTCTAGTTAAAGCTGGTCTTTAACATCGGAACTATGAGTTTTAGGTAAAACACTTAGTTAAGATTGCTATGCTTGTAGATACGATGATGAAATAATTATTATTATGCGTTCATCGTTGAACCCGGGCCAAATTTCGCAAAGTTGAACGTGTTCAGACGTCTTCAAGACAAACAACATACGACATTCGCGTATCGCGATCTCGACATTCATTATACGGCGCGCACTATTTTCCCGCTCGCAGGTAGATACGGTTTCTGTCGTTTTTATGAAACCCGATGCACATGACGTCATTAGCTGCGCAATTATACGCGCGGTTTGTTAAGAACGGCTGCAGTTGTGATATTCACTTGAAAACCGATGAACGTGAGAAAACATCCACCCGGGTCCGCTTTCACTACAAACAGTTCAACTTTATTTTTTGTTTTTAGTTGCTGTTTTTTAGTTCATGTTATCGACGAGGATGACAATTCGACCTAAAAACCGTTTTAGCCGAAATCTCTTCGCGAAGCCTGGTATCTGGGTTCGGTTTTGAAAGATCGTCCCTTAAACCAAGAACAGGTTTCCTGGGCCAGGTTTATATTTAATCCCCTGGACCCAGTTCCACAGTCGTGGGTTAGAGTTAACTCTGGGTTAAAATTAGTTCATTTCCAACGATTTAACTCTGAGTCAAATCTTAACTCACAACTGTGGAACTGGGTTCTGGGGCCAGTTTTATAGACTGGTATTAATTAACCTGGGGGCTAAATCTATTCGTTTTCAATTTAGTTAGCCCCTGGGTCATAGTTAATACCAGTCTATAAAGCCAGCCCCTGGTTTTATCGGGCAGTCTTAGTCCATAGTTAGAATTAAAACAATAGTCCAAGAACTATAACTATTTCATTTGACATTATTTTGGCCAGTGGACACTAAGTGGGCAAAAATCAACCAATATTGTCGAGAGACACACAATCTGTATTTGTATTTGGTAAATCTGGTATCTGATGATTTCAACCGCGTGACTAACCGCTTGGCGCGAAGCTCACGCGAAGTTTTTTGTAGCACTATCCGGATTGAGCCGATACCGGCACGGCTGATCGAATGTTAGTAGTGTAATGCGATTATCAGTCACTTTGTAACTCGACTAAATGTTGTAGATTAAAAAATGTGCCGATTTTCCTAGATTTTTTTCGAAAGGGTTCGAGCTGGTTGACGGAGAGATAAATCAGCCCGTCAACAAGTTGCTTTAACTAAGAAATCCATCCGTCAACCATGGTCATGTGTGATATACCTGGATTCCTCTACGGAATAAATCCCCCACACGCCCCGCCCTCCCCCTCCCGTGTGATATTGGTATTAAACAGGGAGAATGTTTATCGCCACTATTTTGACTATTCATGATAGATGATATGGAGAAGTGTGCTTAGTCCGGTTACTCTGGGCACACTTAATCTCTAAACCTGCCAGTTCTAAATACTACATGTATAGCTGAATACACTAGAGTGTATTTGTAATTATATTCGCAGTTTATGAATGCATTTCGATTTAGAGAAAGGAACACAGTGAGCAATGGTTAGTAAATTACATCTAACTTTCGACATTGGCCTTGCATCATCGCTCAGCATCGCAATTAAATACCAATCGATAAATGATTATCAGGAGTCAATTAATATTTATGAACAATTTATTGCAACAATCGCTTTTCGATTTTACGGACGCAAACGTGCCAGTTAGTATCCATGGCAACGCCGGTTGGAATTCCCTGTGACGTCATAAGATCTGATCGGCGATCGATTTCGAGAGAAATATGCTGAATAATTCAAGGCGTAGATTTTAATATCGGTGGTATAGTGATTATTACGGGCGTATCACTCGGAGTATATTCGATTGTGACCACTTAATCCGCCGGTTTCAGATGCTCCCGCGTTCAAGATTATATCGATCGTTTAAAATGTGATTGTTACCGCGGCGCAGACGAGACCACGCGATCATTTCACTCTTCCATTATCTAACCATGTACCGGTTACGTACGTTACATGTTTACACGCCGCGCTATATGTGAACACGCGCACGCGGCGTCCGTTATTGATTTTATCGAAGTTACCCGCCGATGGCAACTTCCGGTTCGAAATCAATTAGCGAAATTCAATCGGAAATGAAGACGAGCTCCACACGTTCAATGTCGTCTGTCATTTGTTAAATGAACGACAAAACAGCTTACGCCATATACGTATTATCAGCGCACCTTTCTGATCGCCGGAGCTTCCTGGTTTACTCTAGAAATGGTGAATGCCTTGAGGGGTCGATTCAGGCAGCATACTGATAAAAAATACCCATATATATAATGTTTAGAAAGGTTAATAATAATAATAATAATGATAATAATAATAATAATAATAATAATAATAATAATAATAATAATAAAAATAATTATAATAATAATTTATTGCCGAAAATCCATATAAAATATGCTCTATGGCTAACAAAATTTAAGAGTTGATACATAGATGACATTAAGACTAAGTATACAAAGATACGTCTTAAGTTGAGATTTAAAAGAATCTAGACCTGGATTAAAATGTAAATATGGTGGCAATTATTATTATTATTATTATTATTATTATTATTATTATTATTATTATTATTATTATTATTATTATTATTAAAATATGTTTTCTGTCGAGTCGACGTTAGTTAACCCCGTTGCTTAGATCATCCAATAGGGGGCGGGTTTGAACGATTGTCACGCGCCCCCTATGGAAACATGACATGATATCGGTGGAGGGAGAGGGAGGGCACATCTGATTCTACGTCAGCGGAGGTTCTGCACTTAGCTGTCACCATTAGAATTTGTGATATACAGTTGTTCCGAGCTGGTTTACAACACGTTCCTAATTAGCGCTTGGTGTCACTTGCGTTAATTCAGCCATCTGGTGTGTGTTGTCTTGAACAACAAGGTCTGGTGCGTTGAATATCAATCAGCAAATTGAATGTTATAATATATGTATAGACCATGTTTTACAGTGATATAGTGTTGTGGTGTCACGTGTAAGTTGTGTATTCAGACCAGGGGCCTGTTGCACAGTCGTGACTTAAGTCCAAAAGTGGTCTTAAATCTTAAGACTGGTCTTAAGTTGTTAGATTGGCTATAGAACTAAGTTGGTCTTAGACTGGTCTTAAGTTGTTAGATTGGCTATAGAACCAAAATGAGCTTAGACTGGTTTTAAGTTATTAGATTGGTTATAGAACCAAAATGAGCTTAGACTGGTCTTAAGTTGTTATATTGGCTATAGAACTTTGGTCTTAGACTGGTCTTAAGTCTAAGCCATGACTATGCAACAGGCCCCAGGGACGTAACCTGTTCAGACATAAAAACAGAGATGCCCGAAATCAAATCGCCAATAATGTATACCGGTATGTAAATACTATAGACCATGTTTTACGATACAGTGGTGTGGTGTCACGTGTAAGTTGTGTATTCAGACCAGGGTCCAGTTTCACGAAAAAGTTTAAGCCTAAAACGGTTAAGTTTGAATTATTGTCCTCATTGAAAACATGAAGTAACCAATGGCAATTACACCAAAAATTTGAGTTTAACTTTTTCGTGAAACCGGGCCCTGGGGCCTGTTGCACAGTCGTGACTTAAGTCCAAAAGTAGTCTTAAATCTTAAGACTGGTCTTAAGTTGTTAGATTGGCTATAGAACTAAGTTTGTCTTAGACTGGTCTTATATCTAAGCCATGACTATGCAACCGGCCCCAGGGACGTAACCTGTTCAGACATAAAAACAGAGATGCCCGAAATCAAATCGTCAATAATGTAGACCGGTACGGCTTGTATCGTCGCCTTTGCCGGACTCGATCGCGGTTCAGTAGCCCGGCGAACCAATAGCCGCGATATAGCGTTACCAAGTCAACGGCTATATCGGCTACGGTTAGGAAGATAAACGAGCTGGTAGTGTTCGTATACAGTGATAAACCGACTCACACAATGACAAAGTAAGACAAATTTCGCGGCACATTGAGGGTAATAAAACCGACAATATACTGTACCCGGGAGATTGTTAGCGATTCTGATTTATACTAGTATGACCAAAACATAGCTACTAGCTCCGCGGAGTTGATGGAGAGGGAGAGAGAGATGGGAGGTAGTGAGAGGTGGAGGTAGGGAGGGAGAGAGAGCGAGGGAGAGAGGAAGAGAGAGAAGGAGAGAGAGAGAGGGAGAGAGAGAGAGAAGGAGAGAGAGAGAGGGAGAGAGAGATGGGAGGTAGTGAGAGATGGAGGTAGGGAGGGAGAGAGAGTGAGGGAGAGAGGAAGAGAGAGAAGGAGAGAGAGAGAGGGAGGGAGAGATGGGAGGTAGTCAGAGATGGAGGTAGGGAGCGAGCGAGGGAGGGAGAGAGAGAGAGAGAGAGGGAGAGGGAGAGGGAGAGAGAGAAGGAGAGAGAGAGAGAGAGGGAGAGAGAGATGGGAGGTAGTCAGAGAGGGAGGTAGGGAGCGAGCGAGGGAGAGAGAGAGAGAGAGGGAGAGGGAGAGGGAGAGAGAGAAGGAGAGAGAGAGAGAGAGGGAGAGAGAGATGGGAGGTAGTGAGAGATGGAGGTAGGGAGCGAGTGAGGGAGATATTCGCTTTCAAGTAGGCTGATTGGTGGCCATATTGGATTCTAAAAACGTTACCATTCTGCAGGGTGCAGGTTTTCACACATGACGCAAATAGTCTAAACCCTTTTCGATTGTTGTGTTATTCGATGATTAAAAATGGCTGACTAGTGGCCATATTGGATTCTCACAATGTTTCAGCCAAACACGTTGAATATTTTTGAAGTAGAAATGTTATTTTATATTCATTCGTTCAAGTTGTATGCAATGCGGCTAATGATACATATTTCATTTTGGTCGTACCGGTAGTTGCGGTACTTACATTGCAGACTGGCGGCCATATTGGATTGTCGAAATACTTCGTTCCAGTCCTGCATGATACCACATTCATATTTACATCCAACATGTACGTTATTCTATGATTAGTCGACGTATCGATGTTGGTCGAAGTTGTATTCAAAATGGCCGACGGTTGTATCAAATAATAGCTTGTTCTGGGGGCAGTTTAATAAGCCATTGCCATGTTCGTCAAAGGTGAATTTTATCTGTCTATTTAAAAAAAAATAATTTCATAGGTCGATGGTAATTGCTGGCGTAGCTCTGGTTTCTATACTGCTACCCATATAAACATCATATCGCGCTAAACTGGCAGAAACATCGCTTCGTTAACCCATAGTTTCCGCTGGTATTTCGCCCGACTCGTATTAAGATCGAATCGAGTCGTTCTCGTAATTTATCGACTGTTTATCACGCCCTCTGGCGGTATATAGTCGTTCTCGTAATTTAAGATAAGATAAGATAAGATAATTTATTACTCTCCAACCATTTCCATGGTGCGTGGAGGAAAAAAAAGATTTTGTTTACAAATATTTACATATCGAGAGAAAAATTAAAAATATTTTAAAAACGTAACAAGAGTATTTACAATATATACAAATACAGTGTACTATTTACAATTGACAGACTACAGGAGGGATCTATATACATCTAAACCATCTTTTATAAATTGTGCTAATTGAAAATTTGGAGTTTTTAATATATCAAAGTTTCTAAATGTTTCTAAATTCGGAATGGCATTGCGAAGTTCGGTAAGAATCTTACAATCAAAGAGAAAATGTAATTCATCCCCAAAAACATTGCAGATTGGGCACATTCTTTCGTTTCTAGGTAGATGGAGATTTAATTTATCGACTGTTTATCACGCCCTCTGGCGGTATATAGCTGGCTCCGCGAGAACGGCAATTTCGGCCGCAATTCCAACTTGTGTTGTTGAAGGTCTATTTATGTCAAGTAGTTGTGAATTCTGTCCGTCATATATCTGAAAGTATTGACTCTGGCTGCGATAACGTTATCGATCGCGGAGAAAAAGCTACTTGAGTTGCGATTCACGCGCGTCTGTCATATGTAGGCAGTTGAGAATATTAGCACTTGGTATTTCGATCGCTACTCTAGGTAACGTTATATCATAACATATATATATATAACACGCGTATCTACCTTATTTAAGGCCCCGTGCCACCAGCTACCCCCATCTTTAAAAAATTGGACATGAGCACCATGTATCTAGATGAACTAAGATTTATCGTTTAAGATCCTTTTTATGGAATGTTTAAGCAAAATAGTTTGATAGATAACCTCATCTGAGGTTTAGTTAGAAAAACCAAGTTAAAACTAAACCTCATCTGAGGTTCCTTTCGGAGGAACAACAAATACCATAATCAAATAAATAAATGAAAATACAAAAAAGAGGTTTAGTTTTAACCTCGGAACTGCGAGGAAATAAACAATTTTTCTACAAATCTAATTGTGGGTCTAATTGTGGAGATTTATATCCGTTCACTGCAGTCATAGTTTGATAGAGTTTATTGAAGTTGTGAAGAAATCCAGCGTTGACATCTCATCGATGCTAATCGCTTGGTGGATCCTCGATGTCTTAAAACAGACTCTAGCGCGCCTAGTGGGTCCTCACTTGCCAGAACGGATTGGCCTGGGTCGCGACAGGTTCCTGAATACTTATTGACGGTCTTTCTTGTGAAATTCGAAACAAACAGTAATATTTACTCGTTGAAGCTGATTGGAAATTGGAGCCACTGGCTGTCATCGATTTTATCGACCTTCGCCACGATATGCACCAATATAGTGTCGTCTATTTTCATTCGTGATGAGTTGAAAAGCTTGTTCTTTTTTCTGTCTGAACATCATCTTCACACGTTCGTTCAATAGACGCTCTAGATCGCAGTGTCCAAATTGAGTATATATTCGCCGGAAAAAAATACTCAACTTAACCAAGTTCTTCCGTCAGAACGCCGCAATCGTTTGAGAAAAAAAGCGTAAAAGCCTTTTAATAGATGTTTTCTGTGTATAAGATATTATGGATTCTTCGCCAAACTCTGTGTACACCTAATGTTGACTGGCGCCTAGTGAAGTAGTATAGCCGCACTCGTCTCTCCCGGGACATATCCTGAATTCATATGAAATTCTAGCGCTGATTTCTATAAATAGACGAGATATTGTTAATTTGAATAATTCATATGATGTGTTCCGGTGGAGAGTGCGATGAGGGGGCGCGTGGTGAGTTTATAGTGTCGTCAGATGAGTGACGTCTCTAGTGTTCAAGATGACACGGGCAATCAGCCGAGTTGTGCCACGGTGTGACGAACTGAATACAAGATAACGGACTCCTAGAACAGTTTGAGGGCTCCGGTAAAGTGTTAGTCAGTGTGCACGCTACCAAACGGGTGGAAAACGCCCCTACACTGTCTATACTGCCAGCGCGGCCCGTCTCCATTCGAGTATGCCTGTATTTATTCATATTTTCATCCATATTTCAAGGAATAGGGTACCCGCAATACCAGCTATCCCGCCAGATGGCGTGACGAGCAGTAGGTTGTCCTGCATGTACCATGGAAATGGTTGGATTGTAAATAAAATCGTAATCGTAATCGTAATCGTGTTTGGCGGCTACGAGTCCACAGCGAACTGAGCGTAGCGTTTCTAAGCGTCCGTTGTCAAAATTAGTTCATTTTCAATTTTCTTGAACTGGATGATGTTGAGACCCCTCAATCCATATGTTATCACATAACCAAACAGAATATATTTTACTTTCATTCTTCTACTCAGATCGGTTTAGTTTTCATTAAGAATTGTTTCATTTAAGAGAAAAGTTCGTTTAGATTTAATTAAAATGTAGGAGAAATCGAACGCAGACGACCGACCATCTACTAGCGACACCTGGCGGATCCTCGCCTGCCATAAGTGGAATCCTCGATTGCCACAGTAGCACTGCGGGTACCCCATAGATATCAAAATGTAATAACGGTTGCAGATTCAATCTCGATATAGGTTTTTTTCGTATTACGGTCGGTTGGCTTCCGCGCATGAATAACGAGGCTGACACGAACCGATCAGACGTGTCTCTGGGGTGATTTCCGATTGTTGGCGTCGCGGTAATGACTGGAATTAAAGCGACGTTGCTAATCTGATAAAACCGCGACAGATGAAAATAGATTAGCGGTGTAATATTTATTAATCGTGTTAAGTGGGCTCGGGGAATCCAGCGAAACCGACGCCGCGTCACAACCAGTTTATTAAACGTCCTAACGATACGCAAGACCATCGATCGGATCGCCCGCAAATTCGCTCGTCTGCCCGCACTCGGCGAATTTCGTCGAGCGATCCATTTTTATCAACCGATAGGATGCATTGTTGATATCATGTGATTCGTTAACTCTCTCCCTCTTAGTGCCAGTCGCTGTCCGAATTTCGCTACGTGTGCCCGCTCGTATCGGGCGTATAATTTCGTCGGCGAATTCGCTGGCGAATTAAATCGTCGCGATCGGGCGAAAAAATACGCTCGTGTGTCCCTAGCTTTAGCCTGCAGCAAGATTGAAAGCTCTTGTTTTCACACTTCTCGCCTTATTGCGCGCGGATACGTACGTCCTTGACCCCGTTGTATCGAAATACCAATCGATACACATCGCATCCGTTAACGGTTGTGGTCACGTGGTTAATTTGGGGACGCACGCTCCACTTTGATACCGGCATATTATGTACATACAGTGTCAATGCAAATACTACGTATAATATATCTAATAATTATGTCGTATTCACGTGAGACCAGCTGTTCGCATACGAGTTTTAACGTGTAACCGCTAGTTCCAGGCGCTATACACCATAAACTAGGGGTCCAGGGAGAGCGTGCCTACTTGTGAAGTCGATTTCCAATATTCAACACCCCCTGCTGAACACAAATGGAAGCCAATGTCATTGATACTCGCCACATCCGTGGAAAATGTCACTAGCTACAATTTGATTGTGGTAACAAAGTATGCCTTGGTACCGATACAAAGTGAAAATACTATGTTTTCGGCTCCACGCCCCCTAGTGGTCATATACAAAATCCAATGACCTTGTAACTCACCCGAACATAGAACATGTCACGAGCTACAACTTTACAATTGATTGTGGTTACAAAAAAAAATCCACAGGTACTAACTAATATGATATAGAAACAAACATATATGAGAGATCGATATAATTGATTTAAGTAGCTTCAAAATTCCCCTCGAAAACCTTTGTAAAAAATGCTGATTTCGTCGAACAACAATGGCCGCCAGTCGGCCATCTTGATGGCCGCCAGTCGGCCATCTTGATTCTGACCGGAACAGTTTTTGGGCTGACGATGTGTCTAGGGTAGATACATGTATAAACCAAATAATCAAGACATTACATTGAAGCGCCTTTAAATTTCCCAAAATAATTGGATTCCAGTGAACGCAATCGCCCGCTGGGACTAAAGTCCCGAGTGGGCGAACAATGACCGCCTTCTAAATGACATCGTCAAATTGCCCAACAGGGACTCGACCCTTCCATAAAAAGTATCGATACATCAAATTCTATATCATCGGATTGCAAACTAGTGTGATTAATTTCCTAATGGCACACAGGGTCAGATCGATCACCAGTATCGATGTGGGGATTCGGGAACGGACGCAGGATCGCTATAGAATGCACGGCGCAATCACGAGAAACGTATCATACGTAATTTATATTTATTACTCGATTCTCTCTCAACGCAGGGAAGAAATCACACACCAACTTTGATTATGATTTTTGAATGTCCGTCACCGAAAATCCTCGGCCCTTTCATCCACCCATGTAGGTTTTTAAAGTAGTAGTAGTTTATTCTTGATCAAAGTGTGTACTACACTTGTTTAACAGATAATCGAAATTACAAATCTTGACGAAATAATAATTTAATACAAAATAACGTGTTGAAAAAAAAACAGAAATAATATCGAGTTGATGGGGTAGCTATATTTACTCGGTTTCGTGTCGGCTCGAAGCATTCTCCGTCTTCTGGGCCCAGTTCCATAGTTGTGAGTTAGAGTTAACTCTGAGTTAAAATTAGTTCATTTTCAATGAATTAACTCCGAGTCAAATCATAACTCAGAACTGTGGAACTGGGCCCTGAACATCGAAATCAAATATCTTCCAACAGATCTACGTTTTGCGATTGAATTAGTAGTTAGAAGAAGTTGAATAAATTTTGCCGTGCTAGAATAACGAGGTAGGAGATTACTCCGAAGCACGTACATATCGCACTGGTCGATTAACGATGGCGTGGAATTCATTTTTTATCAAATTACGCTGGAACACTTTGTTTGTTTGTGCCGCATATATATTTTAGGTTAATAGTGTTGCGTAATAAGCTGTGTATAGCATATACACACATTAGAGACCTAACTGCCATCAACATGCGTTTAACGCAATTATCCGATTAATATTGCGAACAATATCCAGACTATCGTGTCCTGGCCGTTACCGCGTTCTCTGCTCCGACTGTGACGTCAGAGGCCATTTTGTACCCGCGGGGTATCGGTTTAACTTGAACCAAGATTTATATTATGCAACTTAAACCGGTTCATTATTGTCGGTTTAATGTTTGTAGATCGGTTTTAACTTAAGCCCTCGTGTTTATCGATTGAGGAGGTTGCGGCGAAATTACGCGCACTCGCCGGGGTTCGAACCCGGGTCTCGTGCGAAATGAAAGCGATGTCGCAATTTATACACTGATACTAGTATAGCGGTTGCATAATAATTTGCATATCGTCTGGTAATTTGAATTCTATTCTATTACTAATAACTTAATTGACCAGTTTTAACTGAATCAAACTAAGTAATCTATCGACGAAAATGCGCCGAAGCGAGCTTTATGGTAAATACATCGCGACCGGCTGACGACGAGGGCTAACCGAGCCTTCGGTACCCTCAGCCGGCGCACGCCTCGATGACAATATCACGCGCGTATCAAACCGGACCGCATCGCTCAGACGAAACGCCGGTGATGTTACGGTCCCGTTTGCTGCCCTATATAGGGCGCAGGTGCACCTGCCTTTCATCGGCGCGCTGTATTCCGTACATAATCACATTGGAGTAGTAGTACAGAGCGAGAGAACTAGAGAGAACTAGAGAGAGAGAGAGACGTATAGCGCTATAGAGTAACAGCTGGGTGCTCTGAAAACCGAATCATACATTATGCATATATAAATATACCTTATAAATGTGTATTATGTACCAATAACGGAGGTACGGAGAGAATAGAGGGAGAGAGAGCGAGCGAAGACTAGACTAAACCACTCCGCTAGCTCTCTTGCGCTGAAAACACAACATATGCTGAACGCATTCGTGCACTTAATGAAATATATACTATACAATCGACGTGCGTTTATTGACTATATATATATATATATATACTTTTATCGGTGGATTATTCTCCGGATTCGAACCGCGACTCGATGTGACTCTGTGTACCGCGAAAATCCACGGAATCGCGGAATCGCGGAAAAAACCGAAACTGCGCAAGACGGCAGCGACCAGGCACGGCCTATACAGTTTAGTATATATTCGGGGATTAGTTGACGTCGGATTAAAGATATATATGCGGGCCCGTATCGCGCCATTTATATATATATATGTATGTATGTATTAAAAACAGTGTTTGTTTTATCGTCGTAATTAGCACGACAGCGGAGCGATAGAGCCGCGGCAATTAAGAGATATTCAGCGCGATAGTTTTTGAATATCATCATTCCCATCATCGTCATTATCATCATCGCCGCCGCAGTTGCGGATAATGCGCTGGTTTATCGTTTCGTTTCGCATGCGCTTAAATTAGGCCTATTCGCGCTGACACAAACAAACAAACGGTTCGCGTGTGAATGAACGGCGACCTGTTCGGTATATAAAGCAGCCGGTTTAGTTTAATGGCAGGGCCGTATTCGCCCGCATCTGACTGATTATTACGAATACGCTTGACCACGGCGTTTAGAACGGGTCAGACTCGTACGCGGCGCCGAGTAACGCGTCGTATTTTCGTCGGAACATATTTTTTTTCCTCGATAATTAAAGCGATATATGCGATATTGAAATGCGGCCCTGGCGTAACACACTGCATTGTTAACGCGCGCGCGTGGATATATGTAAGCAAGTACTCCTGCGCCGTGCTGCTTCAATTAGCATAGATTTGAGAATCCGTTTGTTCTACCGGATACACACGCATCGAAAATCGTGCTTTTTTCGTCGGTTCTTTCACGGAATATTTGTCAGTTTATAAACTATGGCGGATCGTAGGCGACTATTGCGCAATCGCCAGTGATAGCGCCGGTGAAAACGATGTAAAAAAGCCGGATCGGCAAACAGCGAAATTTCAGCGGAAGCGGCCCGGACAGGTCCGTTTCGCGACCACTGCTACCGCGCCCGATACATAACGGAGGAATCATTTCATTCGGGAATCGAATAAGAGATGATTCATAAGCGTACGATATAACCGTGGAATCCGTGTGAATCTAGCCGTAAACATGGATTGAAATATCGAATTATACGTCGTTTGGTTATTATAGGTAAATAGAGAGAGAGAGAGAGAGAGAGATATTTTACGGAGAGCCGGGGTTAAGCGTAAAATCCATCTATATAAATGAAATACAATGAAACTGCCGGTTTGTTGGCGCTGAATCGACGGCGGGTTTCAGCTGCTTTCTAGATTCGTCCGTGTGGCTGCTGCTTTTTTACATTTGTTGCCGATTCGCTTCCCCTCACACGCACAGCTGCAGGAAATATTCATATATTTATATATATATATATATATACATATACAAACTTTAATTCTTTGTTTTTGAAAATATAGACGCGCTCTCAAACGATATAGGACGTGAACGTTATCGGGAGATTTTTTTAGAACGCGTTAAACGTTTCTGAGAAAAGCGTCGATCGTTTGCTTTTTACGTAATTTCGGACGCGTTCGGGTTGCGTCGCGTGAATCGTAACGTCGATCCCGTATCAGGGCTGACGAACGCCGACGTAAAAATCGATCAGCGTCTTAACGTTTTATCGCCGTGTATCGACGCCGTCTCCGAGTGCGGCGGGTGACGTCATTTTTGCACCGGCTATAAGCGTCTCGCAGTTTCCGCTTCCGCGAAAACAATACCTAAACGTTAATCTACGCATAATAAAGCGTATTATTGTACGTTACGGCGCGCGCAGCGTTTTGTTCGTCAGTGTAATAAAAGCGTTAACGTTCCGCGTCTGTGTACGCGTATTAAACGCTGTATCATCAGGCCGGCGTTACGAATGATATACGTGGCGTTAAAGGGCAGACGCAGCGTGCGCGTACTTCAACGCTGAAGCGTTCGATTATTATCATCATTTTTTTTAAGCGTTCGAAGCGTTGTGATGCCGATGTAGAGCCGGTTCAGTTTAATACGCGTTAACTATGTATCGAGTGGCGGCTGTGAAATGCGTGCAACAAGTCGTGAGATACGATGACACTGCTGTAACAGTCACCTAGCGAGACGCCATGTAGCCGTCGCTGCATTAGAAATAAAATCCCGATGAGTTAATCAATCGCAATTAGTTACGTAGTTAGCTTAGAAATAATTATCATTTAACTGTTAATCGAATTTTTAATTGGTTAATTAATTATTAATTGATTATTTTATTTTTACCGTAGTTTTATTGTTAAGTAGTGTATAAGCTTGATTATCAAAATTTGATTCAGATCAAAATTTTCTAATTTTTGTTGTTGTTGTATTTTTCAATTCGATCGAAGAATAGAAAGCACGGGGCGCTAGGCGCTACTGATCGGCGCAGATTCAGAATTTAAAATCAAAATATTTCTAGCCGGGGACTAGCGTTTGTCTTAAGCTAATGAAGTTGACAGGGAGATAAGAAAATAACGCGTGTTCAATAAAATTGAAGATTGTTGAAATATTGAAGTCAGACGTAGAAGGAAAATAAGTTGGAGATCAAAAACCTGACAATTCTTTATCCGATAAAGACTTGGATGAATCGACTTATCGAAAGTCGAACGTTAGCTAAAACAGAATCGGAATTTCGCACTTTTTGAAGAAAAATATCGCGATTTAGAAAAAAAAGGTTACGGCGTCGAGAAGCTGGATGAAAGAGCCGATTGATAATTGGAATAAGACTTAAGCCATGAAGCGACAAAATGTCCGTACCTTATCTTTAATCGTTTGTACGTTCACGTACCTGTTGGTCGGGGCGGCTGTATTCGACGCTTTGGAGTCCGAACACGAGCGGGAAACTTTGCATAAGTTGACCACCGAAGAAAAGGATATGAGAAACAAGTACAACATCAGCGAAGCGGACTACGAGAAAATCACCGAAAACGTTTTGTTGAGCAAGGCGCCTAAAGCCGGAATACAGTGGAAATTCGCCGGCGCTTTTTATTTTTCACTCACCGTTATCACAACTATAGGTAAATTAATTTTTTCTTTTTTGAAATTTTTATTTAAAATTCTTTATTAACTGTTTTCTCGATTTATCGAAAACGCGCGCGGCCCTAGCAGCTAGCAATTAGAAAATTAGTTCCACTTCAGTATAAAGAAGTTGATTTTCAATGAAATCTTGAACTGGGTTCTTGAACTTTGGTTTTCGGGCCTTATATATTATTACCACCAGAGACGCTAGATATATAAGTTACATCGACCTCAAAGGTTTTACCCTTTTGAACTGAAGGTATAACCCGCTCAGGGTGAACCTCAGAGGGCAATTTGCAGGCAATTTCCGTCCGTTCGTCCATATATTAAGTTCTTCGGCAAGGTTTTTGCACGCTTCGATTTCCCGATTGTCTTTATGTTTATGCATAAATTTAGACAGTTCTGCATCCAAAAATTGGCCCGATTTTTGTTCGCCAGAATCAACACTAAGCAGCTTTCAAAGTTTTTATCGAACATATCGAATAGACGCTCTGTCTCTGGTCAGTTATCCCGATGTTAAGCAGGTTTTGACTACTAGTTGTCCTATACTCATCCGTGCTGCTATTGGACTACTCTGAATTACTCAAACTATTGTTCCGCACCGAATATTAGATCATACATGTCTACCACCAGTATCTGTCGTGGCATCTGCGCGTTTATCTGACCGCTGTCAATGGCAAGGCAAAGTTGATATTGTATGGCATATTCTTCGACCGCAAATTTGTTGTTAATGACAAGTATGATTTGCGGCGAGTTTCAACGTTATTGGTTTTGTATCAGTTAACCAGGGGAATCAAATATTGACATTCCGAGATTTTCAAGCATTTCACCGAGCGGGCACGGGTCCCTAATTCAGTTGAGAATGTTCGCTCTTTCGTTTCGAAGATATTGCAAACTGAGTGTTTTGAATAAGTGTCGATCGTGCCCAAATACGGTATCAAGTGTTGTGCCACCACTGGCCAAACAGATCAGGGGCTGCAGTTGTTCAAAAGTTGGTTAGAGTTAACCAGTGGATAGTTTACGTGTCACAACTGAAAGTACATTGTTACTACGGTGGTATATTGTGACCCAACTAAAAACTGACCGGCAAGTAGTACGCATGTGCGAAAAGCTGTATAACAACCGTCCTAGAGGCCAGTTGTATTGGTCTACTGAGTAGCACGCTTGATTTCAGCGCACGAGACCCGGGTTCGATCCTCGGCGAGTGCGCGAAATTTCTCTGTCACTTTCTCTTGATCGTAACACCATTTCTAGGTAACACCATTTCTCGTTAAAAGATACGTCACGTAAAAAGATACGTCACGTATCTTTTAACGAGACCCATTTTTACCTGGTCAGCTTTTTAATATCGATATCCATTTTTTACGTCGATACATTTTCTATCCAAACCAAAACGGTTTATTTAGCGGAGGGAAATTCCTAAAATTAGCGACTCGTTTCGACGTAGATATTTCACGTTTACGCTCGGAGCAATATTCCACATTTATAAATATGAACCCCGTTTATGCTACGGAATATAATGTACTATTCGCGGCTTACATGATAAATATTACTGTTCGCACTAATTTCACTACGGCGCGCTTACTTCATAAATATTACCATTCGTTATAGAAAAACAGTTGCCGGTATTAATGAAATTCACACAGAATCGTCGAGGTTCTTTTCTGTTTTGCGAATGATGATTTATTATTTCGATTCGTCTGATTTTATTTTCTATACGCATATCCGAAAAATCGCGCCTTCCATAGTTAAAAAATTGAAATACTTGTTACGCGTACGAAGAGCATTCTAGCCGATAGGGGGCGCTATTTGAGTATTAATTTTACTCAGGTGATAGCTTTCAATAAGGGATGACTGATTAACCAGTTACACGGTTTAGCCAATGGCGAGATTGAATTAGATCGTGTATACTATAAAACGAATTCTAGTCCATGATTAGAATGAATAAGAAATGAATAAATAGACATAAGATGATGAATACGTAGGTGATTCTTTTCTCACCAACTCGATGCGATAAAAATGCGAGATGATTCGTAAATGTGATTATTGTACATGTAGCGCATTATAAGTTCAGTTCAGTTCAGTTATTATTATTATTATTATTATTATTATTATTATTATTATTATTATTATTATTATTATTATCATTATTATTATTATTATTATTATTATTATTATTATTTTTATTATTATTATTATTATTATTATTTTTATTATTATTATTATTATTATCATTATTATTATTATTATTATTATTATTATTATTTTTATTATTATTATTATTATTATTATTATTATCATTATTATTATTATTATTATTATTATTATTATTATTATTATTATTATTATTATTATTATTATTATTATCATCATTATTATTATTATTATTATTATTATTATTATTATTATTATTATTATTATTATTATTATTATTATTATTATTATTATTATCATTATCATTATCATCATCATCATCATTATCATTATCATTATCATTATTATTATCATTATCATTATCATTATCATTATCATTATTATTATTATTATTATTATTATTATTATTATTATTATTATTATTTTTATTATTATTATTATTATTATAAGTATTATTATTATTATTATTATCATTATTATCTTTATATGTATCTATCACTTAGTTTATTTTTTTTTTCTCAGGGCAATCCCCCTATCCGGCTCAGCCCCTAGGGCTTGGGGTTGTCCTTCTTATATATGTCTATTTATCTATGCAATCATATCCAAAGAAACTATGTTTATAATCTTGTACATATTATAAGTAAATAAATCATTCATTCATTCATTCATTCATTCATTCATTCATTCATTCATTCATTCATTCATTCATTCATTCATTCATTCATTCATTCATTCAGTGGATGTTGCAGAAACCCATACGGGCCTTAAGCAAATTCATATATATATATATACATCGTAAAAAATGACTCGAGAAAAAAATAAAGTTAGGTGTGAATGACTTGGATGGTTAGATAGTAATATGATGTAAGGTAATATAATTTAATTCGTCCACGAATCCGTGCGATATGTGCGTGTTTAGATCAATAACAAACTGTTGATTCAAACATGTAAATTGTAAATACAGATGCCAGAAACCTGATCAAAAGCGAGGGTGAGGGTGAGTGAGAGTAGGGGTAGGGACGGCGCGAGAGGTGGGAGGAGCCTGTACCGAGCTTTATCGAGGGGCAGTTCTATTTCAAGAGAAAGGGTACTTTTTGCCGTGAAAAAAGGGGCATTTTCCTATTGAAAAAGTACAATATGAAACGGCCGGGTACCTGAACAAATCATTTGACAATGGATTACTTTTCCTTTTTCCAAAAAAGCATGAAAATTGTATCCAGATTTCGAAAAATCATGACCCAAATTTGTTGACACAAAATTTTTGAAGGGCGCATTGAAAATTTTAGGGGGTTCGTTCGCTACAACCGAACCCCCTCGGCACGGGCCTGAGGTAGTGTCGTGGGAAGATCCTAGTTGGGAGTCGGATGAGAGATTGAGTACACGGACAGAGGAATAAGAGAGATGACGAGTGCGGGTCGAGGGCTCAAGTGGAGAGATAAAGCCTGTAATAGGCCTCGTTCATGCAAGTAACGACACATAAAACCAGCAGCGTGTTATTACTATTATACATGCATCACACCAACATGCGAGTCCTCTTCAATATCATAAATATATACATGAATTAATGTACATTTATATGTATTTGTAAATGTATATTTACCGAGGAATGAAAATTGTCAATTTTTGACTCGCGCGCGTTTCGATGTGTCGATAGCGTTAGGGTTACAGATACGTACTTGTTATTGTATATCGATATATCGCGCAGAAAATACCTGCATATTTAGAATCAACACTAGCTAGATCCGTAGTCAAGTAAAACACACGATTGGAACCTCGGGCCCGGTTTTATTGGCCGGTATTACCTTTAACCGTGGGGCTGATTCAATTGAAAATGAATTGAGTTAGCCCCCGGGTTAAAGGTAATACCGGTCCGTGAAACCGGGCCTAGGATTACGATTTGAAAATGTGAAATTAATTTTATAACAATGGACTGGATCCAGAGTCGAAATAAAACCCATAACTACGGGACTGTTACGTTCAATCATGGACTCTAAAAACGAAATAGAATAGCTCTTTTGGATGTCGGTTAGCACGCTTGTTTTGAGTGGGGCTCGGAATCGATTCTCGATTAGTGCGTATATATATATATATATATATAATGTTTGACATTTTGATCATTGAATTCGAATGCAGATTCACTAAACCCGCAACTGTTGTTGTCCACGGGTTGTACAGTCGATTCTAACCCCGGGCCGGTGCGGGGTAAAGTTTAGTATAAGATCACGACTGTGAAGCCAGGTTCCCGAAGCCATTGATAAAAATGAAACAACACTTAAAAATGCAAATGATATTGTTACTAGCGCTGTCGGAACAATTCTGGTTCTGTGGGAAAATATGCGTAGATAATTGCAACTTTTTCTTTTCTAATCTAATTTTCTTTTCAACATCTTTTCTAATATGGGTCTCCCGTCAATTTCCTCACGCCCTGTATATCAATGAATTCAGAATAGAATAGTTGGGTTTTCTGCTTCCCGAGTCACGCAGCGCACCTTAGGCTAAACAAAAATGATACCTTGTTGCTCCGCAGCGGCCGGGTTATTTTTGTAAAATATGATAAAATTTATAAACAGTTCATTTCTATAGCGGTTATGGTGAAATTGATCACGATTTAAAAAAAAGTAATGTATAGGGTAGATAGGCGGCCGGCCGGGTCAACATTTAAGCTCAGCAGAGCGGAGAAACAAGGTATCAATTTTTTTGGCCTTATAATGTGGCATATAAAACCTGGAATACCTGGAATATAATACCAGGTATTAGTTTCCAGTTCCAATGCCTGCATGAAAATGCAATACATTTTTATTATTTTTTTTTTCACCACGAATGTGCGCGATATTTTTATATGTCAGCGGAAACGTTGATAAGTTACACACTTGCGAAGTACATCATGTACATATGACAGGAAACTGACACGACATGACAGAAAATGACAAGAGGGACGAACATGCAGAGATTAACATATCATAGAATCGAAATACTGCTGTTTTGTACAGAATATATATATGAGAAAAGTGCGTTATTTAGCATAGAAATAACTTTATTAACTAACATGTAATATTGCGTAAAAGTCATACGATAATGGATTGTATTTTCATACTATATATAACTTTCGTAAGCGATAACTTAAATTCGGAATGTAATGAGTATAGACAAAGCTAAGGAGTTTCTGTTGGGTAGGATTTTACTATAATGATATAATAATATGTGTCTTATAAAGTGCTTAATCCAGCCAGGCTGCTCAGAGCGCTTTACATTTTTCGGTATTATTATCCCGGCCAATTTTATACCCTAACATGAATAGATATATATTTTTACCCGATCCAAATTTCTACAAACTTCAGCTAAAACGTTCGTTTGAGACTTTTGATCGGCTATTCTTTGGTAGATGTTGAGATGTATCTCTAACTGGCTTGAGACCTCCCGCACAGGTATATTGGATACCCCTTGTATATCTTTCTCAAACCATGAGCCGACTCTTTTTGGAGATTTGCAGACTTAATCAGCCCATAATCTCCCAACAGCTATAGTTGATTAATTCCTTGATATTTTCAAATTAATTTTTGTTTGTTCGGTCGGCGAATTTTACGATTACAAGATACATTGACCGTGATTGAAACCCAGTCAACCGCTGCATTGTGTGAACAGATGCTCACAATTTTAACATTTTGAACTTTTCCGACTAAATCAGTAATAAATCATTTTGGTATTTTCAAATTAGTTTTTGTTGTTCGGTCGGCGAATTTTACTATAACGAGGTACGTTGCCCGTGATTGAACCCAGTCAACCGCTGCAGTGTGTGAACAGATGCTCACAATTTTAACATTTTGAACTTTTCCGACTAAATCGGTAATAAATCATTAGATATACATGAATATACCGACAATCTACGCGTAGTAATTTCATAGCGCCTATAAATTGACCGATTAACCGGTTAATTGCGGATTAAAACTACCTCGAGTATAGAATATATCGTTAATCGTTGAATAATAAAATTGAATCGAACGGACGGATTATTTAGCTCGTCATTGACAGCGCCATTAGCGAATTAAACGCGTTGTGATAAGATAAACAAATTATGAATTTGGATGCTCCCATCCCGTCTATATTTCTGTCTCAGTCGATATTCTCTATTGAATTATATACTTTTTCCATATGTTCGCATTAGCGCTAACTCGTCCTCTGCGAGTTGTCAAAAACTGTCGCGGTCGGTTAATATTTATTGAATAACTAGCGACTGTACGGGCGCGAGTCGGTCCCATCGCGACCGCGCCGTTAAATCATAATACGGACAACCGATCAATTAACTAGCCGGACCCGGACTGTAACCGCGGCTCGCGTATAATGCTAGCCGTCAAATTAGATTAACCGGAAGCCGTTATCAGCGTCGGTTTATCCGAAGGGACTTCAAACAGCGACTAGAACAGTTTATGTGATAGAAACTAACCAAAAAAAAGAACAAGACACAAAAGCAGAAAGCTAATAGATTCCCAATTATCACCCCATAATCGGGCGATAGCGTCGACATAACACCAATTCACATAAACCGTTAACGCCGTAAGCGTTCGTTTATTCGCTTGTCTTCGTAACATTTGATTCTCGGTAGAACTGGATACGTGGCAGAGATACGAATCTCGTTAGATCCCGTGATCTCCCGCGATCTCCGGGCGATCACTATTCTAGTCTAAAAGTGTATACCTAATGGGATGAGTGTGTGATCTCCTGTGATCTCCGAGCGATTTCTATTCGACTCTAAACGTGCAAACCTAATGGGTGCACTGTCGAACGGTTCAAAAGTACCCGTACTATATTGGCGTGGCTCCGAGAATATCCAATCCGCTGCATTCAGAGCTATTACTTCCTGTATTTACCTTGTTGCCCCAAATGCCCCCGAAGTTGCCCACAGTGGCCCACAGTGGCCCACAGTGGCCGGCAGTGGCCTGCAGTGGCCCATCGTATCCCCATTCCCCTCACACCACTGTACAAGGAATTTTCCGATTTTAGAGATTTAATTGGATACTTGAAAAAATTCTAAAACGTGTGGTTTTGATTTGACTGATACCGATGATACTTGAGGTGATGATACTTAAACTGATGATACTTGCTCCGCATAGTTCGGGACATCGCGTAACTACCAATAAACACGATAAGAACCTCTCAGAACTTAAATCATTTTCAATCAATGTTTTATATGAAATATATGTTCACGTGTCACGTTGTAAAAGATATTGTATATATTATATATAGTTGTGTGGCTGGGTAGTTGAGGGGCTGGATAGTTGAGTGGCTGGCTAGTTGCTGGTTAGTTGAGTGGCTGGCTAGTTGAGTGGCTGGCTAGTTGGTGGTTAGTTGAGTGGCTGGCTAGTTGGTGGTTAGTTGAGTGGCTGGCTAGTTGCTGGTTAATTGAGTGGTTGGCTAGTTGCTGGTTAGTTGAGTTGCTGGCTAGTTGAGTGGTTGGCTGGTCGAGTGATTGGCTAGTTGCTGGCTAGTTGAGTGGTTGGCTGGTTGCGTGGTTGGCTAGTTGAGGGGTTGGGCGACTGGTTTTGGGGATAGTTAAGGGTCGTATATAATGAGAGAATAGGTTAAGTTTATAAGTTGTAAGGTATCAGTGGAAGGCGTGTCATGGGACGAGTCACACTCTCCCTCTTCATCCCGTCGATCAGCCTTATCTTTATCGCTCCATACCTCCAACCTCCAACCTGCTATATCTCTTCGCTCGGCTCGTCTGCCCCCTCCCTCCGTGTCATTTCATCTCGTACCCGTAATTCCCCTGTCTGTCCGTAGTTCCCTATCGTCGCTGCAGCTCTAACTGTCGCCTGCACTGTCACCTATCGTGCTGTCGTCATGGTGATCGCACTGATCTACCGTATATAACCGGAGCTGTGACCTCTGTTTTTGCAAACCGTTCTCTCCGATCGAACAGGTGCCACGATTTAGTGTCAACACAGGTCCCCGCGTTCGCACAGGTCACATTCAACTCCCTGCCCAAAATCTTTCATATAGCGTCTACTGTATAATTATATCGGTTATTAAGTGCTAGTTACAAGCGTTGATATCGAATTTGCGATATATGATTTCATCTTCTAGTCTTTGGCCTGTCGGGGATGTCAATTATCCCGCGCAGTATTTTCCCAGTAAGCGCCGGGATCAATGAGATTCGCGCGTAATAATACGTTAATTCATATTTCGTTGATTGGTTACGCTATACCGCAGTCTCTGGTAAGCGAGTCGTTTAGGCAGCGTGTGTCGTCGTGTTTTGGATGAACGGTCACGCATTTCATTCCGCTCGAAGTATTGTCGACAATGCGTGCTATAAACCCGCATATGCCAATCCTCTCTAAACAGCTGGCGTTTGAATATCATTTGATTTTCATGCGTGAACCCGCGACCGACGACTATATAGTTTCAGTAATGTAATTAATTATACGTAAAAGATCCAATTTCCCATTCAGTTATACAAACATTGTATCTTAAATGAATTCTTTTTGACGATGAGTCCCTTGGTGACCGACTCGCCCGTAGAACCTGATCCAGTCGATAAATGAATTCAAATGTACCGGGGTGGTACCGAAATAGTCCGTCGCCGAAACGCATCCTCCTATATCTAACAGTAGAATTTACACGACACCATCTTTTTACATATGCCTTTTTAAATTCCGTTTTATGGAGAGAAAAAAAACGAAAACCTCTCAATATCTGATCACCAAGAGGCGAAATCATGTCTAGTTAGTTTACATAGTTTTCTAAAAATAGTATAAATCTATCTTACTCCTCAATTAGCGAAGGTAGGCCCGATTATATCTACTAATGGTATAGGATTAAAACCTATCATCATGTTGAAAATATTGATCTTGAGTGAAAATGCGATGCCGTTCGGTGATAAAACGTAGCCATCGGCGGTTTCCTCCGTTTCGGCATCATCGATAATCGATTTTGATAATTTGAGTTGTTCGGGGGAAACTTTCCTTGTTGTTGGTTTTTTTCATGTTTTTACTCTACCTAAAGCCCCCGCAAACTATAAGCTTTATCGAACTGTTTTCTAGCTGGTGGATTAAATCTTTGATGTTTCGACGCCGGGAAAAGATGAAAGTACTTGATTTCGAGTCAGTGACTGAGAACGTTGTGAGTCAGCTCTGCTGCTACCCACCGGCTTTTTATAAATAGGACATGTCTTGAATGTAAAATATTCTTCTTCGTGGTCAACTTCGATCGCATCTCTCCGTTCCCGTCCCCTTCCCAACTCTCACACGCTCCTGTCCCTTCCAACTACTCTACCCCACCCGCGCTATCTCCATCTCGTCTGCGATCCTTATTTTTATCGATTCATCGTCTATTTCTGTACTAAGTCGTGTATAAATATCTTCTCGACTTCACCACGCGTTCGCATATACGACACACCTGTGTTCTCGCCACCATTACACACGCGGTTCTCTAATGTCAAACTGTGTCACAGCAGTCGTACTGTGTCTAACGAAGTCGATTTTAGTCGTCAGTAAAGTGCTATCGATCTACTCTGACGTAGCAGACCGAGTCGGTCTATTCATAGTAACACTTCGTACGAGTCGATTTCATTGGAACTTAATGATAGCAATTAGTAACTATCGCGTTACTCCTTCCACCGCGGCGGCAACATCTCCACGAATTCTAACCTTTTTCTTTCACTTATTATCACCAAACTGCTTTCTTTTAATATCAGCTCTTCCATTATATCACCATTTGATATTCGATCATCTCTAATCATCATCCATAGCCATATTCGATCAACTCTAATACCCATAGCCCTATACCCATAGCCCACCCTTACTTTCAGATGCCTATCATTTTCGCCCTTGAACACGACGGGCCCGTGCCGAGTTTGGGTCTCGGGAGTAGCGAACGAACCGCCTTAAATTTTCTAATTGCCCTTCAAAGTCAGTGTAAAAAAATTTGGGTTAGTATTCATTCCCAAATGATTTATTCAGGTTCCCGGACACCTATATTTTTGAGATAGGACTGCCCCTCAAAGAATCTCGGCACGGGCACACACGAATCCATCTTCACCCGTCAAGGGATTCGAACCCACTACGCTAAAGCTGTTCCCCGGTGGAAGCTAGTTCGGGAGTGATACCGGACCCCTGGCAAGCGAGGATGACACGAATCCATCACAACTCTAATTTTCGCACGTCACTTTCACCTACTGCATTTGCACTAACAGATGCGTTCACCTTGTTAGCGAGTTAAAGGTGACGAAAATTATTCAGCCCATATTCAAAGCCCGTATTCGGCCCATATTCAGCAAAGCCCATGTGTGGGCGAATTATCCCTCACACTATAGTGTGTGTAACCCAATTCTAATTTCCAGTCAAAATGTTTTGTATATAACTTACACCACATAGAAAATCAGTTATATTCATCAGCTATACTAATTATTCCCTGTTGCAGGTCTACTTAATTCTTAATTGACAATTGTGACCACTTTAGGGTTCTTATAAGAACCCTTATGTCTCGAAGAACCCCAATCTGCATTCCATATTGCTGAAGCACCTTAAAGCCACACCAAGAACCCCAAGGTTCTTCGAAGAACCCCCGAAGAACCATTTGTTCTAAGAGTGTACCCTGTACATAGCCAATTGTGACCACTTTAGGGTTCTTATAAGAACCCTTATGTCTCGAAGAACCCCAATCTGCATTCCATATTGCCGAAGCACCTTAAAGCCACACCAAGAACTCCAAGGTTCTTCGAAGAACCCCCGAAGAACCATTTGTTCTAAGAGTGTACCCTGTACATAGCCACCTCATTGTCCCTCACATGCCGCACGTCACGCTTCCTCTTTACTTCCTTATACTAACACTCTTCAACTCCCTCAGGTAGGTCTATTATTAAACCGTAGATATTTGCGATGATCTAATTTTAAAGATTGGTTGTGGATGATAGAAGTATTAATATTCACCAGTCTCAGCATCCCCTCTGGACATCACCGTTACTAATGTCTTCGGTCTCTCTCTCTCTCTCGTTGAAGGTCATATTTTGATTAACTGGCAATCTCGATTCGTTCAAGTACACGGATTTAATTCATTCGCGCACGAATAAAGGATATGATAGCACTTTCAGTTGTATTCGTGATATTTTTCTATTAATTCAAACACGAATTTGCGCTGAAGCGTCAAAACGACAGATTTGTAGCGTAAGGAAATGTGTTGATTTTAATGAAGAAATATTTTTTTTTGAATTAGTAGTTTTAATAAGCCGAACCGATTCATTGAAAGATTTTGATGTCATAGGATTTATTCTGTTCGTGAGACGCCGAGCTAAACTCGTTATATATACTATGTACCAAGTGAAACGTTGTTTGATTGTAACAAGCTTCAGTGTCATTGATTTCCGTTTCCGGGATGTTGAATATTGAAACGATGTATTAATCGTTCATATCGTATTGCCGCTTGTAAATATTTATTAACTTATAAATCGCTAATATCTAGGCCACGACAGAGTCTATGATCGCAGCGAGGTTTCTATATAAGTTCACCAGGGGGCGTTAAACATTAAAATGATATCGTATTTCGATTCGATTCCAGGATGTTCGCTCCCCTCATTAGTAACCTATAAAAGTCCATATTGGATTCTAGATAATTGAACTAGTCAATAAACACTTAACAACGTTGTTATCAAAGCAGTACAACATTAAGATCCTAGAAAGGGGTTAGGGCGCACAGGGATGTGATAGAAAGGGGGTTAGGGCGCACAGACATGTGATAGAAAGGGGGGATGGGGGTCAGGGCGCACAAGGATCCGATAGTATGTTTGCAGTAAGTTTAGATGATACTTATACCTGCGATATGGCGCATCTGGACCGTTCCCATATCACCGATACGGTAACCATAACAACAACTGCCACTCATAAAAAACGAATCGGGTTTCTCTCTCTCTCTCTCTCTCTCTCTCTCTCTCTCTCTCTCTCTCTCTCTCTCTCTCTCTCTCTCTCTCTCTCTCTCTCTCTCTCTCTCTCTCTCTCTCTCTCTCTCTCTCTCTCTCTCTCTCTCTCCCTCCCTCCCTCCCTCCCTCCCTCCCTCCCTCCCTCCCTCCCTCCCTCCCTCCCTCCCTCCCTCCCTCCCTCCCTCCCCCCTCCCTCCCTCCCTCCCTCCCTCTCTCTCTCTCTCTACCTACCTTACACGATTTTGAAAATGACGGTGACAAAAATGTCACCGTCGCCCACCTCGCCGTCTGCTCGTATTGTAGAACATGGCTGCTTTCCAAATGCTGAAATGACGTCATCTTTCTTTCTATTGATTTTTTGACGCCGTAAAAACCGTTACAATAATGCTTATACACATTGATACCTCAGGCGTTATTTAAGGGTTTCTGTGTGAGTCGATGCGCACGACGTCATCAATATCGGCGTTTCAAAATAACAATTACAATTGTAAATTCTGGCGTCAGTTTTGTAATTAGATATATTTTATAACTCTTATTAAATATATCTTTTTTCATTTATGATAAATTTTGATAATTATTTTTGAGAGGCTGTGTACTACGTCATCAAATCAAGGGGGCTAGACTGGTTGCCGGTAAATTCGATTCAATTGTCAAACTACTTTACTGATCGTAATTGATATACGATTTATATTATACGATTTATTGTCGACGATATTAAGCAAATAATGTTTTATTTTTTTAAGGCGTCAATAAACTTTTCAAGTTCGTTTTTCTTGCTAAAGATCCTTGCCTCCGGGAAATAACCCCAACCCAAAACCCGTGATAATGAAAGACTCCTGAAATTATCAAATTTGGTATATATTCGATGGATTTGTAAGTGCGGGCCTCACACCACAGAAAAATATCAAATTTTATAAAAACGCATGCATGCCATTGGATGAGTTGGCGTTATCCAATGAGTTGGCGTTATCCTACTTTTAACTAATGATTTTAACTTTTTTCTCTTTATGTTTAAATTTATATTGTAAAGCCAATGAGCATATTTTATATGGATTTTAGGCTCAATAAATTATTATTATTATTATTATTATTATTATTATTATTATTATTATTATTATTATTATTATTATTATTATCATTATTATTATTATTATTATTAATATTATTATTATTAGGGTTTTCTGACTTTCGTCGAAAACCCTCTTGAAATTCTGTTGATTATTATTATTATTATATATTTTCCGCCGATTTCGTCAAATGAAATTCATCTTCATTCAGATTCGGCAACTGACAGCTTCGAAACGAAATGTATAAATTGATACTGTAATAACGGTCTCTCTGAACCAACAGATTGTCTGAATGTACTTTCCATCCTATTTGAAACTTAAAATTACTTATTAGGTTACTGTAAATAAAGAATTGAATTGAATTGTTAGACAACAAGCACCGGCGAAATAACAGTTTGTGACGTCATTTAGTAAGTAAATAAAGGAGGGCTCCGAGAATTTCCAAATCACGGGGGACTATACTGGGGTTAGACCATTCAACCAAAAAGAGGATTGCTCCGATAATATCCAAATCATCTCATTTTATTTTTTCCATCGAATACCCGGTAATTAATTTTTCCTTTCGATCACATGCATCCAGAGAACCCGTTATCGCTGCTTTGCAGCTATATTTATTATTATTATTATTATGATTATTATTATTATTATTATTATTATTATTATTATTATTATTATTATTATTATTATTATTATTATTATTATTATTATTATTATTATCCAAAATTGGCTGATACGCAGATTTCCCAATTGCACAGATTGTGAAATGCTTGTCATTTTAAGAATTAAATTTCTGTCAAACTTTGCGTGTAATTATCTACACGTATAGTGACGTCGTAGTCGTGATCTCTTTATCTTATGATTGTAGTTAGATTGTGATTAACCTGCATCGATTGTTTTATGTAACTTCGATATTGATCATTCCTTTCCGTTCTTGTATTTTCAGGTAAGTTTGATTTCGATGCATTATGAAACACTTTTTCCTCGCTCGCGAAACGAAAGTACATTTCCAGGTCGTAAGTTATTAAAGAGTCTTCAATCTCAAATGTGGAACTGGGTTCAATTAAGCCCGCGGCACACGGCAAAACATTTGTTTCGCCGAAACAGAAAACACGTTTTTCAGAAAACGTTTTTTGCTCGTGAAAAACTTTTTTCAGTTTTTTGTTTTGCCTCCCCCGCACACGGCATAACAAAAAACATCGAAAACATTTTTCACGATGAAAACACTTTTTCTTCGGTACCGTGCGCGTTGGGCTTTACCGGTTTTGTCGGCACAGTATCAAGAATATAAAATTTTTCTAAATCTTTTTGATTTAACTCCTCTTCGAAGCAAATCAAAGAAAATTACGCCAAACATCGCGAATGTTAATCCTGTATCTTGATGCAGGCTCGTCAAAAAAAATCAGGATTCGGGAGTTCCAGTCCAAAAAGGATTATTTCTACTAGAAATATGGATAAATATGATGAAACTGTATCTTCTGGCCAAGTGTGGCCCTAAGGAGGTTAAAAAATGAACTTATTTGAATATATCCCAAGTACATTCGGTTTAATTCGAAACTACATTATTGTTGGAATATTCATGAAATAATCGACACGCATCTTGCGGCAGAGCTGGTATTACACGTTCTAGCTATCGTCGTCAAAATGAAATATAGCCGCCGCGTTAACATAAAAACCACCACACGATTTGTATCGATTTGCGTTTGAACGGAACGAACTGCGAGCATTACCGCTCATGATAAACATGACAAACTTCAACAACGGATTAGCTCCAACCCGCGGCAGTTGTCTTAATCTCGGCTTGGATAAAACTTGTATTAACGCTTCTTGTTTCCCTATAAAGCGAACCAATCTAGAAATAATTTGTAAATTACATTATAGCATGTAATCTTTATAGAATCTTAGAAATGAAATTCGATACACCCTTGTTGAGATCGAACTCAAACCGAGGGCGGATCTAGGGGGGACCAGAGAGACAGTCCCCCCTAAATCGTTTTTTATTTTTCATTTCATAAAGAAATATGATTTATTCCCTCATGACAGCTATCATATCAGAGCCTTAGAGAGCTATGGGGTGCCCTTCATGATTGCTTTTTTGCTCTTCAGTACCCTGGTCCCCGCCTTCCAAAAATCCGCCCTTGCAACCCCCCTAATTTGCAGTACTTTCCTTTCTAAGATTCTCATATGCCCTGCCTCGCGCCCTGCAAATACTTTTGCCCCGCCAACAATAACCACATTTTATGCTTCTTGAAACGATATTGCATTCGGTCATTTTTCTGACCCCTGAACAATAAATTCAATCTCATCTGCTCTTCTCGCGTTGTCGCTTGTATTCCAACGGCTGCATGTTTTAATTAAACGATATTCTGATACGCATCCCCGAAACCAGTCTCTTTAAACAGGGCACCAGTCTCTCTATATTGTGTTCTAATGACGACGACGCAGTTTGTTAATTCAACGTTGTTAAAGCCTACTCGTCGCCACATTCAGTCGCTGTCTCTCTCACGCTCTAAATGCTAACTTATCAATCATGCTCAATATTTCATTATGGCCGCTATGGCAGCAGTGTTTATTTAGTTTAACACCCTCTACGTGCGTCGCTCGGCGCGCACGAATCAATATTGCGAAAATACTTTTTTTACACAATGGTTATCGATAACGTCTTATTACGAAGTTATTCCGCTCTTGACATACTCAAGAGAGAGACTAATCATCATTGTTACCGTATTCCAATATGGCTGGCATGGCAACTACACAAACGACACCGTTTACATTAATGGCAGATATAGATTTTACTCTTTTATATGGCGTGTTGTTTTTTCTGCCCGTTCCATTTACTGTTTGTCTACTTATGAATCAGCGTCGTCCGTCGTCGGCTTAGAGCGTTGTTTTCATTATGGATGAAGGATTATCCAACCGATCTCTCAGGGTTGGCATCTATACGGGACTCTTGGGAACGGGAAAGTCTCTCCGACTTGGTGTATATGTGACGATCTTTCAGTCGGAATATGTCAAGCTTCAAGGTCACTAGATAAACACCATTCTGAGGTGCATTGAAGATATTTCTATCACTGTTCAAGTTGTTTAGTTTTTATCGCCGTTCCTGGAGGGCCAGTTCCATAGTCAAGACTTTAGACCAAAAGTGGTCTTAAATCTAAAGATCGGTCTTAAGTTGTTAGATTGGCTATAGAACTTAGTTGGTCTCAGAACGGTCTTACGTGTAAGCCTTGACTATTGGACCGGCCAATCTAGAATTATGAATCTATACAAAGATATAATAATTAGCAATCTTCTAACGAAAGGTCTTTTGGAGTCATGATGGGATTTTACAGAATTTAGCAGTTAGCTGCAGCTCTGAGACGAAATCCTTAGTTCATTTCAAATACGATTGAATCAGATTTAACCGATACCTTTTATGATAACACTTGCTCCACCCTTTTGTTCAAATTATCGAAATTCGTGTACTAGGAGTGAAACTGCTAATTTTGTTGTCTGTCCGTCTGTTTTATCTTTATTGCGCTTATCCCTTGAACGTAGATCTTTGCATTACGGGTCAATAAAGTTCGATTTGATTTGATTTGTCAGTATATACATGTATGGCGCGTTGCTGCAGTAACATGATGAGACACAGCCCCCCTCCCCTCCCCCAGACTCATGAATCATTGTAACGTCTCGGCAATTCGTAAATATAGAATTTCGATGACCTTTCGCTGTTTTCAACTTGTGATCGCCATGTATGCAGTTCCGCCGTACTTACAGGGGGTGCTATGCGTAGGGGTCGGGGGTACACTCGATAATGAGTCAGCTTCTTAGAAATTCAATAATATCGGTCTTATAACCGCAACCACCGAGATACCACCACCACCACCACGCGCGGAATTGTGCGTGTGAATCCGCTGTGGAGATATTTCTAAGAAATTATTTTATTCGAACGAACCTGATGGATATAGATAGGAAGATGGTTCTATCGGTGAGTGAACGCGCGTGTTTGCGGATCGAGTGGTCTGGACCGCGGTGAATGAATATGGTTAAGCGGGGGAGCGATGGGAGGCGAAAAGGTAGGAGTGCAGTTCACTGCGGATAAAAACATTGTTGCGTACAAATTCAACTAGCTATGCTTACTTGAACGATAGAACTTATTTGCATTGCAAATGAACTTATTTTTGGCTACGGTCTAACCGACGGGTTATCGGTCCTTCGTTGATATACTCTTTCTTGAATATTCTGTTTTGTAAATCCCTGCGAAATAAGTTAAACGTAATGATACAGATGATAGTATTTATTCAATCTCCACGTAATTATTAAGTTTTCTATGTTCTAAGTTTTCCGTATTGTAATTATATTAAAAGCAATATTGTCTTTATCTTTTAATCCTAACGTTTCACTTCACTCGGCGCTGGTCATTTGGACTTAGTTCTACTAACGTCTGGCCATTGTCTAGTGGAGCAATATAAATTCACGTCCCTTTATCCCTCTCTCTCTCTCTTTCTCATTGGCTGTCGTCTCGACAATAAAGCGAGCTTTTAATCATTTCAATATCGTTTGTGTTTGGTGACTATTCTGAGCTAGTTCCAGGTATCAGAAAGAAAAGATAATGTTAACAAAAATATGAATTACGCGTTATTGAGATATAGAGAAAGGCAATAAGATAAAATCCCACTATTTACAGATTAAAAGAATTTAAAAACCAGAATTTATTTATTCAATCTAAATTATATAAAAGACACGACGTTTTTAGTCTATTTCTGTTTTTAGTCTATTTCTCACACCTGACGATGATCTCTAGGGTGAGATCGAAACGTCGTGTCTTTTAAATATTTTAGATTTAATAAATAAATTCTGGTTTTTGAATTCTTTTAATCTGTTAAAAGTGGGATTTCATCTTATTATCCGTTCACCACGTTTGAGTGTGGTTATCGTTCTACTATAGAGAAAAGCGGTCGGAACGAAAAATGAACTCCGCGGCGCCGAGTTGGTCTGAGTAAGTAAGGCAAGCCGGAATTGGAGTGAAATGTGAGATATGCGTACCTCTAATACGAAGCCTAACATAAAGAAAAAAACCAATTATAGGTGACACAAAAAATATCAAATAACCATGGCGACGTATCTTGCGTATTGTTGCGTCACGAGTGGAATATTGTAAGCGAACGGTTGACCATTCCGTCTAACATTATTCGATCAGAATTAAGTGATATCTCCTCAAAATCTAATGAACATGTTCGACCGTAACTCGTGAAGTACGTGGTTCATGTACCGCAGACCCTCAATTGTGGTTTCGCTATTAATCAAAGATTTTTTCAGTCAAAGAATCGAAAATGCAGCCTACAAAATGTTTTTTCGGTCGCTTGAGTTCAGCGTTTATCGGTAACCCTGAACAATCGCACCGGTGCGGAGGTGCTTACTGTTGGACGAGTTGAAAGTATGGCCTTGCCCTTTGATTTGTTTGGTCTGTCCTCCTCATTATGGCCTTTCACCTTATCCAATTACTATCTCTTTCAATAAGTAATTTGCATATTCCATCTTCGTATGAAAATAGTTTATGAATCATTCAATCAGAAATCGGTCAAGGTCGAAATGTGGAGGCCAGGCCCAAAACATGACAGGAGAGGAGGCCAACTGAAAGGCCATCTTGCGCACTCACCCCTTAGCTGTTGAAGTTTTCGCTCATCTATTATTCCAACAGGCATTTGTTGTTTGGATCTATTTAGCATGTCGATAACCAGCGTTATTAGGGAAGTTAACCAATATAATGAATTGCGCAACAATAATAGAGGGCAGCACTGTCTGGCGACGCGAGAATTTTTACAATTCGATAATTCATTTGATATTTCATCTCGGATAATTTGCAGCGCTGTTTCTCGTGTCGAGATACTATTTGTATCCGCAGCGTCAAAGCCAAACCCCTCGGGGCTTCTTGTTTGACTTAGAAAAGCATAAAAATAGCATGAGGAATAAGCATAAAATACCTGCACGGCGCACACAAACCGTGGGGGTGAAAGGCGCACACCCGAACATTTATACCCGATCCATGAAACAGGCTCCGGTTAATTACAATATACTAACCCAGTGATTAGATATGAGCAGAAAGAAAAATTAACAAAAACACTTTGAATAAAAAAAAGATTTAAAAAAAAGAAATAATAAAAAATAGTAAGATATGACAACAAAAACAGATCAACAAAAACATTATAAATAAAGAAAACAGTTTAAAAAAGAAATAATAAAAATGATTAGATATGACAACGCAAACAAACAAAAACATAATAAATTTTTGAAAAATTTTAAAAAAAGTTTGAAAAATAAAAAATAAAAAGGAAATAATAATAATGAAATTGTTTTATATCCTATTTGGAAAGAGTAGTTGAACTGAAAATTAAATGAGACAATAATGACTTAAAGAACTTTCCCTCTCTGTCGTAAGGTGTTTTTACACTTAAAACACGGAGCTTTATGTAATTTTATTTTTAAACGGCAATTTTTCGCTACAATCAAGACATGTAATAATAATATTTTCAGTCCCCCGCCACCTGACTCCAGTGGGTGCGATGCAGATGTAATGGAGCTTTCCATTTGAAAAAAGTAAGATATAAAAAAAAAACAGTCTTTAGATATGCGATAAACAACTTCAGCATGACTGTCGTTATTTCTGTTTTAACAAGCGGGGTGTAAAACGCTCACGTCCGGCGAGTGAATCGTCGATATTTACAGCTGCCACGCCCGACATCGGTTCGCGAGCGAACTAAACTCACTCGATTTTTTGCCGCGTTACGGATCAATTCGATTCCGTTTCGGTGAATTATTTTTCGGGTGTGTTTTATTATTCAGGAAAATAGTTGATTCGTCTTGTTTAGAAACTGTGACTTACAGGTAGCGCGCTAGAACTGTGACTTACAGGTAGCGCGCTAGAAACTGTGACTTACAGGTAGCGCGCTAGAAACTGTGACTTACAGGTAGCGCGCTAGAACTGTGACTTACAGGTAGCGCGCACCGGGTCTCTATCGGTTATAGTTTGAATTGTTTATCCAGGCACCAACCCACCCACTGGCGCGAGATGAATACTTATTGAAAATTTACCATTCCTAACGACGAAACCATCGAATACAATCTGGCGGTAGAGTGGAGACGGGAGTTGAGAGGAGAATGATAACGGAACGCCGGATTGGCAGCGTTTGCCTCGTAACAACGTCACGTGTCCGACTCCTAAACCCCTTAATGATCGCACCATCTGTGTCATTGAAACATCGACCTTGAGATTACCGACGTCTTAATAATGATGGGTGCAGGGTCCAGTCGGCGGCGACGCTACAGTCAAGCCTAATCCATTCAACTGCATTACAATCATTCACGCGCAGTAACTGAGCTGTGAGCAAGGTTGTCATTAGCAACTAATCATAACTAGGTCCTGCTACTACTGCGCAGTCGGAATATCGTGTCGCGTAAAATCGAGTTTAACCGCGTGTCGAATTCGTTTAGAATCCATGGCCATTTTGTTTAATTGCGATGCTCATTCAGTTCGGAATTCTATAATTGATACGCTTCTGGAATCCCCAGTAGCAGGAAATCTTGCCTATTTTTGCCTATTTTGCCTAAATTTGCCTGTTTTAGGCAAATCTAGGCATATTTTGGCAAAAGAAATATTGGAACCCTATTTTTTTTTAAACATTATAATTATGTTACGCAGAATCAAGTGACATTTCGCTTTTAACAAAGAAATCTAACGAGACTTTTTAATTTTACATGTTGACCTACTCTATAACCGATCTAGACTCGGTCACAACCGCGCTCGCGCCATTCGTCAACAACGGATTAGTTTTCCCGGAGTAAACGATAGCAAAATGGCGAAAGTAATCCGATATGTCGGTTACTGAAATACGTGAATTACAATAATTTTTGACGCCGTAAAAACCATTACGATAATGTTTACATACATTGATACCCAGTATACGTTAGGGGTACTGTGTGAGTCGATGCGCGCTACGTCATCAATAGTGACGTTTCAAAATAACAATTACAATTGTGAATTTTGACATTTATTTTGTAACTTAATATATTTCCTAACTTATTTTTGATAAATTTTGATAATTATTCTGGAGAGGATGTGTGCTACGTCATCAATATATCCGTTAGACTGGTAAATGTGTTAGACTGGTTGACTGGTTAGACGATATATGTGTTAGACAGGTTGCCGGTCAATTCGATTCAATTATTGATATATATATATATATATATATATATATATATATATATATATATATATATATATTCAAATCTAAAATAACTAAAATTGATCCTTGATACACGTGTATATGATTGATATCATCAGTTCTATTGTCGAAAGTATTAAGCAGCATATTAGTTTACAAACTATATTATCGATAAATGTTGTCGATGTAGATATTTTTCAGTCGAGTTTGTCTAAAGCGGCTATGTTCCTGTACCTCCGTATCTATGCTGTTAGCAGACGAGGTGAATGTACGCTTATGTTGTAATGCACCGAGATACGCGCGAGATTATTGCGCAATCGATGTTTATTAGATGAAATGACTAATCAGTAGTTGTAATTAGTTCGTCTGCTCAGGATAACGCGCGTCTGTCTGTGTGTGTGTTTTAGGTTAACCTCGCCACCGCGTTTAGATTAACCTTGAGGGAAGATATTTATGAGTAGGGATAAGAATATTAACCAAATTCTACTCTTTTCTCTTCACCCCGTCTCCACTCCTCTGTATACTGCCTAGGCCCGTAGCGTGAGGTCTGGGGGCCCGCTCCGCTGGAAAGATTCTCACGAAGCCGACGCTCGGATACGGCCTACCGTTCCCGGATTCCCGTTGACCGCAGATCTAAATGAATGATCAAATTAAAGAATTCAAATTCGAACTGTATTCAGCATAAACGTGAAAACATTAGTTTTCAACTGATACATTTACGGTAAAATCAAGTATATAGATAATCGGAGATAAGCAAGCAATAAAATGAGGCATAATATTAGCACTAAATACATGCATTCTTTTGTAACGATTTTACATCTAAATTCATAAAACTCTTTTTATAGCACCTTAAATATTGAAGTACAAATACAACAGCTGGCATCGAGAACCCCGGTGTTATTCAGTAGCGTGGGGTGAACCACCTGCTGAACCACCTGCATGCACTTTTAGCAGCCGCTATATTACGTATTCGACACAACAACAGATATATGTGAATTAATATAAATATTGTTATATTACGGGTGGGCTATAGAATTTCCCTCGATACGGAATTTATGTATTGCGATCCTCTTTAATATCACTGGTATTTATTCCGGCAGTAATAAACTGTCTTGGCCCGAGTCGTATCACATGTATCCGACGGTGTTTTATTGCTATTGCTATATATATATATATATATATATATATATATATATATATATATATATATATATATATATATATATATATATATATATATATATATATATATATATATATATATATATATATATATAGAAGCAATCTTCTTTCGAACTATTATGTTCACCATCCATCTGTCTTCAAATTTATTAACTTATTAACTAGGCAAGTGTTTATATCAATTATTTAAAAGAAGAAAATAATTGCTACTCAGGGACCATAATCTCTAAATCGCATAAACCGTCGTATGTATCATCATCTTTTATTTATTGCGCGTTTAAGGAACCAATCTGTTCGTCAGTTTCGGTGGAGACAAAAAGCACTATCCACAAAAACTGATTGTTCTCATCCTCTCTCCGCTCCTCCTTCCCTCCACGTTTTCATCCTTCCCTGTCTTTCTCATCTCAAATCCTCCCGTTCATGCGGCCCCTTATCCTTTCCAATCTCTCTTTTTCCCTCTAAGATGTTCGTAGATATTGACTTGGTCGATGATTAACCGGATAGTAAGAAGCCGGTTTACCTTTAAGAGTAAATTCAATGAATTCCGTTATCGATCGGACCGTTCTACCGCAAGGCTAGATCCAATCCATCAGAGCTCGCGATAATTCCATCAAAGTGCTCACTGCAATGATCCGGTTCGAATCCCGCATTTTATCCGCGTCGTGTCGTTCGGCTTATCCGTGTATTAACGCCTTTGCCGAATCTATATATATATATATGGATGGTCGTTTTATGTGGGCTAGAATGAAACTACAGATTAATCCTAAATGAATCTCCCGATATCTCGATCAAGGTCAAGTTCGTGAATGTCAGTGTCATTGTGATTTTCGCAAGGTCATGGAGCTATGTAAGGAATGAGATCATTTGAAATTAGTCTTAGTTTCTGTCGCTATTTCTTGATATTTTTTCACGAACTTGTCTCACATCAATAGAGAGTTTCGGCGTCGCGTTTTCTGACTACGTGAACGACTAAATCCCCACGTTCATGGGAAGTGCGGCACTCAAAACTGTAACGTCACGTCAAAAAGGCCATACGTCACATTTCGCGTACTCATAGAGCACGGTGCCGAAACTCTTTACCGCAAGCTTCACGGGTAGCTAGTAGTCTTTTGAGTACTTTAAACGATTCATCGATTTGAAGTATATGTGGTACAATGTGTAAATAATGGTGTATTTACTTTTAGCAAAATACGTCGGGAAGTACTACGCACAAAACCGTGACGTCACGTCAAGAAGGCCATACGTCATGGTGCCGAAATTTCACGGGTAGCTAGTAGTCTTCCGCGTACTTTAAATGAATCTTCGATTTGAAATATACGTGGTACAAGAATAGATGTGTAGATAATGGTGTGTTTAGTTAATAGCAAAATACGTCTCTAGGAATCGATTCTTTCTTCTAATCGAACTGTCAAAATAATATCATCAGGGAAAGAGTTGACAATATCGTTCCGTATTCTATGTTATATCGAACAGGAATTATCTCCATGCGTTGGTTGATTAATTAAATAGTCTATATTTTTGCGAGATGCAATGATATAAAGATGTTGTCGTTTGAATCCCTCATCGCTAATGAATGAACAACAAGAGCTCTTCTGGCTTTGCGTTTGTTGTGATAGCAACTTTAAAGCACGGTTGGCTTCAAACGGTTCAGACAGCGGCAAGTTACGACAGAACGTCGTTTCTGTGGCGGTTTGTTCCCGCCGCGTCGCGATGTCGCTGTCTTCGAGCTGACTCTTTAGGGAGTCCTTGAATCGGAAGCATCGGCGACCCGCGTTGCGGTGACCTTCGCGGTTGACTGTACATTGCGGATGCAGGGGTTATCCATCCGCGTACTAGATGGCCAGACCAACGGAGCTGACATTTCGTGATAATGATACCGTTAACAAAGAAATACAATGTTCAGTTGCTGAAAAGTTGGTTAAAGATAGCCGGTGGATAAAAACCGTAGTAACGATGAAATTTTAATTGTCACTATCTCAACTATATCCACTGGTTAACTCTAAACCAGCTTTTGAGCAACTGGCCCCAGGTTCCAAGTGTCTGGACCCTCAAGAGTTTATGTGTTTGAATCCTGGTTGTAACAGCTAGTCCGCGTTCGCGCACTGGTATATCTCATTAATCCAGGGTTCGTGAATGTTGGCTGTTGCAGCCAGTTAACTCTCATCAATTCAGGGTTGTCAGGTTCTATCGCTGGTGCTAGCAGTCAGTCAGTATGTGGTACGCGTTTGAATCATGGCGGTGTAGCAGTCAGTCATCCGTCTTTCACAAACCGGCCTCACGTCTATCCAGGGTTCATAGGTTTGAACCCGAGTGATTGTAATCAATCAGTCTTTCGCTCGGGTCCCACGTCAACTGTTGACTACTGGTGGCCAGTCCAGGCCTTTCACGTGATAGCCTCATCAATCCATGTGCCACGTTTTTGTGATAGGCTATAGTCAGTTTACCTCTGGTCAATCAATAATTCATCAATGGTCGACGGGATTGGCGGCGGTGGTGAAGTCGGCCTTGCACGGCTATTGATCATCTCAATTTAGGATTCTGAAATTAGTGAGTTTGAGGCCTCGTTGCTGATACCTGGAACTAGCTCAGAATAGTCACCAAACACAAAATATATTCAAATAATTAAAAGCCTGCTTTATTGTCGATACGAGAGCCAGAGAGGAAAAAGAGTGAGGGATAGAGTGACATGAATTAATATTGCTCCACTAGACAATGGCCAGATGTCAGTAGAACAAAGTCCATTGACCAGCGCCGAGTGAAGTGTATACGGTCGGGATTGAAATGATAAGGATAAAATTGGTTTTAAAAGAATTACAATATGTATTACATGATATATTTTAAATAATATGATGTATAATGACGTCGTCTGTATCATTGCGCAGATGATAATGAGCTAAAGCCTAATATGGGTTGGAAACAACTAGTAGATTTACCAAGCGAAGCGAAGTGCTCAAAATCCATCTACTTATAAAATGTGTTCGTATTCGCGTCACAAAGGTTATCTTTAAAGTTTAGCGTTGGGTTCAGTAGAATGAGTGATTTTAGAGAATGACGACATTTGGAGTAAACAATCTCGTTAATTGAAACTGATTCGTCGCTTTCATAAATTAGAAAAATAATTTCGCTGTACTTCAGAATCTTCTTCCGTTTTAGTGTTACTGCATCTTATCATCGAGTATTTACATGGAGATCCGCCGCGAGTAGTACTGGGTAAATCGATCGTTAATCTACCCCTGGTAGGCGAGGACAGTCGCGCAGACTGATCGTCACTATACCAGATGATTGATGCTATATTTAGAACACGATCGATAACGAGGCCTGTTCGCTCTCGTCGTCGGTTCGCGTTCGGATTTGTATCGCGGATAAATAATACCTAAACGGCTAATATCGATCGACGAATCGACGATCACTCGGCTCTATCGACGCGCTGTATGGCTGAGGACCCCGGAACACTTTCCTGCCAGATGGCGTATCTGTTGACAGTGAGGCAAACCACAAATCAAGATCCACTACTTCTTATATATGACATTTTTGGTATAAATGTATCAATTACTTTATTAAGGAATTAATGGTTAGATCTTATTCGAATCTGTATAGAACTCCTGCATCGGTACACGGCTCTCTGTAAGCGCACCTCGCTTGCCAGCGGCGTTGGAGCCCTCTTTGAACGCGTCGCGCACTCTGCGCGCGCACGTTGCCTAATAAACGATGATTGTTGCTTGCAGTTGTTATGAAACGTTTCGCCGATGAAACTCGACGGGATGCTTTCTTAGAAATCTGCTTCTGCCAACAGCTAACTTTCGATCACAATCATGCTGAGGTTTTGATCGTGACCTTGAATCGGTTTAAACGGCACCTTATATATAGATTTTGAATGTAGATCTACTACAGTTTGTTACTTAAAAATCAACTTTTAGAATCAAAGGTTTTTCACATTGATATTGTCATCTCCCTCTCCTGGCTCTCCCACTCCCTCCCCTGGCTCTCCCTCTTCCTCACCCTCTCCCTCTTCCTCTCCTGGCTTTCCCTCTCCATCTCCTGGCTCTCCCTCTCCTGGCTCTCCCTCTCCCTCTTCCTCTCCCTCTCCCTCTTCCTCTCCTGGCTTTCCCTCTCCATCTCCTGGCTCTCCCTCTCCCTCTCCTGGCTCTCCCTCTCCCTCTCCCCTCCCTCTCCTGGCTCTCCCCCTCCCTCTCCTGGCTCTCCCTCTCCTGGCTCTCCCTCTCCCTCTCCTGGCTCTCCCCCTCCCTCTCCTGGCTCTCCCTCTCCTGGCTCTCCCTCTCCCTCTCCTGGCTCTCCCTCTCCTTGCTCTCCCTCTCCCCTCCCTCTCCTGACTCTCCCCCTCCCTCTCCTGGCTCTCCCTCTCCTGGCTCTCCCTCTCCCTCTCCCTCTTCCTCTCCTGGCTCTCCCTCTCCCTCTCCTGGCTCTCCCTCTCCTTGCTCTCCCTCTCCCCTCCCTCTCCTGACTCTCCCTCTCCCTCTCCTTGCTCTCCCTCTCCCCTCCCTCTCCTGACTCTCCCCCTCCGTCTCCTGGCTCTCCCTCCCTCTCCGTCTCCTGGCTCTCCCTGCCCGTAAAACATATTTGTGCGGCTTTCATTAAGTTATTATCGGGCTATTTTGTCTAACGCAACGTTTATTTTATTTGACGTAATATCTTTGACGTTACGCCGCGTTCTCATTGTCAGTTACGTCACACGGAGACAATAGCGGAGCGTTATGAGCGACGAGACCAGCTCGACGTGAGAGAGAAATGATATAATTTAATAACGGCAAGGCGCTCAGGACGTCACCTATACCAACAATACAGATCAGCGTTTTTACGGTTATTAGTTTTCGATAACGACAACCTATTCTCGTAAACACTACAAACACGGATCGCCGTGTCTAAAATTAGAAGCGAAATTGCTTAAAATCGTCGCCTTTAATAGTAACATATCACCGGAAATTATATTCAAATTTGTCGTTGTTATTTTTACGACCATTTAAACATGGTTATTTGATTTCGTATGATTCGAAAAACAGTCGTTATTCATCGTTGAGAGTTGAGTGATGTCTGGGCGAGACTCATCGATATCTGGTCGTGGTTCCCACGCTAGTTTGTGGTACTGAGGATCTGGCAACTGGCGCCCATAGTGTGCCCTAGGACTTGTGTCCTCATGGAAGTGTCCAGGCACTGAAATAAAGATGGGTCAGATTCTGGTGTGCTTCAAGGTATATAGGTCGAGAGACTGGTATACACAGGAATTGGTCCAAGGACTGGTATCTGTAGAAGTAGGTTTAGGGACTTGTCAACAATAGAAATAGGTTTGGGGTTTGGTGTCCATAGAATGAGATTCAGGAATAAGTGCGCATTAGGTTCTTAGGCCGATTTGTTCATGGACATAGAAATAGGTCCCGGGACTGGTGTGCATTGTAGGTCCCTGCACTGGGTGTCCATTGAAGTAGGTCCAGGCATAAGTGTCTACAAAAGTTGGTGCCGTACGAACTGGGTCGTCACTCGCTTTCGTGTCTGAAAATATAGAAATGTTGATGGAAAAGCTGATAGATTTAACTGATCGCATCAGCTGAGTTAAAACATGAAGAAATCACTGTTTGTGAGCGTTTGAAACAGTTTATCAGAGCGCGCAGACACTTTGTTACTATCACGGTCGAAATTTTACTCCTAGCAATCAAACCAACTCTTCTTTCGAACAAAGCGGCGCTTACTACCGTCGGTAAAGCGGTAAGATTAGAATAAAAATTCTCGTACTAGGTTTCCGTGTTTTCTGCTATACCGGTGTCGGCTCGGCGGATACTGACCTCAGTTATCTCGCGAGCTTACCACACTCCGCGTTAGATACAGACGAACTCGTGTTCGGTGTCGGATGAATTGATACTTCTACAAATATATCGTTGTTTAGTTTCGATAATGTTTTCGTGATGCAAAATTTGATTGAAACTTTTTTTTTGAAATTTTCGTATCCGTTCCAATCCTTTTTTCGTTCGTCGTCCGTCCGTCCGTGGACGTTATCCAGTCATTTTGGGAAGTTCAGAAGACGCTTCAATGCATTGTCTAGATCATTGGTTTATACATGTATATCTATCCGAGACACATCTCCAGACCAAAAACTGGCCAGGTCAGAATCAAGATGGCCGACCGGCGGCTAATATTTTTCCGCCGAAATCAGCATTTTGTACGCATTTTTGAAGTTTTCAAGGGAAATTTTGAAAACGCTTCAATCAATCTTGATCTAGCTGATCTTGCACGTTTGTGTCCCTCCATGACCCATCAGTATGAGAAGAATTAGGTCGATCGGACACAAGATGGCCGTTTCGTGACCAGGGCCTGGTTTCATAGACTGAGTATCAAAGTTATCCCTTGGGTAAAATCCTCAATCTGGGTGACAACCACCATGGTTACAATGAGAAACTATGGTAATAACTGACAAATTTCAAAATGTTCCCAGAGACTATTTTTCTTCCACATCTATGAAACCCTGCCCAGGTCATTTATATTGGTATCTATGGATATCTTGTTACCACAATCAATTGCGAGTTCATTGGTTTATTGTAAATGGTCACCAGGGGGCGTTGAATGGGTGGTGGATCGGACTGCAGTGTCTCTGGATCAGGTTAAAACTGCACGTGCTGTCAAAACGCACCAGCATCGAAAATACGGAATCTCGGAATTTTCTAACGACGCGAAAACGCTGGCTTTAGACGACAAATAGTAACCGGGTTCCCAATTGGGAATACCTGGTTCAGTGATAGCTTACGACGTTCGCTAATGCCCCGGCTAACGGACATTTTCTGCGCTATTAGAAATACCTTGGTAGGCTTACGAATTCCCCCAGAGGTATTAAACGATAAAGTATCTTAAAAAAACTGCCTTTTCGTAAATCGGGTTCAAACCTGGAAACACGGAAATTGAAGTTCTGCATCCGGCATATTTTCAAATAAGTTATAAGTGAAATTTGCGTTACTACATCTACAACGAACCCGTTGTCAATATTTAAAAAAGAAAATAAATGAAATTCCTATTACTCATCGTTTCATCGCAGCTGATCTTGGATAGAAAAAAGGCGCGCTCCATTTCATTATCGGTAAACAGAACGCGCAAATGATGAACTAACGGTGGCCGTCATCGCGAGAATCGGAGCCGTCCGTCCGCGACCCTGGATCACGCCACGCGCGCGCATCGCCATCAATGCCAGACAAAAACTAATAAACCCTGGGTAAATCGAAGGCGCGTTCTATTTTGAGACTGTGAAATCTGCTTAACTCAGCGAGCGAGCGAATGGCCGAATTACGGTGAATCTGCAGGTGACATTTAACTGATTAAAAATCTTCATGTTGCTTTCTCGCACTGGGAGGAAAATCCCTGGTTTTTTCGATTGGCAAACGATCAAATATCACTCTTAAGAACGAATGGTTCTTCTGAAGAAATTTAAGGGGTTCTTCGGCCTGCGGGATGAACCTCTAATGGTTCTTCAAAGAACCTGTTTGACGGAGAACCCCATTCAAACGGCTACCCGAAAAAAAACCCATCGCTCACAAATAAAGAACCTTTCTGAAAGGTAATTTTAGAGAGTACATTTTGTAAGATAGATGATTTCCGAATTTATAAAATTTCCTGAAATACTCTTCATTTTGTGTAATTTCACTGCAACGTATCCACAGTTGTGTGAATTTAAATTTAATTTGACTCTGAATCCAGTTACACAGTTGTGTGGGTTCAATTTGACTCTGAATCCAGTTCCACAGTTGTGTGGGTTTAATTTGACTCTGAATCCAGTTCCACAGTTGTGTGGGTTTAATTTGACTCTGGACCCAGTTCCACAGTTGTGTGGGTTCAATTTGACTCTGGACCCAGTTCCACAGTTATGAATTTAATTTGACTCTGGACCCAGTTCCACAGTTGCGGATTCGATTTGACACTGAATGCAGTTCCACGGTTGCAGGTATTCTCTGGATCCAGTTCCACAGTTGCGGATTTCATTGGACTCTGGGCGCAATTCCACAGTTGCGGATTCTATTCGACTCTGGGCGCAATTCCACAGTTGCGGATTCTATTCGACTCTGGATTCGGTTCCGCAGTTTTGCTGCACGAAAAACGATATTCAGGCTCGCGCACGCGCGGTGTTTCTTTCATAATATCAGGTGGTGTCGCGTTACTTCCGAGCGTTCTATATTTATCCGCTGTTGTCGTATTATCCTTTATTCAAACGAGCGAATGTTTTTAACGTGTTATCCTGGTAGAAACTCGATGCGACACGGCTATAAATAAACTTTGCGTGTCAATTCATTCCCAGGTCTGTTATTGTCTAGTCTATCATTCATACTTAGTTAAAAACTCGCTGAAATCCCCCTCCTCCCCTCCCCTCCCCTCCGGGCCAGTGTGTCCTCTTTAGTTCCATTTTTCACCTCGCATCCCTCCCTCTCCTTGCATATTAGTTCACTGCCTCTCCTGGCTTTCCCTCCCTCTCTCGTCCTCTCTCCCTCTCTCCCTCTCCGTCTCCTGACTCTCCCTCTCCCTCTTCCTCTCTCCCTCTCCGTCTCCTGGCTCTCCGTCTCCTGGTTCTCCCTCTCCCTCTCCTGGCTCTCCCTCTCCCTCTCCTGGCTCTCCGTCTCCCTCTCCTGGCTCCCTCTCCCTTTCCTGGCTCTCCCAACCCTCCCTCTCTCCTCGCCCTCTCTCCTCCCTCTCCTGGCTCTCCTCCTGGCTCCCCTCTCTCTCCCTCTCTCTCTCTCTGCCTCTCTCTCTGCCTCTCTCTCTCCCTCTCTCTCTCCCTCTCTCCCTCTCCCCCTCTCCCCCTCTCCCCCTCTCCCCCTCTCCCCCTCTCTCCCTCTCTCCCTCTCTCCCCCTCTCTCCCCCTCTCTCTCCCCTCTCTCTCTCATTCTCTTATTGCCTGTCCACTTGTTGTCTAATTTTATCAGCTTGATACGAAGGGATTTTCGTCTATTTATAGAAACGGTTGCCTAGCGATATTTTTTTCCTACAAACGGCTGCGTTTACACTAGTGAATAATATCTTGTCTTAGATTAAGATTCGTATATCAAAGTCAACACCGTAAACTTGAGCTAAAATCATAACTCAAATATCTATGCGCATAATCGGTTGCCCAACAAATTCAGTACCTAGTATAACATAGCGGGACTGGTTAGATAGATATTGATCTCGGATTTTGAGATCCACTGTTGATATTGAAAAGTTTATTTTCTGATAGTTTCTGGGTTTATCGAAACCCCGCCCACTGAGAAACCAAAATGATATGATAATGAATTACCGTAATTTGGAAAAAAACATTAAATTACAGCTAATTCATTTTTATATCATTTTGGTTTCTCTGAAGATAAACTGTTCAATATCAACAATGGCTTTTAATTATTAGCTATATTTGAAAATATGGTTTTCAACGGGACCCATTTACACTGGAAAAAGTTTTGAGTATATCATATTCAAAATATTTATTACAAAGATTTTATCTCGGAAAAGTTGTCAAGCGAGGTATAACCGAAGGTAGCATTAACACCCTGGACTTCGCGATAGCAGCTCAGAGGGGGAACTCCCGTGAAATCCATGCCGAGGTTTTCGTATTCACTCGTTCGGTGTCTGTATAATAACAATAACGGAGTAAGCTCTCGTATCAGCTACTGAGAGTCGACGCTTCAGGCCAACCCGCCTATCAATAAGATGCAATTTATACCGACGAGACAGTAGCGAGAACATCGATTAGTACCTGAACCTGCCCGCAGGCGGCGCGCAGTTACACTTGTACGCTTATTAGCTTTTATGTGTTTAGCGAGAAAAAATCAGCTCAAAACCGCAAACTATTAATATAGATAACGTGTCTCGAGGGGGCGCTCGTGTCGTGTTAATCAATATCTCCATCTACCGAGAACCGATAGATTATGACCCACCTGTAACGTTTTAGGCGACGAGCTACATTTCGTTTTTGACAGTTAGTTACTATCGATACCGTATTCCGTGATAGCTACCTAAATTCAAATACCTTTCGGAATCTCGGGATGTTTAATAAATCCAACTTTGAAACTGGCTAAATTTATCAAATTAGGTCTACTGTCTGTCACACATGCTCTTCGTGCGACGTTTTGGTCCGTAATTTCGTTCATAATCGGTTGATCTGTAAATATTATGCATCAATTTGTTCAGTAAGGAATTTGCATTCAGAAATAAATCATGAACTGGCAGAAATTTGTTTGTGTTTTCTTCTATCAGCGATAGTTATTTAAGGTAGAAAAACCGATTATTAACGAAATTACGGACCAAAACGTCGCACAGAGAGTATGTGTGACAGACAGTAGATGTATATTGATCCCTCCGTTAGTGTGTGTAAATAGTATGTTGTAAATAACGTTTGTTATGTTTCAAAGTGCTTTTATCTACTGTTTTTTGTAATAATTGTAAATACTTTTTTTGGATTGGAGTGTAATAAATATTCGTATTCGTATTCAATAAAGTGCTAATGTCCGTATATCAGACGATTCTCTAAGGTTGAAGCTGTCGTCTGCCATCATATTCCACGTTTTTAGAGGAAGCAACCGGAAATCTGTCGTCTGCCATCATATTCCACGTTTTTAGAGGAAGCAACTGGATTCCAGTTCCACGTTTAATCAGATTTTATCATCTAACCCGACCGACCGAGCTTCTTCGTTCGCAGTCTTTACTTTACTTAACTTTTAACTTCAACTTTTATATCAACTCGGACCGCATTACAATTATGCATTGAGGATACAGATCGATAATTCGTATGAAAGATAGTCTCGATCGTTTGGGTGGCGCCCCCTACTCCCACAGGTAGAACACGGTGCCCATTCTCTCAAACGTATTTTATTGTCGTATCTTATTGTGGTAAATCTGTCAGTTTGAAAAAAAATCTGGCTGTAAAAGTTATATATGTACAGAACATAGGACGTTATAAATCGATGATTCGTTTTATTGAGAGAGAGATCTGTGCTCGGTTCTTTACACATTTATTCTGGTGATAAGTACTGGGATAATTGCCTCTAATACATAGACCGGTCACTCTTCATAACACGATTCGATAGCGAGTGACGAGCTTGAAGTGAGAGGGGCGAAGGGAGATGGGTGGAGAGGGGGCTGAGAGCGAAGAGGATGATAGGGAGAGGCTGCGAGAGAGAGAGAGAGAGAGAGAGAGAGAGAGAGAGAGAGAGAGAGAGAGAGGAGGGAGGGAGGGAGGGAGGGAGGGAGGGAGGGAGGGAGGGAGGGAGGGAGGGAGGGAGGGAGGGAGGGAGGGAGGGAGGGAGGGAGGGAGGGAGGGAGGGAGGGAGGGAGGGAGGGAGGGAGGGAGGGAGGGAGGGAGGGAGGGAGGGAGGGAGGGAGGGAGGGAGGGAGGGAGGGAGGGAGGGAGGGAGGGGAGGGAGGGAGGGAGGGAGGGAGGGGAGGGAGGGAGGGAGGGAGGGAGGGAGGGAGGGAGGGAGGGAGGGAGGGAGGGAGGGAGGGAGGGAGGGAGGGAGGGAGGGAGGGAGGGAGGGAGGGAGGGAGGGAGGGAGGGAGGGAGGGAGGGAGGGAGGGAGGGAGGGAGGGAGGGAGGGAGGAGGGAGGGAGGGAGGGAGGGAGGGAGGGAGGGAGGGAGGGAGGGAGGGAGGAAGGGGAGGGAGGGAGGGAAGGAAGGAAGGGAGGGAGGGAGGGAGGGAGGGAGGGAGGGAGGGAGGGAGGGAGGGAGGGAGGGAGGGAGGGAGGGAGGGAGGGAGGGAGAGAGGGAGGGAGGGAGGGAGGGAGGGAGGGAGGGAGGGAGGGAGGGAGGAGGGAGGGAGGGAGGGAGGGAGGGAGGGAGGGAGGAGGGAGAGAGGGAGAGAGGGAGAGAGGGAGAGAGGGAGAGAGGGAGAGAGGGAGAGAGGGAGAGAGGGAGAGAGGGAGAGAGGGAGAGAGGGAGAGAGGGAGAGAGGGAGAGAGGGAGAGAGGGAGAGAGGGAGAGAGGGAGAGAGGGAGAGAGGGAGAGAGGTGGGAGAGAGGGAGAGAGGGAGAGAGGGAGAGAGGGAGAGAGGAGAGGAGAGAGGGAGAGAGAGAGGAGAGAGAGAGAGAGAGAGAGAGAGAGAGGAGAGAGAGAGAGAGAGAGAGAGGAGAGAGAGGAGAGAGAGAGAGAGAAGAGAGAGAGAGAGAGAGAGAGAGAGAGAGGGAGAGGAGAGAGAGAGAGAGAGAGGAGAGAGAGAGAGAGAGAGCCAGGAGGAGAGAGAGAGAGAGGGAGCCAAGAGAGAGAGAGGCTGAGAGGGAGCCAGGAGAGAGAGAGGGAGAGGAAGAGAGAGAGAGGGAGAGAAAGGGAATTAGGGAAAGAGGGAGAGAGAGAGGGAGCCAGGACGAGAGGGAGAGAGGAGAGAGAGGAGAGAGTGAAGAGGATAGTGAGAACTAAACTGGCAAAACTACGTTCACTTTCAATAAGGTTTGGTCAGGTTTTACATGGAGAATATCTAAAAGGGGGCGCTGCTGGTTCGAGGCTGCAGCACCCCCTCCAAACCCTCTTCCCATCAGTATTATCCCTAGTATAGCTATTGGTTTTATTCGCCGTGATATTATTTACTCAATAAACGCGCGACCGGATATTCGACATGATCTCTCATCCGCCGTCCATTTCCGACATTTGTCATCGTCTGGGTGCTTTCAGTCGGAACCACCCGACGTTATACACACGGGCACTATATTCGCAATAGGACGTAACCGTGTCACGCCACGCAGCGCCATCTACAGGCAATATTAGCGTCACCTTTCTTCCGGGAAGTATTTTGCCTGTTCCATTCGAGCAGGCGCAGTGGCCGAGTGGTTTAAGCCGCCGGTTACTGGTTTCGTTAAATTAGGGTTTTTGGTTTCGAATCCTGGTGGCGACACATTTTCTTGGTCGAAGGTTCCCCACTGGGAAAAAGAAACATCGAACCCACTAATAACGTGGCGCTCGAATCGTCGATTTTTTTTTTTAATCCCGTGTAATCAACAGGTGTTCACCCGGGCGAAGCTAATAATATGAAATTCTCATTAAGTTGTTTTATTTAATCCTTTCTTTATTTTGTCTCGTTGCAGGTAAGCGATTTACTTGAACAGAACGAAAAAGAAATGTTCCGGCGGAAATTACGGTAAAAGGGTGTCGGGCTGGGAATCGCACGTGGAGCCTCATCCGCAGTCGAATTCACTAACAATGTTCGGTATCTATATTCTAAAAATCCCCAGGAAGTAATAATCTTTTCTATTAGTTCTCGATATCGTGTCGGTTCAACTTCGTATCCGACCCCGGTAAGTGAGGTAGCTCCCCCGGATGATTCCCACTCTGCTCGCGCGTGCGAAGTCGTACAGAAATTGAATTGTTTACAACTAGACCACTGACACAGTTTAAACGGGATACCGGCAACGCTACTCTGGCAAGTGAGGATTGCGTCGGGTTGGCTAACACAGAGTAGAACATCCTCGCTTGCCAGGGGTCCGGTATCACTCCCGAACTCGCTTCCACCAGCCCCCTGGCCTCACGAAGCGTGATTTCATTACTGGCGCTGTTGCGCATGACGTCATATATTGATTTGCGAAATACTTCCTTGTTCGGTAAAACGTTCGCTGATTGGTCCATTTAACGGGAAAACCAACAGAAGTCTACTGTCGGTTTGTTACAAGCGCTGTAATTGGTACGACCGGATTCTGGTCGGCTAGTAACGACTCCAACGACTCGTGAGGTCAAGGGGTGCGGGGAACAGCTTTAGCGTAGTGGGTTCGAATCCCTTGACGGGTGAAGATGAGAGTAGAAACAAATCTCTAAAAGAAACTGACTGTAATACACGCCATCTAGCGTGACCGGTGACGTGTAAAGAGTCCCCATATTCTATCAGTAAATCGATTATACTTATTCACTCACGACTGCTAGTTACTATCGGGCAGCCGAAACCTTGTTTTAGTTCTACGAACGAGAACCAGGTTTTTTGGCGTTTTATAGCCGCAATACCACGTAAATCACTTGCCGCAGACTGCTCCCTTGGTCGCACTACTCTAATTCGAATATTCGCCTAAATTGAATTATTTCTACGTTAACGGCGACGAATACCGGCAGATAAAAAGCGATTGAGACGGAGAGGAAAGGAATTTGATCGGCACAATCTCAATTTCTCGCTTTTTTTTTCGTCGTCGATTCCGAAAACAGATTTTCGATTTGCTCTCGCGTTATTGAATTTCAATAAATGTCGCTTTGCGCCGCGTTGACAACCGAGAAGAAACCGACTCGCTTTTTAATCGGTTTTCTTCTTACCGTCGCTCTCTATCATTCTCTTCCTCTGACTACCTCCCTCCTCTCGGTTAACCTCCCTCCTCTCCTCACGCTATTCCCTCGCAAAACCTCTCATTTCTACCTCTCGCATTCACTTCTCAGATCGGCGCGCTGATTTTATCGCGTTAAAACTACGTTTTTCATTTTCGCTTCGCCAGTTTTTCGATTGAATATCACGCGCAGGAACGGTTCACCGATTCGACGCTAAGCGAAATCGACGACAGATTCAGTCTCTGCAGATTTCGATGAAATCCAAACTAACGTCAAAAATACTCGTAAATCGCGTATCGAACTGAAACCATCGATGTATAATTTTACACTTCGGCGGATTTCGATAATTTCACGATCCAAAGTTCCATATATCAAAGTATAGCTAAATCTCGACAGGGCTGATGAGTGCGTGGTGCGCTTAATGTTTATATGTTTATATTTGAAACACATTATTTTCTGCTGTTGTTGATTTGCAACTACAGCCCCTGATAAAAACCACAGTAACTATGAACTTTGAATTGTCACCACGTCAACTATCCACTGGTTAACTCTAACCAACTTTTGAGCAACTACAGCCCCTGATAAAAACCACAGTAACTATGAACTTTGAATTGTCACCACGTCAACTATCCACTGGTTAACTCTAACCAACTTTTGAGCAACTACAGCCCCTGATAGATACTATATTAACAATGGACTTTGAATTGTCGCTATATCAACTATCCACTGGTTAACTCTAACCAACTTTTGAGCAACTGCAGCCCTTGATAAATACTATAGTAACAATGAAATTTTAATTGTCACCACGTCAACTATCCACTGGTTAACTCTAACCAACTTTTGAGCAACTACAGCCCCTGATATGGATATGTTTATGTCTCCCTATCAACAAACCCGTCGAAGAAGGCTGGATCCTGCTTGTCAAATATAAAAACTACAACTCCGTTCGACGGCTGTTCTATGCACCCGGTACTGGGTGTATTTATGCAGTGACGTTACGTTCGCGTCGCTGTGAACCTCAACAAAGTCAACAATTCTAGCGCGTTTCGGTTTGAATTTCGAAAAATACGATCGATATTTCAACGTCGTCGACATACGTTTATAGAAATGTGCGGAAAAATATACCACGTGCGGCGTTTGAATTTAGTTAAAGAAGAGGAAATATAAAGATCGATAAATTTAGCGTCGCCGCCGCGCGTGAAAGAGCCGGAAATTGATGCGAATATTTTCTGATTCGGCGAAAACCCCGTAAACTCGATACGGAATTGTATTATCTCAATATGCAGACGTACGTTTGAGGAGCGATAGGTCGCGGCCTCCGCTAACGTTATGTCTGACCGAATAGAGTTTATCTTGCACACTTGAATTCACCAGAACGGGATTTCTTCGTTTAATTAAATAAAATAGTTTCCAGTGAATGCGCTAGGTCGTTCTTTGATGGTTAAAATCAGGTTATCTTAAAACGAGAAAGTAGTTACAAAATTTACCTTTTCCAGAATTGATGCTAAACACTATGATCAATGCGTCGAAAAAAAATACCTGAAAATATGTTAGATATTTGGTGAATGACAATGACGCTGGTCGTTTTTTTGGTTGGTTAAAATCAGGTTATCTTAAAACGACAAAGCAGTTGATCTTAAAGTAGGGATTGACCCTATCATTTATTTGATTGGTAGATTTCGTTTGATTTGCTTTGATTTGATTGTTGTCCCTTATATAGACCCACCACACCTGCCGGCAGCGAAACAGGGGGTTTGATTTTGAAATCGGAAATCGAAGTACGGATATAGTTGTGTGATCGGCGGTCGAATTTACAGAGTCTTGTGTTTAAATCGAAGTACATAATTGGGAAATTTGGTTCCGGTTCAATCATTCAAACTATCTTCCGAACAGCCTGAGGCGGCAAGCGAGAACAAGAAAGTAGTTACGCAGTTCACCTCTGAATAGGAATTGGCAGAATTGATATGCTAACCACTGAGATGGCTGCGTCGAAAAGAAATATCGAACATGTTAGATATTTACATCCTCCCTCTGCAGGGACTCGAACCTGATGGCATCGCTACACTCAGCCACGGCACGAACCCCTGCATCAGTAGACTTGGTGCGCAGGTACATGCGCAGCTTTCCGAACGAAAACTGGCGGCACCAATCAGATCGCTCGTTGTATAATCGTTGAGGCAAATTTCAAGGAAGAACTATAAATGGGAAAATCCGGGCTAAAATAAAACGGGATTTCTGATTGGCTAAAAATCACATCATCTGAACTGCGCATGTATCTGCGCACACGGTCGATTATGGCAGGATTTCGTGCCGTGGCAATCTCGATGCCATCAGGTTCGAATCCCTGCCGGGGGAGGATGGATATTTAGCGTACGGCAAAATACGCACGAGCCAAAAACTGCGCCTGCGCACTTCGCGTGCGTATTATTCGGCTGATGAAGCGGGGCCCTTGTCGACAGTTATAACTTTCTAATACATTATATGACTCGTGCATGCGCCCGATGATCGATTGGACCCTGGCGGCCATGTCATTATCGGTAGATATCACACCATACCGCTGTATTTAATCGTTTAATTCGAATAGTCAATTATATTTTTGCGCGCGTGATATCCGTCAACAAGTGCGTGCGTATCCCCTAATCATCTAACAAAAATATACATTTTGGTCCAGTTCAACAGTTGTGAGTTTAGATTTAACTCTGAGTTCACTCATCGAAAATGAACTTAAACTTAGAGTCTAACTCACAACACTGTGTGTTGGGTCAGGTTGGGTCATTACCAATGGATAAATTACATAGTAACAATGAACTTTTAATTGTCACTATGTCAACTATCCACTGGTTAACTATAACCAACCTTTGAGCAACTGCAGCCCCTGATAAATGTGATAGTAACAATGAACTTTTAATAGTCACCACGTCAACTATCCACTGGTTAACTCTAACCAACTTTTGAGCAACTGCAGCCCCTGATAAATACTATAGTAACAATGGACTTTCAATTGTCACTATGTCAACTATCCACTGGTTAACTATAACCAACTTTTGAGCAACTGCAGCCCCCGATAAATACTATAGTAACAATGAACTTTTAATTGTCACTATATCAACTATCCACTGCCATTAACTCTAACCAACCTTTGAGCAACTGCAGCCCCTTGATTTTATGTAAATGAGAACGTCACTATCATAAGCACTATTTTACCGAATCGTCGGAGTCATCGAGAATGAGAATGGATCGTCACGAGTAACTAATAATCTGAGAGTAATTTCATTCTAATTCAAGCCGACAGCCGCTGTATCTATATTTGATTTAACCGGCCGTGCCAATATTGTTTAGCGGGTTTTCCCGGCCTCGCGGGCTTTCAATAATCGTGTTTTGAACGTCAAAACCGATCTTTTCGCAACGACACTTAACGAGCCCGGTGGTGATTTCGAACGGGATCGAATTTCAAGGCGCGCTTTGCACTTGAAGAAGGTCGCGCTAAAACGGAAGCCGCTACAAGTGCTTTTAAATCTGTATAAACAGTTCCACTCAAATTGTCGCGATGCGTATGCAATGTCGATTTTAAATACATATCGACCTATCGACCTGTTAATTATCGATCCATCATGTTACAAGAAATATATTATTTGCAAGTCAACTGCATCAAATGTGTTTAGATCTCGGATCCGTTTCGGTTCTAACTGATCTAACAAGTTTAAAGATTCGCGACCATTTTGCGCTTAAGCAATGACACGTATGCACATGCAAGCCTCTAATGGTCTAAGCCCGTCGCGTGTGGACCGAAACCAGTCTAAGGTTCTGAAGGATCATCACCGCAAAAACCAAAAAACTAATATTATGTGGAAAAATTGAATATTTTGTTGTGTTGATATTGGATTCTCTTCGCATCCCCGCAACAGGTTGTGAGTGCAAGTCGAGCACACGACATACACGGGTTACCATGGAAACCTTCAAACTACCAATACCGGTGATAACGGCTCGACGTTTGCTGCAACCGTTGGGAGACTGGGAGATGGTTTTTGTTCGTAGTTATTTTTAGACCGAATATCGAGATATCTGCGAAAGTTATTGTTCTCGGAATTTTCTGGTTTTGTGTCGTGTCGATTAGAAAAACGAAACAATTTCTCGAAATGTCGACACTTTCAGTTAGGAACCCGTGCACCACCAGGTGGCGTTACTTATCAGTCGGTTTAACGTTACTCAAATTTAGTTGAGAGTAGAATTGTTGCGGGGCTCATGGGTGTCCCTAGGGGGAGGGGGGTCGTACGGTAGTTCGAACGAACGAAACCCCCTTTTTCTAATTTTCAAACGTCGACAAACGTCGGCGCATGGTCTGCATTTGCTGAATTAGCAAAATAAAATCGATACATGCAAAGTAAACGGGAACCAGTCTACCTACCTGGCATAGATTGCACCAGAACGCGCCTGCTTGCCCCCGCTCCCAGACCCCCTCTATTCCCGAAAACGAACTCCCCAAAAAAATCCAGGGGACGCCCATTGAGCTTACTTGGCGATTTTGAAATTCTAAGGTTGATAATAAACCATTTCTATAAAGTTATTGGATATAAGATTAAAATTAATGAATTTTTTATTTTCATGTACAATTGCAGGTTATGGTCATAGCACACCGAAGACGATGGGCGGCAAGATATTCTGCATGTTTTACGCGCTGTTAGGAATACCGCTGTGTCTTGTAATGTTCCAGAGTATCGGCGAACGTTTGAACACGTTCGTCACGTTCGTGTTAAAACACATAAAAAAATGCCTGAAATTGCGCAATTCCGAAGTGTCGCAAACGAATTTGATCATCGTCGGGGCGAATCTGTGCACGATCGTTCTAAGCACTGGTGCCGCCGCCTTCACCTATTATGAAAGCTGGCCATATTTAGATTCCATATATTATTGTTTTATAACCCTGACCACGATCGGGTTCGGAGATTTCGTCGCCTTACAGAAGAGACATGCTCTGCAAAATAAACCTCAATACGTGGCGTTCAGCCTGATTTTCATCCTGTTCGGTTTGACCGTCGTATCGGCGGCTATGAATCTGTTAGTGTTGCGATTTTTGACTATGAACACTGAGGACGAACGTCGCGAGGAGTTGGAAGCGGCGCAGGCAGCGCAGGGTTCCGTTCGACTAGAAGGTGACGTCATAACGGCTAACGGTAGCGTCATTTCCGGCGCGCAGGAGCAGCCCGAGTTCAGCGATTTGACGTCGGTTTGTTCGTGCTCTTGTTACAATTTCAAAGTGCGCAAACCTCGCTATAAAGTGACACGGCCTCCCGGAAAAGTGGACCGCCTAGTTTTACAAACTCTGAATCCGTGCAACGCGCGCGAGGAAATCTACAGTTATACAGACGAGGAAAATTCCATATTGAATTATCAAATATTACGACAAAAGAGGGCGTCGATATGACGCATGCGCGCAGTGCTCTACGGTTTTCAGCGGAATGGAATTTTGAAAGAAAAAAATGAAATTTACCTCAATTTTTGCTTCTTATAAATGAAATAATAATCGTTTTAAGATCGCCGGTGTCGCGGGGTTATCATCGTTTAGATCATCGCCATTTTCATCCTCCGTATTTGTTCATTACTATTTATCCATTTATTTTTCTATTTTATCTGGTTTTAGAATTTATTGTAAATAGGATTTGTCTATAATAATGATAATAATGGTTACTGAAAAAAAGGGATGTTCAAGGGTATAAATCGCAGTGGTCGATCGTGTTCGAATCCGCAATTTCTGCCACTCTCAGTCTACGGCCGCGGTGCCTACAACTAATTTCGCTTTCAAGGTCATGTGTTTTATCTTATATACCATAATACGGTTGATAACGATCTTTTTTTCTAAATTTCTTTTTCGATTGATTATCACGTGATCGTGATCGTGATTATTATCACGTGATATTTTAACTACGAAAATCCGACCGAGCAGACGGCGTTTAATTCACCGTACTCTGCTAATACGGTGTGTTGACCACGATCGCCGCTAGGTGGCGCTTGCGTGTGAAATTATCTTCGAAAACGCAAAATAAAAAAAAACGTTCCAGTTAACAAATCGTGTGTGTAAATGTTTGTACGTCGTGTATTATAAGACTAGAGGTGATTATCGATTGAACATGATGTAAAAAGTAAACAATCTATCTGTATATAGAGGTGACCCTGATTCTGGTCAAAATGGCTTCCGATTGATATACATATATATATATATATATATTAACATACATCCATGTATAGATATAATTAGGACTTCGTGTTTTTTTTTTAAATTCGCTTCGATGTTTTGCCGGCAGAGGATGCGTCGATCTAAGACGTGTGTGGGGTGGACCAAAAACCGGTTTTGCTAACAAGGTCCTATATAGCACGGTCAGGACTTGAGAGTCCAAAACCGGTCTTTAATAAAAGTGGTCTTCGGTTATTAGATTTTGGTATATTACCAAAATGAACTCGTCCTGGCCTTAAACGTCAGCCTTTTGGTGGCTGCGCATTACTGGTCCCTGGGTCCTTTTGCCCAAAAGTTGTTTACAGGTTACGATATAATGATAATAATAGTAATATTGATAATGATAATTTTATTTCTTTTATACCGCGCTCCGTAAAGAGTTCAGTGCGGTACACACACATATGTAGGGCTATGAAATTTACGAATTGAAATTGAAAACGATTAATTGGAATGTTGCGCCAAGAGAAATGTTTTTAAAACTCTGTTTAGAAGATTAGAATAAATTAGTGCAGGATCTGATTCTTAAAGATAAAGCATAACCGCAGATATCACTCTGTTATTGTTACCATATTTAGTGGTCTGTACGCAGTGAAATACATGTTCCAAATCACTCACAGCACATATCAAAACATGATTAAACTACAGGACTACAAAAATGCCTTGATAAAAAGATTGATTTCCAGCAACTTCTTGAAACAGTTGTTGAAACTATCAATATCGTGTAAATATTAAACAACTTTCACAATAAAAACGTCCACCATTTTGCACGGGGCACTTTTAAAAGATTTATTATATATGACTAGATGGGCGTAACGGACGCATACGTGGACCCGCATTGTCACCGCGGGCTATTATTCGATGATAAACTTGAAACGAATTTTTGAGCAACCGGTCTCCGGGCGGGTATCAACTTTATGCACTCGTTTCTTAGTTAACTAGGTTCGCTAATTAAATACTATTTTCATAACAAAACACTTTATCACACTTAAAAGAGTCTTATAATCTATTATTGGAGGTGTTTTGACCTTATGAAAGCTCAAAATTGCTCAAAAAGTAATTCTTTTCTCGGAATAATCTCTGGATGAAGTTGTTGTTTAAAGGTCAGGTCGATGATTACGACACGTTTCGTTGTCGATGGCCCGATAGTTAACTCCACACACCGTCTCCGCGGCGCTTTGCTCCGAAGCCGAAACCGCATCCGAATATTTTTCAATTAAGGCATATTGTTATCGTTCGATTTTTGTGAACGTGTTTCCGATTTGCAGATGTATATGTTAAGTTAGCGACCTTGTCCTAACAGTCTTTCTATCGATGCGTTAGTAGCGAAATTGATGAAAGTGAAATGATATCGTCCGATTCTATTTTTAAGATATCCTGAGAAGAATAATTAATTGATTCCCCATTAGTACACACACCACCCCCTCCCACATGCCAGACGGCTACTAAATTTCAACAGGATAAGCAATCGTTGTTTTACTATCAATGCGCGACTTGGTCCACGCAGCTTCTGCTGCGCGTGTCGTAAGTACAGATCCACCAGGTGGCGATAGAGTACGGTAGTGCGTCGAAGCTTAATTTTGTCCCAGATTCGTTAAAAATTTTATCCCAATTTAGAAAATTAATGAACTACACGTTCAGTCTCCGAATCTGTATAAGATCAAACGGGATTCAAAAATAACTTTAAATTTTGATTTAGTAGAAATTCTAGTACGGACGACCGAGTAACCCGCAAGTGAACAAGGTGGATCCAGTATTACAACAGAGTGTGCGTAATTAATTATCTTTGGATGGACACAAATTATATCACATATGACGACTTTGTTTGTTTATTTTTTGGAAATCTTTCAAAACCAAAACGAATGGAAAAGTTGGGCCTACTCGCGGCATTTTTCCGGTTAGGGCCATCGCGTTCACTGTTAGTTTGTCGCTCGTCCGTATAGACAGTGTCGTCAACCCGGGACACATCAGCAGCTAGTTCATTATTCCTATCGTAATCGAGAGCTCGGTAGGACCTTGTGGACTCTAAAACGTGTTTTTCGTTTCGTCAAGTCGCTTCGTTTTAGAGCCCATGGTTCAATAAATTCAACCCTGGAGTTGACGCACTATTGTTAACTGTGACAGGGTCCCTAGAGTCCGGTTCCGCAGTTCTAAGATTTGACTCTGGGTTAAAACATTGAAAATGAACTAACTTTAACTCTGAGTTAACTCTTAACTCGCATCTGTGGAACTGGGTCCTGGGGCCGGTTGCACAGGTTTGCCTTAGACTTAAGACCAGTCTGAGACCAACTTAGTTCTATAGCCAATCTAACGACTTTAGACCAGTCTCAAGATTAAAGACTAATTTTGGACTCACGACTGTGCAACTGGGTCCTGGTTGTTTTCTGTAAACTGTGGTTTAGTAGTGACCGGTACGCTTGAATCCAACTCTAAACTACGGCTGCGACTAGGATACTCTATATCCTTCCGTGAACTGTAACGTGATAGCGACAGGGGTGCTACAGTCCTACTTCGAGGTAATATATTTTGGGGTGCTATAGTCGTTTTTTCGTCTTGTCCAGTTCAAGTCCGAACTTAATTCTCCGAGCAGAGTTTAATCTCGAGATTAGTTGGAACATAATAGTAATGATAATATTTGTAAATGTTTTATTCCGTTGTTCAAGAAAGTTCCATTAGCTAACGGTGGAAATAATGGTTCTACGCCTAAATTCCGAGGGGAGAGAAGTGTCAATGCAGAGTAATGATATCGTTATTCCTTCCTTCGACTTGTGATTGCGTGGCATCGCTATATACCCTGTCACATACGAGGTCGATATGTCCCGAACTAGAAGTAGCGTCTCTAAACTCAGTAACAGGCGTAACGACGATTGTATCTACAACACGCGTGTGTGCTAGCGTTAAAAAACGCTGGAAAACGGTATTGTATGTATATAATACTAACTAGCATCGATTGCGTCATAATACCCTAAAGATGGGGATGACGTTTTCGTATATTGGTACTGGCGCGAATGTTACGCCCTACCTTGGAGTAACCATTTGTCAAATGATTACTCCAAGGCCCCAAAAAAGGTCGACGTGACATGATATATATATATGTAAAGTGTTCAGACGGTTGTGACGTCACTTCAATTGCCACAGGGGACTGAGGCGTTAATGATGACGCGATAAGTGATGTAAACATGCTACGTGGGACTTTCAGCAGAACGGATATGACGTCACTCTCCTCGGATTGTAGAATGATATTTTTATTCTCTTGTCAATAGTAATCCGTGTGCGTGTATATACGCGTGTGCGCTCGTGTGCGCTCCCTCCTTCTCTTCCTCTCTTTTCTCTATCATGTTTGTAAATTTTCATCATTAAGAATACTTCGAACTCTATATTCCGACACAGGGTTAGTTCTGCGGCGCGCCACGCGGATCATCAGTATACGCGGCCAAATCTACCAGTTTCAGAACCAAAATACGATTGCGAATACATTCCCACAGCGATCCCCAGCAGGAGACGGGAACATATGCATTAAGGATTTAAATATTTCAAAATCATGATTCGTTTCAAATTCGATTAGTATTGATCATTATTTTCAAACGAATATAAAATTTACAATCGGAAGTTCAGATAGTACCCGGAAGTTCAGATAGTACCCGGAAGTTCAGATAGCACCCGAAAATTTAGATTGTACCCGGAAGTTTAGGTAGAAGCCGGAAGTTCAGATAGTACCCGGAAGTTCATTTAGTACCCGGAAGTTTAGATAGTACCCGTGTTTGATTTTCGCCGCGCACGCAGAACAATCCGTGGCCTCGGTTTCGGTAGGTTTTTTTATACGAAATTAAAAAATAAATAATTTTAAACTATCAAAAAGACGATGAGTTGACTTTTCTCTTTTCTATCGAAAAGACTGTGTTTCTTGTGAATATGATACTATGAATATGTTCTGAATTTTGGATGATATTTCCTTATTTCTTTAGGTAACGATATTCTTTTTTTAGCTAAAATTCCCACTTACTTATCAATTAATTAATGAATTTGAATGGTCATTTATCATCTGAATTGACAAACTTTCCATATTTTTCCTGCGATATTATTTTAATTGCGTGCAAATAAGCGGAGAACATACAAACACCTGTCGCTCTTTGCCAGACGATACTAGAAATATCCCGATTCAAATTACTCTTTTAATGCTTATTCTCTTATATGAAAATTGTTTGGTTCAATAGTGTCTGAGCAGATTTCAGAGTTTGAGAATTTTCCGCGGCATCCGGCCCGCAAATCGGTAATTAGTTCGTCCACTACGGCCGTTCGAAGACTCTGGCAAGCGAGTATTATGTAGTTGGTTTCATTAGGGAGAGTTTTATTGTATCCCGGACGAAGAATGGTCGACCTTAATAGGATGTTTAAGCGTTCATGTGCTGCAACGTTGATGGTAACTTTGGATTAATGCACAATTTTGGAAAATAAAATTTAATTTGCTTGAAATTCTTTCTGTGGCATGTGAGTCTACCGCTTTACGGATGGTAAAACATTCCGCTGACAAATGAGTTCTATCAAAAATAGCTTGAAAATCATTATAAGAATAAGATCCTCTTAAATAGACCTTAGACGAAGATATAATTATTCATATACAACGAAATCGTGCTAAAGAATGAACGAAATTCGGCAAAAAATGTCTGCATTACTCGCATGCCACAGTAAGATGACTAGGCTGGGTTTGATGTCAACCGTATAGTGCTGCCGCTATGAATAACGATGGCGGGATTTCTGTGAACTAAAATACTGGCGCATATTTACTGCCGGAATATAAAGTACATTATTACGTAGAATACGGACCAGTTTGTCGTCTAATTCTGATTAAATATGATATTATGAATACGTCCTTAATTTTTGATGATATTTCCTTTTTTTTCAGGAAACGATATTCAATTTTTTCTTTAGCTAAAATTCACTTACTTATCAATTAATTAGTATTATATACAGAGTGAATTATTCATTTACATTTTTGAATGATCATTTATCATCTGAATTGACAAACTTTCCATATTTTTCCTGCGATATTATTTAAATTGCGCGCAAATAATTGGTACATAAAAACACCTGTCGCTCTCTGCCAGACGATACTAGAAATATCCCGATTCAAATTTACTCTTTTAATGCTTATTCTCTTATAGATATTGCATGGTTCAAACGTTTCAGAAAAGTTTTAAGAGTTTGAGAACTTTCCTCGGAATCCGGCCCGCAAATCGGTAATTAGTTCGTCTACTACGGCCGTTCGAAGACTCTGGCAAGCGAGTATTATGTTAGTTCACGTTTTACCCGCTATCGTTATACATAGGGGCAGCACTAGACGGTCGGCTCGGAAATCGCGCACTCAATTCAATCGCTAATTCTTTATTTACAATGAAACTATTCTCTCGATAAGAATTCATGAGATTTCTTGTCCTCAAAAACACGGGAACCTCAGTGTTTTTAACCTTGCTGTGGCCGTGGCCACCGACCTTCACTACGTCCTACAACCACCTACTGACACTATAATAGGCCCGTAAGCAGGTAAGTAAAATAATTCATGAGATTTCATGTCTTCCAGGGACACAAGGGGGGACCTCACGCAGTGAACTCGCAGACACAGGGGGCCTCACTCAGTGACCTCACATACACAGGGACCTCACTCGATATCAATAACCACTTTCACTAGGCCATGCTAGCAGGTTACCATCAGCTGGCTTGACCAGTTTCACGATCTTACTCCCAGTCCCACAGCAACTCGTATCAGCGGAGTTCACCCGGTCCTGAGAATGGCCGGTTCGCGGAGCTCCGTATACTGCCTATACCAAAGAGCTCGCGTGAACCACCCACCCAGTCACGTAGTCGTTATTTTACGTCGAAATTGCCGACTGGGGCTCAGTCGGCACTTTAACCACTCGGTACTCGGCAACTACTCATCCGATTTCAATAAATAAACTACCTACACTGACCTGATGTTGTTATCTTTTCATTGTTAACACTCCAAAGAATATATTTGAAGTTCAAGTGGCTGGAAATTGCCTCTATAAATATTTTAGTACCGCTTTTGTTTTACTAAAAAACGGTTCCTCGCGAGACTCACCCGCATGAAAAAATCAATATCTTAGCAACACAACAATAGATACCGCTTTGCGCGACTCGTGGATATTTGACAAGTCATGAAAAATCGTTTCATACACAAAATACGATGACAAAATGACTAAATAAACACAACAGTAAGAACAAGAAAGATCAGAGGTTTGCAATGATGGTTTATTTTTTGAAATCGGATGAATGAGAGCTGAGTAGTGATGATATAATTAGAGTTGAATTAAAAAGAATTTAAAATCACCGCGTATATGGCTTCCGCGACTTAGTGTCAGGGGTCGCGTTAGCGGTATACCACTGACACTAAGGTTCTCAGTGAACAGCGGAGGTTCGTGAAAATAATAATCTGTTAATCCAGCAAACAAGTGCTGAAGACTGCTGATTACTTTTGCTTAAGCCTTTACCATGTCTTAGAGTAATCGTAGGTTTTGCTTCCCTTATCAACCAGTCCCTCAACCTCTCACCCCATCCTCCCTCAACCTCTCACCCCATCCTCCCCAACCTCTCACCCCATCCTCCCTCAACCTCTCACCCCATCCTCCCCCAACCTCTCACCCCATCCTCCCCCAACCTCTCACCCCATCCTCCCCCAACCTCTCACCCCATCCTCCCTCAACCTCTCACCCCATCCTCCCTCAACCTCTCACCCCATCCTCCCTCAACCTCTCACCCCATCCTCCCTCAACCTCTCACCCCATCCTCCCTCAACCTCTCACCCCATCCTCCCCCAACCTCTCACCCCATCCTCCCCCAACCTCTCACCCCATCCTCCCTCAACCTCTCGCCCCATCCTCTCACCCCATCCTCCCCCAACTTCTCACCCCATCCCCCAACCTCTCACCCCATCCTCCCGCAACCTCTCACCCCATCCTCCCCCAACCTCTCACCCCATTCTCCCTCAACCTCTCGCCCCATCCTCTCACCCCATCCTCCCCCAACCTCTCACCCCATCCTCCCCCAACCTCTCACCCCATCCTCCCTCAACCTCTCGCCCCATCCTCTCACCCCATCCTCCCCCAATTTCTCACCCCATCCCCCCAACCTCTCACCCCATCCTCCCGCAACCTCTCAGTCAGTTTCCTTGTTAATGTGATTTCAATTTTATATTTCAGGATCGTGGGTAAACTTCATCATGAATACTGGATGTGGACTTCAACTGAAATTCATCAGTTTAACTTCTTCAGTCAACCTCTGGACTTACCGGACTACTAGTGAACTAACCGGACTACACGTGAACTTACCGGACAACATGTGAACTAACCGGACTACTAGTGAACTAACCGGACTACTAGTGAACTAACCGGACTACTAGTGAACTAACCGGACTATACGTGAACTAACTGGACTATAAGTGGATTGATACTCCTGAAAAACAGTCAGTGGTGGACACCTGGAGATGTGGAACTCTGTATGTGGAATTGTGGAATTCAGCGAACTATTATTACTGCTAGTGTGAGTAGAATTTCAGTCTCAAGTCTCAGAAACAATTATGAGAGAACAGTTTATCTGTAAACATAGTGTTTACTGCATTTCATAAGAATTGTCAGTGGAGTTATTTGTAGCCGCTTGTAATAGAATTATGATTCGTGGTTTTAGTAACAGCATCAAATTTTACCTAAAAATGAATTGAATTCTTGGCTCAATAGATGAAAAATTGTATTTTTGGACCAAATTTTATCAAAATTTGTGACGAAAATTAGGGTCAAAACACAAAATCGTGAATATCTAATTTTAGGGGCCTCAGATCCAAAAACTAACTTCATATTCGTGATCAGCACCCCAAAAACCATGGCTGTACCAAATTTTATTAAAATTGGGCCAAAAAAAAATTTTGACTTTGTACCCCATTTTTGGGGTGCATATTTTGGGCATTAAAACCCTTATTTGCCAATGAAGATGAATTCCGATTCAAAATCTGGTTGCATATCCGGAATCTACACCTCGGAATACATCTTCCCACCAAGTTTCGAAGGAATCAGAGAAAAAAAATTTTTCGCCGAAAAAAAACTCCTGGACCTTAGATTTTTGCCGTTTTTGGCCAAAAAATCGAATCTCATCGATTTTCTTTAAATTTTAGTCCATACTATTTTCAGGGGTGCTGATTCCAAATCTGCAATCAGATTTCGAATATCTTGAAAATTCTGGGGTCCAAGGCCTTTTGAAAATTTAGGGGTCCCCCCAAAAATTCGAATTTCTCATTTTTGGGACCTCGGATCCGAAAAATTCTTTCAGATTTGTGATCAGCACCGCAGAATACATGTCTGTACTAAATTTCATCGAAATCGGAGACAAAAAATATTTGACCCCTGACCCTCATTTTGGGGTTACCTTAGATTGCCATTTTTCTGATACACCGGTAACTAGACTTAACTCTAACTCTGTATGTTTGATTGATGGCCTTAAATCTATTAAGTTTCATGTATATTTTTAGGATGTTTGTCATCAATATGGTGGAACTATTGACGTTTGTGTTTGATGATCAGGACTACATCAGATGAACTGGATAAATACGTGTGGCCAGCGTTAGAACTCACCGGGAGGATAAACAAACAAACGAACACATATTGGGAGAACTTGACTTCAGTTATAGTGAACTTTATGTCCACGAGGACGAAATAATAACATTGCTGCTGATGGGATAAATATCTGTTTGAACTAAAAACTGTAAAACTGCTGACAGCATCCTAGATAGAAAACAAGAGGAACATAGAAGTGCAGGTGATATGCCGTCTTATCTATCTCTTTCTCTCATTCTCATCTCTCACTCTCTCACTCTCTCATTCTCATCTCTCACTCTCTCATTCTCATCTCACTATATTCATTCTCATCTCTCCTTACTCTCTCCTCACTCTCTCATTCTCATCTCACTAGTCTCATCTCTCCTTACTCTCTCATTCTCATCTCACTAGTCTCATCTCTCCTTACTCTCTCATTCTCATCTCACTAGTCTCATCTCTCCTTACTCTCTCATTCTCATCTCACTAGTCTCATCTCTCCTCACTCTCTCATTCTCATCTCACTAGTCTCATCTCTCCTCACTCTCTCATTCTCATCTCACTAGTCTCATCTCTCCTCACTCTCTCATTCTCATCTCACTAGTCTCATCTCTCCTTACTCTCATCTCTCCTCACTCTCTCATTCTCATCTCACTAGTCTCATCTCTCCTCACTCTCTCATTCTCATCTCACTAGTCTCATCTCTCCTTACTCTCATCTCTCCTCACTCTCTCCTTCTCATCTCACTAGTCTCATCTCTCCTTACTCTCTCATTCTCATCTCACTAGTCTCATCTCTCCTTACATCTACCGGGTCGTGATAGGAACTAGTTCCTGTCTCGCCCGGTAGATGGCATTATTTTTTTTGATAAAATTTGCTTAAGCAATGGATAAATAGGAGTTCCTCTGTGTGCTGTCAGTACGTCCCCTATAGCGTAGTGGGTAGGGTGCTGGGCTGCTAGTCGAATGGTTGGTGGTTCAAATCCCATAATAATAAAATGATAATTGATAATTGAGGTGAATTTTATTTTATTTTGATGTTTCAATAAAATGTTGAATTTTACTTTTGAATTTGGAATAAATGCTTTGATTTGTACTTTGCGTTTGTCCTTTCCTTTTTGACTTTGTCCTTTCCTTGAACGTGAGAAGTTGTAAGCGGAAGAGTCCTTTCCGGAGCAGTGTCGAATATGAAGTTGTGAGGGGAAGAGTCCTTTCCGGGGCAAAGTGCCCGAGACAGAGAGATTCTTAGTAAAGACGAGCATTTTATGTAGATGGACGTTTATTTATTTACGTTACTTTATAACATGCGGCAAAACGAAATAATGACGGAGTAGAGTCTGCGTCTCGAGGTTTGGAGATGGTTCTGTAGTCGGAGTAGAGTCTGCATCTCGAGGTTTGAAGATGGTGCCGTAGTCGGAGTAGAGTCTGCATCTCGAGGTTTGGAGATGGTTCTGTAGTCGGAGTAGAGTCTGCATCTCGAGGTTTGAAGATGGTGCCGTAGTCGGAGTAGAGTCTGCGTCTCGAGGTTTGAAGATGGTGCCGTAGTCGGGAGTAGAGTCTGCGTCTCGAGGTTTGAAGATGGTGCCGTAGTCGGAGTAGAGTCTGCGTCTCGAGGTTTGAAGTTGCTGTTACTCAAATATTGCCGGCTGAAAAAGAAATCGGATGAATTGGAAAACGATTCCTGATGGGTGTAGTTTAATATAGTTACCTTATCTTAGTGTAAAGATACCGAAACAGCAAAATGTGGGTTGATGCGGTTCCCAATGCAGCAGCAGCAGCAGCAGCAGCAGCAGCAGCAGCAGCAGCAGCAGCAGCAGCAGCAGCAGCAGCAGCAGCAGCAGCAGCAAACGAGTCGTGTACATGTAGTTGTAGTAGCAAACTGGTTTCGGTTTAACCCTAAAAAGACACAATATTCATAATGTATAAAATTGCGACTAATATAAATCTTTGATAACCGAACTAGAATTTGAAACTAAAAACCTTTAACTTCAAAATGCAATTTCGATTCAAATTAAGCCGAATTGGGTTCAACAATCAAAACGCGATAATTTTCGAAAGATTCGATTCCGAGTTTTGAATTCTATATGAAATTTCTAACCTGATCAAAATGTGTGTAACTTGAAATAGAACATCGGAAATCGGCAACAACAGCAACTCGTCCTCATCAGCAAGTGAGTATCCGACATTAACAGCAGCAGTAGCAGCAGCAGCAGCAGCAGCAGCAGCAGCAGATCGGGATCTCCTCCGCAATCGTCAGCACCAACAGCCGCCAGTCTCATCTTGCGTTCTCAATCGCTAGGCGTCACAAATTCCTTCACGTTCCAGTCTCTCCTAACATCATCAGCCGCTAATTAGTAGGTTGTTCGCTTGAAGCCACACGTTCTTCACGCCTTGTTGCAGAGCTCTTATAGGTTGACCTTCATCACTGGACATCGGTTCTCCGACTGGCATCGGGAGGCTCGAACCGCGCTTCTAATACCTACGTCGACCAATCAGCGACGGTGCATCATCGAGGCGACCGGAATGGGTCAATCAGAGAGCTCGATCGCGCATTCCTGTGACAGAACCGAGTCCGTGACGCTAATCCTCAAGAACCATTCAATTCGTGCCAAACATTTTCAATGGGGCCTACAGGTCATCGAGTTTAATTCGACTATTCATAGAGACACATATTGTTAAAGATAGAAATATCGAATGCTACGATTTTAGCCTAAAATTGTATGCTGAAATTTTATCTAAACTATCCAACAAACTTTAGTGTAGATTTCCCTTCTATCTCCGTCTGGTTTTGAACTATAATACCGGCTCAGTTTTACTATTTTCGAGTTCTGCTTTAGGATATTGAAGTTTGCTTAAGGGTTTGTGCAGTGACGCGGCACTATTGTGTAGTAGAGCGTATGACAGGTCTCCAGACAGTGATTCTCTATTGGATAGAGTCAATTTGAAGCCGAATTTATACACACGTTCACCAGACATTGCCGCGTGCACATCTACTCTGACTGGAATTTGGTGACGCTAAAAAATCATCGAAATTTTGTCATCAGTCGAGAAAGACCTGTGATTGATCATCGTCCGCGTTGCATGCAGATACCACCGAATTCTCGCTTGGATTTCTTCAGTTCGAGGAATTAAATAAATATAAAAATTTCCCAAACCCTCACAACTAAACTTAAAATAACAAACTAAAATTGTAAAAAAGTCGAAGGTCCCTGGGGGAATTACTCCGCTGCCGGGACCGGTATTGTGGGATAAATAAATAATTCAGCCAGAAACGACTGAATTAAACATAATTTACCCCACACCAGTTATTTTGTAGGACTCACGCATTAGCAACCTCATTCCAGGGAGGACAGTACTCTCGACTCGCCCGCTTACCGGAGATCATTTGCCACATCCTGACCCGCCTCCTCCGAGACTCGAACCCGGGCCACAGCGGTGACACGCAAGTCGCCGACCGACTACGCCATCCGGTCCGCCCGATTTTGACAGGAAAACATTCGAACATATTCGACTGCCATTCGAACATTCGGATAAAAGACATGACGTCACAATGGTCAACGCCGTGACGATGTCGACTCGGACTGAAATCGCCAGTTTCTGACCAATCTTAGATATCGCAGCTAGTACCACAGCACTATAAATTTCTGTGAATTCATTCAATGCTTTTTTGAAGAAAAAAAAACATTCCCATCTAGACGATAAATATAATTCATATCTAATTTAAACACGAACCGAAATCAAGCGATTTTTAAACTGATTTTCGTATTTCTTGTCAAAGGTAAGTCGGGGTTATCTGGGTTTCCCGATGACCTAATTAGAAACCCGGAAGGGGATTCCGTCACCAGTAAATCCGACTACTATTGACGAGCTTCGCGCGATACTTACAGGAGGTTCATTTTTACAGGCGAGAAATCAAACACTTCATCAAACTCTATTACAAACATTTCAATCATTCAATTTCAAACTCACGTCATTTATCTAGCTATCTGTACACAAAACCGCGTTCGGGCGACTTGAATACGTGTGATTTAATCGTACACTGTACCGATATTTAAAAAAAAACTTAACTTAGGCCAAAAAAAATTGATACCTTGTTTCTCCGCTCTGCTGAGCTTAAATGTTGACCCGGCCGGCCGCCTATCTACCCTATACATTAATTTTTTTTAAAGTGTGATCAATTTCACCAGACCCGGCCGCTATAGAAATGAACTGTTTATAAATTTTATCATATTTTACAAAAATGACCCGGCCGCTGCGGAGAAACAAGGTATCATTTTTGTTTAGCCTTAACAAACAATTAGAATTTATTCATTTCGTCGAAAAGTTTCTCACATGGTTGTCATTAGTTTGCCCAGAATAAACGACGCATCCTCGTGAAATAGTGACGATATTAATACTATATCTCATATGATATCGAACTACGTTTGGGGTGACTGACCTACGCGGGGGGTCGGGGGTATGGTGCAATGAATTCGATTTTCAGTGTTTTATAACTACAGTTTAAAGATAACATAATACTCGCTTGCCAGAGTCTTCGAACGACCGTAGTGGACGAACTAATTACCGATTTGCGGGCCTGATTCCGAGGAAAATTCTCAAACTCTGAAAACTGCTCAGACACTATTGAACCAAACCATTTTTCTATAAGAGAATAAGCATTAAAAGAGCAAATATGAATCGGGATATTTCTAGTATCGTCTGGCAGAGAGCGACAGGTGTTTTTATGTACCAATTATTTGCGCGCAATTAAAATAATATCGAAGGAAAAATATGGAAAGTTGTCAATGAAGATGATAAATGATCATTCAAAAATGTAAATGAATAATTCATCCTGTATATAATACTAATCAATTGTTAAGTAAGTGAATATCGTTACCTGAAAAAATAAGGTAACAACATCAAAAATTCAGAACGTATTCATAATATCATATTTAATCAGAATTAGACGACAGGTCTGTATTCTAAGTAATAAGGAAATTGTATTTTAGTTCACAGAAATCCCGCCATCGTTATTCATAGGGGCAGCACTGTACGGTTGACATCACACCAAGCCTCGCTATCTTACTGTGGCATGCGAGTAACACAGATATTTTTTTAGCCAAATTTTGCTCATTATTTAACACGATTTCGTTGTATATGAATAATTATATCTTCTTCTAAGCTCTATTCAAGAGGATCTTATTCTTATAATGATTTTCAAGCTATTTTTCATAGAACTCATTTGTCGGCGGAAGGTTTTAGCATCCGGTTAAGCGGTAGGCTCACATGCCACAGAAAGAATTTCAAGCAAATTAAATTTTATTTTCCAAAGTAGTGCATTAATCCAAAGTTACTATCAACGTTGCAGCACATGAACGCTTAAACATCCTATTTAGGTCGACCATTCTTCGTCAGGGATACAATCAAACTCTCTCTTATGAAACCAACCGCAAATTGACGACTTGAACCTCGTTAATACGACTTCATCTGTGTAAAGACGAAACCAGTTTGATTCAACAATTGCACTATCCCACAAGATTGTTATTAACGAGATTCCACTTAAACTAGAACAGAAAATCAGTTACAACTACCACAAAATTAGTGAATAATTAATTCATTGTGAATTATGCATTTATTTCAGTGAAAAATGTGCATCAGAGTTAAATATCAAACTTAAGTCTTGAATAAAGCGAACATGTGATCAACTCCGCAATGAACTGACTGAACTAACCCAGGAATCGAAACCTGAAATCAGATTTACAATATCAGACATCAGATTTACAATATCAGACATCAGATTTATGACGCATCAGTATCACACATGTTGTTTCTGGTGCGTTATGTTATTACAGTACAGTAGAGTCTGTTCCTAACTCGAATCAATGTGATACCAGTGATTTTCCATTGACTGATGATTTAATTTCCGTGGTCGAGAATTAAACATACCGTAAACCTAGCAATCTAACTCAGAAATGTCTAAAAACTCCTGCACTTTTGTCGAATTCAGATAGAAATGAAATCATTTTCTGACTTTCTAACGGAATTTTCTGATCCTCAACTCAGATTTTTGCTTAGCAAGTATAAATTTAGCCAGTCTCAGTTTGAGTTAGACAAGGTTTACTGTTTTTGAGTTAAAAGCCGACAGCAATTTGCACCGTCGTGGAGAAATAAAATTTGAAATTAAATTTCCTTCCAAAATATGGAGTGAGTGATGTTTTAGGAGTGTTTTCAATCTAGAGAAATTGAGACTTACCTTAAACGGAAAGAATTGATCGTCAAAGTTTCCTAAACCTTATGAGCCGTGTTTATTTCTACCCCACACGTACAGATCATTGTTATCTACAATATAATAACATTGCAAACATTGTAACATCATTCTAGATACTAGGCTAGGGATTGATAGAGATAGGGAATAGGGTTTAGGGATAGAGGGAGCAGGGCCAGGGAGTTTCAGAGTTACTAGGCATAAGAATAGAAATAGCGTGTTTCAGAAATCCTCAGAAATGTCTCAAGCCTCCATTGCCTACCTATTGATAACTATTAAAATAAGACATCAATTTCTAGCATTTCTTCCATAAGTCACGGCTCTACTTGGTTCATCTGGGTTCATCCTGGTTCATCTTGGTTTATCTGGGTTCATCCTGGTTCGTCTTGGTTCGTCTTGGTTCATCTTGGTCAATCTGCTTCACTGCATCAATGTCTGTAGTGTTCAAATCAATTATCTACTGATTGTAGGTAAAGGGGGAATCACCACCATAAGATCAGTCAATAGTTCCACCATATTGATGACAAACGTCCTAGAAAATATACATGAAACAAGATTTGAGTTAGAGTTAGACATACAAAGTTAGAGTTAAGTCTGGTTACCGGTGTATCAGAGAAATGGCAATCTAAGGTACCCCCAAAATCGAGGGTCAGGGGTCAAATATGTTTTGTCTCTGATTGCAATGAAATTCAGTGTAGACATGTTTTTGGGGTGCCGATCACAAATCTGAAAGAATTTTTAGGATCCGAGGTCTCAGAAATGAGAAATTCGAATTTTTGGGGGACCCCTTCAATTTTCAAAAGGCTTTGGACCCTAGAGTTTAAGTGCTATTCAAAATTTGATTGCAGATTTGGATTCAGCATCCCGAAAATATAGGCCTAAAGGACTAAAACAAAAATTAAGCAAATCAAAGTGATTCAATTTTTGGCCCAATTTTAATAAAATTTGGTACAGCCATGGTTCTTGGGGTGCTGATCACCAATATGAAGTTAGTTTTTAGATCTGAGGCCTCTAAAATTAGATATTCAGGATTTTGTGTTTTGACGCTTATTTTCGTCACAAATTTTGATAAAATTTGGTCCAAAAATACAATTTTTCATCTATTGAGCCAAGTATTCAATAAATTTTTAGGTAAAAATTGATGTTCTTACTAAAACCACGAATTATAATTCCTGCAACACAATTACAGAGGCTGCTACAAATAACTCCACTGACAATTCTTATGAAATGCACTTAACACTATGTTTACAGATAAACTGTTCTCTCATAATTGTTTCTGAGACTTGAGACTGAAATTCTACTCACACTAGCAGTAATAATAGTTCGCTGAGTTCCACAATTCCACATACAAAGTTCCACATCTCCAGGAGTCCACCACTGACTGTTTTTCACGAGTATCAATCCACTTATAGTCCAGTTAGTTCACGTATAGTCCGGTTAGTTCACTAGTAGTCCGGTTAGTTCAAATATAGTCTGGTTAGTCCACTAGTAGTCCAGTTAATTCACGTATAGTCCGGTAAGTTCACGTATAGTCCGGTTAGTTCACTAGTAGTCCGGTTAGTTCAAATATAGTCTGGTTAGTCCACTAGTAGTCCAGTTAATTCACGTATAGTCCGGTAAGTTCACGTATAGTCCGGTTAGTTCACTAGTAGTCCGGTTAGTTCAAATATAGTCTGGTTAGTCCACTAGTAGTCCAGTTAATTCACGTATAGTCCGGTAAGTTCACTAGTAGTCCGGTTAGTTCACATGTTGTCCGGTAAGTTCATGTATAGTCCGGTTAGTTCACTAGTAGTCCGGTAAGTCCAGAAGTTGACTGAAGAAGTTAAACTGATGAATTTCAGTTGAAGTCCACGTCCAGTATTCATGATGAAGTTTACCCACGATCCTGAAAGGAAAACCTGAAATATAAAATTGAAATCAGATTAACAAGGAAACTGACTGAGAGGTTGCGGGAGGATGGGGTGAGAGGTTGCGGGAGGATGGGGTGAGAGGTTGCAGGAGGATGGGGTGAGAGGTTGCAGGAGGATGGGGTGAGAGGTTGCGGGAGGATGGGGTGAGAGGTTGCGGGAGGATGGGGTGAGAGGTTGCGGGAGGATGGGGTGAGAGGTTGGGGGAGGATGGGGTGAGAGGTTGGGGGAGGATGGGGTGAGAGGTTGAGGATGGGGTGAGAGGTTGGGGAGGATGGGGTGAGAGGATGGGGCGAGAGGTTGGGGAGGATGGGGTGAGAGGTTGGGGGAGGATGGGGTGAGAGGTTGAGGGAGGATGGGGTGAGAGGTTGGGGATGATGGGGTGAGAGGTTGAGGGAGGATGGGGTGAGAGGTTGCGGGAGGATGGGGTGAGAGGTTGGGGGAGGATGGGGTGAGAGGTTGGGGGAGGATGGGGTGAGAGGTTGAGGATGGGGTGAGAGGTTGGGGAGGATGGGGTGAGAGGTTGGGGGAGGATGGGGTGAGAGGTTGGGGGAGGATGGGGTGAGAGGTTGAGGGAGGATGGGGTGAGAGGTTGGGGATGATGGGGTGAGAGGTTGAGGGAGGATGGGGTGAGAGGTTGAGGGAGGATGGGGTGAGAGGTTGGGGGAGGATGGGGTGAGAGGTTGGGGGAGGATGGGGTGAGAGGTTGGGGGAGGATGGGGTGAGAGGTTGAGGGAGGATGGGGTGAGAGGTTGGGGAGGATGGGGTGAGAGGTTGAGGGAGGATGGGGTGAGAGGTTGAGGGACTGGTTGATAAGGGAAGCAAAACCTACGATTACTCTAAGACATGGTAAAGGCTTAAGCAAAAGTAATCAGCAGTCTTCAGCACTTGTTTGCTGGATTAACAGATTATTATTTTCACGCACCTCTGCTGATACGAGTTGCTGTGGGACTGGGAGTAAGATCGTGAAACTGGTCAAGCCAGCTGATGATGGTAACCTGCTAGCATGGCCTAGTGAAAGTGGTTATTGATATCGAGTGAGGTTCCAGTGTCTGTGGTGAGGTCACTGAGTGAGGCCCCCTGTGTCTGCGAGTTCACTGCGTGAGGTCCCCCTTGTGTCCCTGGAAGACATGAAATCTCATGAATTATTTTACTTACCTATATTAGTGTCAGTAGGTGGTTGTAGGACGTAGTGAAGGTCGGTGGCCACGGCCACAGCAAGGTTAAAAACACTGAGGTTCCTGAGGTGTTTTTGAGGACAAGAATTCTCACGAATTCTTACCGAGAGAATAGTTTCATTGTAAATAAAGAATTAGCGATTGAATTGAGTGCGCGATTACCATGCCGGCCGTCTAGTGCTGCCCCAATGTATAACGATAGCGGGTAAAACGTGAACTAACATAATACTCGCTTGCCAGAGTCTTCGAACGGCCGTAATGGACGAACTAATTACCGATTTGCGGGCCGGATGGCGAGGAAAGTTCTCAAACTCTTAAAACTGTTCTGAAACGTTTGAACCATGCATTGTTTCTATAAGAGAATTAAGCATTAAAAGAGTAAATTTGAATCGGGATATTTCTAGTATCGTCTGGCAGAGAGCGACAGGTGTTTGTATGTTCCGATTATTTGCGCGCAATTAAAATAGAAGGAAAATATGGAAAGTTTGTCAATTCAGATGATAAATGATCATTCAAAAATGTAAATGAATAATTCATTCTGTATATAATACTAATTAATTGATAAGTAAGTGAATTTTAGCTAAAGAAAAATTGAATATCGTTACCTGGAAAATAAGGAAATATCATCAAAAATTCAGAACGTATTCATAATATCATATTTAATCAGAATTAGACGACAAACTGGTCCGTGGTTTAGTTTCACGATCGGATATTTTCACAAACCACAGCATAAAAAATATGCAGTAGGTCACAGCTTATACTGCGCAGTTGGTATCCGATTATAAAAAGGTTACCGCCAACGATTAGGTAACTAACTTAAGACACAGGGACCTCACTCAGTGACCTCACAGACACAGGGACCTCACTCAGTGACCTCACAGACACGGGGACCTCACTCGGTGTTAATAACCACTTTCACTAGGCCGTACTAGCTGCGTGCACATGGTGCAGACGATAGTTTCACAGATTTAGACGAGCTGTTACAATTCCTGTTATTTCCTCCTCTTTTCGACATCTTCAGCAGGTTACCACCAGCTGATTCAACCAGTTTCGCCATCTTACTCCCATAGCAACTCGTTTCAGCAGAGTTGTGTGAAAATGATAATCTGTGAATCCATTAAACAAGTGCTGGAAACTGCTGAACACTTTTGCTTACTAGAGTAATTGTATAGGTTTAGCTCCCCTTTTCAACCATCCTCCCCCCAACCTCTCAGTCAGTCTCCCTGTTAATGTGATTCTCTAGACTGTTTCAATTTTACATCGTAGGTTCTCCTCTTTGGACTGCCGTGTAAACTTCATCATGAATACTGGACGTGGACTTCAACCGAAATTCATCAGTTTTACTTCTTCAGTCAACTTCTTCTGGACTACTATACTAACCGGACTATACGTTAACTAACCGGACTACTGTAGTGAACTAACCGGACTATTAGTGAATTTACCGGATGTGAACTAACTGGACTATATTAGTTCACTGACTAGATAGTGGATTGATACTCGTGGAAAAACGATCAGTGGTGCACTCCTGAAGGTCAGACACAGATCAGTCGAACTTTCTATGGCAGTGCCACGCAGTTGCAATGTTGGTTGATTACATGTCAGTAAATATGTTGTAACATACCCATCTCAAACAATGGCTGTACTGTGATAGCCTTGTCTTACTGTCATGTAGCTGTATTTGTTGTCTGAGAATAAAACGGCTTTCATATTCATTATTCATGTTAAATCTTTCATTTGTTTGGTTAAATTCCAGTAAATCGCCCCTTAGCCCGACCCTGCCAGTAAACAACCCCATAGCCCGACCCTGCCAGTCAATCGCCCCATAGCCCGACCCTGCCAGTAAATCGCCCCATACCTCACCCTGACGGTAAATCGCCCCATAGCTCACCCTCGCAGGTACATCGTCGTCCAAAACAGTTCGGTTCTGCCAGTTGTATCGGTTTTTGTTGTTAGTAGCCGTCATATTGGCTCCCTCACCGAAGACCATACTATTTTTTCTGACTTAATTAATGTAATTTTTCTGACTTCATAAAACGTACAAGTTTCCGATCCATACATTGTTACAGCTCCGGACAAATATTTACCACATGCAGTTTGTCTGAATTTGGCGTGCACATTTATATAACCGATCATCCGCCGCCTTAGCTATGAGGCTTGTGTGAGGGTGAAAATATTGATATTCTGACACTGAATACACTTTTTTCTTAGACTTTTTAAACTTCCTGCAACGAAGCGACGAGTCGAAAAGCGACTCGACGCCTACCAACGCAATTCGCCGGATTATCGTCGATTAGCGGTACTTCATAACCCCAACGTATTCAAACTTCAAAAGAAAAGATGCCATTGATCGCAATTCAAGAATGGCCAGTGACCTACCTGCGATACCTTTTGAAATCATTCGCCGAAGCTTTTATTATCGGTGATGCAACCAATCACCGGCTACGAATTTGAAGGGGGTCAGTTAAAAACGGGTGGGCGCTCCTACAAGTCGTCCATACACTACAATTCTACACAGTGTTGAAGTCTCTGTCGCTGGATATTGCACAGATAGGACACGTTTTGGAAAAAGAGAATTTTCATTAGATTGTAACAAACGCAGCTGAGCTGATATGAACTATTTGTTGTAAATACAACTGGATTTTGGCAACAGGACACGGAATTAAAAATGACTTCAAAATTGACTCATGAATAAAAGAAGGATTAAATTGACCTCTGCCTCCATCGCGTTACAAGGTTGCTGTAAGGTAGGTGGAGCATTTATTTAACATTAGCGGTCGAAATTATGTTTTATAGGTTCAGATTTAGGAAAAAATAGTTGCGCTTTAGGTTAGGGGTAAGGTTAGGTTTAATTAACAGGTACCGGTACCCAGTGTTACAGCTTCATGGAAGATACAAAAGACTCGCCTACTGATGAAAAACAAGAGCGATCCGAATTGAATAAGGTAGGACATATTTCAGCGTGGACTTGTCAACTAGAGTTGATACGTCCATGATTTCAGTGAGAAGAAAAAGACCCCCGGGCCACGGAAGATCGAACCCGAAGTTGAATGATGATGACAGAGTGGCTTGAAAAATTCAGGTGCGACTTGTATGACATGTCTAATAATTCTCGTAGATAAATAGAATTAATAGAACTTAGTAATAGCTAGTTATGACCCCCAATTAAAACATAATTTCAGCCGTTAATTCTTAGGTATTTTGAATATATTTCACAATCATCCACCACCAAACCCCATCCCTTAAAACGAAGCTTCCACAATTTTTGTGGGTTAAGCGTGACTTTGGTACGATGATGAATTGACGATTTGGACTTGACAAATTTTTACAAAATACAAACTACACATGTAGAACTAGGGAAAGATACAAAACCACGTGACTCTAAACGGGTCAATTATTGCGCGATTTGTTGAGATTCTTGTCGCTAACTCTGTTGAGCCATTTTATTTCGAAGTCTTATCTCGCGCCATTTTTTACGAAGTCTCAACTCGCGCCATTTTATTTCGAAGTCTCATCTCGCGCCATTTCATTTTGAAGTCTTATCTCGCGCCATTTTAGAAGTCTTTTCACGCATCCCAGATGACTCCCAGCATCACTCAGGGGTTGCGTTTGATGTTGAATTTTGGGAATTTATTTTAATTTGATGCATTTTATTTTGTTGTTGTAATATGTAATATGTATTCTGATATGTATTGTATTATTGTATCATGTATTGTAATATATATTGTAATATGTATTGTATTATTGTATCATGTGTTTTAATATGTATTGTATTGTCTTGTCATGTATTGTAATATGTATTGTATCATGTATTTGTATAATTACCCTGCTCACTCAGATCTCTCTAATTAGAATCAGTTTACCTATAAATATTATGTTCACTTAGATGTCAGCCTCTATAGTAGTGAAAGCTTGTGCGTCAAATAAACTAGTCACACCTATATTGTACTACTCGTCTTGTTACATTTATTCTAAACCCGGTTTACACCCCAGGCTCCGCTACGAATTCCTGATTTGGACCCGCTGTCGCTGTCGCTGCCATCGTGGACACAGAGGAAAACTGGCTGGTTTCGAACCCGTGAAAGCAGCAGGCCCATTTCTCTTGGACATTGAGGAAAACTTGGTCGGTTGCACAGTCACGGCTTAGACTAAAGACCAGTCTTAGACCAACTTAGTTCTATAGCCAATCTAACAACTTAAGACCAGTCTAAACTCATTTTAGTTCTATAGCCAATCTGACAACTTAAGACCAGTCTTATAGATTTAGTCACGACTGTGCAACTTGCCCGGCTGAGAAGTTAACATTCGATTTTTAGCCTTCTTTGACGAAGAGAACTTCAGTGGGACAATACTCAGAACCTGTTTTGAAATTTTCTGCGAAAGCTTCATTTTTCTAGAGGGAAATCAATCAATTTCATCATTTTCGGTAAATACGACGAGAAATTTTGCCGAAATTGAGAGTATTGAAACAAGCTACACGGCTGTCTAGAATCAGTTAGTTCGGGGTGAAAAATTCGCAGAAAATTCCAAAACATTTTATTTCTACATCACGAGGAGACTGATATTGACCGGTGACCACGTACGCTAAAGGATTCGATCGAACCCACTACGCTAAAGCTGTTCCAAGCGAGTTCGGGGAGCGATACCGGACCCCTGGCAAGCGAGGATGGGCGAACTTCGGTTATCGGAGTTAGTCGACTATTGTCGAACTAAGTGAAACCGAATGTTAGTTTAGTCGGAACTATATTCTGGAAATAGTTCGGAAATTAACCCTCATCGGTTATTAGTTCCGCCCTAAACATTCCTCCTCGCTTGCCAGGGGTCTGGTATCACTCCCGAACTTGCTTCCAGGGCAGCACTTGTCGGGCGTACTCTTTTATCAGATCGGAGAGTATCCGTTCGCCTCCGATCGTGCTCTATTACTGGTCACGTGACTTTTTGGAGCCACCCGGAGATTTCGGACGGATACTTTGGAGGTCATAATAGAATACGCCCGATATGAGCTCCCTGCATTTCGTATGTCGCGCGAAGTCAAGGTTTATACAATTACAAGAATTAAGAATTACGTTTTACGAACGTTTTCCATTGACTTTTGGCTATTGCTCCATGAGATTTTCAGAAAAACACGGGCTTTGCAATGAAGTCGAATCATGACGAATGATAGAATAAATCTGACTGAATTTATTTTGCATTGCGAAATAACACTATATCAATAGTAAAATTGACGGAGTTTCGTATGCATTCTTTTAGTACCAGAGTAATAATGAGGAATTAGGAAGTCAAAAAGTGACTTGATGATAATTTCAAATGATTTAAAGTATAGAGATTCAGCCTGGGGCACACGATGATGCAAAACTGGAAATTATTCGGGGTTCATGGAGATTAAAAAAAGCTTATTTCGGTGGTAATACAATTGTGCGATTGTAACAAATGACCAGAACAAGTCTTAGCTTTTGATAATTATATCTACATTTGAAAGCACAGCGTTTGGGCTGCAAAGTCATCCATCATCGTTATTAGTTAAGGAAGCATTCGGCAAAAAATTACAACCGATCACATTACAGCGCTGCCTCCTGCCTGTTAGCTACCCAAGTGGCAATTTTTAATTGTTTTTTTTCTGTGTTACGGAATATTTTGCCCATATCAGATCCGATGCTATGACACATCAATGTAGCAGTTTTTGAATCGAGACCTCGATGTCTGTTCCAATCTGTCAGTATTTGATAGCATTGTTTATCTATGAATACCCAACCAATTGTACAGTTCGAATCGTTAAAATCAGTATTTTGAAATAGAAATGTGTCGTTTTTGGTTATATTCAACAACTCTAATGATGCGCTGATTATTTACGAGGTCAATTCGTCTTTTATTTTCATGAACCTGAATTAGCAGGAAAAACAAAAAATAACAAATTCAACATCTCACGGTAATTTTGGGCAATTTGATATTCGCACCACATTTCTTATCCAATTCATAAGAATTTTACGGTTCCCTCGTTTCCACGCGTCGTGAATACCCACGTCCGATTATATTTCAGAAATATCCTGATAACTTCTGATAGATTCTGATGTCATTTTCTCAAATTGTATTTATGTGTGTATATTAATTATTTGTAATTAGAGAGAATAAAGCATTCATTCATTCATTCATTCACTCATTCATTCATTCATTCATTCGCTCGGGTTTTTAAGAAATCGACATCATGTTTAAAATTCCAATATTTTCTATAGTTTTCAGACGCATCTTGCAGAGAGGGCATGATTTTGGGTGAAATGTGCGAACTTTAATTGCTCGAACGAATAATTAAAAAAAAAAACTATTCCTGAGCTTAGATAGGACAACCCGATAATATTTGCCGGATCAATGCGTTTAGACTGTTTAAAACGTTTATTAACGAAAGCGTTTTGTTTTTGCTCGTATGGATTTCATATCGATAGTCAGTATTGTGTAAAGTAGGGGATTGAGGGACGAGTTGATCGGTAGGAAAAGAACGGCCAGCCAAGCCGCCACCTGATTCGGTATTTCGACTCGTAACACCGCGCAGAACTGAACGATAATCAACGGCAGCCAGCAAAATAAATTACAAAGATTTATCACCAAACTCCTGCGTGCTAAAATCAGTTCGGTAGGGTCGATTCTACCCGAACCGGACCTGCTTCCAGAGACGAGTCTGTACATCTGCGCATAAGTCGTCATTATCGTAGCGAGTATGAAGGTGTTGAATACGGCAAAAATTGCGAAGGAATATTGCCAGGCGTTGACGTCAATTGATATTAAATTCATAGGCAAACAAACTCCAGTTTTTCCGTAGAATTTAATACCGAAATAAGATAATTCTGACAACGGCAATATGGAGATTGTACTTATAGTAACCCAACACACGCCACAAATAATGCACACGTATCTCGGTGATGTAATCGGGCTTCCAGAAAATGGATTAACGATATTTGAAAATCTATGACGTGTTAGAATGAATAGAAACGTCAATGAGCCTTCGCAAGAAAGAGTCACCGTAACTCCAGCGAAACTGCACAATGAACTGTCCGTCCAAGTTTCCGAATTCAGGAAATAAACTCCTTTAAAAACGTAATCCGCGCCCGCGATCGAAAACAAATAAATCGACATGAGAAAATCACAAGCTGCGATGTTAATAATTAGGATGTCGGAAGATGTGTTGCGCTTTTCGGAGGATGAAAGTCGAATTGATCGAAGACGAAATAAAATGACAATTGTGTTCGCGAAGAGACTGAACGCGGCGATGACCCAGATGATAGCTCTGAGGACTGTGTTACCCATCAGATCAGAACAAGAGGAAAACTGATCAGCTTTAGGGAGGCACCGGTCGACATTCGGAGCCATGCAGCAAAATTTGTAAGCGTCAGACGATAGAGATACTAGCGATGTCAGATTGATGAAAACTTCTCTTTCTGTGGAAATGAATTTAGAATTGTTGGTTATATCGAGAATTCTAAGTTTATTTAATCCTGAAAAAGCATATCGTGAAATATTATGGATTCTGTTGCTGCTGATATTCAACGACTGTAATGCAGATAAACCTCTAAACACATTTCTACCAAGCAGCAATAGCGAAAGTCCTTGAAGGTTCAGAATTTGTAATGACATTAAATCTCGAAAGGTATTGTCGTCTAAATGGCGCAGTGGATTTGCAGTTATCAATAATTCTTTTAAATTATACAAACCGATGAACGTGTTTGCGGATAATGACGTTATGTTGTTGTATGTAAGATCTAATGTATGCAAATTATGCAGGTTTGTGAACGAGTTCGGTAAAATATGAGACAATTCGTTGGAAGAGATGTTCAGCATTCGAAGATAAACGAATGAAGAAAACGTCGATTCATTGAATCGAAATTCGTTTTTTGACAGAATTAAAACTCGAGTTGATTCCGAGAAAAGACCAGTAATATTTGTTAAACCGGCATTCGCGCAATCAATCAAATGACCTTGGCATCTACAGCCCATCTGACACGTGACGTTACAGAAAGCCTCGTCATCAATTGTGAATTTACAATTTACGACACCATCACAAACTTCAGATTGTGGAATACATCGATTTTCGTGGCCACATTTAAACATTCCTGGACAAGCAAATGTCTCACAGTTTTGTTCATCTTCTGAATTAGGACAATCTGATTGACCATCGCACACTTGGCTGATCGGTATACAGTACGATGCTGGACATTTTACAGTACCAGCTGGGCATTCAAATTCTTCACATCTCAACACGTGCTCAAGATTTCTACAAACTGGGTAACCATTCGTCATTCTTTCTAGAATACATCTGTGACGCCCTGAATAACAGTGAGGAGAATTGAAAGAACATCTTTGTTCATCTGATTCCGTACAGAGATTTGTGAAGTTAGTTGTGCAGTAGTTTTCATTATTGCACTGAACAGTAGGATTCACTGTAATACTAGTTGTTGTTACTAATTCATCTTCTTCGAGGCTTCCACTACAATCCACGACACCATCCTGATACAACTGAGAACTGATACATTCTCCACTGTTACACTGGAACCCCTGACACAATTCAGTAGTGCATCCCATTTCATCTGATCCGTCTTTACAATCAGTGACTCCATCACATCTGTTAGCCCTACTGATACATTGACCACTTTTGCAGCCAAATTGTTCCGACAAACACGGGGGATGAAAACAAGATTCCTCATCCGAACCATCCACACAATCTTGTACGAAATCACAAAAACCACTTATTGATATCACCCGACCATCATCGCATTGAAACTGACTGTGTAGATTTATATCCGTACAATCGAGTTCATCTTCACCGTGTTGACAGTCGTGTCTGGTATCACATACGCGATGGTCGCTGATACATCTTTGATCGTTACATTTAAACTGCCTCGATTTACAACCGCTTATAGAAGCTGACTCTTCATCAGTTACATTATATGAACACAAAACAGAATGCGCTGTATCTGTCGCATTATCAAAATATTTCATCATCCATTTAACTGATTGAATATAAGTATTTTCATCTCTAGTGATTATTGGGTTTATAACTTGCAGTCTGTCATTAGACGTTATCGTTAGTACAGAGCCATATTGATGTTGATATTGAAATGCTGTTATCAAATTTAAGATATCTTTTTCAGTATTACTGTTAATACTACCTACTTCGGCCCGGACGCAATTACACATCTCTGTCGCAGTTTTTATATCAAGACCTCGATGTTTGTTCCATTGCGTCAGTATTTCATAGCATTGTCTGCCTATGCTTACCAAACCAATCGTACAGCTCGATTCATTGGAATCAATATCTTGAAATGTATTTTCCAGTATTAGAAATGTGTCGTTTTTGGTTATATTTAACATTGTTGCTGTTCTATTTTCGTAATCAATTCTTTCCGATTCGCAAATGAAACTCGTATGAACCTCTTCAATTTTGCAGGGGAATCGAACCCAGTTCGCTGATCCTCGTGGATTACTCAGTATCATCGCTGTACACGGCATATTGACGTCATTTATTGGTTGCTTTCTGCTTGAAGATATCAATCCTTGAACAACTTCTGGTATCGTGTCGTTATTTGTAGGTTTATACCACTCTGTGTAGCTCAATGGTTTCCCATCAGTCCACGTGTAGTAACCAAAAGTAGGCTAAAAGTTTAAGTTGCAAATTCATGATTAAGACATCGAAATGGTATATAAAATTCTTTTGACGAGATAGATTTAGAAATTAAGAATTTTACCTGCATTTTTAATCCAATCATCATTATGAGCGCTTTCTGTGAATAGGCATTTAGAAGAAGTTCTGTAGCGAATAATCTTTTGATGGAAATCATTTCCTGTTGTGAGTTGATACTGAGTAGATGTCCCGCGTACTTCTGTCTACAGTATATTTCAGCGTTCTCCCAATTCAGACGTTCATCTCTGATGTATTTTACGCATGAAATTCCCGAATCTAGAAATTCCGATTGACAGACATTTTCAAACTGTTTAACCGGTAACGACTGTTCTAATGTGTATTGTATTTGAAATATCGGGATGTAATGTTTCACCTCAAACCACAGAGTGTCATCTATTAAACTATAAAACACAAGTCCCGTTATCGCGTTATTGTCACATATTTTATGCTCATGTGTGATTCTTCTAGTATCCGATTCATATATCGATTGTTTGTAGATTATCGGATCATTGTCTCTCGCACCCGATTTCGTGCACAGGACCCTGCCTATGTATTTGATTAGAAACCGGTGGTAGGAAAATTTGCCCCGCCTGACCACTACAGGATAGTTATAATATAGTGGTTGATGTTGATACTCAGATGATCCCGGATAATTTGGTGACTGCAACAACCCGCATTCATCTTCGAATACGATCCCACCCAGTATTTCTATAACGGCAGATTTCAATTTTTGACATTTACTCCGAAGTTCAACCATCAAATAATAACTCCAGAATAAACTCGCGGTTCGCATTTTCACGGTGTTTAATACCAGGCTGTTATTGAGCGACTGACTACTCAAGCTAACGTACGTACCACATGACCCGAATGGTATAGCACCCTGAAAACATCGGTCGATTTGATATTCGTGTTCTGATAATACGTAAATGTTTCTCAAAGGTAGGCGTCGGTTTTCGGGTGTAATCACGAGACAGTGTGACGTCATATCGACCTGCTGTTCTCCCTCCCGGAGGATGTACCCGTCACAGTCGGTAGGACGAAATCTGAGATATGATTCTTTTTCAACGGTTAACTGATCATTCCACTTATACGCGTATGCTGCTACAGTTACCGACCGACCGGATGTAATCAGACTGACGACGTTACGGTCGTACGGGGCGTATAAACGAGGACAATACGGACCGTATCGTCTAGCCGTGAAATTACCACCGTCGAATATGTAAAATCCAGCTCGCTCGCAGTTCTCTGATAAAACTGTTAGTCCCATATTCTCTTCATAAATATCAACTTTCCATTTAAACTCGTATCTAGTGATGCGATAATTTACAGATACTTTTTTTTGTTTCGGAAACAGCCAGTTTGGCGTCAAAAACCGCAGCTGGTTCACGGGGACCTAGAGTTCGTCAATAATAAGTATATCAGACAGATTTTTGATAATACATGTTATTCCCGTACGGGGTAACATAATTACAGAGGTTATACTCACCCGACGGTTGTTGACCTTGATATCGTCTATCGAAATAGATTCCATTTTATAGCTTATTTCAAATCTTACATCATCGTGAACTGTTGTTTTTAAAACGCACAGTATGACGAGAAAGCCGTCAGATTTGACACTCAGTGATTGCAGGTAGTTGTGACCGAGTAAAACATCAGTTCCTACAACGAGTAGCCCTTCTAGTTTATATACACCAATGACGTCACCGGATGTGACGAGATCACGTGTCCAGTTGAAGACGACGTACTGTAACACCTGTCCTGTGATAGACCAGCAGTGTAAGTGTTTTGATCGAGTTGTTACGTGTAAACTGTTGTCATCGGGAATGAGCACTCCCGACTCGTTATTAGAGATCTGAATCAACGGATTAGCGACGTTCCAATCTGACATTTTATACAATTGGACTAAAAGCAGTGACTGCACAGTCGTCTTCCGTAAAACGAATACAGCTTTGTTTGTTTTAGTATAAAATGATGAAGGTGGATGTCCACATTGTTGTGGTATTAAAGCGAAAGGATCACTGCTGGTGTTCCATCCGTCGTGGAGTATAATGGACACCGATGATGATTCCCCAAATCGATAGAATTTGAAATCGATATCAATTAACGTAAGATTCATCGCATAACCTCGCGGCATACCGCTCCACTCAACAAACAACTTACAATTACGTAATTTATGAATCGCGAATTTATAACCCCGCTCAGCTTTTAGCCGCTCTAATTTTAAATCGTTTCTTGAACCGTCGTGGAAAATATTTATTTGACCTCGCCCATAACGATAAATGACATAAACGCGACTACCTCGCGCTCCAGCGACTTTACTCCTAAACATCAACGAGATCGAATCGTCACGGCGGATTTCATGTTTTCCATCACCGCACAATCTGTTATCGGACTCACTGACGAGAAGGTAGTTATCACTACAGAATATTGAAAGCTCGATGTTGTGGTAAACTAGGACGTGAAAAGTCCCCGGTAAAGAGCTGTTGATGAACCACCGACATTCAACACCGCGCGATAACGAAGGGTAATTCGGCGAAACGATGTAACCGGACGTAGAATCTAACGGGTACCACGTATTGTTACAAGACGAACTTACCGTCACAAACGACTCCTCGATAGAGTCTGCTGCGCGATCAGCGCGCGCGATGCGAACTTGACAGACGATCAGCGACGCTGTAAACAGCGCTCTCAGTCGCCGCTCCATACCGAACAGCATCGACACGATACGAATTATGCTCGGCTGTCCACAGATTTTGAAGTTCTGTTTATAAATGATGTAGAACTTTAATTGACTGCAGAAATCAAAGTTTGTACCACTCAGAAATTTAAGGATCCGAATATATTTTTCAGTCCATCATATTTTGCAAAGGCGATTTTGGTATCATTTACTCGTTTAGTCATTATTTCACGTTTTCCCTGACTCGAGGGTATCTATTTCTCAGTAATTACCATCAGTAAATATATGTGCAACAATTTCAGCTCGTGGTTTTACGCATCGTAGATATCGATGTCCAATTATATATTTTGAACCTTTCGTCGTTGTACTGCGTGTATATCGAGCACACCAATCGGACTAAACTCACGGCTGACAACTACGAAACTATCAAACTTACTTAAATCTTATCGACGTCTTGGAAAAGTGGTTATAGCGTTCGACTGTGGTAGGCCAGGTCGTGGGGTCGAACCCCGTACACAACCGTAGTGTCCGCGGGCGCTTAACACTTATCCGCATCGCCTCTCTCCACCCAGGGGTAAAATGGGTACCTGGTCTGATATGACTTTTGAGCGTCTAGTAACTGCTTGGATGTTATGTTTTTTCCCCAGAGTATTTATGTCTTTTATGTCTTTTTTTACTCATAAATGGTTAGAGTTAAAGGCTGGGGGTAAAAATACCGATTTAATAGCGAGCGCCATTGAACATTGATTGCATCGCAGTGAAAAGGGCGCTATCGAAATTAAATTTTCATGAATTACTGATACAGAGTCCTAGCTCAGAAGTAAAGACTACAATTATTAGTTAGAAAATGTGATTTTATTGTAGTACTCGAGGCGAGAGCTGAGTATAAGTGACCACGAATCAGAGAAAAGAGAGAGCGAGCGACCTGTGTCTCTGGGTTTTTATACCCATGAGGACCACGTCATCAGAAAAGTTAAAACAATAGCCAGGACCCAGTTCCACAGTTGTGAGTTAGAGTTAACTCTGGGTTAAAGTTTGTTCATTTTCAATATTTTAACCCAGGGTCAAATCTTAACTCAGAACTGTGGAACTGGACCCAGAAAGCTAGACATATTATCATTATTATCAGTACTGACCATATGACCAGCACACAGGACTTTGATTGATCAGGTCATGTGTCCTGAGCGGAACAGTACCGCCTATAAATTATTATTAACATATATTCTATATCAAATCATTACTATGTGGTACTATTACTAAATCGGATCGGTATTTTCGCGGGGTAAACATTGAGGTAGATACTTTTCGCGAGTTAAATTGAGGAGGGCCCAGTCCGTACGAAAAAAAAAAACTCGCAGATACAAATACAAACTGTTATATTTCTGACCACGACTGCCAATGCGTTTGGGACGCATTGGCAGTCGAGTTTGATTAACAATCAATGTATAATCAAACTCGAATACGATTGGTTGCTTTTAGTGCTAGATTCCAAACTTACTGTATGGAAGCCCTGATATGGAATACCTCAAGGGCCATACGTATGGAAGCCCTGAAACGACATTACGAATTACGTTTTACGAATTACGAATTATGTTTTACGAATTACGTCTTACGAGTTACGTTTTACGACTTACGTTTTGGGCAACGATTTACCACCGCATTTCGGTTCAATTTATGACCAGAGGTCAAGGTTGTAGTGCACTCTCCGTGAATAACAATTAAAAATTGCCACTTGGGTAGCTTACAGGCAGGAGGCAGCGCTGTAATGTGATCGGTTGAAATTTTTTGCCGAATGCTTCCTTAACTAATAACGATGATGGATGACTTTGCAGCCCAAACGCTGTGCTTTCAAATGTAGATATAATTATTAATAGCTAAGACTTGTTCCGATCATTTGTTACAATCGCACAATTGTATCTACACCGATATGGAGTCCAATTAAACTTTTTTTATCTCCGTGAACCCCGAATAATTTCCAGTTTTGCATCATCGTGTGCCCTTGCCAAACAGGACAGTGTCGGTGCTTGTAATTTATTAATTAGTGAATCCGGGACTTTGTATGCGGGCTGAATCTCTATACTTTAAATCATTTGAAATTATCATCAAGTCACTTTTTGACTTCCTAATTCCTCATTATTACTCTGGTACTAAAAGAATGCATACGTAACTCCGTCAATTTTACTATTGATATAGTGTTATTTCGAAATGCAAAATAAATTCAGTCAGATTCATTCTATCATTCGTCATGATTCGACTTCATTGCAAAGCCTGTGTTTTTCTGAAAACTCATGGAGCAATAGCCAAAAGCATTGAAGCCCTGAAACGACATTACGAATTACGTTTTACCAAATACGTTTTACGTTTTACGAATTACAAATTACTAGTTACTTGTGTTCCGTTGTACCCAGTGACATTTAAACAACTTGTGTTCTTTGGTACCCAGTGATAATTAAACAACTTGTGTTCCGTGGTACCCAGTGATAATTAAACAACTTGTGTTCCGTGGTACCCAGTGACATTTAAACAACTTTTGTTCTGTGGAACCCAGTGATAATTAAATAAAATGTTTTCTGTGGTACCAAGTGATTAAATGTAAAATAACATGTGTTCTGTGGTACCCAGTGACAATCAAACAACTCGTGTTCCGTGGTACCCAGTGACAATTAAACAACTTGTGTTCTGTGGTACCCAGTGACAATTAAACAACTTGTGTTCCGTGGTACCCAGTGATAATTAAACAACTTGTATTCTGTGGTACCCAGTGACAATTAAACAACTTGTGTTCCGTGGTACCCAGTGATAATTAAACAACTTTTGTTCTGTGGAACCCAGTGATAATTAAATAAAATGTTTTCTGTGGTACCAAGTGATTAAATGTAAAATAACATGTGTTCTGTGGTACCCAGTGACAATCAAACAACTTGTGTTCCGTGGTACCCAGTGACAATCAAACAACTCGTGTTCCGTGGTACCCAGTGACAATTAAACAACTTGTGTTCCGTGGTACCCAGTGATAATTAAACAACTTGTGTTCTGTGGTACCCAGTGATAATTAAACAACTTGTGTTCCGTGGTACCCAGTGATAATTAAACAACTTGTGTTCCGTGGTACCCAGTGATAATTAAACAACTTGTATTCTGTGGTACCCAGTGACAATTAAACAACTTGTGTTCCGTGGTACCCAGTGACAATCAAACAACTCGTGTTCCGTGGTACCCAGTGATAATTAAACAACTTGTGTTCTGTGGTACCCAGTGACAATCAAACAACTCATGTTCCGTGGTACCCAGTGACAATCAGACAACTTGTGTTCTGTGGTACCCAGTGATCGGAGGCGTTTTTACGAGCATTCGATTTTTGCGATCGATCGTAGGAACGCATTTACGAGCACCGATTTTTGCGATCGATTTCACGATCGGTGTTTTTACGAACACTATTTTCCGATCGATTTTTGAAATCGACCAACTCGTTCGGCGAGCGATTTGGCGATTCGATTTCCAAGATGGCGGCACCGGGTAGTTCAAAACCATACATATTTATGTCATGTGATTAGCCAAATCCATCGTCATTTTTACGAACGTTCGATTCGATCGTACGATCGGAGCAAATCGTTCACGAAATCGATCGCAAAAATCGGATGCTCGTAAAAACGCCTTAAATGTAAAATAACGTGGTCTACTGCGGCATGCGAGTAATAAGTCAGTTGACGTTGGGCGTATTCTTTTATCAGATCGGATAATCCGTTTGCCTCCAATCGTGCTCTTGGTCACGTGACTTTTTGGAGCCACCCGGAGATTTCGGACGGATACTTTGGAGGTCATAAAAGAGTACGCCCCTTGTTTGGTAAAAAAGAGACAACATTCTGAAGGTCGTCGCGCGAGTCGTGCTAAAAAAACAAAATTATTAAGCATATTTATTACTATACTCGTCGTGATACGGTTTCGGTACCGATAATTACATTTCGTGGATGCTCTAAGACATTACCAAAATTTCCGATAGTCTCAAGATAAAAACTGCAGCTAGGGTGGTAATTTATTGCAGCAGGGTTTAAACTATTAGTATTAGACCGAGTACTGCCTCTACTAACAACTGTCTATTAGTCAATTAGACAGCAGGTCTTCTATCGAGCCGTAAGGGAGCAGAAACTAGAGGTGAGCTCGAGTTCAAATCAATCAATTTCTGCGTGGCTGAGTGTAGCTAAATCCCTGCCGACGGAGGATGGTTGTCACGAGCAGACACATTTCACATGCAAAAACACGGCCCACTGCCTGTGAACAAATTACTCAAGTCTTAATTGTCTTATATTTTATCTTATTTTAGGTTGTTTTTATCACTGTGAAATAACAACATGATTAAAACTTATCAGGTTCAAATAGCTTTCATCCTTTTATCCCTTTGTACTGTATTTGTGAATAAGGTAAGATCCCTCCAGGATTCTAACCCTGTAATTTGAGACTACATCTATTAATTCAAACCCTTTGATTATTTTCAGTATGTTTTGACGATTCTCAAATTTACATACCCGACGATCTTCCAGGGGTAAGAGACGACAAGCGTTAGGCCTTGACCTCGTTATATCAGCACTGACTCGTACCACACTTCTTTATCGAAACATTAGATTTATAATTTCTTAATTGTGCTACTTCGTCCAGAACTGTGGAATCAATTTGAACTATTCTCCATTTAACCCTTTCAGTGTTGACTAGTTAATACCCTATAGTGCTAGAGATAATTTGAAAATGTTTAAAAATTCCACCCTAGTGTGTTGAATAATGGGAATACCACTATAGTGCGTCTACACCGCGGTGCAGTGTATCGTTAGTTACTAGTATTTTACTATGTTTGACAGGTGCTGCCATTTCTCAAGAGAGATAATTACTAATTACATCAATACGCTGCATTGCAGTGTACTAGCAAAGTCTTTAGGATTGTAAATTTCTAGGATAGGATTGTAAATTAGGATTGTAAAAAACTGATTTATACACCGCACTGCGGTGTAGGCGCACTGAAAGGGTTAAGTCCCCGCAGAAGGCGATTAGTGACTATATCCACTACATCGACCTGGTCTAATGGAGGTCCAGTTCCACAGTTGTGAGTTAGTTCATTTTCAATGAGTTAACTCATAGTCAAATCTTACGTAACTCAGAACTGTGGAACTGAGCCCCAGTATTCTAGACTCTAAATCTCCTGGGCCCGGTTTCATAGACCGAGTATCTAAGCTATCCCTAGGGATAAATCCTCAATCTGGGTAACAACCACCGTAGTAACAATGAGAAACCATGGTTATGACTGACGAATTTCGAAATGTTCCCAGGAACTATTTTTCTTCCACGTCTATGAAACCCAGCCCTGTTGACCAGACTAGAATTTACCAAATACTGTGTCCATTGAACCGAGCGAAAAAACTGAACATTTGAAATATATTAGACCAGATTAATTAACCGAATATTTGATAGAAACTAAATCTGGGTCGAGAACTGTAGTATTTTTAAGGTTGTTTCATTTACAGATGGCAGACTCTAGTCGGCGCCATTGTGTTGAGATTGCTGTGTTCGCACAAGAAAATCAAACTCAATTTTACGACAGTTCACAGGTAACGACAGTTTAGTATTTGCGCTCATCTCAACTCTCTACGATTCAGCATTTTGAAAACCTGTATTAATTATTGAATATATTTTCAGGAATGATTTGTTTCGATCATTTCCGTGTTTGATTTTGTTTGTAATAAGTATTTACTCCGGCTCAAAGGCCCTCTCCAAACTGGTAAGTCGCGTTTATGGCCATCGCAAAACAATGATCTGAGTAATGAGTAATGGATGATTTAATTTTCTGTTTTCAGCCGATTCCGATTTTCCTCGTTTTGCACAGTTTGACAAGTTTGATTACGATGATCGGTGAAGTCGCCATTCATCGGCGGGTAAGAGTAAAATACGGCTACAGCTGCAAGTCCGCAGCGTTCTCGTGCGATACACAATGGACAACGGGCCGGTTGCTCAAAAGTAGGTTAGAGCTAACCAGTGGATAGTTGACGTGGTGACTATTAAAAGTTCATTGTTACTATAGTATTTATCAGGGGCTGCAGTTGCTCAAAAGTAGGTTAGAGTTAACCAGTGGATAGTTGACGTGGTGACAATTAAAAGTTCATTGTTACTATAGTATTTATCAGGGGCTGTAGTTGCTCAAAAGTAGGTTAGAGTTAACCAGTGGATAGTTGACATGGTGACAATTAAAAGTTCATTGTTACTATGGTATTTATTGTACAACGTTTGAGCAACATGACCCAACATTTTTATGGAATATCCTAAAAATAACACACAATGAAGCTTGTGACGGATTGGACGAGTCATTCAATTGAATTTTGGGAGCCCAAGGTTGATGTATAGATTCAGTCTGAAGATTCAGGCCGATTAGCGAATCAAATGATCGCACGATTCAGTATGTAATATTTCACCGAGTATATTCACTGATCGCTCATAACATCAAGCACGTTTGATTTGATTTTCAGACCGATCAAAACCTGCCTAAATATTCCTGACAAAATGATGGAAAACTCAAAGAAATAGTCTGCGGTTAAAGATCAGCATCCGGCCTCCTCCTCTGTGGTTAACGCGTTGTTTCTCTGTATCTGCAGGTTGTATTTGGTATTAAGTATATATTAGTGATGTTATCTATGGCGTCTGCTGTAATGGCCGCCAGACAGGATATATTCCTGAATCCGGTCGCGTACAAGTGGATGATCGTTCATATTTTATCGTCAGGTGAATTCATACTGATTTTTTACTCGATCACGAATCACTGGGTTTAACCCTTTCAGTGCGTCTACACCACAGTGCGGTGTATAAATCAGCGATGGATTTTGCTAGTACACCGCACCGCGGTGTATTGATGTAATCAGTAATTAGCTTTTATCTGTATTGAAAGATGGCAGCACCTGTCAAACATAGTGAAATACTAGTAACTAACGATACACCGCACCGCGGTGTAGATGCGGTATTCCCGTTATTCAACACACTGGGGTGGAATTTTTAAATTATCTCCAGCACTATAGGGTATTAATTAGCCAGCACTGAAAGGGTTAAACTAAAGATTTTTGGTTTAATTATTATCCGTTACATTATGTTTTCAGTGAAAACAACTATTTCAGCTTTAACTGTTTCATGAAACTGGTCCTAGGTCTCACAAGTTAAGAGCAGCGCAGGATCCAGACTATCGCGCATGCAGCACGTGCGGTAGTCGCAGTTTTCAAATGCCAATGAAAAATTGTTGTTTCGGGAAAAAAGTAAATAAAAAGGCACACAATTTGTGAGCCATAAAAAATAATTCCCTTTCTGCCTTTCTGTACTAGGACTAAAGCAAAATGTGAATGAAAATAAATTGCCCAAAATCATAAAAGGCAACTGACGGCATTTTTTTTTTTACTCAAAGGGGCACTATTCTAAAAGAGACATTATTTTTGCTCTATAAATCTAATCGAAAAAGGGCAAATTTCGCCAAAAATCTAAAAAGGCACAAGCAAATTGAATGTTAAGGCAAATTTAGTGGCATGATACCAATAAATGGCACTCAAACTCAAACTCGCTCGCCGGGCATTAATACTGGCCCTTTTCAAAGTTGGTGCCCTTATTCACTGTGCTGTAGTCACTGGATGGCCCTGCAGTGTTAATACTGAACGCTCTCTCTTCTCATCCAATTATTTCAGGTGTTATGAACGTTTGGTCGTCGGTCTCTGAATCGAAAGTTTCGGCGATTGAGAATTTATTTATGAAATACGTTTTCAGGTGAGTAGTGTATCGGTATGTGTACCCCCCTGGGCCCAGTTTTTACGAAAAGGATTTAGACCCAAATCGATTTAAGATAAACTGAATTAATGAAGAAATTAAATCGATTTAAGAGTTTAACCTGTTTGTGAAACTGGTCCCTGGGCCTAGTTTCACAAAAAGGTTTAACTCTTAAATCGATTTAATTTCTTCATTAATTCAGTTTATCTTGAATCGATTTAGGCTTTAATCCTGTTTGTGAAACTGGTCCCTGGTCCGCGATGTTACACTATTATTAAACGGTTTCTGTTTTTGTTTTACAGTGTTGTGATACTTGCTCCTTCCAGTGTGTTTCTAGGTAAGTATTCTGCCACCCCCGCTGGTCTCTAGTTGCGCCCCCTGGTGGCTTAACATAGCACACCCGGGTGATTCCACGTAGCCTCCACTGTGTACACAGCAGATCCAGGATTTCGGGAGGAAAAATTGGTACATTTCACTGTTTATCGCGTGATTGATAATCAAAATTAAATCCATTTCAAAAGCGCATCGCTCCTCAACTCTACAGAGAAACATTAAAGCTGCTTTAGCGAATGTACCCTAATGTCTATTTCAACTTGACTTGAGAGCATTCCTGGTGGCCTAATTCAGTCAGTTTTCATGGTACAAAAGTCTTATTAGGACCAGAAAGGACTGGCAGTCGACCTAAAACATCATTTTTTAATCCATTTGAAACTGTATTGAAGGATATCCAAATATCCTTCATTGAAAGGGGTTCATGAGAGAAAATTGACTCCATGATTTGAAAGTTTAACAATATGTTTCCATGCCTACGTACCGAACTTCAGTCGGTAGGCATGGAAACATATTGTTAAACTTTCAAATCATGGAGTCAAATTTCTTTTTTCAACCCCTTTCAATGAAAGCGTTTTGGAATCCCTCGATACAGTTTGAATTGGATTAAAAAACAATTATTCAGGTCGACTGCCAATGCTTTCTGGTCCTAATAAGACTTTTATCAGGTACCGGTATATACAGTCAAAAATGAGCGAGCCACCTGATATACTCTCAAGACATTAGATGAACCACACACAACATACACTGGCAACATGAACCCTGAATCAACCCGTAACATGATAATTTTTTAATATATATATATATATATATATATATATATATATATATATATATAGCTTTATTTCAGGGAAAATTTTACAATTAGTTATATTTGCTAAGGTCAAAAATTGACATAATAATAGCAAAGTTATAAATATTTAATATTGAAAAGACCGCTATGTAGAAAAAATACTATTACAATTATTAAGAACAAAACAATAAGAATAATAATAATAATAATGATAATAAAAATAATGATAATAATAGCCCGTAGCATGATTGTTCTCTCTCTCTTGTCTCTTAGGTGATGCGCTTGCTGCTCGTAATTTCGAGTATTTATATTTCTACAAATTCTACGTCGGATGCGTTTTCAGGTAAAGACATTTCATACTTCGCTGCGATGACATCGTAGGGGGATTTCAATTCAGTTACGACATCATAAAGACGATCGTGATATTTTTCAGCGGCGTTTATGGCGTGTTTCTAAATTTGTGTACGATTCGACTGAAAGCTCGCGAAAATACGAACTTCATTTCTAATGAGGAATTCATGGAATCGATCGCGAAGGTTCGTATTAAGGCTGAAATAATCGATACCTTGTTTTCTTCGCTCTGCTGAGCTTAAATGTTGACCCGGCCGGCCGCCTATCTACCCTATACATTACTTTTTTTTAAATCGTGATCAATTTCACCATAACAGACCCGGCCGCTATAGAAATGAACTGTTTACAAATTTTATCATATTTTACAAAAATGACCCGGCCGCTGCGGAGAAACTAGGTATCATTTTTGTTTAGCCTAAACTTCCTTGAATACCGATTCAGGACATACACCATCAGCCTGAATCCAGTCGATTCAACGTTTTAATATTATCAGCTTCAATTAGTTCATTTTGAAAAAGAGCCTAGAATGGAATTCTCAGCGCAAAAACTATCGAATTGTCGATGTTACAATTATTTTAATTTCTTTCAGATTTTTACCGCATTTCTATCAATATTTGTATTTGGAAACACATTTCCAGCAACCGGAATTTTCTGGTGAGTTTATGATAATAATAATTATTTATATATTCAGCCTAAAATCCATCAGTTGCCTATGATCTGAGTTGATCTTGATCACTGATCTGTGTTGATCTTGATCACTGATCTGAGTTGCATACCATGGTTCCCACAGAACAGGGAAATTGGAAAAAACTTGGGAAATTTTGAAATGATAATTCCCAACTGGGAATTATTTCAAAATTCTCAAGTTTATACACCCAAGAAATATTTGGGAATTTGAAAAAATTTTCCTCAAATCAAGGAAATATTTGGGAAATTCATTTTCGGGAACTTTCTTCAGCTATTTCCTTTGAAAATCAACATCAACCAGTCACCACTGAAATGTTGATTGTAGCACGATGATATGTGTTCATTTGCATTTGGGAAAATTGGAAAATCACCCATGAAATACTTGGGAATTTTGAATTCATATAACTGTGGGAGCCATGTGCATACAATCTGTTAAACCGGGTCTAAGTTGATCTTAGTCAGTAACCTGACTGTGGTTTAGTTTCACGATGGGATATTTTCACAAACCACTGAGTTGGTGTTGAAAGAAACCACTGAGTTGGTATAAGCCCATCCGATTATAAAAAGCTTACCACCAACGATTAGGTTACTAACTAAGTTGATCTGGACCACTGATCTGTTGATCCGGGTCTAAGTTGATCTGGACCACTGATCTGTTGATCCGGGTCTAAGTTGATCTGGACCACTGATCTGTTGATCCGCGTCTAAGTTGATCTGGACCACTGATCTGTTGATCCGGGTCTAAGTTGATCTGGACCACTGATCTGTTGATCCGGGTCTAAGTTGATCTGGACCACTGATCTGTTGATCCGGGTCTAAGTTGATCTGGACCACTGATCTGTTGATCCGCGTCTAAGTTGATCTGGACCACTGATCTGTTGATCCGGGTCTAAGTTGATCTGGACCACTGATCTGTTGATCCGGGTCTAAGTTGATCTGGACCACTGATCTGTTGATCCGGGTCTAAGTTGATCTGGACCACTGATCTGTTGATCCGGGTCTAAGTTGATCTGGACCACTGATCTGTTGATCCGCGTCTAAGTTGATCTGGACCACTGATCTGTTGATCCGGGTCTAAGTTGATCTGGACCACTGATCTGTTGATCCGGGTCTAAGTTGATCTGGACCACTGATCTGTTGATCCGGGTCTAAGTTGATCTGGACCACTGATCTGTTGATCCGGGTCTAAGTTGATCTGGACCACTGATCTGTTGATCCGGGTCTAAGTTGATCTGGACCACTGATCTGTTGATCCGCGTCTAAGTTGATCTGGACCACTGATCTGTTGATCCGGGTCTAAGTTGATCTGGACCACTGATCTGTTGATCCGGGTCTAAGTTGATCTGGACCACTGATCTGTTGATCCGGGTCTAAGTTGATCTGGACCACTGATCTGTTGATCCGCGTCTAAGTTGATCTGGACCACTGATCTGTTGATCCGGGTCTAAGTTGATCTGGACCACTGATCTGTTGATCCGCGTCTAACCCGTTCCCTCTTGGGTCTGACTTACGTTTAATCGCTGAAATACATTATTTCAGGATGGTTGTTAATTTCGGCGCTGTTACGTTCCTGTCGTATATCTCGTGGTCGCAACACCGTACAATCATCACTACGGCAACGATGAGTCCTCCGCATCTACTGCACTCGTCGCCCCGGCAACAGTCTCCACCTCCTCCCTCTCCCCCGCAGCAGCAGCAGGTTACTATCGACAACCATTCCAATACTCTTAACGCTTCCTCTTGAATTCAAATCTCTTTTTATCGATTTAAGTTAATTTATTTTATTTTGTAAAAACTGATGATAAATAATGCATTTATTCGATGTCCGTCTGTGAAAATATCGAGTTGAATTTATTGAAAATCAGGGAACTCTTTTATTCTTCTTGAAGTTAGGGAATCAAATTTTTGGCGTCTCGTTGTTCTTGCTGGTGATGAGTGGCACATGGAACCTCTTGATAAGAAACAGCCCTCACTGAGGATATCTTAGAATTTAATCAGGGAATTTACCATTTTTGGTGTCTTGTTGTTCTTGCTGGTGACGAGTGACACAAGGAACCTCTTGATATGATAAGAAACAGCCCTCACTGAGGATATCTGATAATATAATCAGCAAATTTGAATTTTCGACATCTTGTTGCTGGTAATGAGTGGCACTAAGAACCTCTTGATGATACCGCCCTCACTGAGGATATCTTATGGTTTATTCAAAAAGAATTTGATATGGTCAAGGGTCTGGGAAAAATCAAGAGTATTTCAGATTCCCAGATTTGTAAGAACCTTGGTTATTTAACGGCCAGCCAGCCAGCGTTATTTACAATTCATCTGATATGCCTTGTATCAGGGGGGTGCACCCCTCCCTGAATCAGACCCTAGATCGGCCCCCGAGTACACTAGCGATCCTGGTGGATTTTCGCTCGCTACTGTAGCCTCCCCTCATTTGACTGTGACTGACCGCGATTCCAGTATTGCATCAATGAATCCTCTAAGGCAAATGTTAAGTTTTTATGTCGGTTATTTTAGAATTTTATTTCATTTTCTGTAAAATACAAGTTAAAGAGTTTCTAATTCAGGAGTTTCTATTTGACTAGATATTGTATTTACTATATACATGTATTACGATTCCTGTATTCCTGCAGCTCCATTTGTTCAATCCGTGTCACGAATCTTCCTTCTGAAAAATTTAGACCATTTTAGTCACAGATTGATCCAAGCAGTTTATAATTGGTTTCTACTGATTCTTCAGGGTCCGATCTAAGGAACGAAAGCCAAATGCCCGGGGTTGAAGCATATCTGAAACTTCGCTTGCCCCCTCCAAAATCTACCTGCCCTACACAGGCAGTCCGATTGGTGGCGCTATCATCCGTTGTATCGAGCGGGAAAAAAAGCTTTGTGACATAAAATTGCACTAGCCCGGCGGACAACTGATAAATGATAACCTACTCGCCCTGATGAGAATATACTTGTCCCGGGCATTTGGACGAGTGCTTAGATCGGACCCCGATTCTTGAATTCTCTTCAGATGCATTCGTTTTGATCGGAATACACTCTACCTATTACTGAGAGCACCCGATATAAACGGCCGGTTGAGAGTTCGTAATCTGTAAATTGCTATTACTAAACCAGAATACATAACCAGACACTGAACGCCCTCGTGAAGTCTGCTCAGGAACTGGTCGGTCTGGTATCACAGCCCCCACATAATGTATAAGGGATTATTCATTTATTACGTACGCATAAAATTTGAAATTTTCCAACCCCCCCTCCCCTTCTGCACGCAAAATCAGCCCCCCTCCCCTAATGCGTACGTAATAAATGAATGACCCCTAAGGGATCTCTGCCAGAAAATATTTTGAAATCTTATAGACTCCAGATGCATTTTGTGGCACAAAAATTTTAATTTTCCACACACCAAAGAATCAGGGGATCTCGCAATCCAGATCATCTGTAGGCCTACCTGTTTAATATCCTTGCTGCTAGGCGGCGCTGCTGGTTTTAAACTGGTATCTACGCCAGCGATTTGTTGTCGTTTTTGCAGTAAACGCAGAACCGGTATTTTATTCAGTTTCTCGAGCGTCAGTTCGTTCCAATAAATACCGCTAGGTTTCGCAAACGTCCTGAATTTACAGCATTTACAACAGTCAAATTCATCTCAGGTACTTCTAGGAAACGGATAACTTCTAGGAAATGGATATTTTGCCAAAACAACATTTTTCTAGTACTGGTACAGCAGACTCCACCCTTTTCAGTACCGGTTGACTCAGTAAACCGTCGGCATTAACATTTACCGATCTTTATGCATGACTATACTAATGTCTATTTATTAATGGATGAGACCTGTTTTTCTTGGATATTTTGCTTACTTTTTGGGGTACATACCTCATTTATGTCTTAACAGAATGCCAAAAATCGCGGACAACAACTGAATATCCGATATATTTCCAGTTCTGTACCAATTAGATGGATTGGCAAAAAGACTCCTTAAGTCCAGTTGAATGAGAGAGAAAATCCACCATTTTGTGAAATTTCTTGAATTTTTACATTGTCACCATGCCTACGAAATGAAGTTATTTTTCTTGTGGGGTCTCAACAACTAAATCAGGGTGGCGTAGGCATGGTAACAATGTTCAAATCCAAGAAATTTCACAAAATGAAGGATTTTAACAAATAACATTAATAAATAGACATTAGATTTTCTCATACGCAGAAGAGCATATAAACCCGATAGAAGTAGCCGGTTGAGTTTATAACCTGGAATAGCTTTTATCTTAACTGGAATCCGTTTAGTCGAAACCGGGCTTATATTTACAACAGTCAAATTCATCTCACGTACTAATAAACTTCTAGTAAAAATGGATATTTTGCCAGTACGACATTTTTCTTGTACAGCAGACTCCACCCTACTCGGTACCGGTCGACTCGGTGAACCGTCTGCATATAGACATTTTCTGATCTTTATTCATGCCTTATTAGATTCATCCCATACTCAGGGAAGCGTAATCTGGTTGAGTTCGTAACCGGCTTTACTCTAACCGGAATACACTTAGTCGAAACCCGGCTTAGGCTAAAAAGAAAATTGATACCTTGTTTCTCCGCTCTGTCGAGCTGATAAGTTGACCCGGCCGGGCGCCTATCTACCCCGCTATAGAAACGAACTGTTTACAAATTTTATCATATTTTACAAAAATGACCCGACCGCTGTGGAGAAACAAGGTATCATTTTTGTTTAGCCTAAACTTCCTTGAATACCGATTCAGGACAAACACCATCAGCCTGAATCCAGTCGATTCAACCTTTTAATATTATCAGCTTCAATTAGTTCATTTTGAAAAAGAGCCTAGAATGGAATTCTCAGCGCAAAAACTATCGAATTGTCGTTGTTACAATTATTTTCATTTCTTTCAGATTTTTACTGCATTTCTATCAATATTTGTATTTGGAAACACATTTCCAGCAACCGGAATTTTCAAGCTATCATTATTGTTGACCCTTTCAGTGCGTCTACACCGCAGTGCGGTGTACGAATCAGTGATGGATTTTGCTAGTACACTGCACTGCGGTGTATTGATTTAATTAGTAATAACTAATTATCTCTCTTGAAAGATGGCAGCACCTGTCAAACATAGTGAAATACTAGTAACTAACGATACACCGCACCGCGGTGTAGATGCACTATAGTTGTATTCCCGTTATTCAACACACTAGGGTGGAATTTTTCACAATTTTCAAATTATCTTCAGCACTATAGGGTATTGATTAGTCATCACTGAAAGGGTCAAGCCTTATATTAACAGGTTCTAACAATCTATACCTCGGGCATGAGATGATTTGAGTCGGAGTCACTATATAATCGACCGGAACGTCGTGCTGTTCGAATAACTTGTCGGGTAGATCGACGATCTGACAGTCGTGTATACAGGTGATCACCGGCGTCTCGTCGCTAACGGCGTTCATACAACGCATCATAGCGTACTCCAGGTCCGCGTAACCTTCACCTTTACCCAGACGTAATCCTGCGTGAGAAAAATATCTACGTATAATAATCATACGAGGAATAGTCTTTATCCATGGTTCCTACAGCCCCTCAAATCCTTCAAAAACTCCTCAAATTCCAAAATGTATTTTTGAGGGTACAAAATCCCTCAAATTCTGAGTTTTAGCCCTTGGCTCCTCAAAAACCCCTCAAATTCCAAAATCCATTTTTGAGGGTACATAATCCCTCAAATTCTGAGTTTTAGCCCTTGGCTCGTCAAAATCTCAAATTCTGACAATTGTATCTCTCTGCATTAGAAAAATATCTACGTAAAATCATACGAGGGATAGTCTGGTTTAAACGCTATCGGGGTGACCACTATTCCATCCACTTCCGAATTCCCCGTATTTTCCCGGTAAAAACAGAACTTTCCCCATGTTCTGATGAACGACAGTTCGAAAGATCATAGTCAGTAACCTGTCTGTGGTTTAGTTTCACGATCTGATATTTTCACAAATCACGTATTGGTTGGTATAAGCCCATCCGATTATAAAAAGCTTACCACCAAAGATTAGGTAACTAACTAGAAAGATCAGAGATTTGATACTTTGACGAACCAGGACCCAGTACCACAGTTGTGAGTTAGAGTTAACTCTGAGTTAAAGTTAGTTCATTTTCAATGTTTTAACCCAGGGTCAAATCTTAACTCAGAACTGTGGAACTGGACCCAGAGTTGTAAGCTAGCGCAATAGACCTTAATATTCTGACTTTCAGCTGATATATCTTCATAGGGATTTCGAAATTAACCGTATTAAATGTTTTTAAGTTCATATGAAAGTGCTGATCGGCCATCTTGATTATAACGAGACAGGCGATCGAGTAGCTCTTACCGTTCCTGGAAACAGCCACCGAACCGATGACTATGACGTCTATACGAACGGCAGCGTCTAGTCCGACCGGTGAACTGAACTGTTGAACGCCGCGACTAGTCGAACACACGTTCAATACGCGATGGTTACAGCCTAGCGGCGGATTTATACGATTGAATAATCCACTCGACAATCTCGGCGTCGGCACCAGCAGAGTTTTATTAGCCTGCAAAAAAGGATCATAGAATTTATGGCTAAGTTAAAAACGATAACTCATATCTCCTAATCGGACTGGTCATTTTGTAAACGGCAATAACATTTGTAAGGGGGTCATTCATTTATTACGTACGCATAAAATTAGAATTTTTCAACCCCCCTCCCCCTCTGTACGCAAAATCGGCCATTTTTTCATATACATTAAGCATTACAGTACGCAATTGCACTGACCCCCCTCCCCCCTCCCCTAATGTGTACGTAATAAATGAATGACCCCCTAATGAGTAAATTTCTATAACTGCCAGGTCGGTTATTGTTAGTTTGATAATAGCTTTTTAAAAAGCTAGACAGGTGGCCAGTCAAGCCGAAATGAGAACCAGGGTATCAGTTTTTACTAGAAATAATAGGGGCAGGTGCCACGTCAGCTACGGTATCTGTCTGGATGTAGTGTGTTGTATCAATTGAATTTTTCAATCGAAATTGAGTTCATTTTCAATGAACTTTTGTCTAGATTTTTAGCCTCCCTCTGATCAGAAATTAAGGCAAATCACTCTTCCTGACTTTTGAAAAACTTTTGATGATAAACTTACGACGAGAGTGAGGAATCTCGCTTGTTGTTGAGCTTTATCCGGGTTGATTTTAACGGTTTTCGCCGTTTTGAAAAAGTCGAGCGTCGCCAGGCGATTACACGCTACGTCCGCTCCTTTATAGTTCGGTATCCGACGGTGACAAGGTCGCGGGAACGCGGCGATGTCGTAACGCTCTAAATAATCCCACACGCAGTTCCGAATACTGTCTTTAGTCAAATCTAGCGCAAAATGAGAAAGAAAACATGTTCTATATTTGGACATTAGCCTAGTATGTCTATTTGTAATACCCTCAATCCACTGGGCGCCACACAGAGCTACCTCAATCCACTGGGCGCCATGAGCTAAAAATCTTGTCGATCACAGCGACACAGCGATTTGAACGCAGCATCTTTCACTTGCCAAATGTACATGCTCCAACCAATTGAGGTTTTGGGCGAATTACAAATGTTAACCACGGGTGGATTGAAGGGGAGGGTCTACTATCCAGATTAACCATCTGGGTCCAGTTCCACAGTTGTGAATTAAGAGTTCACTCCTAGTTAGGCTCAGTTCATTTTCCATGAGTCTAACTCTGAGTCAAATTTAACTCAGAATTGTGGAACTGGGTCTTGAGAATAGCAACAATGATTTATATTCATTGTTTTGTGATACTTACTGGTTGGTAATTCAAGATTCGGTAATTCTTTCGGTACAGCAGTCTTATTCTTGTTAGACCCTGTGGAACTTCCTTGATATTGAACTGCAGCTGCTGCTGCTGGGTGATGCGGCATCTGACGGTCTGATCTACCGCCTCCTCTACCACCGCCACACCCTCTATTGGTACCTCGAACAGACACTGAAAATGGACAAAATTCCGGCATGGAAACAGAGGTTACCGGTAACAGTCCGACACGTCGGACCAATATTTCAGATATCTCGGTGGGGAAATGGACTGTAACAACGACCGGTATTTAGACACTATTCTGCGGGGTAAAACTCTAGTTCTTCAAGAAGGGTTTAATTCTAAGACGCAGGTTTTGTCTGGTATTCTGATTTATTGGCTGATTGATACGAATTGAAATTGAAAGTTCACAGAATGGATGGATCGTCGATGCCAAGAGGCAAGACGAGAACTGAAACCAGTCAATGATCAAATAAATGTCAACCTCAAATTCGCCGACGAGTTAAAAGTTCCAGACTTGAACTTACTTCCCGATGACTGTATCTCGCTATAGGCCGCTCCGGTAGGTCAACATTCGGATTCGAACCTGAACTGCGGTGATCAATCCAGAGTAGTACGAGATAAACAATCCATACCGTCCCGTGCTGCCACCTCGTGTTATTTATGTTAACTAGTTTATATAACCTCCCATCGTCTTGGTTCGAGTACGATTTTGGGACATGATTTTTGAAGAATCTCTAGTTAATTTAGTTCTCTTCTAAAGCCCGATTGTGGTCGAAAACTCGTGAAAGATAAATCATCTTGAAACAAATTAACAATCTCTCGTTAATTTAGTTCTCCTTGCTCGCTTTTCTTCGAAAAACTCGTGAAAGATAAATCATCTTAAACCTGAGTAGAAATTAACAATCTCTCAAAAAGTAGAATGTGATATTTATGTTTTTTGTCTGGTCACTAAACAAAATTCGACGAAAAAACAACGATTCAAGATGAAAGAAATTAGATTGTTGAAAAGTTACAATTTATTTCTCAATGAAGTCCCCAATAGATGTAAATAACAACAATAAAATTCATATAAAATCGGAATGCTTTTACACGAATTGAGGGGTGCTGGGCGGGGTTCTATCGAATATCGAATAACTCGTAGGCTTATCAAATAGATCTGATACGTAATTAACAAAAACTAATCAGTCGATTAGAAATAATTGAATTGTTCCAATATCAATAATGGTAATGATCGCGATTTCACCCGCTTTACAATAGTTATAGAACCATGAAATCAATACAAGAAATAAAAACAGCTTGAGCCGAGTTTTCTTCGAATAAATAGACTTTTATCACACTTAGTGTCGGAGGCGAATTGAAATGCTCAAATTTTTCTTTATTTCTATATGGAATGATAATGTTTTTCAAAATAAAAGTAAATTTCTCGCTGCCTCGTTCGTTTATTTGTTTATTTATTACGTTTATTTCCGACCTAACTCGTTCAGAACTGTTGATTTAGGGCAAAATAACAATTTAAGTTTTAGACCGGTCGCCTGTCCTACTGAGACCGGTAACCAGTCTATCAATCGATCTATCCAGCGTTTCACGAATTTCCCACACTTGCCCGAGGTCAGTGTTTAGATGATTTCGTTTCTCGCGTCAGACCTGGAGCCGTGTAATTTACTTCCTGGTTGTCTATAGCGCTAAGCCCGAGTTCTGAACGTCTCTCGGTGGCGCTTCTCTTTCACTTTTTGAACCTGTGTAAGAAAACAAATCAGAATCGCTTGGATTATCTGTGGTGATTCGTGTGGAATATAAGATAGTTACACAACAGACAGTATGGGACCGCCACCACCATCGCCTGACAGTTTGACAGTCAGTGAATTCCTCACTCAAACCTGGGACGATCTCAGTTCACCGACCACTTCTAGTTTCGTTGATTTGATGCCGCAATGTCGCAGTACAGTTTCCAGTCTAGAAGAGGTGAGTGAGAGTTTGAGAGGCGGAAGGGAGTCGGGTGGGAGGCAGGGCTGGAAGGGATCAAGAAACTGACCGACTCGGTCCGGAGACCAAGGACAAGGAGGTAAAATGGTTAGTCTGAAAAGTGAACTGGGATTGTCAGTGGGTCTGATTAGGACAGTCCACAGGGACTTGTCGCAATAGATAGTGAAAATGTCAAAACCAGTATCAATGACAAACCCTAGTAGGCCTACTGTAACCCGGTTTTTTACTAATACTATACCGGGATTGCAGGCACGGATCCGGACAGGAGGGGGGTTTCAGGGGTCATGAACCCCCCTCCCTAAAAATTTTTAAAATCATTTCCTTGAAGGAATGTACTCAAGACAAAGTGGGCGAACGGTACTATATAATCGGTACCATATTATCTTATAACAATATGCCGTATAGGACTCGGCTATTATTAGAGATTTTGGTCGGCTGTTTAGAACATTTTTATGAACCCTCCTGGAAAAAGTATAGGCCTATATATTGATAGGCCTACTAGTTTTCATTCACTATCAATTATGATAAGTCCCTGTGGTAGAGTGATCATTAATGTTGGGCGAATAGGAAAGTATTCTAGAGGCTAGTAACTCAATTGGATCAGATAAGGAATTTATTCTAGAGGCATAATGTAAGCCAAACTAGGCTGAAAGAAATACAAACTTCAAGTAATTTGACAACTACTGTCTGTCACACCTACTCTCCGTGCGACGTTTTGGTCCGTAATTTCGTTAATAATCGGTTTATCTACCTTTATTATGCATCAATTTGTTCAGTGAGGAATTTGCATTCAGAAATAAACAACAATTTTCACTTAAGTTGTTTTTGTTTTCATTTATGAGCGATAGTTTACTAAGCATACGCTCGCGTAATGCTGAAAAATCCGCTCCGCGGACGCTCGGAAACGTTACAGTGACGTCATCACCTGCTCATTAGCATATCAAAATACAGTAGGTGGCGCCACGTGACGGGCCATAAAAGCCGTTTTTCAGCATTACGCGAGCGTATGCTAGGTAAACTATCGCTGATAGAAGAAAACACTAACAAATTTCTGCCAGTTCATGGTTTATTTCTGAATGCAAATTCCTTACTGAACAAATTGATGCATAATATTTACAGATCAACCGATTATTAACGGAATTACGGACAAAAACGTCGCACGAAGAGCATGTGTGACAGACAGTAGTGAAGAATTCATCCATCTTTTAGGCTAATTTTAATTACTGAATAACACTTATTCCAGTTAGGTCGTAAAATTTATCATTCCTTTTCGCAAAAATATTGAGTTCTCGGTTAAAGTGCTCAATTAAAAGCCCTTAGTTTATTTAAATCGTTTTATGTATGCCTATATATAATCAGTTAAATCAACCGACGGTAATAGCCAGTAACTTTGGAACCTTGCCACGAAGTCCCTTGGGAGAAATGAAAGAGTGTTTGAGTTTAATTAAAGAAGTTAGGCCTAGTTATTTATAATCGAAAACCCAAATTAAGATTTGATACAAGAGTTTAACTAAATTGAAAATGAACTAGGATTATTGGGGTCGGACCTGGTACTAAGTTGAACCGTGTCACAGGTTCTATAAAGTTAACCAAAACAGTAAACGCGGCCGATACTGGTCACTTTGCAGCTGCTGGAAGCATTTCTCGCGTTTTATTATTCGCTGCGGCCAGGATATTTTCGGCACAAACCAGGACTATGGCAACATGTCGCCTCCCTGTGATGAAGCTCTGTAGATGTGATTACCCATGGTTTCGGAGGCATTTTTTAGCATGAATGTCGTGGGATTTAAGCCTGTTTGTAAATGGAGATATGTTTTTATGACCTCGCGTAAACTTTATGGAAATTAATGGATTAGACACAGCTAAATGAAGACGAATTGAATTTGCTGCCACTGACACTGGCTCCTCGGGGGAGGGGACAGAGAGAGGGGTGTTTGCGTTAGGTCTCTAGACGGGACATTGACACAGTAAATACATGAATGGCCACAAATTGATGATAATTCTGGCGTGGTAATTACTGACTATAAATATTACTGTCTAAAGTAATTAACCTCATGAAATATGATGGTAGGTCTAATTGAGGTCAATGCGTTGTAATACACCCATACACAGACATACCTCATACAAACACCCTCACTGTCCATTATCCTACTCTAATATAACAATTGGTTGCCTTTTTTAGATTTTCATACATAGACTATGATTTGATGTTATAGCCTAGGTTCCTGTGGTATAGAGTAATACCTGGGGTTGCTGTGGTACTGTAACAGTAATACCTAGATAGTTGCTGTGGTATCGGGTAATACCCAGAAAGTTGCTATGGTATTGGGTAATACCTAGATAGTTGCTGTGGTATCGGGTAATACCCAGGTGGTTGCTGTGGTATTGGGTAATACCCAGGATCCAGTTCCACAGTTGTGAGTTAGAGTTAACTCTGAGTTAAAATCAGTTCATTTTCAATGAGTCTAACTCAGAGTTAAATCTTAACAGAGAACTGTGGAACTGGACCCAGGGTTGTAATGGTATACTGTAATACCCAGATAGTTTCTGTGGTATATACTGTAATACCCAGATAGTTGCTGTGGTATATACTGTAATACCCAGGGTTACTGTGGTATATACTGTAATACCCAGATAGTTGCTGTGGTATATACTGTAATACCCAGATAGTTGCTGTGGTATCGGGTAATACCCAGATAGTTGCTGTGGTGTACTGTAATACCTAGATAGTTGCTGTGGTAAACTGTAATACTCAGGGTTGCTGTGGTATATACTGTAATACCCAGATAGTTGCTGTGGTATTGGGTAATACCCAGATAGTTGCTGTGGTATATACTGTAATACCCAGGATTGCTGTGTTATAGGCCTACTGTAATACCCAGATAGTTGCTGTGTTATACTGTAATACCCAGATAGTTGCTGTGTTATACTGTAATACCCAGTTATACTGTAATACCCAGATAGTTGCTGTGTTATACTGTAATACCCAGATAGTTGCTGTGGTATATACTGTAATACCCAGATAGTTGCTGTGGTATACTGTAATACCCTGATAGTTGCTGTGGTATACTGTAATACCCTGATAGTTGCTGTGTTATACTGTAATACCCAGATAGTTGCTGTGGTATATACTGTAATACCCAGGGTTACTGTGGTATATACTGTAATACCCAGATAGTTGCTGTGGTATACTGTAATACCCTGATAGTTGCTGTGGTATATACTGAAATACCCAGATAGTTGCTTTGGTATACTGTAATACCCAGATAGTTGCTTTGGTATACTGTAATACCCAGATAGTTGCTTTGGTATACTGTAATACCCAGATAGTTGCTGTGGTATACTGTAATACCCTGATAGTTGCTGTGGTATATACTGTAATACCCAGATAGTCGCTGTGGTATATACTGTAATACCCAGGGTTACTGTGGTATATACTGTAATACCCAGGGTTACTGTGGTATATACTGTAATACCCAGGGTCGCTGTGGTATATACTGTAATACCCAGGGTTACTGTGGTATATACTGTAATACCCAGGGTCGCTGTGGTATATGCTGTAATACCTCCAGTTTACTCTCCTCTATGATGCTTACAGTTACAATGATTTAGTATCATTGATTTTATAATATATGTCAATATTTTAAGCTTCTCTCGTCGAACACTACATAAACACTGCCATACATCGACAGCGTCTCCTCTTACAGCTCACAATATCACTTTATGATACCATTGCGAGGATTGATGCGGTGGTGGCTGGTCCAGTTGATAGCCACAGCCTACTACAACGCGGGGCTAGAATATGCTCCAGGCACAGATTCAAACCGTATCCACTCGATGTATTCCATAATGGGTTATAGCCACAGCCTACTACAACGTGGGGCTAGAATATGCTCCAGGCACAGATTCAAACCGTATCCACTCGATGTATTCCATAATGGGTTATAGCGACAGCCTACTACAACGTGGGGCTAGAATATGCTCCAGGCACAGATTAAAACTGTATCCACTCGATGTATTCCATAATGGGTTATAGCCACAGCCTACTACAACGTGGGGCTAGAATATGCTCCAGGCACAGATTAAAACTGTATCCACTCGATGTATTCCATAATGGGTTATAGCGACAGCCTACTACAACGTGGGGCTAGAATATGCTCCAGGCACAGATTAAAACCGTATCCACTCGATGTATTCCATAATGGGTTATAGCGACAGCCTACTACAACGTGGGGCTAGAATATGCTCCAGGCACAGATTCAAACCGTATCCACTCGATGTATTCCATAATGGGTTATAGCCACAGCCTACTACAACGTGGGGCTAGAATATGCTCCAGGCACAGATTAAAACTGTATCCACTCGATGTATTCCATACTGGGTTATAGCCACAGCCTACTACAACGTGGGGCTAGAATATGCTCCAGGCACAGATTAAAACTGTATCCACTCGATGTATTCCATAATGGGTTATAGCCACAGCCTACTACAACGTGGGGCTAGAATATGCTCCAGGCACAGATTAAAACTGTATCCACTCGATGTATTCCATAATGGGTTATAGCCACAGCCTACTACAACGTGGGGCTAGAATATGCTCCAGGCACAGATTAAAACTGTATCCACTCGATGTATTCCATAATGGGTTATAGCCACAGCCTACTACAACGTGGGGCTAGAATATGCTCCAGGCACAGATTAAAACCGTATCCACTCGATGTATTCCATAATGGGTTATAGCCACAGCCTACTACAACGTGGGGCTAGAATATGCTCCAGGCACAGATTAAAACTGTATCCACTCGATGTATTCCATAATGGGTTATAGCCACAGCCTACTACAACGTGGGGCTAGAATATGCTCCAGGCACAGATTCAAACTATATCCACTCGATGTATTCCATAATGGGTTATTGAAAAACTGTCGTTTTCCCTGCAAATGATGTTTTGAATTTCTACATCACGTTCCATGGATAAACAGAAAACGATTTTTGCTTGTGACACGTCGAATGACAATCTCTCTGATATAACTTGTTTACGACATTTCCTCAAGTATAAGGGTCCCAGTACGATGCATGCTATACGGGGAACCTGTCAGTTAGTCAGTGGCCACAAAAAAGCGCCCTGTGCTGATTATGAAATGCCCTGGGTCCAGTTCCACGGTTCTGAGTTAAGATTTGACCCTGGGTTAAAACAATGAAAATGAACTTTAACTCAGAGTTAACTCTAACTCACAACTGTGGAACTGGGTCCTGGTTCTCAAATCCCGGGTGCGGTGTGGAAAATTGGTGCTGGATTTGCCCGTGATCCTAGAAGTCCTCATCTTACCCCGATCGCGACGGTCTGTTTTTTCATTTCTTCCCCGGATGAAAGCGATGTTATCGTATCTGAGTGGGTGAACTTCAGGTTTCACGCGGTTCGTCGACTCGTGGTCGGAAACCACCACACATAGTTCGGTCGTATTTCACCATCTCGTTCAAATAGGTCCGAAATACAGCGCGACAGCGTGTTCAAACCCGTGATCGACGATCTCTAGACCCAACCATACTTCCGACTAACTGACATTCGGTTTCATTTAGTTCGACTATTGTCGACTAACTCCAATATCTGAAGTTCAGTTGGATCGAGCGTAGCAAAAAATACAGGTTTTAATTGTTGGCCATGACATAATATAATAACATTAAGCGTACACAATAAGCAGGGATGAAAATCTTCCGACCGTAGACGGATTTCCGACCTTTTCTAACATTTTCTTTATTCCCGAGACCGGTGTAAATCACCTCAATCGCTTTAATCACCTCAATCGCGGGCGTCACATCGGAGTGCTCCGTAGTTAGAGGAGTGCTCCTTAAGACGGTTTTCGGCAGTTGTTAGCGCAACTGCGGAGTCGGAGAAACCAATATGGCGTCTCATTCAAAAAGCGGCTCTAATTCAGGCCCAAACTATTAACATTTTGACCGAAAGGAAGTAAGTTTTTTGGCTAAAAGTTACTGATTTTTGTTCCCCAAAATAATCCTTTTTTTTTAAATATTTTCCGACTTTTTCAGTATGGGTCGTTTTCATCCCTGAATAAGACCTTATTGAAATAGATGAGCTACTTTCACAGAGCGTAACAACACTGACCAAGTTCGAAATACCGATAAGAATTTATTAACATTTGACTTATTCTCATTTATGCTAGATGACAAACTTGTATTATTAAACGCACAGTAATAGATATAACATGAATCTAGATAGTCGAAATTGAAATCGGTAATTATTGCTATAAAAAATTAGACAGTCGGCATGAAAATAACATCGGACGTGATAGTCATATTTACACTAGATGACATTTAGATACAATATTTTTCTTGATTTTTGGAAATGAATGCGCAGTTTAGATATAACACATATTTCTAGATTAATGCAATTGAAAAAGTAAATAATATACAGTCATTTATTTGTATTTTTTATTTGTGATACGCGGAAATAATGCCATAGATCTGGGTAGAGGTATACAATAGGTAAAAATACCCGAAGGAAATATACAGCAGAATTAAATAGATGTGTGGATGGGAAATAAATCGATTCTGTGTTATAGGCCTATAGTAAAACGGAAATAATTTTACTTCCATTTGATTTAGAAATCTGGATGGTCTGCGTAACTTTTGTAAAAATTTTTCATCCCGATAAAATTTCTACGAAATGATTTTCGAAGATTTTCATCAGAGTGGAAATCTCTGTCCGGGCCACGAGGCTAGATTCGAATCATGACGGAGGGGACGAGTCGCCGATGAAATTTCTGAAATGCTGCCAAAAACGTGAAAAATTGCTTTAGAAGTTTTCTGGTAGAGGATCCCCAGACAAGTCTTTCAGGGCTTCGCGCCTCGTGCAAATGAAGCACTTTCACACATACTAATTTCAGTGTTTTCATCTGATTGTAATTGTATATATGTTTCAACACCTATAACATCGATAACTCATTTGTGTAATTCAATCATTCGCATTGGAATAACTGTAGGGACCCTGAATTAGAATCTTACTCTCTTGACTTGATGCAATAGTTAACGTAGTATACTTTATAATTAATGAAATACTAAACATGATCGTGATCAATAAGTCGGGTACTATCCACAGATAGCTGTAGTCAGCGCTCTTCATTACCGGTGGCTAATTTTTGTGTCAGTCAAACATTTCATCTCTGTCCTCGCGCTCATGACTTTTTTTTTACATAAAGCTAATAGATAGGCCTGTAATTATTGTCGACATGCCGGGTATTCAATAGTGATTCTGCGTTAAACAGGTCTATAAAGCCTAGCGCACATCGACACTGCGATTGGAGACAACTAGTTGCTACCGAACGATTACCCCGCGCACATCGAAATCTAGTTACGACCGGTCAGTTGCAGCAACTGCATGGCGCGTGTCGATCGTCCAGATCCAGAGCGCGCACATCGACGGATATGACTGCGATTGAGTACAACCAGTTGCTCAAAAGTAGAACACGGGCAACTGGCTGGAACTGGAGATAGATCGACGCTTACCAATCGTAAGCTCGCTCACATCGACACATTCAAGCAACTGATCGTATCCAGCCAGTTCCTCTCATGCGCCGAAAACTGCCTTGCAACTAGTTGTCTCCAATCGCAGTGTCGATGTGCGCTAGGCTTAAGAGATTATTTATACAGGGTGGTTGTTCCTGATGGATACAATCCTGTGTACGACCGATGGTTAGATTCAGCCTCAGTTACATGCAGCCTGTTATTGTCTGATATATACCATATCCTCGTAGTGCATGATTATATCATCATATATTCAGGCGTTGAAATCTGAAATGATTTGTTCAATATTAGATAGTATCGAATGTATTGTTCGTTATAGGGGCTTCAATTGAACCAGATGATAAAAGCGTTTCACTGTGATTTAACAACAACTACTCGACTCATATACGTAAACAAACAGCTACCAGCTAGGATTGCCGGGGCTAGCTAACCCTGACCCCGCCTAACCTAGGGTCCTACGCAATTCACATTGTCAGCCAACTGTAGAGCTCCTCGGGGATCTACCTTGGTTAAAACTGGATTCTCACAGTAGATCTTGGTCCGCTAGCCGATATTTACCAGCAACTCCTCGGGGATCTACCTTGGTTAAAACTGGATTCACTCTCACAACTGTAGATCTTGGCCCGGTAGCCGATATTTACCAGCAACTCCTCGGGGATCTACCTTGATTAAAACTGGATTCACTCTCACGACTGTAGATCTTGGCCCGGTAACCGATATTCACCAGCAACTCCTCGCGGATCTACCTTGGTTAAAACTGGATTCACTCTCACTGTAGATCTTGGCCCGGTAGCCGATATTTACCAGCAACTCCTCGGGGATCTACCTTGGTTAAAACTGGATTCACTCTCACAGTAGATCTTGGTCCGCTAGCCGATATTTACCAGCAACTCCTCGGGGATCTACCTTGATTAAAACTGGATTCACTCTCACGACTGTAGATCTTGGCCCGGTAGCCGATATCTACCAGCAACTCCTCGGGGATCTACCTTGATTAAAACTGGATTCACTCTCACGACTGTAGATCTTGGCCCGGTAACCGATATTCACAAGCAACTCCTCGCGGATCTACCTTGGTTAAAACTGGATTCACTCTCACAACTGTAGATCTTGGCCCAGTAGCCGATATTTACCAGCAACTCCTCGGGGATCTACCTTGGTTAAAACTGGATTCACTCTCACTGTAGATCTTGGCCCGGTAGCCGATATTTACCAGCAACTCCTCAGGGATCTACCTTGATTAAAACTGGATTCACTCTCACGACTGTAGATCTTGGCCCGGTAACCGATATTCACAAGTAACTCCTCGGGAATCTACCTTGGTTAAAACTGGATTCACTCTCACGACTGTAGATCTTGGCCCGGTAACCGATATTTACCAGCAACTCCTCGGGATCTACCTTGGTTAAAACTGGATTCACTCTCACGGTAGAATTCACTCTCACGGTAGATCTTGGTCCGGTAGCCGATATTTTCCAGCAACTCCTCGGGGATCTACCTCGGTGTTATTTCAAATCTCTTAATTGTCTATAAATAGACTAGAGGTGCCACACCCTGTTTACCACTGGCACACACACCCACAAGTGATGTGTAGATTCAATGATTTCGAACAATTAAAACTGGATATGTATTTCCTCAGTCCTCACAGAATTTTTTGTGTTCTCGTAAACGTAAAAATTCCCGAGAATCAAGAGTCCAAAATGTTTCCGTGTGTTTATAAATATTTGATGCGTCGATTACTTCTATCCTAGCAGAAATCTTCAAGAATGCTGAAATAAACTGAGCAGTCTAAAGGAAACAATTTTGGCTGAAATCAGCCGTGTCATGTAAACTGGTCCATGTGTATAATAATCAGCTGTGACGTAAACTGGTTCGGTGTCATCATTTCGTTAATTTCTCATCTTCTATTTTGTAGACGTTAGATTTCGACCGAAGTGGTCTGAATAAAACGAAGAAATCAATAAAAGCCCTGTATAACTCGGGAAGTAGTAAGTACCAGTAACAGGAAGCAGCCCCTTTCCCCCTCCCTCTCCTCCCCCTCCTCCCCTCCTCCCCTGGTAACGCTGCAAACTGGGTTATCTTCTATATCCAGGTTCAGTATTTGTCTTCTATAGAAACCGTGTTAATTGGCCTCTTATAGTTCAAATATACGGTGTCAAATAGCTCGGTATTGGAAACTAATGTCTTCGGAATTGAAATGATTGTGGGTGACCCCTCGCTGGTTCTGCCGCCCGTGTCCCTCCCTGGCCGCGATGACTATCACCGTAACTATCAGTGTGGCTGTAAATATCCGCGTGTAACTATCTCACTGTGTAACTATCAGTGTGACTGTAACTATCAATGTGACTGTAACTATCAGTGTTGCTGTAACTATCAGTGTGACTGTAACTATCAGTGTTGCTGTAACTATCAGTGTGACTGTAACTATCACCGTGTAACTATCACCATGTAACTATCAGTGTGACTGTAACTATCAATGATGCTGTAACTATCAGTGTTGCTGTAACTATCAGTGATGCTGTAACTATCAGTGTGACTGTAACTATCACCATGTAACTATCACCGTGTAACTATCACCGTGTAACTATCACCATGTAACTATCAGTGTGACTGTAACTATCACCATGTAACTATCAGTGTGACTGTAACTATCACCGTGTAACTATCACCGTGTAACTATCACCGTGTAACTATCACCATGTAACTATCAGTGTGACTGTAACTATCACCATGTAACTATCACTGTGTAACTATCAGCGCGTAACTATCACCATGTAACTATCACCGTATAACTATCACCGTGTAACTATCACCGTGTAACTATCACCGTGTAACTATCAGTGTTTAACTATCTCCAAATGATGTTTGTTTCAGTGCATTTTACTAATGAGATGTACATGATCGAAAACCTGGAGAAACTCGGAGAAAATGCCAAAACTAAAGAGGCAGAAAGTGAAATCGGTAAAAAACTAAATCAAATATAGAATCTCCTCCATTCTCTATAGATAGAATCTCCTCCATTCTCTATAGATAAAATCTCCTCCATTCTCTATAGTTTATGTGCAGCTGCTGAATTCGTTTATATTTTTCAGGCGCTGCTTTTACTCAATTTGCGAAAGTCACCCGGGAACTGACGTTACTGATGAAAACACTGGTAAACATTATACTCTACCTCATGATAATGTACCTCCGTAGACGAGGAGTTTAGATTCGATTTCGAATTTTGAAAAAAAAAGAAATCTGAGCACGTCACACCAACGTCGCGAGCTTTACGCCGGGTACCAATTTCTGTGTGGGGAAGGAGACAAAATTGCCTCAGATGCTCTCTGATTGGGCTTGTCAAATCCAATTCAATTAAGACTCATTGCTACAGGCCTAATGGATTCCAATCGTGTTGTTTTGAATCAATGGATTTGGGCTGAGGAATCAATGACCAGAGATACCCTCATGCTAATCATTATTATTATTATTATTATTATTATTATTATTATTATTATCATTATCATTATCATTATCATTATCACTATCACTATCACTATTACTATTATTATTATTATTATTATTAATCATTAGATGCAGCATCTTCACAATATTGTGATGTTTCCGTTGGACTCGTTTCTGAAAGGCGACCTACGCGGTGTGAAAGGCGATATGAAAAAACCGTTCGATAAAGCGTGGAAGGATTACTTCGCGAAATTGTGAGTGATGACGTCGTTACTCCGCCGGCGACGACGGCTGCGTCCGATATTCCCTCTCTATGATATCGTCGATCTTTATAATTTCAGTCAGAAAATCGAGAAGGAGAAAAAGGCTCTAGCTCGCGAGTACGGCGGTATACGAACGGACGTCTCCGGACCCGAGGTAAGCCGATCGAAACCCCCCCCTCCCCAGAATAATTTCAACGTCAATTTGTAACAATTTCCCAGTCGGTGCAACTTTTTATTATTAACAACGAATAAAACCCACAGTTACATCTGTACAAACAGTTTATTGCCTTACAGTTTCGAGGTTCAAACTAAACCGCATCATCAGAGGAACAAAAGATACAATAAGCAAATAAATAAATGAAAATACAAAAAAGAGGTTTAGTTTTAACCTCGAAACTATAAGGAAATAAACGGTTTTTTCTACGGATCTAACTGTGAGTTAAAAGAATTTAAAAACAAGAATTTATTTATTCAATCTTAAATATATAGAATACGCGACTATATTAGATTAGAAAAAAATATAGAAAACGTCGTGTATTCTATATATTTTAGATTGAATAAATAAATTCTTGTTTTTAAATTCTTTTAATCTGTAAATAGTGCGTTTTTATCTTATTATCCGTTCACAACGTTTGAGTGTGGTTATCGTTCTAACTGTGGGTTTCTATTCGTTAACTCTACGCTGAGATTTACATCAGTTCAAACTGCGGTCACTTTTTATCGTTAGTTTTTTGTTCAAAATTTGCTTCTAAACTTGCTCGAGGCCAACTTGCCGGAAAATAGAGCCAAGTTTTCAGGGGATCGGTGGCTTGATTAAAACTGGTCAAAAGCTGTTTCTCTTCGCATCTATTTATCGAGGGGCGAATTAACTAAAATTAAGCTCCCTGGCGTATGCGCCTTGTCCCCACTCCCTTCGATTGACAGGTTGCAGCGACACCAGTTTCTATTATTCGTCGTTATTGTATCGGATGTTGATTTATTATTTACAGATCGCTGAAGAAATGGAGAAAGAGAGAAGAATATTACAGCTTCAAATGTGCGAGGTACAGTCGTGAAACACTCTGAGTCCGTGTTGTTGTAAATCGCTGCACACTAAGAATAACAAGAGTCTGAAATGTTTCCTTGAGCTAGTGTAGTTTATTCAACGTTTCCACTATATCCTAATAGTCATCTTCAGGAATACTGTATTCCTTGAGCTAGTGTAGTTTATTCAACGTTTCCACTATATCCTAATAATCATCTTCAGGAATACTGTATTCCTTGAGCTAGTGTAGTTTATTAGACGTTTCTACTATATCCTAATAGTCATCTTCAGGAATACTGTATTCCTTGAGCTAGTGTAGTTTATTCAACGTTTCGACTATATCCTAATAGTCATCTTCAGGAATACTGTATTCCTTGAGCTAGTGTAGTTTATTCAACGTTTCAACTATATCCTAATAGTCATCTTCAGGAATACTGATGTTTTCCTCATTATAACCATTGATGAAACACTCTGAGTCCGTGTTGTAAAGATAATATAAAATCCCTGCACACTAAGAAGAAAAAGAGTCTGAAATGTTTCCTTGAGCTAGTGTAGTTTATTCAACGTTTCAACTATATCCTAATTAGTCATCTTCAGGAATACTGATGTAATGAAATTATGAGATATATCAAACAATCTAGAACAAAGAGACTAATTGAGTTATGATCCAGTTGACTAAAACATTCAAAAGAAACTGAGTTATTTTCAAAACAAATTTGACTTCACCCTATGAATATAATTCAGTTTGTTGATTTCTATTTATTCTGGTTGTCGGATGTTCAAATCATAAGTCGGCTGTCAATGAACTGATCTCACTGTATGTAAACATACACCTCCTCCCACCTAGAAACAGCTAACCATAACCCTAGCTTGTGATTGGCTGGAGCTGGTCACCTGATATATGCAAATAGCCCCAAGCACATGATCACTAACCCTAACCCTAGCTTGTGATTGGCTGCAGCTGGTCACGTTATATATGCAAATAGCCCCAAGCACATGACCGCTAACCCTAACCCTAGCTTGTGATTGGCTGGAGCTGGTCATCTGATATATGCAAATAGCCCCAAGCACATGACCGCTAACCCTAACCCTAGCTTGTGATTGGCTGGAGCTGGTCACCTGATATATGCAAATAGCCCCAAGCACATGACCGCTAACCCTAACCCTAGCTTGTGATTGGCTGGAGCTGGTCACCTGATATATGCAAATAGCCCCAAGCACATGACCGCTAACCCTAACCCTAGCTTGTGATTGGCTGGAGCTGGTCACCTGATATATGCAAATAGCCCCAAGCACATGACCGCTAACCCTAACCCTAGCTTGTGATTGGCTGGAGCTGGTCACCTGATATATGCAAATAGCCCCAAGCACATGACCGCTAACCCTAACCTTAGCTTGTGATTGGCTGGAGCTGGTCACCTGATATATGCAAATAACCCCAAGCACATGACCAGTAACCCTAACCCTTGCTTGTGATTGGCTGGAGCTGGTCACCTGATATATGCAAATAGCCCCAAGCACATGACCACTAACCCTAACCCTAGCTTGTGATTGGCTGGAGCTGGTCACCTGATATATGAAAATAGCCCCAAGCACATGGTCATTTACCCTAACCCTAGCTTCTGATTGGCTGATATAAAATCCCTGCAAACTTAAATCTAGTATGCTCTCAAGTGAAGTTGAAATAGACATTAGCAGTTGATTCAATGTTTTTGACTATCTTATGCTAATTAAAGTCATCTTCAGAACAACTAGTGCTATACAGCATTCACTTTTCACCCATTCATTCGTCTATAGAGGGTATTTAGTTTCCTCGGGATGTTTTTTGATACACTTCCACGTACGGTTTTGATATTTGGTTTCTGTTTGTACCTACCCTAGCTGCAGAAACATTTATCAATTATCTTTCATCGATTGAGGATTGGTATGTATGTATGTATCCCCCTAACGGCCTAGTGCCTCGCTAGAAAAACTGAATTAACCGCAAACAAGTTACCACATTCAATGTTGTAGCTTATTTAACGAGTTCTGTGAAATTCAGATTTGAGACCACTTTTCAAGCGGGCACGATGTCCCAAGACCGCTAGTTTTTGTATGTAAACGTGGTTTCGCAACACTCGAAACTGTAGGATTAAATTTATTTTACTCCATCATTTTTTGTTTCAGTATTTGATTAAAGTGAATGAAATACAAACGAAAAAAGGAACAGAATTTATCCAACATTTAGTGGAATATTACCAGGCACAGTGCAAGTGAGTAATGCAGGAGAGAGAGAGAGAGGGGGGGTTGCAGGGAGTAGTGTGTTGTACTGGGCTCACATGAGAGGGAGGAGGGGGTTGCAGGGAGTAGGGTGTTGTACTGGGCTCACAGGAGAGGGAGGAGGGGGGTTGCAGGGAGTAGTGTGTTGTACTGTGCTCACATGAGAGGGAGGAGGGGGGTTGTAGGGAGTAGTGTGTTGTACTGGGCTCACAGGAGAGGGAGGAGGGGGGTTGCAGGGAGTAGTGTGTTGTAGTGTGCTCACAGGAGAGGGAGGAGGGGGTTGCAGGGAGTAGGGTGTTGTACTGGGCTCACAGGAGAGGGAGGAGGGGGTTGCAGGGAGTAGGGTGTTGTACTGTGTAGCAGGGTTGAGGAGGTTGGCACAGTGCAAGTGAGTAACGTATGAGGGCTGGTGATTGACAGGAAGGGTTGAAGGGTTGAAGAGAGGAGTCATCGGTTGTCACTAGTTCACGTTGATAATCCTCTCCCTCACTTATAGATCATTTCTTATTGATATTTCACAGTTATTTTCAAAGCGGCGTTCAACTGCTCACAGAACAGAACGCGTATATCGATGAACTCGGTGGTAGTTTGAATAAAGTGAAACATAGTCACGATCAGGAGCGTAGGAAACTGCTCGAACTGAGTGACGCCATCAAAGGATCGTTAAGTAACTATAAAGAGGTGAATATTGTTACAACATCTAGTTAATCAGAGGTTCTATTTGAACATGTAACATGACGGTTAACTGCATGTAAGATGCTAGTTAACTACATGTAACATGACGGTTAACTGCATGTAAGATGGCGGTTAACTACATGTAACATAACGGTTAACTGCATGTAAGATGGCGGTTAACTACATGTAACATGATGGTTAGCTGCATGTAAGATGGTGGTTAACTACATGTAACATGGCGGTTAGGTGCATGTAAGAAGGCGGTTAACTTCATGTAACATGATGGTTAGCTGCATGTAAGATGGTTGTGAACTACATGTAACATGACGGTTTAATGCATGTAACATGGTGGTTAACTACATGTAACATGGTGGTTGCGTAGGTGATGCGTAACTGAGATTGTATTTTTCTGTATAATTCAAGATAAATCCGACATGTTTCCGTGGTTTTTCCGCCACATCAGTGAGTATTCTAAACAATTCCGTAGCTGCGGCTGCTCCATGGTCTCAGTTTCAGCTGCAGCTGCAGCACGGTCTCCGTGTTTATGTCGTGATCCACCGTTTTACCCTTCAGTTTGTCATCATCAGATTTACATTCTTTCAGCACTACAAATTGCAATTCAAAGTTCAATATATGCCACTCAGTTTTTTTCTGCTGTTATTTTGAGGCACTATATTTTTAAATCCCTTAATATTCATTTACTTTCAAAGGATTTATATTTCTACAGATTCCGTTGTTGTTTTCAGGATGTACTTGTATTTCTATTCTCGTAGTAATTTTATTTCACTACGTGTGATGTTTGGATGTTTGAATGTGTTACCGGGTTCTTACAGATTAGTGAAAGTCGGGGAATCCCAGATTTATTTTTCTCTGCAGAGAAATCAGGGAATTGTGACTTTTTCAAAGAAAATTAACCCTTTCAGTGCTGACTAATAAATACCCTATAGTGCGGAAGATAATTTGAAAATTCTGAAGAATTCCACCCTAGTGCGTTGATCCACCCTAGTGCGTTGAATAACAGGAATACCACCATAGGTGCAGTGTATCGTTAGTTACTAGTATTCCACTATATTTGACAGGTGCTGCCATCTTTCAAGAGAGATAATTAGTAATTACTAATTAAATCAATACACCGCAGTGCGGTGTACTAGCAAAATCCATCACTGATTGGTACACCGCACTGCGGTGTAGACGCACTGAAAGGGTTAAGGGAATATGAATTTTCGAGGTCAGCTGTGACCAATGGTCAGTGGCGCTGACGGCTGGGTGGTTACCTGCAAGCGTCTGTTCGTCGTCCAACAGTCACCTTCGTTATTTGCAGCCGCTTCAGAACAAAGATGCGTCCGGCGGCTACAATTTACATCAGTTGCAGGGAAATAAGAAATACGGCTACGAGAAAGTGGGATATTTATTGAAGAAGAGCGAGGGTATGGTGAGAAAGGCGTGGCTTCGTCGTAAGATACTCGTTAAAAACGGAATCATGAACATTTCCAGAGCAGACGTAAGTAGCTCGAACACCGTGAAGTTTTCTTTCGATAAGTCATCAGGGACCAGTTCTATAGTCATGGCTTAGACTTTGGACCAGTCTAAGACCAACTTAGTTCTATAGCTAATCTAACAACTTAAGACCAGTCTTAAGATTTAAGACCACTTTTGGTGGTCTTAAGTCTTGACTATGGAACCGGCCCCCACATCGCTAGTTTACTTAAGTCATCTATTGTTTTAGTCCTAACTTACAATTCTAATTCTGATGAAATCTCCCTGACCAAGTTTGTAGGATACGGTATTATGGTTTTGGCTGTATGGCGTCTGCCACGCAAACATGGGTGGTTATTTTTTAGATGTCCGGGGAATGTGCATGAGTTCACATTAAGTCATCACCGTAATCATGTGTATCTCATGACTTACGAGTCTCAATGACTTATAATCACTTAGAGCCTACGTATTGATAGAGTTATATGTTATATGTTTTGCAGGTAAATAAAGAACCGGTGAAACTAAATTTATTAACGTGCCAAGTGAAACTGGTTCCAGACGACGCCGGCAAAAAATGTTTCGACCTGATTTCTGGTTCACGTATGTAAAACCTGATTTGTCCTTCATTGCCCCTTCCTCTCACTACTCCCCTCCCCTCCCCCTCACTACTCCCATATTGTTTATATAAATGACCTCATGATAATGAATGAATTTGAAGCCTAATAATTTCTAGCCCACTTTGTCCATGCATATTTTTTACCACATTCAATTGCAAAATTGTAACTAGCAGCGTTATTACATCATTGTGGGGATTTCTAAGATCATCAGTTTCTTGATAAGTGGCCACGGTTCGTTTCCCTGTAACCCTAGATTTTTGTTTTTTACATTTTAGAAAATCGTACTTATCACTTCCAAGCAGACGACACAAAAGAGATGGAAGCGTAAGTGATGTAACTACGAGGAATAGGAGGGAGGGGGGCTGGTGCCATATCAGTTCAAACCGGGTGCCATCCAAAGTTTCCATTCAGTTAAAGCCGCGTTCACACTAGATTGGGCGCTTACGAAGTACCGTACTTCGCTGATGCCGAATTCACCAAAATATGGCGCTTATACAGCCAGTTACGTTCACACTACGAGTCGGCAATTCGGCGCTTAGTAAAGTAGTCACCCGGTGTGCCGATAGAGGGCAGTGTAATTAGCGTTTAGTGTTTTGTACTACGAGGACGTGAATACGCGGCTAGCTAAGCGCTGAATCTGCGTTCAGACTACAGAAAATACGCGGCCAGCTCAATTCCGCGCTTAATAAACCGCGTATTTCAGTACGGAACTGCATAAGCCGTGAATAGGCCTCGAATTATCTCCTAGTGTGAACGCTTAGTACCGTATTGAAATCCTAGTGTGAATGCAGCTTAACCCTTTCAATGCTGACTAATTAATACCCTATAGTGCTGGAGATAATTTGAAAATTTTGAAAAATTCCGCCCTAGTGTGTTGAATAACGGGAATACCACTATAATGCGTCTACACCGCGGCGCAGTGTATCATTAGTTACTAATATTTCACTATGTTTGACAGATGCTGCCATCTTTCAATAGTGATAAAAACTAATTACTGATTACACCAATACACCGCAATGCGGTGTACTAGCAAAATCTATCACCGATTCATACACCGCACTGCAGTGTAGATGCACTGAAAGGGTTAAGTAGCGAAGGAACTTAGATATTTGAATACGATCTCTGTAAAACGCGGCCAGAAAAGTGTTAAAGACTCACACACCCTGAAGGTTACGAGGAGGGGCTGAAGGTTACGAGGAGGGGCTGAAGGTTACGAGGAGGGGCTGAAGGTTACGAGGAGGGGCTGAAGGTTACGAGGAGGGGCTGAAGGTTACGAGGAGGGGCTGAAGGTTACGAGTAGGGGCTGAAGTGGTGTATTTATTATTCCAGATGGATATCAGTATTAAACAACGCTAAAGAAGCCGTTCTACTGAAAGCCTTCGGTGATTCGTGCGACGACGACAACAATCATATCAGTTTAACGGTGAAAGAGTTAACTCGTAGTATTATCCTAGAAATACGACGCATTCCTGGGAATCTCTATTGTTGCGACTGCGGCGCTTCAGGTCAGTGTAACCATAGCTATGGATGACAGACGTTACGATTGAATCAAAATCAAAGTAAACAATTTACTGAAAAGTTTGCAGAAAAACAAGTAGCATAAGACCCTGAAAGTATGTCCAATAATCTCTATTCAATATATAGACCCAAAAAGGATGTCCATAAAATCTCTGTTTGCTATTGTGTTTTAGACCCTGAATGGATGTCCACCAAACTCGGTGTTCTATTATGTTATAGACCCTGAATGGATGTCCACTAATCTCTTTTCGCTATTATGTTTAAGACCCTGAATGGATGTCCACTAATCTCTTTTCGCTATTATGTTTAAGACCCTGAATGGATGTCCACTTATCTCGGTATACTATTATGTTATAGACCCTGAATGGATGTCCACTTATCTCGGTATACTATTATGTTATAGACCCTGAATGGATTTCCACTTATCTCGGTATACTATTATGTTATAGACCCTGAATGGATGTCCACTAATCTCGGTATACTATTATGTTATAGACCCTGAATGGATGTCCACTAATCTCGGTATACTATTATGTCTGGAATGTTGCGGTATCCACCGGGAACTCGGAGTTCATATATCTAGAACTCAATCGATGGTTATTGATGATCTCGGAACCTCACAGTTACTCGTACGTCTCAATAAATCTATTTCTATTAACTGCTGCCATCTACTTCCGATTGTAGCTGCCATCTACTTCCGATTGTAGCTGTCATCTACTTCCGATTGTAGCTGTCATCTACTTCCGATTGTAGCTGTCAACTACTTCCGATTGTAGCTGCCATCTACTTCCGATTGTAGCTGTCATCTACTCCCGATTGTAGCTGTCATCTACTTCCGATTGTAGCTGTCATCTACTTCCGATTGTAGCTGTCATCTACTTCGATTGACAGCTATTTTTTATTTTCATTGACAGCTCGCTCGAATGATCGGTAATAAGAGTTTTAATGATATCATGGAAGCAACTCTCGACCCTAAACTGAAACCGAAGCCTTCCAATGAAATGTAAGTCGTCGAATTCGAATTGTTTAACCGATATAAAGTTTTCAACTGGGTAAAATCTATAAGGAATCTGAATTGAATCTGAATGGAATCTGTACGGAATTTCTAGAACTCAAGAGAGAAAAGATTTCATCCAGAATAAATACGTGCGACATCGTTATGCGTATAAAATGTGCACGAATTCAGACGAACTTCAACAAGATTTGAAACAAGCAATTCTCAGTATGGATATCTGTGCTTTACTGCAAGTGTTCGCCGAGGACGCGTTGTTAATGTGTAATCTACCCGATGTGGTAAGTGTAGTAGGGCAACGTAGGATTTATCGATGAGCGTCTGCCCTGATATCAGCCTAATGAAATTTGAGTATCGCTTTATACTCATTGCGACACTTTTGTCGCAGCGAGCAATGAGGTACCGGCATATGCCTGGGCCCAGTTTCACGAAAAAGTTTAAGCCTAAAACGGTTAAGTTTGAATTGTTGTCCTCATTGAAAAGATGAAGTAACCAATGGCAATTACACCAAAAATTTGAGTTTAACTTTTTTGTGAAACTGGGCCCTGGGGTCAGTTGCTTAAAAGTTGGTTAAAACTTGGATAAAAACCATAGTAACTATGAAGTTTTAATTGTCACCACGTCAACTATCCACTGGTTAACTCTAACCAACCTTTGAGCAACTACAGCCCCTGATAAATACTATAGTAACAATGAAATTTTAATTGTCAATTTATCAACTAACCACTGGTTAAACTATAACCAACTTTTGAGCAACTGCAGCCCCAGGGGCCGGTTCCATAGTCATGGCTTAGACTTAAGACCGGTCTAAGACCATCTTAGTTCTACAGCTAATCTAACAGTTTAAGACCAATCTTAAGATTTAAGACCACTTCTTGACTTAAGTCTTTACTATGGAACTGGCCCCAGATAAATATCATACTAGCAATGAACTGTTAATTGTCACCACATCAACTATCTACTGGTTAACTATAACCAACTTTTGAGCAACTGCAGCCCCTGATGGCGTAACATTACACGCAGTTACGGTATACTTAATGAAAATTAGTTCATTTTCGATGAACTTTGAACTGGATTTTTAGGCTCGGAAAAGGAAATATTATCAAACAAGTCATCGAATAGATAAAAGATTGGCATCCCCAATGAGTGTATGATATACTTGTGTAGGTGGGCACGGTGTCTCTGGACCCCTAGTTTCACTATATTTCACCAATACACGACTGGCTTCAGGCATCAGCGTGGTAACTCGGGGGCAGCAGGGAGATGTGACTATATATACCGGTATATATTTTTAGGAATCTAATGAATCGGCCCTACACCTGGCTATAGAACAAGATGTCGATGGTTCCTCTTTACACATTGTTGATTTCATTCTACAAAACGCGCAAGGGTTTGTACTCATCTATTACTCATTTTTACTCAATTTCTTATGGACTTGCTTCTGCGCGGCCATTTTGTCACCAGCTATCTCGGTGAATTGTTCGTTATGTCATTTTCATCATTCTGTTGTTCCAATAAATGACAACGTCTCATTAAAAGTTGACAAAGATGAAAAGTGAGTCCATTTTAACCCTTTCAGTGCTGACTTATTAATAGCCTATAGTGCTGAAGATAATTTGAAAATTTTGAAAAATTCCACCCTAGATTGTTGAATAACGGGAATAGCACTATAGTGCGTCTACACCGCGGTGCGGTGTATCGTTAGTTACTAATATTTCACTATGTTTGACAGGTGCTGCCATCTTTCAATTGAGATAAAAACTAATTACTAATTACATCAATACACCGCAGTGCGGTGTACTAGCGAAATCCATGACCGATTAATACACCGCACTGCGGTGTAGATGCACTGAAAGGGTTAAGGCTTGATATAATTCGATTAACTGTCATGATCATTGTTGTAGGAATTCGTTGGATAGAGTCGATCGCCATGGGAACACCGTATTACACGTATGCGCTCGGTATAATCGTACGGAATGTATGAAACTGGTTCTCCGCTCGCGACCTCAACTCGTACCGTTAGAGAACGCAAACGGGCAGACGGCGGCCGATATATCCAGAGAGAATAACTCGGAAATCTGTTTAGAACTGGTGAGATCACTGTTTCAGAACTGCCAACTATTCCTCATTTTCAGTGTTTGTTACTACTTAATCATAACAAGAGAAATACTGATTATATTTGTATGAAAATATGAAAGATGTTACTGAGGGTCTTACTGTTGATTACTGATTAATTTGAACAGAAATATGAAAGATGTTACTGAAGGTCTTACTGTTGATTACTGATTAATTTGAACAGAAATATGAAACATGTTACTGAGGGTTTTACTGTTGATTACTGATTAATTTGAACAGAAATATGAAAGATGTTACTGAGGGTCTTACTGTTGATTACTGATTAATTTGAACAGAAATATGAAAGATGTTACTGAGGGTCTTACTGTTGATTACTGATTAATTTGAACAGAAATATGAAAGATGTTACTGAGGGTCTTACTGTCGATTACTGATTAATTTGAACAGAAATATGAAAGATGTTACTGAGGGTCTTACTGTTGATTATTGATTAATTTGTACAGAAATATGAAAGATGTTACTGAGGGTCTTACTGTCGATTACCGAATAATTTTAACACTTTCATATTTCAATGAAATGTTACTGAAAAAAACTCAATTTGTTACTTATAGCACTTTTCAGAGGTTGGCAGCCCTGGTGTTTATTCATTTCCACAGTTTTTAAGGGCTCAGGTCAACAGTTCTTTAAGGCCCAGTCTCAATGGTTATTTTACCCTAACAGGCAATGTGGAATTATGTAACCGGAGGGTCTAGTAATCATATCGCTGTGTGTATATTGTATTTTGTATTGTATATCTTGAGTTTTGTTTATTTCTAGTTGAAACACGCGAGTGAAAAGAGAACAGCAATATTCAATCACGTCAACATAGACTGGAATCTTATAGAGGAGGATCATATTTACGATCCAGTCGATATGAGTGATGAGGAACTGGATGATAGAGGGGTAGGTAATAGATACGGGTACCAGTAGGTGATAGATAGGGGGGTAGGTGATAGAGGAGGGGGGCAGGTGATAGAGGAGGGGGGTAGGTGATATAGGGGGCAGGTGATATAGAGGGGGCAGGTGATAGAGGGGGCAGGTGATAGAGGGGGCAGGTGATAGAGAGGGGGCAGGCGATATAGAGGGGGGCAGGCGATATAGAGGGGGGCAGGTGATATAGAGGGGGCAGGTGATATAGAGGGGGCAGGTGATATAGAGGGGGGGGTAGATGATAGAGGAGGGGGTAGGTGATATAGAGGGGGGCAGGTGATAGAGAAGGGGGCAGGTGATAGAGAGGTGGCAGGTGATATAGAGGGGGGCAGGTGATATAGAGGGGGCAGGTGATAGAGAGGGGGCAGGTGATAGGGGGGGGGGGGGGGTAGATGATAGAGGAGGGGGTAGGTGATATAGAGGGGGGCAGGTGATATAGAGGGGGGCAGGTGATATAGAGGGGGGCAGGTGATAGAGAGGGGCGCAGGTGATAGAGAGGGGGTAGGTGATATAGGGGGGGGGGCAGGTGATATAGAGGGGGGCAGGTGATATAGAGGGGTAGGTGATATAGAAGGGGGCAGGTGATATAGAGGGGGGCAGGTGATAGAGAGGGGGGCAGTTGATATAGAGGGGGCAGGTGATATAGAGGGGGGCAGGTGATATAGAGGGGGGGCAGGTGATATAGAGGGGGGTGGTGTGGAGTCCAAAGAATAACAAACCGAACAAACAACAATCCAGAAGCCCGACTATTTACCAGCACAAACCCAAAAAATGGAACTTGGAATTCTGAAGTTGGGGGTGGGCAAATCCAACAGATGGTGATAGAGGGGAAGTATGTAACTAAGTAAACTGTATTTATTATAGGTGACCCCCGAGAGGAAAACTAGGTCTCGTCCGTCCAGTATTGTAGGGTTGATAGATGTAGGAAGTATTACACCGGATGTCAAAATGTCACCGAGTCCGCAACATACAACACCAGCCGCAGCAGCAGCTGCGCTGAGAAATCAGAAACGTGAGTAGTTATTCCCTCTCTTCCCTCATCCCTAACCCTCCCTTATGTCGTTACTTCTAGCTGTATATAACCCTAAGCATTAGTATTTTCTGTATAGAATCTGTAAAGACTTCAGAAAAAAAATAGAAAAGGAGCAAAAATTGTTTGAATTGAATTCAAACGATTCGAGAAACAATGAAAAATAACGTCTTTGAAATCATTTCTTTTATCCTGGGCAGTGGATCTCGACCCCAAGTAATCAAAAAACTCCTTTCTGTCGTTCATTATTTGGTTTAGGTCTCGTATTTATTCTGTGTGGTGATCGGTTTCTCTTTCTGTTTCAGCTCTCACTCCTTCTAGCTCAACGCCACCTTGTAGTTTCCTGCCGAATGCGCCACCTAGTGGTGGTGGTGGTGGTAACTTCGTCATTAAGAAGAAGCCAGCTCCGCCTCCCCCACCGCCGAGAGTGCGTACGATTTCTAACTCGAGCACGCTTCAGAACGAACAACTTAAAACCCACAGACGCACTCCTTCTGAACCTCCTAAACTACCCCCGAAAACACTACCAGCAGGTGAGCCTCCTAAACTACCCCCTAAAACACTACCAGCAGGTGAGCCTCTTAAACTACTCCCTAAACACAACCAGCAGGTGAGCCTCTTTAACTACTCCCTAAAACACTACCAGCAGGTGAGCCTCCTAAACTACTCCTGATAACACTACCAGCAGGTGAGCCCCTAAACTACCCCCTAAAACACTACCAGCAGGTGAGCCTCCTAAACTACTCCTGATAACACTACCAGCAGGTGAGCCCCTAAACTACCCCCTAAAACACTACCAGCAGGTGAGCCTCCTAAACTACCCCCTAAAACACTACCAGCAGGTGAGCCTCCTAAACTACCCCCTAAAACACTACCAGCAGGTGAGCCCCTAAACTACCCCCTAAAACACTACCAGCAGGTGAGCCCCTAAACTACCCCCTAAAACACTACCAGCAGGTGAGCCTCCTAAACTACCCCCTAAAACACTACCAGCAGGTGAGCCCCTAAACTACCCCCTAAAACACTACCAGCAGGTGAGCCCCTAAACTACCCCCTAAAACACTACCAGCAGGTGAGCCTCCTAAACTACCCCCTAAAACACTACCAGCAGGTGAGCCTCCTAAACTACTCCTGATAACACTACCAGCAGGTGAGCCTCCTAAACTACCCCCTAAAACACTACCAGCAGGTGAGCCTCCTAAACTACTCCTGATAACACTACCAGCAGGTGAGCCCCCTAAACTACCCCCTAAAACACTACCAGCAGGTGAGCCTCCTAAACTACTCCTGATAACACTACCAGCAGGTGAGCCCCTAAACTACCCCCTAAAACACTACCAGCAGGTGAGCCTCCTAAACTACTCCTGATAACACTACCAGCAGGTGAGCCTCCTAAACTACCCCCTAAAACACTACCAGCAGGTGAGCCTCCTAAACTACTCCTGATAACACTACCAGCAGGTGAGCCCCTAAACTACCCCCTAAAACACTACCAGCAGGTGAGCCTCCTAAACTACCCCCTAAAACACTACCAGCAGGTGAGCCCCTAAACTACCCCCTAAAACACTACCAGCAGGTGAGCCTCCTAAACTACCCCCTAAAACACTACCAGCAGGTGAGCCTCCTAAACTACTCCTGATAACACTACCAGCAGGTGAGCCTCCTAAACTACCCCCTAAAACACTACCAGCAGGTGAGCCCCTAAACTACCCCCTAAAACACTACCAGCAGGTGAGCCTCCTAAACTACCCCCTAAAACACTACCAGCAGGTGAGCCTCCTAAACTACTCCTGATAACACTACCAGCAGGTGAGCCTCCTAAACTACTCCTGATAACACTACCAGCAGGTGAGCCTCCTAAACTACCCTCAAAATACCACCAGCAGGTGAGCCCCTAAACTACCCCCTAAAACACTACCAGCAGGTGAGCCCCTAAACTACTCCTGATAACACTACCAGCAGGTGAGCCTCCTAAACTACCCCCTAAAACACTACCAGCAGGTGAGCCTCCTAAACTACTCCTGATAACACTACCAGCAGGTGAGCCCCTAAACTACCCCCTAAAACACTACCAGCAGGTGAGCCCCTAAACTACCCCCTAAAACACTACCAGCAGGTGAGCCTCCTAAACTACTCCTGATAACACTACCAGCAGGTGAGCCCCTAAACTACCCCCTAAAACACTACCAGCAGGTGAGCCTCCTAAACTACCCCCTAAAACACTACCAGCAGGTGAGCCTCCTAAACTACTCCTGATAACACTACCAGCAGGTGAGCCCCTAAACTACCCCCTAAAACACTACCAGCAGGTGAGCCTCCTAAACTACCCCCTAAAACACTACCAGCAGGTGAGCCTCTTTAACTACCCCCTAAAACACTACCAGCAGGTGAGCCTCCTAAACTACTCCCTAAAACACTACCAGCAGGTGAGCCTCCTAAACTACCCTTAAAACACTACCAGCAGGTGAGCCCCTAAACTACCCCCTAAAACACTACCAGCAGGTGAGCCTCCTAAACTACCCTCAAAATACCACCAGCAGGTGAGCCTCCTAAACTACCCCCTAAAACACTACCAGCAGGTGAGCCCCTAAACTACCCCCTAAAACACTACCAGCAGGTGAGCCTCCTAAACTACCCCCTAAAACACTACCAGCAGGTGAGCCTCCTAAACTACCCCCTAAAACACTACCAGCAGGTGAGCCTCCTAAACTACTCCCTAAAACACTACCAGCAGGTGAGCCTCCTAAACTACTCCTGATAACACTACCAGCAGGTGAGCCCCTAAACTACCCCCTAAAACACTACCAGCAGGTGAGCCTCCTAAACTACTCCTGATAACACTACCAGCAGGTGAGCCCCTAAACTACCCCCTAAAACACTACCAGCAGGTGAGCCCCTAAACTACCCCCTAAAACACTACCAGCAGGTGAGCCTCCTAAACTACTCCTGATAACACTACCAGCAGGTGAGCCCCTAAACTACCCCCTAAAACACTACCAGCAGGTGAGCCTCTTTAACTACTCCCTAAAACACTACCAGCAGGTGAGCCTCCTAAACTACTCCTGATAACACTACCAGCAGGTGAGCCTCCTAAACTACCCCCTAAAACACTACCAGCAGGTGAGCCTCCTAAACTACTCCTGATAACACTACCAGCAGGTGAGCCCCTAAACTACCCCCTAAAACACTACCAGCAGGTGAGCCTCCTAAACTACTCCTGATAACACTACCAGCAGGTGAGCCCCTAAACTACCCCCTAAAACACTACCAGCAGGTGAGCCTCCTAAACTACTCCTGATAACACTACCAGCAGGTGAGCCTCCTAAACTACCCCCTAAAACACTACCAGCAGGTGAGCCTCCTAAACTACTCCTGATAACACTACCAGCAGGTGAGCCTCCTAAACTACCCCCTAAAACACTACCAGCAGGTGAGCCTCCTAAACTACTCCCTAAAACACTACCAGCAGGTGAGCCTCCTAAACTACCCTCAAAATACCACCAGCAGGTGAGCCTCCTAAACTACCCCCTAAAACACTACCAGCAGGTGAGCCTCCTAAACTACTCCCTAAAACACTACCAGCAGGTGAGCCTCCTAAACTACTCCTGATAACACTACCAGCAGGTGAGCCTCCTAAACTACCCCCTAAAACACTACCAGCAGGTGAGCCTCCTAAACTACTCCCTAAAACACTACCAGCAGGTGAGCCTCCTAAACTACTCCTGATAACACTACCAGCAGGTGAGCCCCTAAACTACCCCCTAAAACACTACCAGCAGGTGAGCCTCCTAAACTACTCCTGATAACACTACCAGCAGGTGAGCCTCCTAAACTACCCCCTAAAACACTACCAGCAGGTGAGCCTCTTTAACTACTCCCTAAAACACTACCAGCAGGTGAGCCTCCTAAACTACTCCTGATAACACTACCAGCAGGTGAGCCCCTAAACTACCCCCTAAAACACTACCAGCAGGTGAGCCTCCTAAACTACTCCCTAAAACACTACCAGCAGGTGAGCCCCTAAACTACCCCCTAAAACACTACCAGCAGGTGAGCCTCCTAAACTACTCCTGATAACACTACCAGCAGGTGAGCCCCTAAACTACCCCCTAAAACACTACCAGCAGGTGAGCCTCCTAAACTACTCCTGATAACACTACCAGCAGGTGAGCCTCCTAAACTACTCCTGATAACACTACCAGCAGGTGAGCCCCTAAACTACCCCCTAAAACACTACCAGCAGGTGAGCCTCCTAAACTACTCCTGATAACACTACCAGCAGGTGAGCCTCCTAAACTACCCCCTAAAACACTACCAGCAGGTGAGCCTCCTAAACTACTCCTGATAACACTACCAGCAGGTGAGCCCCTAAACTACCCCCTAAAACACTACCAGCAGGTGAGCCTCCTAAACTACTCCTGATAACACTACCAGCAGGTGAGCCCCTAAACTACCCCCTAAAACACTACCAGCAGGTGAGCCTCCTAAACTACTCCTGATAACACTACCAGCAGGTGAGCCTCCTAAACTACCCCCTAAAACACTACCAGCAGGTGAGCCTCTTTAACTACTCCCTAAAACACTACCAGCAGGTGAGCCTCCTAAACTACTCCTGATAACACTACCAGCAGGTGAGCCCCTAAACTACCCCCTAAAACACTACCAGCAGGTGAGCCTCCTAAACTACTCCCTAAAACACTACCAGCAGGTGAGCCCCTAAACTACCCCCTAAAACACTACCAGCAGGTGAGCCTCCTAAACTACTCCTGATAACACTACCAGCAGGTGAGCCCCTAAACTACCCCCTAAAACACTACCAGCAGGTGAGCCTCCTAAACTACTCCTGATAACACTACCAGCAGGTGAGCCTCCTAAACTACTCCTGATAACACTACCAGCAGGTGAGCCCCTAAACTACCCCCTAAAACACTACCAGCAGGTGAGCCTCCTAAACTACTCCTGATAACACTACCAGCAGGTGAGCCTCCTAAACTACCCCCTAAAACACTACCAGCAGGTGAGCCTCCTAAACTACTCCTGATAACACTACCAGCAGGTGAGCCCCTAAACTACCCCCTAAAACACTACCAGCAGGTGAGCCTCCTAAACTACTCCTGATAACACTACCAGCAGGTGAGCCCCTAAACTACCCCCTAAAACACTACCAGCAGGTGAGCCTCCTAAACTACTCCCTAAAACACTACCAGCAGGTGAGCCTCCTAAACTACTCCTGATAACACTACCAGCAGGTGAGCCCCTAAACTACCCCCTAAAACACTACCAGCAGGTGAGCCTCCTAAACTACTCCTGATAACACTACCAGCAGGTGAGCCTCCTAAACTACCCCCTAAAACACTACCAGCAGGTGAGCCTCCTAAACTACTCCTGATAACACTACCAGCAGGTGAGCCCCTAAACTACCCCCTAAAACACTACCAGCAGGTGAGCCTCCTAAACTACCCCCTAAAACACTACCAGCAGGTGAGCCCCTAAACTACTCCTGATAACACTACCAGCAGGTGAGCCTCCTAAACTACCCCCTAAAACACTACCAGCAGGTGAGCCTCCTAAACTACTCCTGATAACACTACCAGCAGGTGAGCCCCTAAACTACCCCCTAAAACACTACCAGCAGGTGAGCCTCCTAAACTACTCCTGATAACACTACCAGCAGGTGAGCCTCCTAAACTACTCCTGATAACACTACCAGCAGGTGAGCCTCCTAAACTACTCCTGATAACACTACCAGCAGGTGAGCCTCCTAAACTACTCCTGATAACACTACCAGCAGGTGAGCCCCTAAACTACCCCCTAAAACACTACCAGCAGGTGAGCCCCTAAACTACCCCCTAAAACACTACCAGCAGGTGAGCCTCCTAAACTACTCCTGATAACACTACCAGCAGGTGAGCCTCCTAAACTACCCCCTAAAACACTACCAGCAGGTGAGCCTCTTTAACTACTCCCTAAAACACTACCAGCAGGTGAGCCTCCTAAACTACCCCCTAAAACACTACCAGCAGGTGAGCCTCCTAAACTACTCCTGATAACACTACCAGCAGGTGAGCCCCTAAACTACCCCCTAAAACACTACCAGCAGGTGAGCCTCCTAAACTACTCCTGATAACACTACCAGCAGGTGAGCCCCTAAACTACCCCCTAAAACACTACCAGCAGGTGAGCCTCCTAAACTACTCCTGATAACACTACCAGCAGGTGAGCCTCCTAAACTACTCCTGATAACACTACCAGCAGGTGAGCCCCTAAACTACCCCCTAAAACACTACCAGCAGGTGAGCCTCCTAAACTACTCCTGATAACACTACCAGCAGGTGAGCCTCCTAAACTACCCCCTAAAACACTACCAGCAGGTGAGCCTCCTAAACTACTCCTGATAACACTACCAGCAGGTGAGCCCCTAAACTACCCCCTAAAACACTACCAGCAGGTGAGCCTCCTAAACTACTCCTGATAACACTACCAGCAGGTGAGCCCCTAAACTACCCCCTAAAACACTACCAGCAGGTGAGCCTCCTAAACTACTCCCTAAAACACTACCAGCAGGTGAGCCTCCTAAACTACTCCTGATAACACTACCAGCAGGTGAGCCCCTAAACTACCCCCTAAAACACTACCAGCAGGTGAGCCTCCTAAACTACTCCTGATAACACTACCAGCAGGTGAGCCTCCTAAACTACCCCCTAAAACACTACCAGCAGGTGAGCCTCCTAAACTACTCCTGATAACACTACCAGCAGGTGAGCCCCTAAACTACCCCCTAAAACACTACCAGCAGGTGAGCCTCCTAAACTACCCCCTAAAACACTACCAGCAGGTGAGCCCCTAAACTACTCCTGATAACACTACCAGCAGGTGAGCCTCCTAAACTACCCCCTAAAACACTACCAGCAGGTGAGCCTCCTAAACTACTCCTGATAACACTACCAGCAGGTGAGCCCCTAAACTACCCCCTAAAACACTACCAGCAGGTGAGCCTCCTAAACTACTCCTGATAACACTACCAGCAGGTGAGCCTCCTAAACTACTCCTGATAACACTACCAGCAGGTGAGCCTCCTAAACTACTCCTGATAACACTACCAGCAGGTGAGCCTCCTAAACTACTCCTGATAACACTACCAGCAGGTGAGCCCCTAAACTACCCCCTAAAACACTACCAGCAGGTGAGCCCCTAAACTACCCCCTAAAACACTACCAGCAGGTGAGCCTCCTAAACTACTCCTGATAACACTACCAGCAGGTGAGCCTCCTAAACTACCCCCTAAAACACTACCAGCAGGTGAGCCTCTTTAACTACTCCCTAAAACACTACCAGCAGGTGAGCCTCCTAAACTACCCCCTAAAACACTACCAGCAGGTGAGCCTCCTAAACTACTCCTGATAACACTACCAGCAGGTGAGCCCCTAAACTACCCCCTAAAACACTACCAGCAGGTGAGCCTCCTAAACTACCCCCTAAAACACTACCAGCAGGTGAGCCTCCTAAACTACTACTGATAACACTACCAGCAGGTGAGCCCCTAAACTACCCCCTAAAACACTACCAGCAGGTGAGCCTCTTTAACTACTCCCTAAAACACTACCAGCAGGTGAGCCTCCTAAACTACCCCCTAAAACACTACCAGCAGGTGAGCCTCCTAAACTACCCCCTAAAACACTACCAGCAGGTGAGCCTCCTAAACTACCCCCTAAAACACTACCAGCAGGTGAGCCTCCTAAACTACCCCCTAAAACACTACCAGCAGGTGAGCCTCCTAAACTACCCCCTAAAACACTACCAGCAGGTGAGCCTCCTAAACTACCCCCTAAAACACTACCAGCAGGTGAGCCTCCTAAACTACCCCCTAAAACACTACCAGCAGGTGAGCCTCCTTAACTACTCCTGATAACACTACCAGCAGGTGAGCCCCCTAAACTACTCCTGATAACACTACCAGCAAGTGAGCCTCCTAAACTACTCCTGATAACACTACCAGCAGGTGAGCCCCCTAAACTACCCTCAAAATACCACCAGCAGGTGAGCCTCCTAAACTACTCCTGATAACACTACCAGCAGGTGAGCCCCCTAAACTACCCTCAAAATACCACCAGCAGGTGAGCCTCCTAAACTACTCCTGATAACACTACCAGCCGGTGAGCCTCCTAAACTACTCCTGATAACACTACCAGCAGGTGAGCCTCCTAAACTACCCTCAAAATACCACCAGCAGGTGAGCCTCCTAAACTACCCTCAAAATACCACCAGCAGGTGAGCCTCCTAAACTGCCCTCAAAATACCACCAGCAAGTGAGCCTCCTAAACTACCCTCAAAATACCACCAGCAGGTGAGCCTCCTAAACTACCCTCAAAATACCACCAGCAGGTGAGCCTCCTAAACTACCCTCAAAATAGCGAGAGAATCTCAAACCATTCGTGACCCCTTAGAAAATTCTTGCATTATGCGTAAAAACCTGCTGTGACCTCGGTCTCTGCTGGTTCTAAGTCTAACTGTTCTGTACATGTAAAAAGTCAGTAAGTTCCCTGACAAAGACTTTGGCTTCAGTTTGATGAAAGTAACATCGTGTAAATACAACCTCGGTGATAGTGGAGAAAAAATAATCCTGTCCCGTTAGTGCGTGCTCGGTGCAGCGGCCCGGCTTGTACCCCATGTCTATATATCTGTAGCTAGCTCGCACTACAGAGGTTGGAAATGTATTACTAGCTTTTCGATCCCCCGATTGTTTAAGGGGATTCTACTTTATATTTTGGAAGATCCTCCGCGCGTATTGTAAGCATAAATTTCTATTTTACAGGTGCTAAATTAGTTCTTCCTGTCGGAGTAAATGAGTAAGTTAGTTTTTCGAATCCGATGGTTCCGGCAGTACTTAGAATTTCGAAATGATATCGCTTTGGAAATATTAGGGAATTCGATTGATTTTCCTTTAATACAGGAAAATTTTGGAAATTAATTTGACGCTTCACATTTAACCGAGGCTAAATTCTTTCTTGGCATTCTTTCTTGAAGATCGCCTTTATCACCCAGTCACTATTAGAATAGCGACATCCACGCGGTTCGATGGTATGTTGTTCACTTTTACGAAGACCTCATTTCCGTATGGGAAAATGAAAAAATCAACCCTGTTGAAATGCTGCAGAAAATGTTTAGGAATTTCGAAATCCTGTAACTGTGGGAACCATGAAACTCAAACAATCTCTATCTCCATCTTTGAATGCTTTACTATGTTTATTATGTTTGTTTCAGAGCTCGAGTTCACAGACGGTCTCCGAGTGGTGGAGATTTCGGTCAGTTTCTGGTTTACGTTTAATTCGCTTCCTCTAAAACCCTTAATTCACTAAGGATATTTGTATCGAAACTAATCAACGTCTGAACTCACAAATAAATTATCTCACATTTAATTTTTGATGCTAACCGCCCTTTTAATACACACCTTCCCCTCCCTCTCATCCCCGCGCCCATCTAATCACCATTCAATCGGTATGATTTATGATATTTCAGTAACTGCGTTTAGAAAGCACCACCCGATTAAACATAGTTTATCAGTTGGTGAGTGACGCATGAATTACATTCAACAACATTAACACACCTCGAAAAACCGATGTTACAGTAAACCACGCTCAAATCGGATATTTGGGGAATGGAAGATTTTCTCTGACTTAGAGAACTTGCATTTTTTGAAAAAGTCGGATTTTCAAGTTTATGTAAAAAAATAAGGCTTAACCCTTTCAGTGCGTCTACACCGCAGTGCGGTGTATAAATCAGTGATGGATTTTGCTAGTACACTGCACTGCGGTGTATTGATGTAATAAGTAATAAGTAAATATCTCTCTTGAAAGATGGCAGCACCTGTCAAACATAGTGAAATACTAGTAACTAACGATACACCGCGCCGCGGTGTAGACGCACTATAGTGGTATTCCCGTTATTCAACACACTAGGGTGTAATTTTTTTAAATTTTCAAATTATCTCTAGCACTATAGGGTATTAACTAGTCAGCACTGAAAGGGTTAAATCGGATATTTGGGGAATGGAAGATTTTCTCTGGCTTAGAAAACTCGCAACTTTGAAAAAATCGGATTTTCAAGCTTATGTAAAAAGAAACTAAGGCTTTTAAAAAAAACTGAGCTCATTTTTTGTGCCGTGTATCGACTCATTATTAACAAGAGTGGGTAAGAAATTTGAGACTTCGGGATAGAAATTTATTTGTAAAGGAGAAGAATACAATGGGAGCAAACGTTTTGAACGTCTATCCGAAATACTGCGATCCGACTCGCGCGTGGTTCACTGTACGATATTCAAACTGCATGAATCAAATCATCTTCAAACATCGTTCGTCGTTTGTTGCGGTCGAAATATTTTCTGAAAAAAAAATATACAATCGACACGAATTCATTCACGTCGCGATTTATTTTCGTTTCAGATAATCGTTTAAGCTTATCGAACGGACAGTCGAGATCGATGGATTGCTTGAACTCGTCGACTGATTCTAGCAGCACGGATTGTAAACCGACCCCGGCTCCGCGACAAAAGGTGAATAACGTTCTCGTTTAAACTTTCGAATTCGCCGAGGTCTATTGATAATTTATGACGAAGCGTTGTTTTATGTTGCTCTATTCAGATATATCGATTGTCCTCATTTCTGCAGGTAGAATTCGTGTTTCAACGACGGCCCAACACAAACAAAAAACATTGAAATACAGTCAACTTAGGTTAATCCATCCTCCCCCCTCCAGTAAATAGTTTAAGTAACAACAGATTCAGGCCTGAGCCCCAGGAGCCAGTTGCACAGTCGAGACTTAAGTCCAAAAGTGGTCTTAAATCATAAGACCGGTCTTAAATTGCTAGATTGGCTGAAGAACTAAGTCGGCCCTAGAACTAAGCCATGACTATGCAACCAGCCCAAGGAGCCGGTTCCATTGTCGAGACTTAAGTCGAAAAATGATCTTAAATCTTAAGACTGGTCTTAAGTTGTTAGATTGGCTATAGAATAAGCTATAGTTAGATTGGCTATCGCACTGTCTCCGGTGATACGGATTAACCGAGGTTGATTGTACTTGAATCTTTTCAACGAATTATTTCTACTACAGATTTCAGTGTAACTGTGTTGGGCTCGGATTGTTAATAATTTTATCCGTTGTTGCTTCCGTTCGATGGAGCATGTTTGTACGACCAGTGCAGGATTACTGAGTCAATAGCTGTGATTACAAGGCCACGGTCAGTCAAACTAGCCCGGTCCAGACTTGAGTCATATTTGGTCCGTGCCGAATCAGAGAGAGCGTGTATTCACGCGTAAATCGATCGCTTGTTACTAAAGCGATATCGAAAATATGCCGCGGCAAGTGAGGAGACTCGCTCCCAGAACAAGTTCGCGTTAACGCGGAATGGTTTGACCCTTGCTAAAATATGGCACGGGTCGAACTAACAGGCGCAGACTTGCATCAGTGTAAAGAGCTCAGCTGGCACGGGGCCGAGATCGCTTTATGACCACGGCTAATGACTTTCAGTGATCTATAATTTAGGTTTCAGAGTTAGGATGAAACCCAGCCCTCAGTAATTGAGCCCCCTCCCCCCTCCCCACCACCAGCAGTGTTGTATCGACATTTCTGTATGTAATTGTGTGTTGTATATTTGTTTATCTTACAGTTTACCGATGATTATGAAACTTTGTTTCACAGACCGAAACCTGTCTATTTCAAGGTTCTATAAACGAATATAATGCTTTCAATTCACTTTTTCCCTGTCACTGTTTGAGGCCTGCTGTTTACACACAATCATAGTTCTTACTCATTATTCAATCTCCAGGGCCGTACACCTAGCGTTTGAATTTTGGGAGGGCAGAAAAACCCGAAAAGGGCAGTTTTATGGACTAACAATAATATTTGTACAAAAGGCAATTTTCAGAAATTTCTGGGGGTTACTGCCCCCTGGTAAATACGGCCCTGAATTCTCGGGATGTCTCGGACTGGAGGGCTATTGTGTTCAGTTTTTACCCACCCATATCTCAGCAAACGAGTCTTATGCGGGGTATAACCCAAGGCATCCCCCCCCCCCCGATTAGGTTCAGCCCTTAGGCTGGGGGGGTGTCCTGCTTGAATGTATAGATCATGTACACTAATTATTTATGTTATTATGTATTACACATTTGAGAAAATATATTCATTCATTCGACTCCGATTTCAAGTCAGACATATTTTGCTAGATAGACGAGTAGTACTGTGATATTACTCTTTGATCAATTGTTAGATTGTCACGCATTTCACCAATCGGGCATGTTGGCCTCAGACCCGTAGTAAACTCATGATTCTGATGATTCAAAAGCTTTGATCCTCACAATTGAAATTTTCTGCTCTGATGGAATTCACTGGTTTTTAATTCACCAAACTGTCCATCTCCCCCACCCCACCCACTGCTCCCCCACCGACACTGCCCTGTGTTTCTGGCTTCTGTTTCACTGTCGTAAGTTGTTGATTGATTATTTCCAGCCCCCACTCCACCTCACCCCCTAGGTCGACACCCCACTCCACCTCACCCCTAGGTCGACACCCCACTCTGCCACACCCCCCTAGGTCGACACCTTTCTCTTCACATGGTCTATGAACCTTTCTGTTGCTGCTATTGTATATATTTATATATCTCCTTTGAGCCATGGAACGAATAGTTGGAACCTGGGCGGAACGACACAGGAGCACATACTCCCAAATTTCATGCACCCTTTTGAAAAACATCAGCAATCTAAAGACTTGTAATGAGCATTGTTAGGCATACAATATACATGTATAACAATACAGGTATTACAATGTATTACTGCACTACGTGGCTAGTTTCAATCTGAAGAATTTTTTGTTTCAAGATGTTTCTTCGAATTCACACGAGACAATACGTTGATATTGCGTTAAAACGCGCTGAAATTTCATCGTTGTGCTCCTGTCAATTCCGGCCCGTCGGTCCAACCTAAAAACATCGGTTATAAACAACAGCGGAAAAATAGAGGTTTTAAATACTGCTATGTGATGATGCTATTATGATTTTGCGGTTCAAGAAGGGAAAGTAGGCCTACGTCTATTTTTTTCTTTTGATTACCGTGTTTTTGTCGTATTCTCCGTGATGGCAGAAATCTTCTGCTAAAATGAATATTCTATCCTCTAAAAGTGCGATTAACCCTTTCAGTGTGTCTACACCGCAGTGCGGTGTATGAATCGGTGATGGATTTTGCATCGCAGTCAACTTCTCTTTAACTCTATCAGTGCGTCTACACCGCAGTGCGGTGTATGAATCGGTGATGGATTTTGCTAGTACACCGCACTGCGGTGTATTGGTGTAATTAGTTTTTATCTCTATTGAAAGATGGCAGCACGTGTCAAACATAGTGAAATATTAGTAACTAACGATACACCGCACCGCGGTGTAGACGCACTATAGTGGTATTCCCGTTATTCAACACACTAGGGCGGAATTTCTCAAAGTTTTCAAATTATCTCCAGCACTAAAGGGTATTAATTAGTCAGCACTGAAAGGGTTAAGGCTGATAAATGATTAGTTCTAATTCAGCCTGTTGGTGTCTGTGCTCTATGAGTTCTCCTGTTTTCGACGTTTAAAGATGTTTTTCGTTTATCGTATTTTCAGAAACGTCTCGGTTCAACGACCGCGACGTCGTTGCCGCGGCGACGGTGTAAAGCGTTGTATCCGTGCATCGCCGGGTCGTCGGACGAGCTCTCGTTTCAAGAGGGAGAAATAATCAACGTCGTGAAAGCGGACGGTGAGGAGTGGTGGGTGAGTGTCTCGTGAGGAATCCGAGGGTTTACGGCGCGACGTGTGAAATGTCTTATTTATCTGTGTTTTATATTTGATATAGGAAGGTGAAGTTGAAGGTCATCCAGACAGACGCGGTCTATTTCCGGTCACATACGTGCATATACTCACCGATCTATGATAGAGCATTCTTTCCTCCTCCTCTCTCTATCATCCTCTTCTCTCCCTCTTTCTCTCTCCCCTCCTTCCTCTCTCCCATCTCCCCCTATTTCCTCTTTTTCTATCCCCTTTTCCTCTTTGTCTCCTCCTCTCTTATTCATCCCTCTTCTCTTCCTCTCCTATCAATCTGTGTCTAGTCAAAATCATAGCTACCGGTATTCGCAGCCTGAACGCACCAGAACGCTGCGTACTGGGTAGATTGTTCATCGAATTGAGAGAATTGCTCGGAAATTAGAAATTAATATTCTATGTTTGAAATCCGTGATGAATCGTAGAAATTTGAGCAATATTTTTTACGCTCATTGTGGCTTCTTTGTCTTATACTACTAGTCAATGGCAAAATAATGACATTCGATATAAATGCCTGGGCCTGGCCTATAACCTACCGGGTGTGGCCTATAACCTACTGGGTGTGGCCTGTAACCTACTGGGTGTGGCCTATAACCCACCGGGTATGACCTATGACCCACTGGTTAGTTAACATACCGGATGTGGCCTATAACCCACTGGGTGGTGTGACCTATAACCTACTGGGTGTGGCCTATAACCTACTGGGTGTGGCCTATAACCTACTAGGTGTGGCCTATAACCTACTGGGTGTGGCCTATAACCTACCGGGTGTGACCTATAACCTACTGGGTGTGGCCTATAGCCTACCGGGTGTGACCTATAACCTACCGGGTGTGGCCTATAACCTACTGGGTGTGGCCTATAACCTACTAGGTGTGGCCTATAACCTACCGGGTGTGACCTATAACCCACTGGGTGGTGTGACCTATAACCTACCGGGTGTGGCCTATAACCTACTGGGTGCGGCCTATAACCTACCGGATGTGGCCTATAGCCTACCGGGTGTGACCTATAACCCACTGGGTGGTGTGGCCTATAGCCTACCGGGTGTGACCTATAACCCACTGGGTGGTGTGACCTATAACCTACCGGGTGTGGCCTATAACCTACTGGGTGCGGCCTATAACCTACCGGGTGGTGTGGCCTAAAACCTACCGAGTTGTGAGCAGTTTGCTGTTTATTGTACGGATATACGTAATTTAAGGTAATCTTATATATTCTAAGAGAAATCATTGTTTCAGACTTTACCGATATTGATATATCTGTAAAACATGTAACAGGATGTAGATATTAAACAGACGAAAGAAAATATATTTATTAAAGTGTAAGATTATTGTAATGACTGTAAATAATTTCTAAATGGCCAAATCTTAATCATTTTAACCGTAGAAATGCTGGGCATTTTTAAAGAATTAAATGTTTGATGAATTATAGATGCATTTATTATAAAGAATGTCCGTGTATTTTTAGTGAAATTATACACTATGTTAATCAATATTGGGGGGGGGGGGGGAGGGCGGGACCAAGACTAAGGGAAAATAAACTACATGACCTAACGGGGTTTAAACTTGAATCGAGAACTAGGGTCTAGCTACGCAGTAGAACCTGCTTACGGTTATAACGTGGGACCGATGAAATGAATCCTGTGAAAAATCTGGATTACGTGTTCGATGGACCATGAGTAATATTCAGACAAGATCAGCATCGAGATTAATTAAATTGATCGGCGGGTTGACTGTAATACAGTGGACTCCGCCCAGGTCGGATCCGATCAACTCGGAGATCACCCTTCGAACTCCGGGCCCGGTTTCATAGACCGAGTATCGAAGTTATCCCGAAGGGGTAAATCCTCAATCGGGGTGACAACCACCGTAGTAACAATGAGAAACCGTGGTTATAACTGACGAATTTCGAAATATTCCCAGGGACTATTTTTCTGCCACATCTATGAAACCCAGCCCTGAAGTTTTTTGAAATGTTGTTTGCGACAATATTTATGAAATGATGTATATAAAATCGAACTCAGATATCACTCAAGTCTCATAAAATCTAACTTAAGCGGAGTCTACACAGTTACACTGTATGTACACAGTTGTACATGTACGTGTAAACCCATGGCTTTCTGATGTTCATGTTGTAACACGGGGAATCAGGGTGTTGTTTGTTGCACCAAAGGGACGAGGGGGTTGTTTATTGGACGAGGGGATTATTTGTAACGAGGGGGTTGTTCGGGGACAGTTGTTTATTGTTAAAGAGATTGTTTTATGAATGTTTAATTATAATGAGTGTAAATACATGGTAAAATATAGCCGAGAATGTAACTCTCCGTAACAAACGTGTTCAGTTTCACTTGTGGTTTTCGATACCGATGCCATCATTCCTCTGCGCAGTCTACGGAAGTTAAATTAATGGTTGATAATTCCTCTTTTTGTTGTTTGTAAAATTCGGTTAAATCATCGTTTGTTTACAAGTTACCACTTTTTTCCTTCGTTCCAATGAGATATCAAAAATGTTTGATCAATACTAAAATTGCTTGAAGCCAAGCAAACACTATGCAAATTTTGTCCTCTGCTATAGTCTGTCCTCTGCTATATAGTCTGTCCTCTGCTATAGCGTGTCCTCTGCTATAGTCTGTCCTCTGCTATATAGTCTGTCCTCTGCTATAGCGTGTCCTCTGCTATAGTGTGCCCTCTGCTATAGTCTGTCCTCTGCTATAGTCTGTCCTCTGCTATAGCGTGTCCTCTGCTATAGTCTGTCCTCTGCTATAGTCTGTCCTCTGCTATAGCGAGTCCTCTGCTATAGTCTGTCCTCTGCTATAGTCTGTCCTCTGCTATAGTCTGTCCTCTGCTATAGCGTGTCCTCTGCTATAGTCTGTCCTCTGCTATAGCGTGTCCTCTGCTGTAGCGTGTCCTCTGCTATAGTCTGTCCTCTGCTATAGCGTGACCTCTGCTATAGTCTGTCCTCTGCTATAGCGTGTCCTCTGCTATAGCGTGTCCTCTGCTATAGCGTGTCCTCTGCTATAGTCTGTCCTCTGCTATAGTCTGTCCTCTGCTATAGCGTGTCCTCTGCTATAGCGAGTCCTCTGCTATAGCGTGTCCTCTGCTATAGTCTGTCCTCTGCTATAGCGTGTCCTCTGCTATAGCGTGTCCTCTGCTATAGTCTGTCCTCTGCTATAGTCTGTCCTCTGCTATAGTCTGTCCTCTGCTATAGTCTGTCCTCTGCTATAGTCTGTCCTCTGCTATAGTCTGTCCTCTGCTATAGCGTGTCCTCTGCTATAGTCTGTCCTCTGCTATAGCGTGTCCTCTGCTATAGCGTGTCCTCTGCTATAGCGTGTCCTCTGCTATAGTCTGTCCTCTGCTATAGTCTGTCCTCTGCTATAGTCTGTCCTCTGCTATAGTCTGTCCTCTGCTATAGTCTGTCCTCTGCTATAGTCTGTCCTCTGCTATAGTCTGTCCTCTGCTATAGTCTGTCCTCTGCTATAGCGTGTCCTCTGCTATAGTCTGTCCTCTGCTATAGTCTGTCCTCTGCTCTAGCGTGTCCTCTGCTATAGCGTGTCCTCTGCTATAGTCTGTCCTCTGCTATAGCGTGTCCTCTGCTATAGCGTGTCCTCTGCTATAGTCTGTCCTCTGCTATAGTCTGTCCTCTGCTATAGTCTGTCCTCTGCTATAGTCTGTCCTCTGCTATAGTCTGTCCTCTGCTATAGTCTGTCCTCTGCTATAGCGTGTCCTCTGCTATAGTCTGTCCTTTGCTATATAGTCTGTCCTCTGCTATAGTGTGCCCTCTGCTATAGCGTGTCCTCTGCTATAGTCTGTCCTCTGCTATAGTCTGTCCTCTGCTATAGTCTGTCCACTGCTATAGCGTGTCCTCTGCTATAGTCTGTCCTCTGCTATAGTCTGTCCTCTGCTATAGCGTGTCCTCTGCTATAGCGAGTCCTCTGCTATAGCGTGTCCTCTGCTATAGTCTGTCCTCTGCTATATAGTCTGTCCTCTGCTATAGCGTGTCCTCTGCTATAGCGTGTCCTCTGCTATAGTCTGTCCTCTGCTATAGCGTGTCCTCTGCTATAGTCTGTCCTCTGCTATAGTCTGTCCTCTGCTATAGTCTGTCCTCTGCTATAGTCTGTCCTCTGCTATAGTCTGTCCTCTGCTATAGCGTGTCCTCTGCTATAGCGTGTCCTCTGCTATAGTCTGTCCTCTGCTATAGCGTGTCCTCTGCTATAGTCTGTCCTCTGCTATAGTCTGTCCTCTGCTATAGTCTGTCCTCTGCTATAGTCTGCCCTCTGCTATAGTCTGTCCTCTGCTATAGTCTGTCCTCTGCTATAGCGTGTCCTCTGCTATAGTCTGTCCTCTGCTATAGTCTGTCCTCTGCTATAGTCTGTCCTCTGCTATAGCGTGTCCTCTGCTATAGTCTGTCCTCTGCTATAGTCTGTCCTCTGCTATAGTCTGTCCTCTGCTATAGTCTGTCCTCTGCTATAGTCTGTCCTCTGCTATAGTCTGTCCTCTGCTATAGTCTGTCCTCTGCAGACTTGAGTGTAGTGTACCTATATTTTTGGTAATGTTATACAGATTTATGGTGGGTTCAGACCGTAACTAATTTCAGGGTGCGAACCAAAACGAAAGCCTTCATCGAATACATGTACTTGAAAATCTTTTATTCGTGATAAAAACTATTAATAATGTCGTATTAAATGTTCGCATAAAATATATATAGAAAATAACCATAATTATCTGAATATTACATCATTTACATTGTAACGGAAGAGTTTGATTTATTTGGTCCTAGTTCGAGACAGTAGTCTAGGCTTCTGGAATATTCAGCAGTGTTTGTTCATCGCAAGTGCGGATATTTTGCCAATACGGCATTATTTTGGTCGCCATTTCTTCTTGTCCACCGGGCTACTGCGATTTTATGCTTCAAAGCTTTTATCCCACTCGATACAACGGTTGATAGTGCCACCAATCGGACTGCCTGTGTAGGGCAAGTTGATTTTTGGGGGGGGGGGGGGGGCTAGCGAAATTTCAGCTTAAATCGAACCCTGTATTATGCCTAGTACATAACAAATATACCGGTAGTTAAAACTAATGAGCACGCCGCAAGTGATGGGTTAAAATCTTCAAAGCTTTTTTCACTTACAGTCAACCCCCGATATACCGCCCCACATCGGTGCAGAACGATTTTGGCGGTATATTGAGAGTATAGCGGTATATCGGGGCTGTTTTACTGTGTATTTGTATAGAGATGTACATTGAGTAAAAACCTGGGGTCAGTTGCTCAAAAGTTGTTTAGAGTTAACCAGTGGATAGTTGACATAGTGACAATTAAAAGTTCATTGTTACTATAGTATTTATCAGGGGCTGCAGTTGCTCAAAGGTTGGTTAGAGTTAACCAGTGGATAGTTGACATAGTGACAATTAAAAGTTCATTGTTACTATGGCATTTATCCACTGGTTATCTTTAACCAACTTTTGAGCAACTGGCCCCTGGTGGTAGGCAGGGATGGCGGTATATGGCAGGGCGGTATAGCGGGGGTGTTTTACTATGTATTTGTGCAGAGATATACATCGAGAAAACCTGGCGGTAGGCGGGGTGTCGGTAAATGGGAGGGTGGTATATCGGGGGTTGACTGTATTCCTTTTTTTCTTGAATTTAGAGATTAGAGCGCGTTAACGACATAATTAACCAAATCAAAATTAGAGCTATACCCTGAAAACGAGAATAACACCGCATGAGCAAAATATCAACGCGCGCAGTTAATTAACAATTACAAGGTGATTGATTATTTCTATTCCTCGATCCTCCGTGAACGGTTAGATCCACCGTATCGTTTTCGGCCGCGTCGTTTTTCGGAGGGTAAAATTCGGTGACGGTGGCGAATACTTTCTGAAACGCGACATCGATATTATCGCCAGTGAGACTGGACGTCTCGTAATACGGAACGGTCGCGCGCGGCGCCGCCGTCGACAGATTGTTTATAGTACGCGTGAACTCGAATGCCTGTCGTTCGGTTACTCGGCGACCGGAGCCGCCGGCGATTAGGTCCGATTTGGTCCCGATGACGACTTTGACGCAGTTTTCGGTACCGTTTTCTAAAAGCGGTATAAATCGATCGCTGAAAATAGAATAGAATTTTCAAGCTACAGATATTTCAAATCCTACACGGGCTATTCATTCGAGTTCATCGCCTATGTGGTCAGTAACCTGTCTGCGGTTTAGTTTCACGATCGGATATTTTCACAAACCACATCCGATTATAAAAGGCTTACGACCAACGATTAGGTAACTAACTAATAGCCTATGCAGATTTTTGCTGGAATACGTAACAAGAAAACAGAAATGACTGGTACGGTTATTGCGACAGTTTAACCCTTTCAGTGCTGACTAATCAATACCCTATAGTGCTGGAGATAATTATGAAAATTTTGAAAATTCCATCCTAGTGTGTTGAATAACGGGAATACCACTATAGTGCGTCTACACCGCGGTGCAGTGTATCATTAGTTACTAATATTTCACTATGTTTTACTGGTGCTGCCATCTTTAAATAATGATAAAAATTAATCACCCGTACTAATTACATCAATACACCGCAGTACGGTGTACTAGCAAAATCCATCACCGATTCATACACCGCACTGCAGTGTAGACGCACTGAAAGGGTTAACCAATTTGACTGGTGACGAATTAACCCGCTAATGCTAATTCGGATCATTTAGGACAAATGAAATTAATCCAGTTTTTAGAATTCCAGATTAACATAGGCCTAATACAGCGGAACCTCATTGCAACTTTCCAGGGACCAGAAAATCTATTCGTTTGTTATATATCCAGTATGAAAGTAATTGATATCGTCATATTTGGAATTCTAGGTTTTTCATAACCGATGAATTGTTGTATCAGAGGTCATTAAAACGACACTCAACTTGATCCAGTTCCACGGTTTTGAGTTAAGATTTGACTCTGAGTTAAAAACATTGAAGTGAGTTAACTTTAACTCAGAGGTTACTCTAACTCTAACAACTGTGGAACTGGAACCTTAGCTCCGAGTTAGGATTTGACTCAGAGTTTACTCTAACTCTAACAACTGTGGAACTGGATCCTTAGCTCCGAGTTAGGATTTGACTCAGAGTTTACTCTAACTCTAACAACTGTGGAACTGGATCTTTAGCTCCGAGTTAGGATTTGACTCGGAGTTTACTCTAACTCTAACAACTGTGGAACTGGATCCTTAGCTCCGAGTTAGGATTTAACTCAGAGGTTACTCTAACTCTAACAACTGTGGAACTGGATCCTTAGCTCCGAGTTAGGATTTGACTCAGAGTTTACTCTAACTCTAACAACTGTGGAACTGGATCCTTAGCTCCGAGTTAGGATTTAACTCAGAGTTTACTCTAACTCTAACGACTGTGGAACTGGATCCTTAGCTCCGAGTTAGGATTTGACTCAGAGTTTACTCTAACTCTAACTGTGGAACTGGATCCTTAGCTCCGAGTTAGGATTTGACTCAGAGTTTACTCTAACTCTAACAACTGTGGAACTGGATCTTTAGCTCCGAGTTAGGATTTGACTCAGAGTTTACTCTAACTCTAACAACTGTGGAACTGGATCCTTAGCTCCGAGTTAGGATTTAACTCAGAGTTTACTCTAACTCTAACGACTGTGGAACTGGATCCTTAGCTCCGAGTTAGGATTTGACTCAGAGTTTACTCTAACTCTAACAACTGTGGAACTGGATCTTTAGCTTCGAGTTAGGATTTGACTCAGAGTTTACTCTAACTCTAACAACTGTGGAACTGGATCTTTAGCTCCGAGTTAGGATTTGACTCGGAGTTTACTCTAACTCTAACAACTGTGGAACTGGATCCTTAGCTCCGAGTTAGGATTTGACTCAGAGTTTACTCTAACTCTAACAACTGTGGAACTGGATCTTTAGCTCCGAGTTAGGATTTGACTCAGAGTTTACTCTAACTCTAACAACTGTGGAACTGGATCTTTAGCTCCGAGTTAGGATTTGACTCAGAGTTTACTCTAACTCTAACAACTGTGGAACTGGATCCTTAGCTCCGAGTTAGGATTTGACTCAGAGTTTACTCTAACTCTAACAACTGTGGAACTGGATCTTTAGCTCCGAGTTAGGATTTGACTCAGAGTTTACTCTAACTCTAACAACTGTGGAACTGGATCCTTAGCTCCGAGTTAGGATTTGACTCAGAGTTTACTCTAACTCTAACAACTGTGGAACTGGATCTTTAGCTCCGAGTTAGGATTTGACTCAGAGTTTACTCTAACTCTAACAACTGTGGAACTGGATCCTTAGCTCCGAGTTAGGATTTGACTCAGAGGTTACTCTAACTCTAACGACTGTGAAACTGGATCTTTAGCTCCGAGTTAGGATTTGACTCAGAGTTTACTCTAACTCTAACGACTGTGGAACTGGATCCTTAGCTCCGAGTTAGGATTTGACTCAGAGTTTACTCTAACTCTAACAACTGTGGAACTGGATCTTTAGCTCCGAGTTAGGATTTGACTCAGAGTTTACTCTAACTCTAACAACTGTGGAACTGGATCCTTAGCTCCGAGTTAGGATTTAACTCAGAGTTTACTCTAACTCTAACGACTGTGGAACTGGATCCTTAGCTCCGAGTTAGGATTTGACTCAGAGTTTACTCTAACTCTAACAACTGTGGAACTGGATCTTTAGCTTCGAGTTAGGATTTGACTCAGAGTTTACTCTAACTCTAACAACTGTGGAACTGGATCCAGTAATTTACATTACTTGGTGTGTATAACATCAATACATGCAATGGACCAGAATAAAAACCAGATTAAACTGATCCGGATTAAGCTCAACTTTAATGAATATATATATATATATATATCTTACTGTAAAGCTTCGAATGATTTGGAGTTCGTCAGATCGAAGCAGAGTAACGCACCCGCCGCCCCTCGGCAATAGAATGAACTCAACCCTGAGAATCTCTCTTCACCTGCGGTATCCTGAAAATTAAACGATCGCATGATAAATCCAAGGGGGGTTTTTCAGGGTCCGGGGATCTCGATCGTAACCGGCTTCGTACCCATAATGCTATATTTTTATCGCCCCATCTCTTCAGAGTAAATGACGCACCGATTGTCTGAAGTAAAGAAAAAATATTATCTTAAATTTGCGGCCCATACTGAATATCAGACGGCACCAGGCACAGATACTGGATATGCTAATTAGCCATCAGGTGTCACTAAAGCTATGACCGTATGTTTAGGGGGGTCTTAGGGTTAGCGACACTCTCATTAAATACATCTATACTGAACCTAAGACCCCCTACAGATTTCCCTACAACGTCTGACCTGAAAATGCCAAAAAACAGGTTGCGGTGATTTCCGATTCTTACAATTAAACCACAGATTTTGGGGCCAACGCAATTTATAGAAATTTAACAAAGAATGAAATCTGCAATCCAATGTCGGAATCCCAGAATTCATACAGAATCCGAAATTCCCTGATTTTTACCGTGGACTCTACTGCGACGCAGATTCAATAATACGTTGTTAACCCTTTAGGTCTGAGGCCTAAAATAAGCACTTTCGACCGAGACCTTGTGCGGGAATGACAGCTAGATTGATATTAGACCACTCCCTAATTATAAATTCTACCGCTATTTAAAACTTACACTGGTAATCGAGTCTTTGAATACGCCATCTATATACCTGGTGAGAAGTGAGGTTTTACCTACATCGGCATCACCCAACAGCACCACTTTATAATCACTGTGGGTGAAAATAATTGGTAGAATTATTACAACAAACAGTCTGCATAGTTACGGGGGGAATCTGTACTAAATCTACGTACGCCGAGCGTGAAAAAATAGGGATAGGCTAATGTTAGATATGAATGAACTCGTCCAGCTTCCAGTCGTATGTTCTGAGGCTCAGTGGGTAAAACACTCTACTATTTTTCCGTTTGGTTTCGAATCTCAATTTTGCAAGTCAGAATTTTACTGTGTTGCGCATGCGCTAACTGTACTCCATAACCGAGTTAACGGACTCTGTAACTGGAGCCACATCGTTATTACTGGTGTGACTCAGAGAGGAAACGAGCACATTTCCAGGAAAAAAGGCAAATTCTGCAGAGATCTGGATGATCATATGGATCCGGTTCTACAGTTATGAGTTAGAGTTAACTGTGAACTCAGGATCCAGTTCCACAGTTGTGAGTTAGAGTTAACTCTGAACTCAGGATCCGGTTCCACAGTTGTGAGTTAGAGTTAACTGTGAACTGGGGATCCAGTTCCACAGTTGTGAGTTAGAGTTAACTGTGAACTGGGGATCCAATTCAACAGTTGTGAGTTAGAGTTAACTGTGAACTCGGGATCCAGTTCCACAGTTGTGAGTTAGAGTTAACTCTGAACTCGGGATCCAATTCAACAGTTGTGATTTAGAGTTTACTGTGAACCCAGGATCCGGTTCCACAGTTGTGGGTTAGAGTTAACTCTGAACCCAGGATCCGGTTCCACAGTTGTGGGTTAGAGTTAACTCTGAACTCAGGATCCGGTTACACAGTTGTGGGTTAGAGTTAACTGTGAAGTCAGGAGCCAGTTCCACAGTTGTGAATCAAAATTAACTCTAAAAGATTAGTTAAAATTAGTTCATTTTCAATAAGATAACTCTGAGTCAAATGTTAACTCACAACTGTTGAACTGGATCATGGACAACAAAATGCAGGCAAAAGTTTATGATCAGGTTTCATTGGGGTTTCGGTGGGGTTTAACGCCTGAAATGGACAAGATGCGCACTCGCATGTTGTAAAAGTTACGTCAGATCATTTTTTGTGCTGAGTTTATTCCGCGCAAATCGTGGAAAATTCTGGAAATTGCAGTAGATTGAAGCGGGGAGGGGTAATCTACAAGCCCCTGTGTGTGAAGTGTGACAGAGACCCCTGTCTTTTCGACTTACGCAGTTTGTTTCTTTAGTGACAGTGTTGAAGAAGCCATCACTTCGTCCACATCGTATCCAACAAACTACGACGGCGTCAATTACTGGATCCTGTTCCGCATCCGATTTTAGTGGAATACGTTCATTATAATTCAAAGAGGAAAGTGGGCAGGCGTGGATCCTCTCACGGGACGCTACAGTTTCATCGAAGTGAGATTGTTTTGGGGATTTCCGTCAAAAATACTTCCGGGTTTATAACGCCATCTAGAGGATTTTCGGCGAACTATCGGTGGTCGCGGTCACACAGGCCGCTTTACTAAAGTTAAAACCAAACCACATGATTACCCGAAACAGCGGAACATCATAAAATGTATTTGCGGGGTTTCCATTATAAATGTACAACACCCGAACGTTAGAGCTTGCCTAACTCGCTCGAACTTTGGCCGATCCTTTAGCACCTGAGAATAACTTGTACTTGGCGCATTGTGCTGCGCCCGGATCAAACCAACCCGGAGCTTAATGTTTAAAATTTGTACATCATATTGATTGAAAAATGCAGATGATGGTTAAATCTATGTAAACACAGCTCGCAAAAAGCTCGTGCCTAATACGCTAATATTCATTTCCGTACCGTAACGCTTATTGAGTTTGCATTTTACTCGAAGATCTGCGACGCCGTATCCGATATGACCCGTAGACTCGTGACGCCATGTAACTGCTGAACTCCGCAGTGGATGCTCCCCTGATGGAGGGAACAGGCCGCGTTATGACACTTGCCTCCTGTAGCAGCACCCCCAGTGAAATGCAGCCTTCTTCAATCAGCAGAATCGACTGCAGCTTCACTCAACAACCACCAGCAGCAAACTCTAATAAATGGCATCACCACAACAATAATAGTGATCTCGTCAATTTCAATGAAGGTGTGTTACTACTAAATACTACTGTTTAAAGCTCCAGCCAATCACAGGCAAATTATCCACTTCCTTCACTTTTCTAAAATTTAAGTATTTCAATATTATTTTGCAATCACAATCAATTGCAAAACGTGTTCCAAAATTGTGGTGAGTTTCAGTCATTGGCTTCAGTATATGTTCACCAGGGGGCGTTGAATATCGAAATTGTCAGATAGTTGAGCATTTCAAACCAAGCGTCCCCAAGGACCCGTAGTTTGATACATCCCGAGGTTCCATTCCGAAAAACATTATCTGACTGTTTGATATTTCCAGCAGGTTGCGATAAATCGGCGGACAGCGGAGGAGGAGGAGGAGCGACGATGAAACAGAGGAGCCACTTCTGTACGGTGTGCGATAAGTCGTTTAACTGGAGGAGTAATTTAAAGGAGCACTTGGCGTCGCACACGAACTATCGTCCGTTTAACTGTCGTCTGTGCGGTAAATGTTTCAACCGAAGCGGTAATTTAAACCGTCACATGTTGTCGCACACGGCGAATAAACCGTTCAGCTGCGCGACGTGCGCCAAATCGTTCTCGCGCAAGTGTCTACTAACGGCGCACGAGTTTCGGCACACGGGCGCGCGCCCGTTCGAGTGCGACGTGTGCCACGCCGCGTTCAAACAGAAGGCGCACATGAACGACCACCGACGCGGTCACTTCGCCGAGAAGTTCGCGTGCGATTACTGCGCGAAGAGTTACACGCGTCGGTGGCAGTTAAACGCGCACATGAAAGTGCACACGGACGAGACGGGCGTCGTGCCGCACACGTGCGCCGTGTGCCGCGCTGAATTCGCGTACGTCTGCCTGAAAAACGCGCACGTCTCGGCGGAGCACGGCGACACCGCGAACTCGTTCGAAACTGACTTACCGGTGAATAAAACGACAGCGGCTGGTGCGGAGAGGCGGTACAGCTGCAGGTGCGGCGTGTGCGGGATGCAGTTCGGTCGTTTGTTCCAATTAGAGAAACACCTGGCGTTCCATCGGAAGTGCGACGCCTGGAAACGCGGCGTCGAGTTCACCGAGGGCGAATACGTCGGTAAACTGACGCGACGCGAGAAATATGGAAACCTACACGATAAACACGCTCGACACGCGTGCGACGTGTGCGGTCGCAGATTTCACCGCCCGTACCGATTACGACGCCACCTAGCGACGCATCGTCGTACTACCGCCGTCGATTTAACAACCGCGAAGTTTCATGACGCGGGTAAAATCACAATGGCGAATGACTCTACGGTTGTTTATGATAGTAATGACCTGGAATCAAAAGGTGAACTCTCAGAAATAGAAGACGCACTACTGACGTGAGTCACTGAGTGACTGGTCATAGACAGGTTAATGTCAGTCACAGACGGGTTTATACTTTATATCTGTCGCAGACTGGCTGCGATCCTGCAATAAGAAATGTCAGTCACAGACTTCATATCTGTCTCAGACAGGCTGCGATCCTGCAATAAGAAATGTCAGTCACAGACTTCATATCTGTCTCAGACGGGCTGCGATCCTGCAATCAGAAATATCAGTCACAGACAGGTTATACTTCATATCTGTCGCAGACTGGCGGCGATCCTGCGATCTGAAATGTCAGTCACAGACTTCATATCTGTCTCAGACTGGCGGCGATCCAGCAATCAGTAATGTCAGTCACAGACTTCATATCTGTCTCAGACTGGCGGCGATCCTGCAATCAGAAACTCTGATGATAAACAGTTCATTCATTCAATTGCAAGTCACTGTTTAAATGCTGATAATGTTACCACTGTGCTGGATCCAGATCGGGTGGCATCGCAATCCTCCTGATGCTGCTGATACAGGGTCCCTACGATTCCTTGATTCATCCTTCTAAACAGAGAATGCTTTTAAAAGCGCTTGAAACTACTTTAGTCTGAACAAAATGCCAAAAACTTAAATTTTGAGAAATAGGCAATTTGAAATGTTTGTAGTTGTCCGGTAGGCTGCGCCTAAATAGGTACACTTGGAACCAGGATTTTTTTTACCCAATTAGGCAGTCTTTGTGCCCCTGTATCGGCCCCTGGACCATGGAGATTATGCAATCATGTTAGTTAGTGATGGATATTAAATCATGTTTGGTAAGAAATGTCAGTAGTCATATTGATCGCTGTTCTAGCTGAGCCTCGTTTGTTTTGTTTGTATTTTTGTGTTTGATTTTATTATTTGTTTCGAATTTTAGCTCGATATTATGAATGCATTTATAATTGTTTAATATATTAGATTGAATTGTTGTTTTTATGGAAAAGAAGAAACTCTGTAAATTGTGGAAGAATGATCATTTGAAAAGAACTGATTCTGATTTAGCGAAGAAACTCTTCTTATTTCATTTATTGGATTATTTTTAACTTAACCAGGTCTGATCAACGGCTCAGAATTGGCTCAGTCGTGTGTAGATGGAATTCAGTTATTCTGGGAAGTCTAAGGGATTGCCAGGGTTCGATTGCCTCCCGCTGAAGCTCACGTCACCCATACCCTCATTGGTCTACAACTGACGTGACATTCGATTTGAATTGAAGTGGCTATTATAACAACAGGTCCATATGTTCGAAGACAGTGTTTAGAATTGACTTGATAGTAGTGAGTGAATGCATTGCGAGATATCAGTTTTATTAGTGAAAACAAATTCACATTTCCAGTGTCCTTTGAACCGCAGTTTCATATGGTAATTCCTTGGGTCTTGTAGGCTAATCAAATAAATCGTAGGTAATTCTTGGTGCAATGGGACGTTACTTAAAATTCTACGATCTTATGTCCTTTTAGGACACGAGCAAAACGACGGCTTAACGTTAACAAAAGCTCATCAGTCGATAATGAATTGGAGGATTATCAGATATTTTGCCTGAAATAAGTGAATAAATCAATCGATGATAATAAAAACCAATTTGTTATACAGTAATCATCGCGCTTTACAATGGAAATACATATGAAAGCACACAATTATTTAAATGCCAAAACAAGAACATTTAAAAACACTGAAAGTGTAGACATTATTCAATTAATGGTAAAAAGCTTTCCTAAAAAGATGTTTTGAGGTATGCGTTTAAAAGTATCAACGGATTCCCGAATACATTAAGTCTACCAACTGCGTTCACCATTTGAGGAAATTTACGTTCATTTTATATAATTAAGTTGGTTGATGTGTTTTGTACCCAGTAATTGCTGATACTGATTCAGAGTGGTCCTGGTGCTGAATAGAGAATGTACAGGGGTGTCCCAGGTTCAAACCCAGTAATTACTGATACTGATTCAGAGTGGTCCTGGTGCTGAATAGAGAATGTACAGGGGTGTCCCAGGTTCAAACCCAGTAATTACTGATACTGATTCAGAGTGGTCCTGATGCTGAATGGAGGATGTACAGGGGTGTCCCGGGTTCGAACCCAGTAATTACTGATGCTGATTCAGAGTGGTTCTGATGCTGAATATATAGAGGTTGTACAGGGGTGTCCTGAATCAGTTATCAGTAATTACTTTTGTTAAGATATCAACATTTTACCGTACGGTGCTGTCTCTACGCTCATCGTTAGCGGGATTTTTATACACTAACGTTAGTCAACTCTGGCAAGCTAAGGTCACGGAGTATAACTGGACAGCACGTCAATTGCCAGAGTTGACTTTAGTTAGTGTATAAAAATCCCGCTAACGATGAGCACAGCGGCAGCACTGTACGGTCTAGACACCCCTGTACATCCTTTATTCAACATCAGGACAACTCTGAATCAGTATCAGTAATTACTGGGTTTGAACCCAGGACACCCCTGTACATCCTCTATTCAGCATCAGGACCACTCTAAATAAGTGCCAGAAACTACTTTTGTTAAGATATCAACATTTTACCGTACGGTGCTGCCGCTATGCTCATTGTTAGCGGGATTTGCATACACTAACGTAATTCTACTCTGGCAAGCAAGGGTTACGGAGTATTACTGGAGAGCACGTCGATTGCCAGAGTTGACTTACGTTAGTGTATGCAAATCCCGCTAACGATGAGCATAGCGGCAGCACCGTACGGCCGGTACACGCCAATACATCCTCTATTCAGCATCAGGAACACTCAGAATCAGTACCAATAGACCAGGATCGAACCTGGGCACCCCTGTACATCCTCTATTCAGCATCAGGACCACTCAGAATCAGTACCAATAGACAGGGATCGAACCCGGGACGACCCTGTACATTCTCTATCCAGCATCAGGACCACTCAGAATCAGTACCAATAGACCGGGATCGAACCCGGGACGACCCTGTACATTCTCTATCCAGCATCAGGACCACTCAGAATCAGTACCAATAGACCGGGATCGAACCCGGGACGACCCTGTACATCCTCTATCCAGCATCAGGACCACTCAGAATCAGTACCAATAGACCGGGATCGATCCCGGGAGGCCCCTGTACATCCTCTATTCAGCATCAGGACCACTTTGAATAAGTGGCAGTAATTACTGGGTTTGAACCCTGGACACCCCTGGACATCCTCTATTCAGCATCAGAACCACTCTGAATCAGCAGCAGTAATTACTGGGTTTGAACCCGGGACACCCCCGTACATCCTCTATTCAGCATCAGAACCACTCTGAATCAGCAGCAGTAATTACTGGATTCGAACCCGGGACACCCCTGTGCATCCTCTATTCAGCATCAGGACCACTCTGAAAAAGTATCAGTAATTACTGGGTTCGAACCTTAGAGACGATCAGGAGGTCATCGGCTACATTTACCGAAAGCATGAAGAAAATAAAAACAATGATTTTTACAAGAGAAACACAAATCTCATGTAATTAATCATGTAATGTTAACACCAAAAGAAGGATATACTGGGTGCCACTTTTAAAGGCAAAGTTAACTATTCAGGACTCTGCTTCTGTATATAAAAATCAAACCGATCATCAGTGGAAATATCAAATTAGCGGGTGGTGAAATATATATGCCGTCACAAAATATTGCCGAAGGGCACTTAAATTTTAGACCGTACGAACAATGTATTGGGCAATACGGTCTGGATCCGCCCCTGATGGCTATAGTGACAATCAAAAAGATTGCTAATTTCGTAATTACTCTTCGGCAGCTCAACACTCGCTTCTAACAGGTCTACAAGTGTCAGTGTGAAGTTAAAGTTGTAAGCTGTATTGCCAATATTCGATTATCATGTTTTCCGGACATTCTCGTCTCCGCACAATGTTGGTGTGAATATTGGTTTGAAAAAAGAGGTGGATTGCAAGATAACAAAAAACTAACAAAGTTCAGATAGAGTAGCTAAACAGATAAAGAATTTCAATCATATTTATTCTCATACAACAATTATACAAAATGCCAGGTTTGTGCTCGAGGAATTACAACGTAAGCTCCTCAAACACGTGGACTGTATTTCAAAAACAGTCCAACCATGGATGTATAAACTATAAACTAGAGTTTATACATCCATGGTCCAACCATAGACTCTAAAACAGAAACGTCTATGGCCTACAACCATGAACTCTCGAGTCCATGGCTCCCCGCACTAAAACCAGAGATAAACCTGGCCAAATACTCTGGAAAGCGTAGGATTAAGTAATCAATCTGATTTACATTTTTACATCATTTTATTTTCACATATCATATTATTAACTTTTAGCTCATTTTCTCAAATTTTAATAGTAATTTTATTTCTATTACTATGAATGAAATTGTAATAACTCTAAGTCGGTTGGTTTCTGTGCACTGTTTTCTCTCTTTGGCAGATTTTTGATGAGTTGTTGACCTCAAGCTCTCGTTTGACTTTTCGAGTTGGTGTCCCTTACAAACCTACCACACCTGGCGGGAGCGATACGGCGGTTTTTTTCAAAATCGGAAATCGAAGTACAGATATAGTTGCGTGATCGGCGGTCGTTTTTACAGATCTTTTTTTTTAAGTCCAAGAACATAATTGGTAATTCGGTTCCGGTTCATTCAAACAATCTTTTATTCTGCCTAATTCTGATTTTGGAAATAACTATATTGTTGAAGATAATTTTACAATATTTGGTCTTTTTTAATGTAACTAGTCCGAAAGTTTACAATGTTTAATAATTTTGTCTAACTTCAATTTTTTTGGTCGTTTTCACCGTTTAAATAGTCGAAGCACATATTAAGTGACTGATTGGGGTTAACTTTTTTTCTGCCTAACTTAATACATTGAGATTTTTGGAAATAACTATATTTTACAATATTTGGTCTTTTTTCATGTAAATAGTCCGAAAGTTTACAAGGTTGAATAATTTTATCTATTTTTTTTCTGCCTAATTTAATACATCGAGACTTTGGAAATAACTATATTTTACAATATTTGGTCTTTTTTTCATGTAACTAGTCCGAAAGTTTACAAGGTGGGAGAATTTTGTCTAACTTTGTCTAATTTTTTAAAGTTTATTGTAGTTTGTCTCGAGTATGTCTGAAATCGAAGTACATAATTGGGAAATTCGATTCCGGTTCATTCAAACTATCTTCCAATCAGTCTGAAACGGCAAGCTGAAGAAAAGAGCAGAACCTTTTGAGCAGAAAATCCTTTGGAATATCACTGATCATAATTATCATGTCAATTCATATATAAGATCAGCAACGTGGATCGATACGTAGATTTTAATAGTAGTCTTAAATGATATTTATGAAATTCAACTCATATAGTAATTCATCTATATTCTAAATATCTAAGCAATGGTTGATTATTATAGTTTAACAACAATTCAACTAAAGCATCTATAGTCATCTCTAGGAATACCAGAGTTACAACAAATTTAGTAATGCATAATCAATCTTATCAAATCGTTTTTGAACTGTTTTCTCTTCTATCTTCTTGAAATTCTTGATGTGTCTTTTATTGAAACCCAGGCCCATCATACAGTGCAAACCTGCTAGTAATATTGGCCTATATATATTTCGATTGTCAGCTAAACCATGTTCGTATTATCAAGTTTTCTTCATCGTCAGTCAATAAACTTAAGAGATGTTTTCTACCCACAGATGGCGACATCTGTACCCAGTGAATGGTATTCTAATCCATTTCATTAATTCTAAATATTGCTCCTAATATATGCAATGATTTTGTAATTATGATAATATAACTAACTGAAGAGTGAGTGCGCTGCCAGCATTGAGCACACTGATCCTATAAGTAACATGGTTCTACAGATTTAAGAAACCTCGAATCATTCCCACAACTCGACAAATCCAGAATTCTGCAAAGCCTTAAAGATTCAATAAATCCCACGCACAAGAGACAGAGTTAAAACATACCCAGTATTCTTTATATATCAACCAATATTGAATTATACTTATCAACCCCTATGGTTTAGATTTGAGGCACTTTTACCTTATATGAAGATGCTGAATTAGATACCTAATCTATAAGTTAATTGATAATGCCCTAGCTATAATTGAAATTGTCTCGGACAATATTTTATATGGGGCTTGAAATTTCTACACGAGAAGAATTTCAGATCCGGTAAGAATTTGAATTAATCACTATTTGAACTGCTAATTTTGCATCAGAGCTTTTGATACCTAGCTTAACTAACCCAGAATCCCCCAAAACCTAACTGATTCAACAGATCCCACACACACATGTGGCCCAGTTAGACGCAGATGACATTGCACGATACAGTCGTCTCATCCACTGTGCAATTTTGAATAAGTTTCACTTATATTCATTACATTGAATTAATTTTAATTAAATTCTAGGTATCTAAGCGAACCATTAATTAGTAATCATACTAGCTATATTTTAATAGTCAGTTGAACAATATTTATATGGAGCCTGAAAATCTACATGAGTAGAATTTCAGATGTGGTGAATTCGTCACTATTTGAATTCATCAGAAATTAAAGATAAAAAAGCATATTTTTAGTGGTAAATTAGAAATTCCCTTAGCCGAATGGCTATTATATAGTACACTGTGTATAAGGACCAAAAGACCTTGTTATGACCGGACCTCCCTGGTGCGGTGCGAGTCATGATGCTAGAAAATAGTTTGAAGGAGAGGGGTTAGTAAAAGAGAGCTATTAGCAAGAGGAATAAGACCTAAGTTTAGGATATCCTGTCAGAATAAGGCTTTCAATCTGACATAGGCCTACACAGTGAAATTGAAATATTCCCCCTTCCAAATCCAGGAATGTATTTGTGCACAGATTCGATCGGAAGTAAATCTGCGTTAAATGATTTTGGCAATATGTATCAAAACTAATACAGCTGTGTGAAGACACCATAGGTTCACTTAGATACAGATAAATAAATGTGCTCAGATACACATGTATAACAATTGAATTAACCTTAATCGATCTAAGTAATACGTTAATGAGTAATTCATCTTAGATTCTAATTTTCAGTTAAACTATATCTATTATGCGTCACTTGACACACAGTATGGCTTTTAGATATTAATTGAATCAGTTAGGTTTGAGTAAATTTTGCCAATATTGAAAAGCATGGCTAGTCGTCGTAAGCGCGGCAGTTGGCGTTACAGAACTGATCAGTCAATGAGACTGATTCACTTATAGATGTGCTCAAATATATTATATATTTCAGCTATATTTCAATCAATATTTATGATATAAAAAGTTTTTGATCTAACATCAAATATTGAATTCATCTTAATTGTGAATATCTAAGCCATTTTTCCTGGCTGTATGCTAATTGTCAGTCAAACAACAATTATCATGCGTCGGCCAAAACAAGACGCAGTGTTTCAGGAATGAATTAAATCAATTAAAGCTTTGGTTCATTCTGGATTTATCAAAGTGTTGAGACCAAATCACTGTTTCATAAAGACCTGTAGTCCATAGTTTTCCCCATATAACACCAGACCTCGATAGAGCCCTAGACACTATCTTATGAAATTCATTACTGTTATGTGTGAGGCAGCACACAGTATATATTGTAAAGTATGGCCTCAATCTTAATAAATTTATCAATTTATTATTTGTAAAGAAAAATCTATCAACCAACGATAAAGTTTAATTGATATATCTTTTAGTAAAAATTGTCCTATCTAGATCTTGATTGTCAGTTAAACAATAGTCATATGAGGCCTGAAATATCTACGGTACATTCGAATAATTTCAAATGTCACATAAGATATTGAATTTACCTTAATTGTACGTACTTACAAAATCTTTTAATCAATAACTGACCAATCTACATTTTGATTATCAGACCAAAGAATATTTAAAGGACTTCACTCAATCATTTCGTCTAGTATTGTAAATATTCAAGCAATCATTGCCTAGCTATATTTCAATTTACTACCGGCCACAGAGCCTCAATAAAGTAGTGCGGATATAGTGAGCTTGACCAGCGCCTATGCATTCTACCCCAGATATGAAAAATCAACTTAGCTTTATGTATGTATGTATTTCTGTTGCCATGCAGGATGAGCCATGCAAGACTGCCAGGTTCGGTTGCGACAGGTCTTTGCGACAGGTGTTTGGTGGTACTTCAAGGTGGAGTCTTTTGTGGGCACTTCTGGTGGGCAGATTTTAGATGGGCCTTTCCGGATTAACCTGAAATGAGTAAAAGAACGATATTCTGTAGTTACACAATCCTTTCCGTATCACGCATCGTAATTTACATGTGTATCAACTTAACTTTCAATATTGCTGAGTTCAGTGTTCTTTTTTGGCATCGTCTTCGTTGTAGTCGCCTTCAACATCTTCTTCAACTTCTTGGGAGTCCTGAAATGAAAAAAAAGAGAAGAGCGATGAAAACCTGGTACGGAACAAAACTAATGTTCGAAAGCTTTTCAGCTCTCCGTCGCTGGTCACATGCCGAGAACACCAGACAATGAGCCAGCCAGGAATATACTGCCCTCTACACGCCCTCACACAGAACGCGAAAACCAGAATGACAACGCCTCACATTCCCCATCTAACTGCAGGATGTACTGGGCGACGTCAGTAACTGACACACCTGTAAAATTGCACGAAACACAAACAGCGCAGTACAACCAGCTTGACCGGGTTGAGATTCAGGATCTCAACTAGCACTCAAAAGCGTGACAAGAGACTTCATCCACTGACCGAGGTTGTCACAAGGACACAATGAAACTAGCACTCACAAGCCGACAAGAGACTTCATCCACTGACCGGGGTTGTCACAAGGACACAATGAAAACTAGCACTCAAACTAGAAATCAAAGAGCGTGACAGTAGAATCATCCCTCAGCCGACTCAGAATACCAGAAACAAAGAGCGTGACAGTAGAATCATCCCTCATCCGGGCGGTCACAAGGACACAATGAATGCTAGTAGCGTGACAATCCAGTATAACCGCTCCATTTGTATCCCGCGCAATCCCACAGATATGCCCGTCATTGACATCACTCGGCACACTTTGTAGATAGGTGGGGGCAGTGAGGCCTCATCATCCTGGTTTTCGTGTTCCGTATGAGGGCGTGTAGAGGGCAGAATTTCCTGACCGACTCTTTGTCTGACATCCTCGACACATGACCGGCGAAGGAGAGCTGACGCTTTCGGACATTAGTTTTGTTCCAGCAAACGTTGAAATTCGACAGAGAAATCGGCCCTGAAAAACAAAACGGGTTAATTGCTGAAAAATAGAACGGATTAATGAACACATAACAGTACAGGACAGCACAGAGACGAACAGTAACACATAAAACATAAAGACGTCGTTCCTCAGGAAGCAGGAACAGGAGCAGGAGCGGGAGCGCAGCGAAAATCGCCAGGAGGAGAATCCACGGTAGCATGTTCACGGTGTGAGTGTGCAGAGGTGAATGGTCTATGCTTGTGTACACCGTGGTCAGCCGGTGACGTATTCAATAGCGCGTGTCAGAATGATATCAACAACTCTGAAAACCCGCAATTGTGTCTCTATTGTTGAATGGATTTACATTATGAGGTTCCACCGCCGGGTTGAATACGCGCCAGTAGTCAGCTGAACAATATAGTGGAGGAACTTTAATAAGGCCATGAAATAAATTACTTGATTCCCAACAGCTACTTCCGAATTTATAAGCATCCACCTGTTTTTTTTTCTTAAATTCTAGAATAATTATAAATTATACCGACCGATAGCACTTCCAGTTAAAGATTCACACCAACACAGGTCTTCCTATCATAGAAACCGCGCAAACATTTACTAATGAAATTAGTTTATTAGTCACGGACAGTTCATGCACCCCGAGATAACTACCTCACATGCACGAGGAAAGCGGTCTATTTGAGTCATTGGGGGAACCCACTAATACCATGTTTCACGATTATTCATCATTCATACTGTTATCACAGAATCCCGTCAATAGACAGATTTTCATTAAAAAAAACTCCTCGATTCTATTGAGGGGAGATATATGAGGCATTTTTAATTAATTGGAGCCAGAAAATGAACGATCATGAAATACGGCTTGAAGGTGAACTTTTTGGGGCGCGAAAAAATTGGACAAAACGAACGTAAAGTCAAAGACACATGCTAAACATTTAATATGATAGAAAACCATTCAATAAACATGTGAAGGGGCAACGGGTTGTTAATTTTCGGGTTTTAGGATCGCTAGCCCTGTTACGTTAGAGATGTACTTTATATTATACTGAATGACGGCCGCGCAATTTAAAATGACTTGATATATCATGGCTGCTGACTAGCTTTATCTCCCGATAGCTGCCATCATAAAGCAATTCTGTTGTTAGTAGGAATAAAAAGCGATAAAGATTTTGATAGATCCCCGAAAAGTTGATTTATTAGGATCGCAGCTATATCGGCATGAAATTATGGGCCCAAAATCCAACTTATTTAATGCCAAGACGGAACAGGCCTGTCCTCCAGAAATCTTGGGCAGCAGCAATACAAAAGACCAATGAGAAAATGGAGAAGGATTCTTTTTCAGTTTCCGGATCAGTTTAGTTAATCTAGTGAGCTAGAAGTTACTTTAATTACTGAATCTCCAACTGGAGAGGCAGTTCAATGGATTATTTGATCACTAGGAGGTGCTGCCACCTGATGTGAATGAATGTAACTATATCAGCTGCAATAATGGTGGATTTCTGCGATGAAAAAGCGTCTCACAAATGAACGATGCTGACCGTGATTACAGCGGTCTGTGCGTGCGTATGGGTACTGTTATCAGCGGTGGATTCGAGCCTCGGACAGCTGGTGGTGAATGTAAAGAATAAAGGAGGTGAAGTGATGCGTCAGGAGATACAAGCGAACACCAGTCACGATTCGATCAGTTTGAAATTCCAGAAAGCCGACGGAACCATCATTACTCAATTCATAGACTTTAAAAATGTAAGAATTCTCTTTCATCCAGGGGCGGATTTAGGAGGTTGTCTGGAGGGTCTGGACTCCGGGACTCCTGCCTTCAAGAAGTTAACCTTTTCTTTGTCAGGACAGAGAGAGGCTGAGGAGAGATCGTTAAAACCTCTTAAAATTTGACCCTCAAGCTCGGTCCTTCTCAACACAACCTCTCATTTTCGGATTTATTTCTTCAAAAATATCTTAAAGATAAACCGATGCTGGAACTGTAATAGAGGCCGTCGACTTGGCAGCTCAAGAAATTCCTTCTCGACCATCCGCCCCGGTCACAGGTCAGGGGGGTATCTGAGGGTTCTGGAATACTGTCAAGCTTTGTCTGGGACCCTTGATGATGCCCCTAAATGTATAGATTTGACGCAGTAAGCGCCCCCTCCAACATAATAGTGAGTGCCCTTATACAATTTGGAATCCCCTCAAGATATAGTTAGTTACCTAATCGTTGGTGGTAAGCTTTTTATAAACGGATGGGCTTATACCAACCAATATCCGATCGTGAAACTAAACCACAGACAGGTTACTGACTACTCAAGATAGGGCCCTGGGTCTAGATTCACGAAAAAGTTTAAGCCTAAAACGGTTTGAATTGTTGTCGCTCATTGAAAACATGAAGTAACCAATGGCAATTAATTGAAATTTGAGTTTAACTTTTTTTGTGAAACTGGACCCTGGATCCGGCCCTTGGTCATCCCCGCTCTCCTCGTCACCGTCACAATCTCTCAGTTTTAACCGATGTTTGTTTGTTCGATTTGTAGGATATCCAGATATTTAAGTCGTTAGTTCTCGGCGAAGAGGAACGTGGCCAGAATCAGTATCAGATAATGTGTTTCGTAACGAAACTGATGAAAAATGAGTTTATTTCATCGGACGCGATGTCGAAATTACGACAGGTATAAATAATAATCGATGAAAGAGATCATTCATTTATTATTACCCGCGCATAAAATTTGAATTTTTCAACCCCCCCTCCCCCTCTGTACGCAAAATCGGCCATTTTTTCATATACATTAAGCATCACAGTACGCAATCGCACTAACCCCTCCCCCTCCCCTAATGCGTACGTAATATATGAATGACCCCTAATAGCAATTCTAATTGTCATTAACGGGGAACCTCGAATGCGAGGATGTGGCAAGCGAGGATCCACCAGGTGTCGCTAGTAGTAACTTGGTCTTAGGCGTTCGATTTCTTCGATAAGAACTGAATGAATTTTTCTCCTAAATGAATCAATTATTTATTCGATCGATATCTAGAGAAATTTATTCACTAGAAATGTATCTTTTATGAGTCTATAGAAATTCAGTTCGAAGTTCATCGAAAATGAACTAATTTTGACAACGAAAAGTGCTCGTCACGCCACCTGGTGGGATAACTCGGTATTTCCCAATCGGTGTAGCTATAATGTTGCGATGTTTGTGTATTTTATAATAGAAGAACCCGGACGCTATCAGAACCCCGGAGAACGATAAAGGCCACGAAACTCACGGAATGGATTTACAAATACAGCATTCGTCGTCGCACAACGTGTCGCCGGCGATTAGTGAACTGTGTCACGACGCCAGTGACGCCACCTATACTCGAGATACCGATTTACGATTTCTATCATTGAGATGTAAGCATTTATTTATTATTGCCATTAACCCTTTCAGTGCGTCTACAACGCAGTGCGGTGTATGAATCGGTGATGGATTTTGCTAGTACATTGCACTGCAGTGTATTGATTTAATTAGTAATTAACTCTCTTGAAAGATGGCAGAATCTGTCAAACATAGTGAAATACTAGTAACTAACTATACACTGCGCCGCGGTGTAGACGCACTATAGTGGTATTCCTGTTATTCAACACTCTAGGGTGGAATTTTTCAAAAGTTTCAAATTATCTCCAGCACTATAGGGTATTGATTAGTCAGCACTGAAAGGGTTAAGCTCTAAAATCAAAAAGCTATCCAATCTCTACCTGAGGAGCTTAATTATACCGGACTCTCTTTGGGGACCTGGGGCCAGTTGCACAGTCGTGACTTAAGTCCAAAAGTGGTCTTAAAACTTAAGATTGGTCTTAAATTGTTAGATTGTCTATAGAACTAAGTTGGTCTTAGACGGGTCTTAAGTCTAAGCCATGAGTATGCAACCGGCCCCTGCTCTTATTATTATTATTATTATTATTATTATTATTATTATTATTGTTATTATTATTATTATTATTATATGCATCACCTCAATAACTTGTGAATGTCTAAAGGGCTGAATATCTTGAGAAGCGGTTGCATTTTACCAACCCCTAAAACCTCTGGGACCGGTTGCCTAGTCATGGCTTACACTTAAGAGCAGTCTTAAGACCAACTTAGTCCTATAGCTAATCTAACAACTTAAGACCAGTCTTAAGGTTTAAGACCACTTTTGGTCTTAAAAGTCTTGACTATGGAACCGACCCCTGGGGCCGGTTGCCTAGTCATGGCTTACACTTAAGATCAGTCTTAAGACCAACTTAGTTCTATATCCAATCTAACAACTTAAGACCAGTCTTAAGATTTAAGACCACTTTTGGACTTAAGTCACGACTGTGCAACTGGCCCCAGGGCTCAGTCAGGCTCATCCAGTGATCATATGTATATTTCTGTAATTAACGAAACTGTCCGCTGATACGTGTGTGTATGTTTCTGTCTCTATTTCAGCGTCCGATAAACCGTATTCGACGTTGGTTTCGAACGCGCGTCGACTGATACCTCACAAACAACGCCGCTGCAAAGACACGACCGATTTGCAGCATCACTGCACGTGTCGTTACGAGATCTGTATCGGCTGGTATCCATGCGGATTGAAATACTGTCGCGGCAAAGACAACGGCAAACCGACGAACTACCGCTGCGGGATTAAAACCTGTCGCAAGTGTCGAATATTCGACTACGTCGCCAAACAGAAATCGTCGTGTTTGTGGGATGAGTAACCAGGTGGCGCTACTATACCGCGCGCGTCCCCGACGAACTACCGCTGCGGGATTAAAACCTGTCGCAAGTGTCGAATATTCGACTACGTCGCCAAACAGAAATCGTCGTGTTTGTGGGATGAGTAACCAGGTGGCGCTACTATACCGCGCGCGTCCCCCGGCGGTTATCAGCGGGGAGTTTGAATTTCTCGTTTGAAATACCGAACCTAGTCACTTCTACGAGCTGCCGTTTTGGGGCAATTTCAGGGTGCGATCGAAGAGCTTGTCCGATCACCCGGATCAAGTAGATTCTCATCAGGGTCCGGTTGCATAGTCGTGGCTCGGACTTAAGACCAGTCTAAGACCAACTTAGTTCTATATAGCCAATCTAACAACTTAAGACCAGGCATGTGTAGGGCAAGTTGATTTTGGAGGGCAAGCAAAATTTCAGATATGCTTTCATTCCTAATAGATCGGACTCTGCAATTTAGATTAGAAAAGTTATTGCTTAAGATCCCTCAGGCTAGATCTCGGTGTTCTAAGCTTGGAGAAGACTATGATTTATGAAGTAAAAATGAAATATTTTTCATTATTCCTAAAAGGGCACTTATATGCCCGTGCAGGGGTGCGCCATGTATGCAGCGGAACAAGAGAGGGTCAGATTGATGTGAAAAATGGTCCTCTGCTTAAGATGATATCCAAAATACATGAACAATTAAAAAAGTTTGAAAAGAAGCGAAAAGCACAAAGAATAGAAGTAATGATAATTATAATATTGATAATAATTAATGAAAAAATTTGAATATTGCAGAGTGCATGTATATAAATCTGACCTTCTGCTAGAGGGCGGTGTCTGTAACGTTTCAGCGAGTTGAGATCTGACTTGCCACTAGATGGCGGTGTTTTTGATGTTTCATGCGATCTGATGTTCGATCATTGAAATTAATTTCATGTTCGGCGTATTTCACTAATTCATAATCGAAATGATAATCGCTGAACATTTTTAGAATATAACGACAGCCGTTGTTTGAGGTTGTATTTATATTTTAACGGTGGTATTTTTTAATACCAGAAATGCTTCGACTATCAATAAATATGTCATTTCATAAACGGTGCTACTGGATATTGTGTGTGGGGGGTATGCAGAGGAGAGGGGAGGGCTGGGGAGAGGGGAGGGGTACTGAGGTATATAGATATTCTGTTATTTTAAACTTGTCTATCAGGGGCGGACTAGCTTTTGGGCAAAGTTGGGATGATGGGCGGATATACACTCTTTTGTAGAGAATCGAGAATATTAGTTAAAATCCACTATATACAAAGATTATAAGATTAAAAATGAATTTTATTTATCAAAAACTTTGTGTTTAGATTTAAATTTTTGAATTTTGTATATAGTGGCCCTTAAACTTGGAATCATTTTAATTCTTAGTAAATCAATGGACAATTTATTAATTCATTTTCTGTTGCAATGATTCTGAAGATTTGCGTTGGAACGAATTAAGTAATTTATATTTCCACTTGAAAGTATTTGAGTTATTGTAATGTAATAAAATTCTCTAGTGTAACTGTGGTTAAATCTATTAAATGTGGTTTAATGTAGAATTTCTGTATCAGTTTTGTATAAATTGTAATAAAATATATCGATTGTAATAAATATTTGTAATGTAACAAATGTCGTTAGTAATTCTACTTTGTATCTCGAGTATTGATTTGCTCCGAAGTCAAAGAGGGGCTCGCGACGACTATCTGCTTCACGTATGGCCGGCTTTGGACAATGCTGGGTCGACGGCGCACCCGGTTGGCCTCGTAAATACAGCATGGCGCTGGTGAACGGTTTAATATTGTCTCGCCTCTGGGAGTCGAACCCAGCCTCGCATGGCGCTGATATTTCTAGGAACTCTTAATTGATTTCCTGGCCGCTAGATGTCAACCGCGTAGTTAATATCGATCGAGCTTCGCGGAGCAGTCAACTGATGTATCAACTCCTCCTGGTGGGGAGGATGCATTTATCTAACGATGGCGAATAGAATCCGAGTGTAGTTACACTACTACTGTGTATCATCCAGCCTCTTAAAATGTTGCATTTACGCTTTCCCTATCATCGCCCGTAAATTAGGATACGCCGGATAGACTCGTCATTATCGATGGATTAAATTCTCTCAATCTCACAGATTTAGGATTAGTAGTTCGTTAGAGAGGAGTGCGTGTGTGTATATTTGAGAAACAACCGAACCATGGCCACCGAAAATAGTGGCGGTGGCGGCGGCGGCGGCTGTAGCGAGGAAGAGATGGGACACGGACATTACTTCAATAAGCGAACTTTCCATAAGCCAACCTACTGCCATCATTGTACGGATATGCTATGGGGTCTGATGGGCCAGGGTTATGTATGCGAGGGTAAGTGTTAGTGTTGTTTCATTTACAGTAGTGTAGTTGTTAATGTATGCATCACCACCGTGTGTCAGCAGCAGCAGCAGCAGCAGTAACCGGGGCTGTGAGAAGAGCAGGGAGCAATCTGTTTACTGTCTACCCCTGTCGTTGCTGTCATCCATACTAATACTATAACTGTCAAACCGACTATTATTGGCCCCAATCCCCTACACGCCTAACCTGGTCAACCTACTACGTACCCACGTACCTGCAATCTATCAATTTAATGGTCAACCGGCTCCTCGCCGAAATCAAACATGCTTATTGCCAAATTGCTTTAGATACCGGTAAACAGTTAACTCCGCAAGGTACTTTAATACGGGCTATGATACTGGAAGATATATTGATAATCCACTTAATGATTTAAAAATTCCTATTCTCCAGTTCAACTTCGATCCACCATTTTTGAAATTCGCCATTTTACAACGGGCGCGTCTCCTGTCTCTCTATACACTAGGCCGAGGTAGTAAACGACCCTATCTCACGTGATGACAACGAGCCGCTGAAGTTGGGACCAAGCCGCACACTGCCGATGATTGCCGAAGTGAATTTGTTCTGAAGGACTAGGAAATTTTATCGTGAAAGGGGCGAAGAAAGGGCATTCGAAAAAATTTGAGACAGTCATTAAGCCCTACCATAAGTACACGTAGCCCTAAGACATGTACCGCTATGTAAATGTACACATATTATTTAGATACATATTGGTTTTGCAGTAACAATGTACTATTAATAGAAGTACATTAATAAAGGCTCGGGTGGAAATTTACAAGTTTTTAAAGGACCATTTTTCAATTTTTTGAGGGGAATAGAATTTGATGGATTGCCTTAAAAGGCTATATGGGTATGTATATATATATATATATATATATATATATATATATATATATATATATATATATATATATATATATATATATATATATATATATATATACATAGTACTAGTACAGAGCACATATATGGACGGATTCAATTCAGAAAATTAAGAGCTGAAGGCTTGTCTTGGTGTTTGGTTTAGGCGCGTGAGTATCTATACCCTAGACACGTTTTGCCTACAGCCCAAAAACCGGTCCGACTGGAATCCAGAAGGATGACTGGCGGCGGTCGTCGTTTGTCGAAATTAACACCCCGCGTGTTTTTAGTTTTCCGAGCAAATTTTGATCCATATTGTCTAAACGTTTCAGCGCCTGGGGCCGGTTGCACAGTCGTGACTGAAGTCCAAAAATGGTCTTAAATCTTAAGACTGGTCTTAAGTTGTTAGATCGGCTATAGAACTAAGTTGGTCTTAAACTGGTCTTAAATCTAAGTCATGACTATGCGACCGACCCCTGGGGCTTATCGTCTTCAGAAAAAATTGGGTCGACCGGACGCTTATCTGAATCGTAGGCCTGTCCCGGATTTGGGATTACGCAGTTTTATTGTTCCCCGCTAGGGGGAGTCGAATATCGAATATATTTCCATTCCTCTCCCTCTCATCTGTTCTCTCACTCGCCTCACTCCAGAAGCTAGTAGATGAAATAGGGTTGCTCTATCAGTTCTGTTGTTACCATGGATACGAGAGACAGTCGTGCTAATGCTGCATACATACTGTTGTAACGGAGGCTATACTGGCTGTACGGCGAGCGCGTAGTTCAGCTATACATGCGCTCTATCCCACCCTATTCATACAACCTGGTCCCGAGTATCGACTAGGTCTATTCCTGTAACGGTATATCCTAGGCCCTGTTTTAGACGGGGGTTATCCTTTACGGGAATCCGTTTTATAAACCGGGTCCGGTTCCACGGTTGTGAGTTAAGATTTGACCCGGGGTTAAAACATCGAAAATGATCCGACTTTAACTCGGAGTTATCTCTAACTCACAACTGTGGAACTGGATCCTGAGTTCAGAGTTAACTCTAACTCACAACTGTGGAACTGGATCCTGAGTTCAGAGTTAACTCTAACTCACAACTGTGGAACTGGATCCTGAGTTAAGATTTTGACTCTAAGTTTACTCATTGAAAATGAACTAACTTAAACTCGGAGTTAACTCTAACTCACAACTGTGGAACCGGGTCCTGGGTATCACCTATCCCTAGGTTAAAATCGTTAACCGGGGCTAGGTTTCATAGAGGTGGAAGGAAAATAGTCCCTGGGAATATTTCGAAATTCGTCAGTTATAACCATGGTTTCTCATTGTTACTACGGCGGTTGTTACCCAGATTGAGGATTTACCCCTAGGGCTAACTTTGATACTCGGTCTATGAAACCGGACTGGTTTTGTAATACGGGGTATCAAAGTTAGCCCGGGGTAATATCCATAAAAACCTGGGCCCGGTTTTGTATCTGAAGCATCAGAGTAATCCCTAGTATTAAATCCCTTACCCGGGGCCGGTTCCATAGTCGAGACTTAAGTCCAAAAATGAATCTTAAGACTGGTCTTAAGCTGTTAGGTTAGCGTTAGAACTAAGATAGTCTTAGACTGGTCTAAGCCATGACTATGTAACCAGCCCCTGGACCAGGTTCTATAGACAGGCTTAAACAAACGTAGGTTTGTAGGTTGGGCATCAAAGACTATCCCTAGGGTTAAATCCTTTTAACGTGGACCAGGTTAGGCCGGTGCCTCAGGTGAGAACTAAAAATTCATAATGACAGAACACTGAACGTGTCAGATGAAGTCTCTGTAGCGTCCTGAAACTGGTGCGGCAAGTTGGCCGTTGAATTTCGGCTATATCCAAAAATTGTGCGCGGTTTTTACAGGTTTTGTTCCAAGATTGGCAGATTTCGAGCGGGTCCTGCACCTAGAACCTATATAGAAAGTAGTTCGACCATCATCGCGCTGTCATACAACGTGATTACTTCATTTGGTCCTGGTCTTTAAAATGTTGTATTTAAGCATGAAGTAGATCGAACTTCTGAATTGTTGGTGTAATCGCTATTTGGTTACTTCACGTTCGATGAGGGCAACAATTCAAACTCGACCGTCTTAAGCTTGATACAATTTTTTATGAAACCGGGCCCTGGGTGTTTGAACTGGCAGCATCATTTCTGGGTTAGATTTTATGATTAGCGAATGTTCTGGGTCCAGTTCCGCAGTTCTGAGTTAAGATTTGACCCTGGGTTGAAACATCGAAAATGAACAAACTTTAACTCAGAGTTAACTCTAACTCACAACTGTGGAACTGGGACCTGGGTTTTATGAGAAATATTGGCTTAATTTGGGTTTTTGGGCGGACTTTTTACTCAAGTGGTCGCCGTCTACCGGCACTGATGCCTGCCTGATATGTCCCTCCCTATACAACGGTCGAATTGCAAATTCAATCAAACTTATTTAACTAATTTACCAATTCCAATTGGATTTTATTGAGCAAAAATCGAAGGAGAAGCAAATTGTTTATTTTGTCAAATTAAGCCACAAATAGTGCAAAACCACCAGCTGGCTATAGGACCCCTGGGCCGACTGGCTATAGGATCCCTGGGCTGGCTAGCTATAGGATCCCTGGGCCGGCTAGCTATAGGACCCCTGGGCCGGCTAGCTATAGGACCCCTGGGCCGACTGGCTATAGGACCCGTGGGCCGACTGGCTATAGGACCCCTGGGCCGACTGGCTATAGGACCCCTGGGCCTTCTTATCGGCTGTTGATTTCATGAATGAACTGAGTTTAATGGTTAAGTTTTGGTAAATATTTTCAGTTTGTAATTTTGTCGTTCATGACCGATGTTTAAGAGCTGTCGTATCACCATGTTCCAGTATCGCACATAATCTGATAAAGGTAAGTTTACGAAAATTGGTGCCCCTAGAGTTTGTCAAATACTCCCACCTGTTTCTGATTTGTTCTTAGACAGGTCTAAGTCTAAGCCATGACTATACAACTGGCCCCAAGGTGTTAGATACTTGTCAGACTGTCTCTGCCCACGGTGAAGTTTAAACTGGTTAAATTCTACCACGAGTTGGTCTTAGATACTTGTCAGACTGTCTCTGCCCACGGTGAAGTTTAAACTGGTTAAATTCTACCACGAGTTGGTCTTAGATACTTGTCAGACTCTCTCTGGCAATGGTGAAGTTTAAACTGGTTAAATTCTACCACGAGTCAGTCTTAGATACTTGTCAGACTGTCTCTGCCCACGGTGAAGTTTAAACTGGTTAGATTCTATCACGAGTTGGTCTTAGATGCTTGTCACACTGTCTCTGCCCACGGTGAAGTTTAAACTGGTTAAACTCTACCACGAGTTGGTCTTAGATACTTGTCAGACTGTCTCTGCCCACGGTGAAGTTTAAACTGGTTAGATTCTACCACGAGTTGGTCTTAGATACTTGTCAGACTGTCTCTGCCCACGGTGAAGTTTAAACTGGTTAAACTCTACCACGAGTTGGTCTTAGATACTTGTCAGACTGTCTCTGCCCACGGTGAAGTTTAAACTGGTTAAATTCTACCACAAGTTGGTCTTAGATACTTGTCAGACTGTCTCTGCCCACGGTGAAGTTTAAACTGGTTAAATTTTACCACGAGTTGGTCTTAGATACTTGTCAGACTGTCTCTGCCCACGGTGAAGTTTAAACTGGTTAGACTCTACCACGAGTTGGTCTTAGATACTTGTCAGACTGTCTCTGCCCACGGTGAAGTTTAAACTGGTTAAATTCTACCACGAGTCGGTCTTAGATACTTGTCAGACTGTCTCTGACCACGGTGAAGTTTAAACTGGTTAAACTCTACCACGAGTTGGTCTTAGATACTTGTCAGACTGTCTCTGCCCACGGTGAAGTTTAAACTGGTTAAATTCTACCACGAGTTGGTCTTAGATACTTGTCAGACTGTCTCTGCCCACGGTGAAGTTTAAACTGGTTAAACTCTACCACGAGTTGGTCTTAGATACTTGTCAGACTGTCTCTGCCCACGGTGAAGTTTAAACTGGTTAAATTCTACCACGAGTTGGTCTTAGATACTTGTCAGACTGTCTCTGCCCACGGTGAAGTTTAAACTGGTTAAACTCTACCACGAGTTGGTCTTAGATACTTGTCAGACTGTCTCTGCCCACGGTGAAGTTTAAACTGGTTAAATTCTACCACGAGTTGGTCTTAGATACTTGTCAGACTGTCTCTGCCCACGGTGAAGTTTAAACTGGTTAAATTCTACCACGAGTTGGTCTTAGATACTTGTCAGACTCTCTCTGGCAATGGTGAAGTTTAAACTGGTTAAATTCTACCACGAGTTGGTCTTAGATACTTGTCAGACTCTCTCTGGCAATGGTGAAGTTTAAACTGGTTAAATTCTACCACGAGTTGGTCTTAGATACTTGTCAGACTCTCTCTGGCAATGGTGAAGTTTAAACTGGTTAAATTCTACCACGAGTTGGTCTTAGATACTTGTCAGACTGTCTCTGACCACGGTGAAGTTTAAACTGGTTAAATTCTACCACGAGTTGATAAAGTAAATGTGTGAAATACAGAATACTGCTTCTTACCGCAGTAGGCTATAGTTGACACCAGTTCTATACCGACAAGTTAGAATCAAATATTGAATATAACATTTTGAGAAATGGAGTCGACTCTTGAAACTCAAGAGTCAGTATCATCTAGTGACTATAATTTGATGTACGTGGTATCTATGCTCTTGATAATATGTAATGGTTCAGCAATAGGCCACTCAATTTGAATTGAATTTCTAATGATATTTTCGGTCGCACACTCTGTACGTCATGTACGTCATGTACGTGTCGTATTTACAATTAACAATTGTCATTATCTATGTAATGATTATACACACACACACTGAGCTCACACAGGTGTTGAGTTGAATGTAATATAAAACATTGTTGAAACAACTGACATCAGTATAAAAACAGTTCAAATAACATTCAATTCCTCCCCCTCCCTTCCCCTCGACCCCGCTCCCTTCCCCTCAGCCCCGCTCCCTTCCCCTCGACCCCGCTGCAGTCCCCCCTCACACAAAAACTGTCTCGACTCTCAAACTCTCTACTGGCTCTCCTCTCTCCTGGCCTGGCTCTCCTCTCCCCTGGCCTGGTGGCTCTCCTTTCCCCTGGCCTGGTGGCTCTCCTTTCCCCTGGCCTGGCTCTCCTCTCTCCTGGCCTGGCTCTCCTCTCCCCTGGCCTGGTGGCTCTCCTTTCCCCTGGCCTGGTGGCTCTCCTTTCCCCTGGCCTGGCTCTCCTCTCTCCTGGCCTGGTGGCTCTGCTCTCCCCTGGCCTGGCTCTCCTCTCCCCTGGCCTGGTGGCTCTCCTCTCCCCTGGCCTGGCTCTCCTCTCTCCTGGCCTGGTGGATCTGCTCTCCCCTGGCCTGGCTCTCCTCTCCCCTGGCCTGGTGGCTCTCCTCTCCCCTGGCCTGGTGGCTCTCCTCTCTCCTGGCTTGGCTCCTCTCTCCTCTCTCCTGGCCTGGCTCCTCTCTCCTGGCCTGGCTCCTCTCTCCTGGCCTGGCTCTCCTCTCTCCTGGCCTGGCTCCTCTCCCCTGGCCTGGCTCCTCTCCCCTGGTCTGGCTCCTCTCCCCTGGTCTGGCTCTGCTCCTCTCTTCTCTCCTCTCTCTTTCTATATGATTCAGTTTAATGTAGTGGAGGGAGCATGCAGTGATTGTGTAGCCCCTGTATTAGCGGGTAGCAGTACTATTCAGTCAGTACAGAGCCTACTGCTACTGGTGCTGCTGCTGCTGCTACTGCTGCTGCTGCTACGACTTGATATCAATTCCCGATGAAATCTCGTCTGATGGGGAACCGGTTTATACCGATGATCCCTCGATTGTAACATTTTCTCTGATACGACAAAATACGAATCTACATTTTGTGAACCTGTTATTAGATAAGGCATCAACAGATCATTAACGCGATCTTTTCCAACACAAACTTCTCCCCGAGTTGGCCTACGACAATACAATATCGAGGGTCCCTGGGATGAAATTCTACAATTATCAATATGAAATTTAGTCCCTTACAGAAACTGAATTAACCGATGGACTAACAGTTATCTCAATATCGGAGGTCCCTGGGATGAAATTCTACAATTATCAATATGAAATTTAGTCCCTTACATAAACTGAATTAACCGATGTACTAACAGTTATCTCAATATCGGAGGTCCCTGGGATGAAATTCTACAATTATCAATATGAAATTTAGTCCCTTACAGAAACTGGATTAACCGATGTACTAACAGTTATCTCAATATCGGAGGTCCCTGGGATGAAATTCTACGATTATCAATATGAAATTTAGTCCCTTACAGAAACTGAATTAACCGATGTACTAACAGTTATCTCAATATCGGAGGTCCCTGGGATGAAATGCTACAATTATCAATATGAAATTTAGTCCTTTACAGAAACTGAATTAACCGATGTACTAACAGTTATCTCAATATCGGAGGTCCCTGGGATGAAATTCTACGATTATCAATATGAAATTTAGTCCCTTACAGAAACTGGATTAACCGATGTACTAACAGTTATCTCAATATCGGAGGTCCCTGGGATGAAATTCTACAATTATCAATATGAAATTAGTCCCTTACAGAAACTGAATTAACCGATGTACTAACAGTTATCTCAATATCGGAGGTCCCTGGGATGAAATTCTACAATTATCAATATGAAATTTAGTCCCTTACAGAAACTGGATTAACCGATGTACTAACAGTTATCTCAATATCGGAGGTCCCTGGGATGAAATTCTACAATTATCAATATGAAATTTAGTCCCTTACAGAAACTGGATTAACCGATGTATTAACAGTTATCTCAATATCGGAGGTCCCTGGGATGAAATTCTTCAATTATCAATATGAAATTTAGTCCCTTACAGAAACTGGATTAACCGATGTACTAACAGTTATCTCTGGTCATCGTGATTTCTATCGCGATTCTATCGTGTCGATATATCCGCAGCCCGATTTATAAACTCATCGTCTTTTTCTTTTTCTATTCGTCTATTTTCAGTATCCAGTTGCTCATTGTTGGTCGGAACCGGCGCATTTTAAACGGAAATTCTGTAACGTTTGCCGTAAACGATTGGAGGACAGTTGGGCGATACGGTGCGAAGTGTGCGAATATTACGCCCACCTCGACTGTCAGGATTTCGTCGTTAGCGACTGTAAACATTGCGCAACATATAGCCCCAATAAAAACTCTAATGTAAGTATATATATATATATATATATATGAATATATTGAGGTTGTGGTGAATGTGTGTCTGGATACGAGGGCCGAGGGCTGAGGGCCGCCCGCGTGCGTGCGTGAAAGAGGGCTGGAATCAGGATACACCCGCCGTCCGGCCGGCCCGCCCGCGTGAGTGAGTGTGATAGCTAAGACCTGTGTTCGACGGCCCGCTGCTGAGCGTCTGCTGATTGCGTGCGTGCGTGTGTATCACGGTGTTCATGGAGGGAAATATCGCGGGGACGAAATCATCGGTGGATACCGTGAATACCGTGGACCCGGTACCCTTTGGATACCGTGGTGGACCCAGTTCCCTGTGGATACCGTGGTGGACCCAGTTCCCTGTGGATACCGTGGATACCGTGTTCCACAGTTGCGAGTTAAGATTTGACTGTTGTCAGTTAACTGTTAATCGCAATTGTGGAACCGGATCCGGAATTTTTGGAAGAGTGAGTGTTAGACCCAGGGGGCGATATGTATTTGAGCCAAACTGTGTTTGTGTTTGATGCCCCCTGGGACTGTGTTTGATGCCCCCGGGGCTGTTATAGGTTCACTTGGTCAGGTAAGTTCATGAAGGTATGATAATACTGTTAGCTAGTCATACGGGATCATTTTAGGCATATCACACGGTATTTTGACTATCTACTTTAGGCCTATTAAAGTTGAGGTAAATTTTTCGGTTAAAAAAAAAAGTTGCGCAATAGTCTTTGTTCACCCCCTCCCCCTTTCTTCAGCGTTAACCCTTTCAGTGCTGACTAATTAATACCCTATCGTGCGGGAGAAAATTTGAAAATTTTTAAAATTCCACCCTGGTGTGTTGAATAACGGGAATTAGCACTAAAGTGCGTCTACACCGCGGCGCGGTGTATCGTTAGTTACTAATATTTCACTATGTTTGACAGGTGCCATCTTTCAATAGAGATATTAATTAAATACTAATTACATCAATACACCGCAGTGCGGTGTACTAGCAAAATCCATCACCGATTCATAAACCGCACTGCGGTGTAGACGCACTGAAAGGGTTAATAAAGAGTCTTTACAACCGAGTACAATAATAATCATAATCATTGTAAATCGTTGTAGTAGAATTGGCGCCATGTTTGGCTAGTTAGATGAATGCGTGAATATATATCCTGTGTATTGATTAGTAACACAAGTGGTCGCACGCGTTGTAACTTGGCCGCTGAAGCTGTTCTCATCTCCGTTTCGAGTCGATTTTGGAATTACGTTTACAAAAAGCAACGAAATATCGGCGTCCTAGATTGAAGTTGTAAAAATATACATTTTTTCATCAAAATGGAGGCAATTACAAAGAATGAGAATATTGCATAGTTAGAATTTGTGACTGTTGCGGTAACTGGCACCACTGGCATGTCCAACGTGCCATGAAAATAACTGGTTATAAGTTTCCCGGAGAGATGTTGATGCATTCTTCTAGTTTTGTCGGCGTTGCCAGTGAATTAGGCACAAACTAGTTAATTTTGAAAAGGGACAGATTTTGAGAATGAAAAAAGTGAAGTAAATATGATGATGAATATAGCTGTAAATCAGCAATAACGGGTTTTCTGCATAGTTGCACCTTTTGCATCAAGGAATTATATATATCAATATATTTCACATCAATATATTATATAATGTAGACATAAATACTGCGGTATTTATACACTGTAGGCATTAGTTCCACAGTATCCGGTATTTTATACATTGTAGGCATTAGTTCCACAGTATCCGGTATTTTATATATTGTAGACATAAATACTGCGGTATTTATACACTGTAGGCATTAGTTCCACAGTATCCGGTATTTTATACATTGTAGGCATTAGTTCCACAGTATCCGGTATTTTATACATTGTAGGCATTAGTTCCACAGTATCCGGTATTTTATACATTGTAGGCATTAGTTCGGCAGTATCCGGTATTTTATACATTGTAGGCATTAGTTCCACAGTATCCGGTATTTTATACATTGTAGGCATTAGTTCCACAGTATCCGGTATTTTATACATTGTAGGCATTAGTTCCGCAGTATCCGGTATTTTATACATTGTAGGCATTAGTTCCGCAGTATCCGGTATTTTATACATTGTAGGCATTAGTTCCGCAGTATCCGGTATTTTATACATTGTAGGCATTAGTTCCGCAGTATCCGGTATTTTATACATTGTAGGCATTAGTTCCACAGTATCCGGTATTTTATACATTGTAGGCATTAGTTCCGCAGTATCCGGTATTTTATACATTGTAGGCATTAGTTCCGCAGTATCCGGTACTTTATACATTGTAGGCATTAGTTCCGCAGTATCCGGTATTTTATACATTGTAGGCATTAGTTCCACAGTATCACGCCTGGAGAGAAGGAAATCTTCCTGGTAATTCCAAATGTATTGTATGTAAGAAAACGTGTTGGTCATCAGAATGTCTGGCTGGATTCAGATGTGAATGGTGCGGTGTAACGGTATGTATAAATCCCCCTCTCCTCACCCCCCTCACCTCCCTCCCCTCATCCCCCTCACCCCCTCAGTCTCTGATCTCTGATATTTTGTATATTTCTAGTCACATGCTGGCTGCTATAAATCCCCCTCCCCTCCCTCCCCTCATCCCCCTCACCCCTCACCCCCTCAGTCTCTGATCTCTGATATTTTGTATATTTCTAGTCACATGCTGGCTGCTATAAATCCCCCTCACCTCCCTCCCCTCATCCCCCTCACCCCTCACCCCCTCAGTCTCTGATCTCTGATATTTTATATATTTCTAGTCACATGCTGGCTGCTATAAATCCCCCTCCCCTCACCCCTCACCCCCTCATCCCCCCTCACCCCCTCAGTCTCTGATCTCTGATATTTTATATATTTCTAGTCACATGCTGGCTGCTATAAATCCCCCTCACCTCCCTCCCCTCACCCCTCACCCCCTCAGTCTCTGATCTCTGATATTTTGTATATTTCTAGTCACATGCTGGCTGCTATAAATCGTTACCCGTTGAATGTAATTTCGGCGTATTACGTGATATAATGTTATCCCCGAGTGCCGTTTCGTTACCTCGAATGGAACTAGGGATGGATCTATTTATGGGTGTTCAACAAAATACAACAGGTTCGTGCATCGTCGTTCCCCCTATGACATCACCGGTTCCGTACGATGTGTTTCATTCATCCCCCCCTATGACATCGTCGATTGCAGGTCTTCCCGGAAGGACTGTGTCGGACGAGTGGCCCTCTAGTGGCGATAGTAAAAATGAAGAAGAACCGGAGAAAAAATCCCCGAAAGAGAAAGAGGGAAAAGACAAAGACAAAGATCGCGATGAAGGTATTTATTCCGATCCGACCAATCACGTCGTTTATTGTAGATTATATAACGACCATTCCGATTGGTTGCGGTTATATCGCCGTTATATCAAAATCCATCTTAAACATGTCTCGATTTTTTGTGCTATTTCTAAGAATATAAGAAACTTATCTGTATATGTTTATATATAAAACACCCTCTCATCAATCAGGGGAGCCACTTGCCAGCTGGGGGGGGGGGGAGAAGGGTCAATGTTAGGGTGGTCTTTGAAGATTTCATCAGGGCTGATTTTGTTTATTGACTTGACCGGTTTAATCAGTTCTAGCATTCTCTGTCAATTCGTGCGTTTCGATTGGTCACTCCTACGTAGATATAGACCAATCAGAGACGAGCGATGTGAAGGTCAAGTGGCTGCCTTGTTTGAAGCGATATATATATATATATATATATTTATATATAATACGAACCCGTCGATCCCCCGCGGACACCTGTGGATCATGGTTCCCACAGAACGCGGAAATTGGGAAAAACTTTGGAATTTTGAAATGATAATTCCCAGTTTGGAAATATTTGGGAATATTCAAAATTTTCTTCAAATCGAGGAAATAATTGGGAAATTCATTTACGGGAACTTTCTTAACCCTTTCAGTGCTGACTAATTAATACCCTTTAGTGCTGAAGATAATTTGAAAAATTTTAAGAAATTCCACCCTAGTGTGTTGAATAACGGGAACACCACCATAGTACGTCTACACCGCGGCGCGGTGTATCGTTAGTTACTAATATTTCACTATGTTTGACAGGTGCTGCCATCTTTCAATAGAGATAAAAACTAATTAAATCAATACACCACAGTGCGGTGTACTAGCAAAATATATCACTGATATATACACCGCACTGCGGTGAAGACGCACTGAAAGGGTTAAGCGATTTCCCTTGAAAATCACCTTTATCAACCGGTCGCCGCTGAAATGTTGACCGTAGCATGGCGATATGTGTTCGTTTCCATTGGGGAAAATTGAAATATCACCCATAAAATAATTGGGAAAAAACCCGGGAATTATTAATTCATGTAACTGTGGGAACCATGTGTCGATGCGTTAGGCCAGTGCGTTCTTCAATTCAATATTTCCAGACACAAATTTTGAATCGCAAGAGAAATTAGTGCGAGCCGCTGGTGGGCTAGCGACCGGCACCGGCGGCGCCACCGGGCACAGAATGCATTTATTTCGATGTCATTTGCATAAACGACGGAAAACCGCCGGCTTCACCGCAGGTCAACAACTATTACTACTACTACTAGTGCTCTGCCATCTATTTCTTTATCCCGTCGATATTTCTCTTTGTTCAGGGATGAAAATCTTCCGACCGTAGACGCATTTCCGACCTTTTCTAACATTTTCTTTACTCCCGAGACCGGTGTAAATCACCTCAATCGCTTTAATCACCTCGATCGCGGGCGTCACATCGGAGCGCTCCGTAGTTTGGAGTGCTCCTTAAGACGGTTTTCGGCGGTTGTTAGCGCAACTGTGGAGTCGGAGAAACCGATATGGCGTCTCATTCAAAAAGCGGCTCTAATTCAGGCCCGAACTATTAACATTTTGACCAAAAGGAAGTAAGTTTTTTGGCTAAAAGTTACTGATTTTTGTTCCCAAAAAAAATTTTTTTTTTGAAAATATTTTCCGACTTTTTCAATACGGGTCGTTTTCATCCCTGTTTGTTAGACGGCTATTGATTGTGGTCATCGTCCTCCCTCCTCGCTTGCTAGCGGCTCGCACTTTCACACACGACGGACCCCTATCTCTCCCTATCGTATCGTCAGGTATTCGGGACCTCGACTCCGACTGCTATTTGATCCCGGGTACGGTCTGCTAATTCGGGTCGGTGAATGAACTGGCCACTGGCAAGCGAATGTCTCGTTCTGTTATTTTTCGTAAACGACTGTTATTCCGTTTATCGGCCGCGCCTTTCAGTTTCAGTAAATGCTTGCACAGTGGCGCCGCCACTCTAAATCGGTGGCAGAATTGTGAACTGTAGATTAGGTTAACGAAGAATTACTGGCCGTCGTTATATATATATATATGTATTTCATTCGATTCTATTGGTTGCTAGTGATTTCTATCGGTTGCTCTGTGTAACAAACGCGTCCGTTGTAGTTCGAATTTTGAATTCAGTTTCGAAGTCGTATGCATGTAACTGGTTTTTACATCTCCACCAATCAGCATCCGTTAAACCTTAAGTTGCGAGTAAAGGTCCGATTTTGAATTTTTTGCGTTAAAACCGCTATTGAATGCTAATTATTCATCATTGTTATACATTATCGCACTACATCATCAATATAGGGTTATTTTTCTCATTCTCATTCTATTTCGTGAATTTTCCTGTCTTATCGATAATGAGCTGTAACGGTAATTCAGGGTTAATGCGTGAGGTGATGTGTCCTATTCCATCAGCTATCAAAATTGTCCGGGCATTCGAAATGAGATTCTAATCTAATGAATCAAATTATATCCATTTGAGATTCCTGAAAATGATATATTCATAAATATTCCGCTATCTCGGGACTCGGGGTTCGTCGACCAAAGAACCCGAAAATTAATTTACTTCTCGCGAGATTCGGGCATTAGTGGCAAAATCGGACCTTGAGTTGTGCCTGCCACTCGACCGGTTCCGTATATTCCTAATAGATACGCGTTTTTATTTCTCGCAGATGTACTACGAGTTTACGATGGTAATTTTAGTCTGAAAAAACGCGAATATCGCACGGTGGTCGTTTCGAAGAATGAACCGGTACAGACAGTGTTGGTACGTATATATATACCCCTACCCTCCTCCCAAAAACGTGAATATCGCGCGGTGGTCGTTTCAAAGAATGAACCGGTACAGACAGTGTTGGTACGTAGATATACCCCTACCCTCCTCCCAAAAACGTGAATATCGCGCGGTGGTCGTTTCGAAGAATGAACCGGTACAGACAGTGTTGGTACGTATATATACCCCACCCTCCTCCCAAAAACGTGAATATCGCACGGTGGTCGTTTCGAAGAACGAACCAGTACAAACCTATATATATCCCAGAAAGTACGAAGGCCAAAATAGCGACGGTGTGAAATAAATCTCTAATATGCTCCAGCCGAATGGGGTCCAATGCTAGAACAGACGCCAGGTTTTTTCATGAATCACGTTCCATGTTTACCAGGAATCTGATAAGTGAAGAAAGTTTCCATGATACACGCGTTTTGAACAATCCTAAAATGCTTCCTACGTTACGCTGGCGCTCGGCATTTCCGAATGCGTAAATTTCGAAAGAATTTCTTCGTAACCCTCGAGGCCTTATGGCACTCGTGTCATCGTCAGTATTTGCCATATCGAGTTCGACTCGTCTGAAATTATCACCCTCCAAATTCAGACGACGCTAGGACCCCGAGTAGAACCTGTCACTCGGTGATGCTAACTGTGGTATTTGTTATTGATTTTTCAGGAGGCAGCTCTTAAAACATTCCGTATCAATAATGATCCTGGTTGTTATTACCTGGCCGAGATTCTAGATAAAGGTAATGTACCACAATGGGGCGCTGTCTCACCGGGTTGAGGTACGCGGGATGACCTCCCATCAGGGGGCGTTGTCTCACCGGGTCGAGGTACGAGGGGATGACCTCCCATCAGGGGGCGCTGTCTCACCGGGTCGAGGTACGCGGGGATGACCTCCCATCAGGGGGCGCTGTCTCACCGGGTCGAGGTACACAGGATGACCTCCCATCAGGGGGCGCTGTCTCACCGGGTCGAGGTACGCGGGATGACCTCCCATCAGGGGGCACTGTCTCACCGGGTCGAGGGGATGACCTCCCATCAGGGGGCGCTGTCTAACATTGTTGTTGTTGTTGTGTTTATAGCTGAAGGAACTGAGAATATCTTAGACAATGCACTTCCTCTTCGTAAGCAGCTTCAGATCGATGTACGACGGCCGTCCATATTCCTTCGATATCAAGAAAAAGATCCCAATAGAGGATTCATTAAAGTATATCCAGGGGCATTGGGGTAAGTAGTCGTTATCCGGTATCCTGTGAGCGGTATCCGGTATCCTGAGAGTATCTGACCCGGTCGGTTTAGTTATTTGTTTTTTATTTCTATGTCGTTGCAGCAACTCACACCGTATAAAAATCACTTGTAAATTCATTCCTGTCTCTAAGGATACAATAGCACAAGATTCAGTTCATCTTGCTATCAGACGATTTGGGATTGATGTAAGTATAATCCTACTACTACACTGTTTCCCTCTACTGGGCCTCCCCCTCTACTGAGCCTCCCCCTCGACTGGGCCTCCTCCTCTACTGAGCCTCCCCCTCTACTGGGCATCCCCCCTACTGAGCCTCGCCCTCGACTGGGCCTCCCCCTCTACTGAGCCTCCCCCTCTACTGGGCCTCCTCCTCTACTGGGCCTCCCCCTCTACTGAGCCTCCCCCTCGACTGGGCCTCGCCCTCTACTGGGCATCCCCCTCTACTGAGCCTCCCCCTCGACTGGGCCTCCCCCTCTACTGGGCCTCCCCCTCTACTGAGCCTCCCCCTCTACTGGGCCTCCTCCTCTACTGGGCCTCGCCCTCTACTGAGCCTCGCCCTCTACTGAGCCTCCCCCTCGACTGGGCCTCGCCCTCTACTGAGCCTCGCCCTCTACTGAGCCTCCCCCTCTACCTGACTCGCCCTCTACTGGGCCTCCCCCTCTACTGAGCCTCCCCCTCGACTGGGCCTCCCCCTCTACCTGACTCGCCCTCTACTGGACTGTTCCCTCTACCGGGCCGCTCCCTCTACTGAGTCTCGCCCTCTACCTGACTCGCCCTCTACTGGGCTGTTCTCTCTACCGGGCCGCTCCATCTACTGAGCCTCGCCCTCCTCCTGACTCGCCCTCTACTGGGCTATTCCCTCTACCGGGCCGCTCCCTCTACTGGGCTTCGCCCTCCTCCTGACTCGCCCTCTACTGGACTGTTCTCTCTACCGGGCCGCTCCATCTACTGAGCCTCGCCCTCCTCCTGACTCGCCCTCTACTGGGCTGTTCCCTCGACTGGGCCTCCAGTTGTTCGGACACAAGATTGCCGTAGGTCGCCGGCTGTCTCCGGTCATTTTGTACGCAATCGGTGGCCATCTTTGTCCCATCGTTCCTCGTCCATAGGTGGAAAAAGATTTCGTGCGTTTACCCACTTTAAATTCCACTGAGGAGTTAGATATTGAAGTATGAACGATAAGTATGCATCTAAAGTCGCCGCAATCAATTGAGAATCGGTAGCTCATTTCATATTCTATGGTTGAGATGAGTTTCGAGGTAATTGGTTTCCTGTATTAGTTCGCCATGATAAATGAAATTATCAGATTGTCGAGCATTTCTGACCGATAATTCCCAAGCGGGCGTGGTCTCCTTGGACCCCTTGATTATTTGGAGTCGAATGGATATAGTTCACAGACATTTCATTAAAAAAAAACTGTCCGGGGGGGGGGGGGATTAGGTACTAATTGTTGTGTTTTGAATGATTATTATTGTACTGCTGCTGCTGCTGCTGTTGGTGTGTCAATAGATATAAACCTCGTTTATTGATGTTGTCATCATCCAGTAGACCGACTAAGAACCTAGACGCTCACCCTAACAATGACTAGACTACATGATTCGGTTCAATATTCCGTAGTTGATTGTATTTGATTTATACCGGTAGTGATAGAAGTCATTCACAGGTGGCGCTACTACTACACATTCGAATTCGTGGAAAGTTTAAATTTCGCCCTGATTTATTGTTATCGTGCGTTTCGTTATCACCACTTAAGATTAACCCTTTCAACCCTATCCGATAGGACAGCTGGGGAGCTGTATGCTGATAAAAATCCCCCTCGGGTTTTACGGGGGATTTTCAATCGTCGATTATTATTATTTAAGGATTTGAAGATTTTAAATCATCGAAAAAACAGAAATTATCGAAATTCGTCAAAATTGCGACCGCCTTACGCGGCGTCGCGTGCATAGATTTTGAGGGGTATCGTTTAACCTTTGCCCGTGTGCTGTGTCTCTATGAACTATTTTATATCTTTAGGATGTGGATCCAACTTCGTTTTCATTAGTTCAACTTTCACTACGAGATATGTCGGATAAATCCATTCACCTACAGAACTCCAGTGTAAGGATTAATATATCATCTCTCTCATCTTCATTTATTGTTGTCATCTTCATTTTCATCGTTCTTCTCATTCTCGTGATTACGTAACTGATAAACAACGCCCCTCGGTGTCAGTTTTGAGTAGTTATGTTGTGTCTTCTATATTCTGCTTTGTTTTCTGTTTGCTGGATTCATGTTTTTTACCGACGTATGAATGACATTATCGGTAGCAGTTATTGCGAGCAGGTGTACATGTACATGTCGGTACATGTACATGTCAGTACATGTATATACATCAGGATAGCCACTAACCCGAAAAACGGGGAAAACTTCGACAAATTTAACCAAAACCCTGGGTCCAGTTTTATTGACTGGTATTAACTTGAACCCAGGGGCTAACTCAATTCATTCTCAATTGGGTTAATGCCCGGGCCGGTTGCATAGTCATGGCTTAGACTTAAGACCAGTCTAAGACCAACTAGTTCTATAACCAATCTAACAACTTAAGACCAGTCTAAGACCAACTTAGTTCTATAGACAATCTAATAGCTTAAGACCAGTTTAAGACCAACTTAGTTCTATAGACAATCTAACAACTTACGACCAGTCTCAAGATATAAGACAACTTTTGGACTTAAGACCAGTCTTAAGATATAAAACAACTTTTCGACTTAAGACATGACTGTGCAACCGGCCCCAGGGTTAAAGCTAATACCAGTCTATGAACATAATCCACATTACGGACATTAACAACATACATATGTTATTGCGGAAGATTCCGATTGCCTCGTAATGTCGCCTGCCCCAAACAATATGTAACCAATTTACATGTTGTCATGTACATGTACATGTCATAGGCGTCCCCGGGAATTTTCATAGGGGGTTCGAATTAGCATCAATCCAGCATCCATGCACAATGTCTGGTGTTTGGTGGGCCTCCCCCCAAAAAACTTTTTGAAAATTGGAGGCCAGAGACGTTTTCCAGGCTCTAAATGAATCATTTAGAGTTAAAAGACTAGTCAAATTGGCAAGAAAAATCTTGAATATTGATGACATAGTAACTTGAGAAGTTAGCTATCTCTAAAAGGGGGGGCTACCCCCGCACCCCTCTTGGGGACGCCCATGCATGTACATGTGCTACGTAGAGAAAGGGGTTTGATAGAGTGCATGTACTGAACTCGCTGCTTTTTAACGAATGTTAGCTGTTGATGAATGAAATGTTTGTGAACTAACGTCGAATGATTGAATACGTTTACGCAATATTCATCTTGCTTCGCGCTTCTTTATTTTTCTATCTTTATAATCGATCGTTCAGTCGTAAAGGCGCCTTAGAAAATCTAATTCAGAATTCAAGAATTCAAGAATGGCTTCCGTGTAATAGTTGAATAGCCGCACTCAAACGTGGAGAATAGATGATACCTATGATACAAACCCACTACGTACAAATTAAGAAGCGACATTTATCAAATTTGTGCGTCGCGGGTTTTTTATCACAAAATCCTATCTTATGTTTTGATTTCAATAAAATCCTCGAAATCTGTTTTATAAGAAAATTTTAAAAAGGCATTACAAGATTCAATCAGCACTGCTTGAAGTTCATACAACGTATTATCTCGATAGGTAGAACACAATATCCGTGTTGACGCGATGAGGAGAGAATCCCACAATGATAATAAAAAGTCCGAAAATGAAACTTCGAGATAGTAGTTTATTTCAACGTTTCGACTATATCCTAATAATGTCATTATTCCTGAAGATGACTATTAGGATATAGTCGAAACGTTGAAATAAACTACTATCTCGAAGTTTCATTTTCGGACTTTTTATTATCATTGTGGGATTCTCTCCTCTTCATACAACGTAACTTCAATGGATTTGCTTTTACTGGTGAAAACATAGTCTGCTACTTTTGATTAAGATTTGTGGAGGAGCCTGGTTTAAACCGGGTGTAGAATAAATAAAACAAGATGAATAGTATTTTATAGGTGTGTAACTAGTTTATTTGATGCGCGAGCTTTCGCTAATAATATATATGGTAGCTTCATTAGCTGAATGAGTGAAGTCACTGGATAAACAACAGTATTTATAGTCAATCTATTGTCAGTCTGCCTATAAATATTGTTGTTTGTCCAATGACTTTACTCATTCTCCTGATGAAGCTATTGTATATTAGAAATGAAATAAACTAGTTACACCTATATATCACTATTCATCTAGTTATATTTACTTAAATTGTGTGTAGATCCATTGATGTTAGTGCTTAAGATATAGCTGTGGCGCCCCCTATTGATATGGCGAAAAATGAATGATTTTTCAGCCCTAAGATAAGCAATTCCAAGCTACTGAATCCACGAAGACCCTCTGTTAGGGGGAAGTCACTATGCTGTGAAGTTCCTATGCTCACTAGGGGGCACTGACGTGTATAGGGTGTGTTGAACTCACTAGGAGGCGTTACGGTGGATGTATTTCTATTTGACAGGATGTGGAGGCTAATCAGTACTCGTTAGTCGAGATGTTGTTGCTGCGAGGCGTTACAGAACGTACCTTACGATGGGACGAACGACCTTGGAGCATCATGAAACAAGTTAGAAAGGTTAGTCCTTCCGTCTGACACCGCTATCTCAGCGGATTGTCGTGAAGCCAGTTAGGCCTTTCTTACTGTACAGCGTTTGGACAACGCAGACATTTCTAATTTATGTCAATACCGACGAATAGGATTCAATGTTATCTAACTGCTTAGTTCGGTAACCTGCTGGGAAGGCCAGCTGGGGAACTAACGCATATTTATCATAATTTGCGTCGTCATCATATTATAATAACTATTTCCTGAAGAAAAATGGTCAGGTATATATCAATATACATGAATAAATGTCTTTAAAATAACATGACTTATATAGAAACTATGATCAGAATAACAGTACCGACAGCTGATATCACCGCTGATGAGCTTTGCAGTAGTTGATGTGAATTTTGTCCGCGTCAAAGAATTTTTATAATCGAGAATTAAAATGACGCGGCGTTTCGATCTCGCGCTAGAGATAAATCAAAACCACCGGTGACGACACAAACTGATTCGAATATTTTGTAGGAATCGTTACATCAAAGCGAAATGACGAGGTTCTACCTACGTCAAACCGATGACCCTCATGGACCGAGTATAGCCCTGTTTGCTGGTAATTTACCGACTGGACTTGCACAAAGACAGTATGAAAAATTACTATTAGATATAGTTGGTAAAGGTACGTGTCGATTGCTGAGTGTTTGGGCCCTGTTATATTGCTCTGTGTTGAAGCGTGTCCTGTTCTTGCCGCCATGGACACGTCGCGGTACTAGATTCGATTCCTATCGGACATGGTTTTGATTCGAACAATTCAATAAAGATTCATCGCTCCTAAATAACAGATTTCGCTAACTACACCTAAAATATCATCGCTGTTGTACGGAATAAATTCAAAATCGCCTACAAAATTGAAAAATAGTGGCGCTTACCGGGATAGATGTTATCAAGTTACTGCACCATCTACATTTCATGGTTTCAATTTCATCTTTAGGATGGCAGATATTGCTCGCTATAATACCCGGCACGGCAGAAAACCTGTTATCGCTGCTTTGCGGCTATATTTATTATTTTTGATTTTCAGAGAATCGTTGGTGCGCTGTAGATGTAATCTATTACGAATACGGAGCCCTCGTACTTTTATTTGACGATATAGAAAAAACATTACGTGCATTTAACATTCTACGTGAGGCTGTTTTACATGATGGTAAACAGCTTACGGCATTAGTCTTACCTAATCTACAGGTTAGTATTATATCCCCCTGCTCCACTCACCTACTCCCTTCTTCATCCCTCCTGATTGACGGTTACATTGATTGACAGTAACACTGGTTGACAGAAACACTGGTTGACAGTAAAATTGGTTGACAGTAATGCTGGTTGACAGTAACATTGGTTGATAGTAACATTGATTGACAGTAACACTGGTTGACAGTAAAACTGGTTGACAGTAACACTGGTTGACAGTAACACTGGTTAACAGTAACACTGGTTAACAGTAACATTGATTGACAGTAACACTGATTGACAGTAACACTGGTTGACATTGACACTGGTTGACAGTAACATTGATTGACAGTAACATTGATTGACGGTAACATTGATTTATAGTAACATAGAGTGACAGTAACACTGGTTGACAGTAACATTGATTGACAGTAACACTGGTTGACAGTAACATTGATTGACAGTAACATTGGTTGACAGTAACATAGATTGACAGTAACATTGATTTATAGTAACATTGATTGACAGTAACACTGGTTGACAGTAACATTGATTGACAGTAACACTGGTTGACAGTAACATTGATTGATAGTAACCATTGACACCGATTCTGTTATATTTTAGCCACATTTGATACCACAGAATATCGTACCCCTATTAGTATTTGTAAACGTGAAATCCGGCGGATGTCAAGGTCTCGAACTGATCACGTCATTTAGGAAACTACTCAATCCACATCAGGTGTTCGACTTGAAGTTTGGTGGTCCGCTACCGGGGTAAGGAACGCTCTCTAGATCTCTCTCAATTAATCAGTGTCGCCAGACTTCTGGAAATCGAAACTTTCGACAAAAAGTCCTGGAAATTTTCCATCATTCTACTTCGTCTTATTAACAATTTTTCTTAAGTTGTTTTTGTTTTTATTCACGAGCAATAGTTTACTGCTACACCTATTCATTAGCATAACAAACAATGTAGGTGGCGCCATGTTACGGGCCGCAAAAGCCGTGGCATGGTGGATGTAATAAGGTGTTGGACTCACAACTGAGAGGTTGAGGGTTCGAATCCTAGTGAAACCATGCTATTCAGGCGGGACACATATCAGCGCTTGTCGACTCACTGATTTAACAACAAAAGTCCGTACCTGGCAAAAATCTTCAACATGTTGAAGTTGGCGAGTAATAATAGGTAGAACTAGAACTAGAACTAGAACTAGCCGTTTTTCAGCTTTATGGTACAGGGGCCGGTTCCATAGACAGGGCTTAGACTTAAGAGCGGTCTTAGACAAACTTAGTTCTATAGCCAATCTTACAACTTAAGACCAGTCTTAAGGTTTAAGACCACTTTCGGTCTTAAGTCTTGACTATGGAACCGACCCCAGGGAATGATCTTGAATTTGATTTCCGGAGATATTATAGCTAGCTGATGGCAACGCTGATCAATCTACGATCTGTTCTTTTCTAATGATTAGTTATCGATGTATTTGTAGATTGTACGTTTTCCGGAATGTTCCATTCTATAAGATACTGGTTTGCGGAGGTGATGGAACCGTTGGATGGGCGCTATCCTGTTTAGATAACGTCGGGCAGGACGCCGAATGCGCGTCTCCGCCTCTCGCGATAGTACCGCTAGGAACTGGTAACGATTTGGCTCGAGTTCTACGTTGGGGGCCGGGGTATAGCGGGGCCGAAGACCCCCTCAACCTTCTCAGGGATGTCATAGATGCAGATGAAATAAGTCTGGACCGGTAAGTTTGAACCCTATACCGGTCTCTCTAATCCAACCCTCGCCCTTCCCTGCGCTAGGATCGTCCGTAAAGTTTACGCGCGTATTTTTAGGTGGACTGTGATTTTCCATCCTAATGAGAAGGAAGTCGACGAGATGAAAGTGAGTTTGCAGAACGAGACGCACACGGCGAACACGACTGAGGACAACGCGTCGATATTCGTCATGAACAATTACTTCGGTCTCGGTATCGATGCCGATCTGTGTTTGGATTTTCATATGGCTCGCGAGGAGAATCCCGATAAGTTTAACACTAGGTTAGTGCGAACACGGGTCTCCGGCAGACGCCGCATTGACCGACCGACCGATGGATGGATGGATGAATGAATTATGAAGGATTTACTGTGAATTTGTGTGGTTTGTTTTGAGTGAGAATGTCTAAGCCTGTATCATCGATTCGTGGCCTATCTGTATCCGGACGTTTTGAATCAGTTTTAGTGTTACTTTAGCGGATCGAAGTAACCCAGTGTCTTAAATCAAACGTAAAATCTGTCCTAGCGTAATTAGCTGCACTGACAAATCATTTTACTGGAATTAGTATTTAGGAGCATTACTTAAGCACGTTATTATGAATTTCTATTGAAATTCTCATTTGTTTTCACTGTTGTTGGTTTGTCATTGAAATTGGATGGCAATGTTACGGGAAGCAAGTTTCCTAGAGTCTGATTTGTCGTATGTAAAACTGGTACACAATAGGCCTTCGGTCAATTCAGTTAAATCTACTGTTAATCCATATCACTCATCGCCAGATATGATGTATGGACAACAGATAATCCGTAGTTCAACGGATTAACTATAATCAGTATAAACTAGGACTTCAGTATATATAACGGATGCGATATCTGCTTTACGGAATAACAGGTCTTTTAATGGGCTACTTGTAACCATACAATCGACAACATCTGAAACCAGGCACCATCGTTTAATGGAAGATATCAAAGACATTCGGCGTCTGTTATTATGTTTCTTAGATTTTTACAAGAAATTTGACAACCGGACCACGCATTTGTCTATGTCTTTTAGTGTGAATTAGACGCAGAAATTTAAAGGGAACAATGTTACTTAGAAATGGGACCAATCTATTAGCATTTACACGGTTTAATATAACAGGTTAACTGTACATTACTATGGGCCAATCTATTAGCATTTATGTGGTTTGACTTACCAGGTTAACTGTACATTAGTCTGCGCCAATCTATTAGCATTTACACGGTTTAATATAACAAGTTAACTGTACATTACTATGGGCCAATCTATTAGCATTTACGCGGTTTGACTTACCAGGTTAACTGTACATTACTATGGGCCAATCTATTAGCATTTACGCGGGTTTGACTTACCAGGTTAACTGAACATTACTATGGGCCAATCTATTAGCATTTACGCGGGTTTGACTTACCAGGTTAACTGTACATTACTCTGCGCCCTTCTATTAGCATTTACACGGTTTAACATAACAGGTTAACTGAACATTACTATGTAAATGTTGTATGTGTAAGAGTTGTGAATAATTCAATGCAATCGTTTTCTCACCACGAACAGGATCGGTAATAAGGGTGTCTACTTTAAAATGGGCTTACGCAAAATGGTCAATCGCAAAACGTGTAAAGATCTTCACCGTTTAATCAAAGTCGAAGTCGACGGTAAACTAATCGATTTACCTCAAGTCGAAGGAATAATCATCCTAAACATTCTCAGGTTTGTGTCGCCGGCGATTCGAGCGGTTTATCGTCGTTTAACCCTTTCAGTGCTGACTAATTAATACCCTATAGTGCTGGAGATAATTTGAAAATTCTGGAAAATTCCACCCTAAATTGTTGAATAACGGGAATACCACTATAGTGCATCTACACCGCGGTGCAGTGTATCATTAGTTACTAGTATTTCACTATGTTTGACAGGTGCTGCCATTTTTCAAGAGAGATAATTACTAATTACATCAATACACCGCAGTGCAGTGGACTAGCAAAATCCATCACCAATTCATACACCGCACTGAAAGGGTTAACGGTTACGGGCGATGAAATCGTGATTTTATTCGTGTTATTTTTCGATTATAGTTGGGCATCGGGAGCGAACCCGTGGGGTCCGGAGAAAGAAGACTCGTTCAACAAACCGACTCACTACGACGGTATGCTAGAGATTGTAGGCGTCAGTGGTGTCGTTCATATGGGTCAAATACAGAGTGGTTTAAGGAGCGCTACGCGTATAGCGCAAGGAGGTCATGTAAGTTACAATCATCGAAACTATCAATTCACGTTTCATATCATACAGTGTTTTCAATAAGAAATTAACAAGCCAGGTCCCTTTGAAAAACAGGAGGGTCCCATGATATGTTACATTACCTGAAACGAAAGCTGGTTTGAAAAAACAGGTGGGTACTTTGCAAACGACCGACGGGTCTGGGACCTGGGACCTGGCTCTTATTGAAAACACTGATCGATTTTCATATATGTCAAACCAACCTGCTGTTGAAAATTGCAACTCAAATATTGCCTACACCTTAAGATGTGCATTTATGCAATATGGAAATGTTTTTGAGATCATTTCAAAGTTTCAAATTTCAAAGAATACAGATACCAACATTATACATCATGTATCGTCACTCATTGGTCTCAAGTTGTCTGTAAAAGATTCCAAGCAATTTTCTGAATTTGATTGAAATGTTTACATTCGAGCAGCTCTTCGTAGCATGAATTCAACCAGGTCAATTAAATCCAGACTGTGCTGCCATCAGCTGGTAATAATTGGTATCGCGAATATGAAAATGGCTCGGAAAGAGGTTAAACAATGAAACTAACGCGTTTTAACTTTCTCATCTCAGATACGAATCACATTATTGACTGATATACCAGTGCAAGTAGACGGAGAACCGTGGCTTCAATCTGCCGGTCAGGTCGTAGTTCTCAGATCGGCGCTAAAGGTACGCGCATCGTACGCATCGAAAATCATGTGCAAAGTTATACCGATTTCGATGTCTTACGATGTTTCGTGATGTTTTTTTTTTTTTTTTTTTTTTCAGGCCACAATGCTCAAAAAAAGCAAAAACAAGATCAAAAGACGTAATACCGAACCTAGTATATTTTTTCCAAATAGTGACATGGCACAGTCACCGGAAGCAGAGAGCGGGCCTTTATAATGATAGGTGAGTCAACATGACTCGTCCGGTATAGTCGACGTGACTTGTACCGTGGAGTCGACACGACTGGCAATCTTCAACGGTTTCGTATTTTTACTTTTCTTCAGGTTAAGTTAAAACAAACAAACAGACACTATTAGCAATGCATTGAGGAGAATGAATGGTTGTAGTCAGTATTGAGTTCAGTGACTTGAGACGAGAACACCGAGTGGAACTCTTTATAATAGATTGCAGTGTGCAGTTCTACATACTTGGGAGTCCACTATGCTGTAGTGGATAGACGCACTGGGATTCCACTATGCTGTAGTGGATACACGCACTGGGAGTCCACTATGCTGTAGTGGATAGACGCACTGGGATTCCACTATGCTGTAGTGGATACACGCACTGGGAGTCCACTATGCTGTAGTGGATAGACGCACTGGGAGTCCACTATGCTGTAGTGGATACACGCACTGGGAGTCCACTATGCTGTAGTGGATACACGCACTGGGAGTCCACTTAACTGTAGTGGATAAATAAATTGGGAGTCCACTAAACTGTGGTGGATAAATAAATTGGGAGTCCACTACTATGGATGGTGGATGAATACATTGGGAGTCCACTATACTGCGTGCTACACAGTCAGTCGACATCACCTTAATCCCCTTCAAACAAAACTATCATAATCAAAAAAACTGTAATTAGGGCCGGACAATGTTGATAGCGTTACTGATATATCGAAAGAGCGGGCGGTGGCATAAAAGGACGAATTTACTTCTCATACGGTTGTGATAATACGGAGCGGAAAAAACAAACTGCCTGTGGACTCCCCCTAGTGGAGGCGATGCAAATTAAAATGCCTTGTTTTGATTGTTGGTACAAAAAAAAAAAAACATGAAAAATTTGTCAGCGCGTCTTTTTTCAATCTCTTAATGACTGTAATACCATCACCAGATTAGTTAACTTAGATTAATAATAATAATAATAATAATAATAATAATAATAATAATAATAATAATAATAATGATAATAATAATAATAATGATTAAATAAATAATAATATTTATTATGATAATAATATATTTATGAAATTATTAGAGTTAAATAAACTCCATTGAAACTGGTTCTTTCCACGGAGACCTAGGTGCGCGGCGACCCCGGGCAAGTACTACGTCATTGAGAATATATTTCCACGTTTCGGCGATAGTTTCGGATGATGTTCTCTATATCGCGAATGAAATTAGTGTAAATACTTCGAAATCTAAGACGGCAGTTGGTTGGCTCCACTGTCGCTACTGCTGCCGCCTGGTGGTACAGGTGGAAATAGCCAGTTACATCACTCACACACTCACAGGTGCAGGAATACAGTGTGTGACAGCGATAAAGAGTTCTCATCTCCGTGCGCCCGTACATGTATTATATATATTTTAATGTACAGTTTTGTTTCTCTTGAATTCTGGGTAATTGTGCGTGGTGACGTGAATTCTGGGTAATTTTTTACGTAATACCATTGCCGTGGCTGGAGATGTAGGATTTCTGGTGCAGAGAAGGGCCGTGGCGGCTGTGTCGCTATGGTTTAGGGAGGAGGGACGATTGAGTACTGGTTTATTAGGAGTTAGAGTCGATATGTGCTTACCATTACTATATATATATATCAATATTTTTGAATGGCATAGATATTTTTTGCAATATTCCTGTTTTAGAAAAATCTCATAATTAGCGATGTTTATCATAGATGATTTATTTTTGTTCATTAACCTCTTTGAAGTATTTGATCGATATTTTTGCTTATATTTATTAGAAATGCGTTGTAAATAGTTATAAGCCGCGATCACGCAGTGACTCTTTTGGCCAAATTGGCACGGATCAGGCCCCGAGTCAAATTTAGCCCATGCCTAATTAGACGGCGCGTTCACATGTAAACAACTCACTCGATACTAAACAATGCTTAAGCAAAAAGGGAAGTGAATCACTTCTGGAACCAGTTGTAATTCGCAATGATTGAAATTTGGCTCGGACTTATTTCAACGTTTTTGGTCGGACCACACAGTCTGGCCCATTTGGCATCCGTGTGAACAGTTGAAATTTGGTACATCGGGCGCGGGCCAAAAATACTTACGTGATCGTGGCTATAGTATTTATATATAGAGAGAGAGCGGTTCCGGTCTCGCTGGTACTGATCTCGTTCTTGTTACCAGACCCCTTGGTACTGATCTCGACGGTATTGGTCTCCTTGGTTTATTACAGATATTCACTGCCATATGGCTTCACAACTGTGGTCAATATATTCATCAATTCAATAATTCTATTATCAGCTGTTTATTTGTTATTGTCAAGTTCAATATTATGTATTATTATTATTATTATTATTATTGTTATTATTATTATTATTATTATTATGAATTAACGATACGTGTATTATTTTTCATACAATTGTTTTAGGGTTTGGGTACCACCATCGCGTGTCGCCATCTATTGAGTATGATGAGAACTGTTGCCTAAACTCAAAAAGCGGCGACATTTTCTCAATCTCTCGTAAAATGCTGTGATGTTCGGGTAGAATCCAAGGTCGGCGTGTAGTGTGAAATTCTAGGTGAAGGTCACACACAACTGAAGCTCAGCTGAAGCTACTCTCAGTTCGGTGTCTATGGTTTCTAGCGGATTCTCTAACCGGTTTTCGTTGCTCAATTCGTTCAAATTTTTCTCGTTAAGTTTGTCGTCGATGAATTGATTAGGGGTGACGTGTACTTTACTGCATGTCACGTGTAACATATAATTTATGCCTTTCGTTTACGAGAAAAATATCTATGCCATTTATTCAGAGTTGTGGAAGTTTCACGGCCGGACGCAATTGAAATTATAGATAATTTTGTAATAATGAATCCCTAGCGCACGTTTCATTATACAGTGTATGCCAGGTAACTCAAGGATGAGAAATGTCGTTGAAAATACCCATGTGTTATTATTACATTGAATCAGCATTATTATTTTTAAGTATATTAAGATTTTTATTTTTATAGGCTATTTATTTTTGTGCCGCGCGTGAGAATCAAAAACACGGAAATATATTATTAGTGAACTATGTTATTTATGAGTGATTGTATGTATATGAAGGAGGTGCTCAGTCAACCGCTAAGGGGCAGCAACCCTTATACGTCTGCCTCAACAAAAATGAAAAAAGAATCAAAAACAATTATACGGGAATAGGAATGTAAAAGCCTCTCTGATTGGCTAATATACCGGGTATCTCGATGTAAACTGATGCCACTCGAGATCTAACCCTCCCGCAGAGTCGCGAATCGTATATCGTTTGTGGTCAGTATTTTTATGTTTGATTAAAGCCTCGTTTAAACCGTCCAGGTCGTCACTTTTTGTTTTAGTGCGAAGAAAATCTTTTCCGGTCTCCTCGACCCGGATCTTGGCAGGGTCTCGGACCCTGACCCCGGACGTGGTCTTATAGACCTGGGCCTAAGCAGAAGTCTCGTAGACCCAGGGCCTGGTAGTCTCATTGATTTAAAACTGATGTGATTTAACCCTTTAACCGGCGAGTATTTTTCGGCCTGTGACTGATTTTGGACCATACAAAATGAAAACTGAATAACTCTGCAAATGTGAGGGATAACCCCAAAACAGTGTCCATTTTCTGAAAGCTCTTTTCATGAGCTTTCGAATGATACCAACTTGGCAAACTTTAGGGGTCAATTGGGCGACCGATTGCCGGTTTAAGGGTTAAATGACTTATTTTACATTTACATGCAGCGTATATCACATGTGACATGTACATTGACATGCACATGTATAGTATACAACTCGTGGCATGGAGATCGACATGCACATGTAAATTATATAACTTGTAACATGTAGATCGACACGCACATGTGGCAACGTGCGACATGCACGTGTAGATACGTGTACTGCGCGTGTATTCAACATGTACATGTGCAGACTTTTCAATGTGCATGTACATTTTGGTTTGTGAATGACATGTAACATGTATGACATGTACCGGATACGTGTAATCAAACACATGGGTATAAATAATTGCTGGTTGCGTGGTGTGACTGCGGTCAATTTTATCTCTTTAATTATCATCGATTATAATCGATTATCAAATAGCAGGAAGTTGTTTTTTTTTTTTTTAGTTTTGTTTGTAAATTCTCCTCTCAGTGGAAGCTAGGTCATGTGATTCAGGGGCGTGAACTCTTATTATATAATATATTACTCATCTCTTAACACGTCGATAAAAATAAATTAATAAATGTTAATTATTAACGTATTCTTCTACTTAAAACGAAAAACTAGTCATTTATTATTAATAATAATAATAATATTGATAATAATAATAATATTAATGATGATAATAATAATGGTAATAATAATAATAATAGGTCAATGATGTAAATGATGACAGTGTTATTGAGACTGAGAGCTGTGAGACACAACTGACTGATGTTGTGTTGTGTTTGAGACTCATGTGACTGACGACTGATGTTGTGTGTAGTTCTATCTCATATTGTATTTGTATATAAACATTTCCTTCTCTGTCAAAGTGTTCAATATCGATATCTGTAGATAATAAATCTTTTCAGTTTTACTGATCACTGGTTGGTTGTACTGATCACTGGTCAGTGGTACTGATCACCGGTCGGTCGTACCGATCACCGGTCGGTCGTACCGATCACCGGTCGGTCGTACCGATCACCGGTCGGTCGTACCGATCACCGGTCGGTCGTACCGATCACCGGTCGGTCGTACCGATCACCGGGTTGGTCGTACCGATCACCGGGTTGGTCGTACCGATCACCGGTCGGTCGTACCGATCACCGGGTTGGTCGTACCGATCACCGGTCGGTCGTACCGATCACCGGTCGGTCGTACCGATCACCGGTCGGTCGTACCGATCACCGGTCGGTCGTACCGATCACCGGTCGGTCGTACCGATCACCGGTCGGTCGTACCGATCACCGGTCGGTCGTACCGATCACCGGTCGGTCGTACCGATCACCGGTCGGTCGTACCGATCACCGGTCGGTCGTACCGATCACCGGTCGGTCGTACCGATCACCGGTCGGTCGTACCGATCACCGGTCGGTCGTACCGATCACCGGTCGGTCGTACCGATCACCGGTCGGTCGTACCGATCACCGGTCGGTCGTACCGATCACCGGTCGGTCGTACCGATCACCGGTCGGTCGTACTGATCACCGGGTTGGTTGTACTGATCATAAGTCTGTCGTACTGATCACTGGTCGGTCGTACTGATCACTGGTCAGTTGTACTGGTATGAAAATATGAATTTAGTATGGAAAAAAATTGTATTACCCCTATCTCTCCTCCCCTCCCATCCCCCTTCTCCCCCTCTCCCCACTCTCTCTCTCTCTCTCTCTCTCTCTCTCTCTCTCTCTCTCTCTCTCTCTCTCTCTCTCTCTCTCATTGAAATAATGAATACTCAATTCATTGTGTAATGAGGTTTGGAAACTCCTTATTCAAACTACATTCTACTACAATGTAACTGCATCTTGCTACATCGTGCTACTATAACTTATATACTACATGGTAGTAGAGTGTAGTTTAACAGTACGTTGTACTACACTGTGACTGATACACTGCGATATGGATTTATTTTGAGATGTTTTCTTATCATGTTAGTTATAATATAAAGATGGATACAGGCATTTTTTTACTATTTGAATGTATTGATGTTTATTGAATTCTGTAGCGGCGTCCGTCTGCCTTGTCATGACATGCGCATGTAACGTACATGTGCATGTCGTGCGGTCGGCTGCTCGCGTACGAGTGGCTCACCACAACGGACAAAGCTGCCAGGTTTCGACCTCATAAACATATAAAGTTCGCCGCGCCGGTGCGCGACCGGGGGGTACGAAAAATGAGAAATACCGTCGACGTACACGAGTCGGAAATTGTGGGGATCTAAAAAAATAGTTTTCAACAACTAATCAAACAAACAAACAAACAAACGAAATGATTCAAATTTTAGAAGAGACTAGACAATCGTTACAGTCGTGATTTTTATATTTAGCGCGTCGCCACCTATTGTGAGCGTGTGTGACTATCGAGACTCGTGTTAGAATATAAAAACACTGGCAGCTTTGTCAATGGCTCATTGCCTGTTATATAAATATATATATATATATATATATATATATATATATATATATATATATATATATATATATATATATATATATATATATATATATATATATATATATATATATGATGACCTTGACGATCTTGTCGTTGTCATGGTTACACCTTCCATTTCTCGGTGCACAGCGATGGGCATCTGTAATATTGTAAAATTATGATTAAATCCGTGAAATGGACGTTATTGAAATATTAGGCAACAATAAAAATCTGTCTGCAAAAAATTACATGTTCAGTCGTTCTCCTTGTTGACTTACTGCTCTGCGGTTGTTGTTTCTGGGAGGTGTCTCTGCCCTCGGGCTTTTCGGGGAGGTTTCTTGAAGGTATTGTGTTTTATTGACTGTTTGCGGTGCTGAATTTATTCCGAGCACTTCCTCACGTACGCTACTAAGTGACAAGTTTAGAAATTATGTCAATTGCTTTGAGATGATTGGTCTCGGGGATACCGATACTACATGTACAGAGAGAGAGGCAAACAAGACCCTCGTCACACGTGAGCAGCTGAACTACCGAAAATATCCATTGTTGGCAGGTGTCACTAAAATATTGAAATGAATTTTTATTCATCGTTCACCATTTCATGATGTCAGTACAGTAACCAGTTTCATGATCTCATAAAGAATCCTATTATAAGGATGTATCCTTTTACGTCATGAATTAACTACAAAAATAATGTCCCGCATCGACCTAGACTGGTTGACTGTGTCAAATTCTGCACTGGCAGTCGAAGGCAGACCTAACCCACAATAAAGATAATTTGAATTTATTCAAGCTCTGGCAGTCGAATAATTCATGCGACGAGCTATTTACCGAAGTTGGCCGATATAGAAATTCAATCGTAGTGCCGAGATAGTAGATCAAATTCCAAAACTAAAAATAGCTGCCAAGCTTCTCGGACGTAGAATAGCAAAACTTCAGATAGAAAAATCTGCCCCGCTGGTAGAGCGAAATAAGGTTATCTCTGAATAAGTTTATTTTTCTGCGAAAAGACGCCAACGATTCACAAAACACCCGCGGGGTTCTTTTTGCGTCTTTCTTTGTCGTATTCTTTGTTATTTATTTTCTTGGAAGATACGGAGATTAAATGCGCCGTATCTTTTCCCGAAAACCTTGAACGTAAAAAAAAATACCGGCGGCGCCGTTGTTCCGGGAATCGGTGTTACGCCGCGTTAGCTTCAATACCCGGCGGTTTACTGCGCGTATCTCAGAACGCGGTCGACGCGGCATCTACTGTCACCGTTCGGTCAGTTGTTTACGCGTTTTTGGCGGCCGCGCGCTCGAGAAGCACCTGTCACAGGCGCATGTAACACGCGTTACAGGCGCTTGTACTCGCGTTCACAGGCGCATGTATCTTGTTGACAGCGGTCGTAATTCTGGATAATTTTGCGGATTAGCTCGAATTAGATGCGCTGACAGAGGAAATCAGTGCGGATCGGGATAGGTCATTAAGTTCTTCGAGTTCGACGAGGTAAATCAAGCGATTTGAAGTTTGAAATCGGGTATTTTAGATCAGTTTGGTGACGTTTCTCTGTGGAGAGGCGGAGAGACTCACGCACACACACAGTGAGTGACGCTACACCCGGTTCCAGGAAGGGGGAGCGAAGTGTCAGTGCAAGACCCTTTGACGTGATAATTAGCGACATTATGAGTTCGTAAATTCCTTGAAAGTCTCACCCCTCCTCCACACACCACACACAGTCACCTGAGCACAGACAGCTGCAGAGAGAAGAATCATCGATCAAGAATGACCACCACCACCAGACAGAAATTAAATGTCAGGACAGGTAGGTGGCAAAAAAAGCAACAAGCTGTGTCTGTCAGCTAAACACGGTGTTTAATTAGCTGTTTAGTACTGATAGGCATAGAATAGTTGTGAAGCATGGTTTATTGGCCTGGTCTAATACTAATAGCTAGGCGACGGATAGTGGGAGTGCTCGAGTGTGGATGTCATCACAGGGAGGGGCCTGACACAAAAAGTTTTTGATCCCAGTATCCTAGGTAGGCCTACTATATATAAAGACTTTTTGTAATTATATAGGGCTATGGTACCTATCGATACTGGGGTAAAAAACTTTTTGTGTCAGGTCCCTGTTTCAGTGAGTGGCGCCCACGGTGAGCTTCTCTTAAGGCCTGACCCAATCAATCAGTGGCTGGTTTTCTAACTAAGGCACGGGTATTCCGATTCTCAACTTAAACCTGACGCTTGGATTAAACTTGAAATGTCGGCGGTCGATTTATTCGAAGTCTATTTCTCGTAGAGTTCTGATGGAGTTGTTACAAAAACGATGACGGGATTTAGAAGTTTAAGCGATTGAGACGGATTGATCTAGTGTCATGGCTGGTAAAGGCGATGCTAACATCGCGTTAGGTCCGATCAGACTCGCCGGTATTCATCGTAAATTAAAGGTTAGTTCCCCTAATCAGTCGGAGGTGGCTATTTCTATGTGGACAGCTCATAGGCCCAACTAAATCCAAAGCGCGGTATGAGCTAATCTGTCAACCACAGAGACTGAAATTTACGAAAGTTGAAATTCACTTAGTAGCCTTCAAACGTCTATCAGAATAGTCTGGATCCAGTTCGACAGTTGTGAGTTAAGAATTGACTCGAGAGTTAATACTTAATACTTGATACTTAACCCCTTCAGTGCGTCTACACCGCAGTGCAGTGTACGAATCAGTGATGGATTTTGCTAGTACACCGCACTGCGGTGTATTGATGTAATTAGTAATTACTAATTATCTCTCTTGAAAGATGGCAGCACCAGTCAAACATAGTGAAATATTAGTAACTAAGGATACATCGCACCGCGGTGTAGACGCACTATAGTGCTATTCCCGTTATTCAACAATCTAGGGTGGAATTTTTCAGAATTTTCAAATTATCTTCAGCACTATAGGGTATTAATTAGTCAGTACTGAAAGGGTTAATTCTTGATACTTAATACTGATTCAAAGAGTTCAGAGTTAACTCTAAACTCACAACTGTGGAACTGGGTCCTATCCAGATGGGTCTGTCAGAATAGTCAAAATAGCCGGACTGTAATCGATTTTGCCGGTGAAAATGTTTTTCGATTCTAAATTAATGAATTGTTTGAATCTCGTCGCAGACGATGAAAAAGAAGTATTTCGTCGTACGCGAATCGACGGAGAACGAATCGTCGCGAATCGAATACCACGATTCCGAGAAGAAATTTCGCAACAACGCGCAACCGAAACGCGCGATAACGCTGAAACACTGCTTCAACATCAACGAGCGAACCGACGTGAAAAATCGCCACGTGGTGGCGCTGTTTACGTTGGACGATTGTTTCTGCGTGGTGTTCGACGACGCGGCGGAGATGAAACGATGGCTGACGACGCTGCAGGATTTACAACAGAAAGACCAAGAACCCGAAACCTGCAGGCCGAACTTCGGTAAGATTATATCTCGATTTCAAGATGGCTGACTGGCGGCCGTGCGTCCTTCCCTTACGAAGGGATTTATCAAAATGGCTGCTTTGTGGTCATATTGGATCCTAGCAGTTCTTGTTCTATATAATAGGTGGCCTCATTAGCTCAGTGGGATAAGGCGTGATGCTCCACTAACAGTGCTTGAGTGACAATGGGTTCGAATCCTGCTGGTTGCTTACAGTGTGCGGGCAACGCTTCAAAGGCTACGGTCCCGTTTGTCTTGGGAAACCAAGATCCAAGTGACGTAAAGCCAAAACAAACAAACAATATTGCAGCCTTTAGGCCTAGGCCTATGTGTATGGCATGAAGAAATGAATTGTTTGGTTGTAGTTTTGAAACTGGGGAGCTTCATCTACGTTTTGATAATATACTAGACCCGACCTAGTTGTCGTTTTTTGGAAGAACTGTAGCGCGGAAATGAGCTATAAATAACATTCGCGAATAAGCTTGCAAATACGCATCGGGCCAATGATGATCGGAAGCGTTGTCCAATGACCCGGGCTCGGTTTCATAGACTGAGCATCGAAGTTATCCCTGCGGGTAAATCCTCAATCTGGGTAACAACCACCGTAGTAACAATGAGAAACCATTGTTGTAACTGACGAATTTCAAAATATTCCCGGGGACTATTTTTCTTCCACATTTATGAAACCCAGCCTGTGCAGTTAGCTCGGTTGTTTGAGTGGAGGACTGGGAACCGAGAGGTCCCTAGTCCGAAAACACCTCTGGGGTTGGCTGTCGAGACACATGCATGGACTAAGCTCTGCTAACTTAGTCAACCTATAAAAAGGCCCTGGCCGTCTCTTAAGACCCACTAGGGTTACGCTAATTATAACTAATTGCAATTGGGACGTAAACTCTTCTAAACAGCCCTGGTACCTATTTCTCTGTAACTATTCATGAATTTAGTGAAACTATTACCTAAATCAATTGATGTATTTATTATTTTCTAGATTATGTTTGGCCGGTTGTGATAAAACCTCGCGGAATCGGCGAGCAGAAAAAACTGGTCGGTCGTTATCGGCTGTGTTTGTCTGAATCGGCGTTGAGTTTCTATCGGTTACACGTCGCTGCCGAGCCGGACATCGTCGTGCAGTTCACGTGGATACGCAGGTGCGGCCATACCGATTGTTATTTCTGTATGGAGGTCGGGCGGTCGGCGACCACCGGCGCCGGTGAGATCTGGATGCAAGTCGACGACACGTTGACCGCGCAGAACATGCATGAAGCTATTCTAAAGTATGTTTCATCTAAAACCACGGGATACTAGAGGTTCATATTGAACCACGGGTTACTGGGGTTCATATTGAACCATGGGTTACTGGGGGTTCACCTTGAACCACGGGTTACTGGGGTTCATATTGAACCACGGGTTACAGGGGGTTCATATTGAACCACGGGTTACAGGGGGTTCACCTTAAACCATGGGTTACTGGGGTTCATTTTAACCACGGGTTACTGGGGGTTCATATTGAACCATGGGTTACTGGGGTTCATTTTAACCACAGGTTACTGGGGGTTCATATTGAACCACGGGTTACTGGGGGTTCATATTGAACCACGGGTTACTGGAGGTTCATATTGAACCACAGGTTACTGGGGGTTCACCTTAAACCATGGGTTACTGGGGTTCATATTGGGGTTCTTAGCCTAAGCCATGACTATGCAACTGGCCCCAGGTCTTTAAACCAAAAACTGTAGAACTGTATCCGATAGATCTAGTGGAACGATTCATACGAGCTCAAACTAGGTTTGAAAAAAAAAACTCTGGTTAACGGGTCACCTCTGTATGATGTATCGAATTATTATTCAGGGGTCCTGCAACTCCTTGATTCCTTGAAAACTCCTTCTAAAGGAACAATATTTTTCAAGGTCCTTGAATATCCTTGAATTTGAGCAAAATGTCCAAAAGTCCTTGAAAACTCCTTGAATTTTGAGAAATTGGCAATTTTTTGGCTCTAGGCCGGGTATTTATACACAGATTCCACCATTAAATGGTTTACTGAGAAAAACAGTCCTGATTTTAGTGGTAGTTGACAGTAATTGATACATGAAAGTGATGCAAACATTCCGTGAAGTTAGAAATTTTCTCCTTGAAAAGTCCTTGAATTCTGGAATGACTGATTTGTAGGAACCACCCTGTTATTTGTAGTTCTATGAAGTCGATCAAGACCGAAATCGAAACGAAGCCGCCACCGTTCAGACCTCGTAGTCGCAGTTCGGCCGAGAAGTCGAAACCTACCGTACAACGCTCCCACTCGATGTTAGTATCGAATAACTCGTCGTCGTCGGAGTTCGGCCCGATGCGAGCGCGAACTATGAGCGAAAGTAAGAAAATAACGACCAGGTACGAAACGGTTTCACATCTCGCGTTGTTGTTGTCGTCGTTAAATTCAGGGTCCCTACAACTCCTTGAATCCTTGAAAACTCCTTGATTTTTGAATATATTTTCCAAGGTCCTTGAAAATCCTTTAATTTTGAGAAATATCCATGAACTCCTTAAATTCTGGGAAAGTCCTATTAAAATTTTTCAAAAGGTCCTTCTCAGAAGACAGTGTATTCTATTATTCTTCATTGTGTGACTTGTGAAAGTGGTTTCACTTTGAGATTTAAAACATTTAAACATGTAAAACCAAAACGGCACACACAACAACTGATCAAAATTCGAGAAAAACATGGATTTTGTTTTTGAATTTTCGACGTTTTTTCCTTATATATGACCGCGAAAACCTCCTTGAATTTTGAAAATTACTCCTTGAAAATTCATTGAAAAGTCCTTGAATTCTGGATACCAGGAATTGTAGGAACCTTGAAATTAGTCGTCGCTTGGTAAATGGACGAACAAGTAACAACTTACGGAGAAAGGTATTTCCCGCGAAACTACAAAAGCTGAATACAACGCCATCTAATAGAACAGCTATGAAAATATAAGCTCGAAAACAAATGCAACGATCATTGATGCGGTTTTATGGCAGGGTGCGATCTAAGCACTTGTCCGATCGCCCGGGACGAGTATATTCTCATCAGGGCAAGTAGGTTACCCTGCGGTACGGGTCGAGAACTGTGAATGACTTACCTCCTCCTTATCAGAGAGGAACAAGAAAACTAACTTGAAACTTTATTGACGCCTTGAAAAATAACGCATTGCTTAATCGCCAAAATTCACAATTTTAACCGTAATTTTGAGATAATTTGAAAATTTTGAAAAATTCCACCCTAGTGTGTTGAATAACGGGAATACCGCTATAGTGCGTCTACACCCCGGCGCGATGTATAATTGCCATCTTTCACTAGAGTAATTACTAATTACACCAAAACACAGCGGTGCGGTGTACTAGAGATAATTTGAAAATTTTGAAAAATTCCACCCTAGTGTGTTGAATAACGGGAATACCGCTATAGTGCGTCTACACCCCGGCGCGATGTATAATTGCCATCTTTCACTAGAGTAATTACTAATTACACCAAAACACAGCGGTGCGGTGTACTAGCAAAATCCATCACTGATTTTCACCCCGCACTGCGGTGTAGACGCACTGAAAGGGTTAAGATAACCAAGTATGCATGCATTATAAAACAATACAGAGTAGGTTTTAAGAGTAGGTTTGGCTAAAAAGGATAAGCCAATATTGATGACGTAGTGCACATCGACTCACGCAGAACCCCTTCAATATCTCATACTAGGTATTAATACGCAAAAACATTATTGTAACGGTTTTTACGGCGTCAAAAAAGTTCAAAAGCTTCAGCAAGGTAAATCATTCTAAAACGTTCTAACGTTTAACCCTTTCAGTGCGTCTACACCGCAGTGCGGTGTATGAATCGGTGATTGATTTTGCTAGTACACCGCACTGAGGTGTATTGATGAAATTAGTAATTATCTCTCTTGAAAAATAGCAGCACCTGTCAAACATAGTGAAATACTAGTAACTAACGATACACCGCGCCGGGGTGTAGACGCACTATAGTGGTATTCCCGTTATTCAACACACTAGGGTGGAATTTCTCAAAATATTCAAATTATCTCCAGCACTATAGCGTATTAATTAGTCAGCACTGAAATGTTTAATATGAGATATGTTGTGTTTATTTTCAGTCGTAAGGATGTAGCGATGGTTGATACGGAGCGTCGCGGGTATCGCGTCAGATCGAACAGTACCGATTCGCACGGCGCGTCGACCTGTAGTTCATCGGCCGCATCGTCTCAGATCGATGATTTAGACTCGTCTCATTTGAAAGGGTAAATAAATAAATATCGTCGATCCGTCGTTAGATCGATGTTAAAGATTGTGAAAAATGGATGTACGCTTGGTGAAGATTTGACTCATTGAAAATGTACTGATTTTAACTCAAACTCACAACTGTGAAACTAGATCCTGAGTTCAGAGTTAACTCTAACTCACAACTGTGTAACTAGATCCTGAGTTCAGAGTTAACTCTTAAGTCACAACTGTGAAACTAGATCCTGAGTTCAGAGTTAACTCAAAAACTCAGAACTGTGGAACTGGATTCAGTTAATTAGTTCATAGTTAGTTCATTTTCAATGAATTAACTCTAGAGTCAAAAGTTAATTCACAACTGCGAAACTGGATCCCAGTGTTTTGTGAAATTCGCGAAAAAAAGAACAACAATGTTAAGGATTTGAAGAAAATGTGATGTTCCAGAGTTCATCGATCAGACGTATCTGTAAACCATAGCGGAAACTGTTACTCACATTCTGACTAATTAATAATGAGACGAGTAGTACTGTTAACTGTTTATTTGACGCACGAGCTTTCGCTACTACCGGTAATTGATAGAAGCTTTATCGGATAAATGAGAAAATAGTTAAATAGTTAACCTATACTACTACTAGTTACATCTGGTAACCTATACTACTACTAGTTACATCTGGTTATTTATTCTAAACCCGGTTAACACCAGGCTACTCTACAATTGAATCTTCTCATCACATTTTGACTGTCATCACTGATGTTCATTTTGTAGATCAAACAGTGATTTCGGTGATAATTGCTATTTTGATATGGGTCCAGCCTCATCCAGCTGTAATGGTACGATTATTGTTTATTTATCGATTGATTTTCATCCCTCTGTTGTACTGTTGATTAATGAAATGATTTCGATGTTGATGTCTATAGTTTCAGCTGCGTCGACCCCGTCGTCGAGCTCGGGTCTACCATCATTCAACACCATTCTTCAAACTTCTCAAACTTCTATTCATCCTCAAGGTAAACAACATATACTTTAACTAATCCAATCAGGTTTTCTAGGTCTACCCAATCATGGGTAGGTTTAATAGTTTAGGTTGATCCAATCAGATTTGTTTAATAGTTTAGGTTGATCCAATCAGATTAGTTTTATAGTTTAGGTTGATCCAATCAGATTGGTTTAATAGTTTAGGTTGATCCAATCAGATTGGTTTAATAGTTTAGGTTGATCCAATCAGATTGGTTTTATAGATTAGGTTGATCCAATCAGATTTGTTTAATAGTTTAGGTTGATCCAATCAGATTGGTTTAATAGTTTAGGTTGATCCAATCAGATTGGTTTAATAGTTTAGGTTGATCCAATCAGATTGGTTTAAAAGTTCAGGTTGATCCAATCAGATTGGTTTAATAGTTTAGGTTGATCCAATCAGATTGGTTTAAAAGTTCAGGTTGATCCAATCAGATTGGTTTAATAGTTTAGGTTGATCCAATCAGATTGGTTTTATAGTTTAGATTGATCCAATCAGATTGGTTTGATAGTTTAGGTTGATCCAATCAAATTAGTTTAATAGTTTCGCTCCATTTTCAGGTGATTATATGGATATGGCAGACGGTATTCCAGGTGGCGCCACTTTGACGTTACCGCTGGATTCTGGGTATTTAGATATGACGCCAGTTGTGCAGATGCTTCCTACACTAGCCGAACAAACTGGTGCGTGTTTTCACTGTTTTACTATTACAGCCATACTCCGTAATAAGAGGCTGACTTCTTTTTCAACGCCACTCCTTACTTTAACGCGGTAGTGACTCACAACACCAGCCATTGTAGAAAACACTTCTCCCTGGGAGAGATGACTGATTCATGGAATAGAGTTAGAGGCTGGGGGGTAATTATACCAAAGTTGGAACGCATCTGAACTCAGTCTGGTGTCAATTATTATTATTATTATTATTATTATTATTATTAGTACGACATTTTGTGGGAGGACGTTTGGGGGGTAATTAGTGAAGCTAATGCTGATATTCCTAGTTGTAATGTGTTGATAGACGGATTACGTACAGTAATTTAATGAGAGGTGTTAATACAGCGTTAATAGACCTCCTTACACAACCCCCACTGAAGGGATCGGCAAGTGACGTAAGTTACAACCTGAAAGTGTCCTCGGGGATCAATTTAAGATCGCTCCCTCCCTGCTATCTTTTTCAAAGTTGAACGGTAAACTTCAACAAATCAACAGTAGTTTCGATTGTTAACCCTTTCAGTGCTGACTAATTAATACCCTATAGTGCTGAAGATAATTTGAAAATTCTGAAAAATTCCACCCTGGTGTGTTGAATACTGCGGTGCAGTGTATCATTAGTTACTAATATTTCACTATGTTTGACAGATTCTGCCATCTTTCAAGAGAGATAATTACAAATTACTAATTAAATCAATACACCGCAGTGCGGTGTACTAGCAAAATCATCACGGATTTATACACCGCACTGCGGTATAGACGCACTGAAAGGGTTAAAATGTATTTATTGTTGCTATTATTTCAGGAATGGAAGGTTATTTTGACATGCAGCAGATGAAGTGTCCACTGGCGGCAGCAGTTGCTGCAGCTGCGGCCGATGACTCGATCCCTAAACCGGATAAAGTGATCAGTTACCTGACGGACGACTCGTCGACGTACTCCGACGATTTTCCTAAAAGAGCGTATTCGGTCGGCAGTAAACCGGACTTTAAAAAAACGAACATTCCGTATCTGGACCGCGAGACTCTCGAAGGCCCGCTCGATAAAACCGACTCGAAGAGCTCGAGCGCGCCGCATTTAACGTCAGATAAACTGCGGGTACCGGACTCGATCGCGGACTCGCACAGTCCGAGTTCGGGATCGTCGATTCGGTCGTTTCGCGACGGCGACGACGACGAACTGTTCATGGAGATGGATTTCCCGCGCGCGCGCACGTCCAGCGAGAGTTATGGCACGCGAGCGCGTACGTCCAGTTGGGGTCAGAATTTCCGGCCGCGATCGTCGTCGACGACGACGCGTTTGCGTCGCACGTCGAACGACTCGAGTCGCGCGTCGAGTCGCAACTCGTCGTCGGAGTTCATCTGTAAATCGGACACGGCCAGCGTTAGCGGGTTAGTGACGGATTCCACCGATAAACTGAAGGACGCGAGCGCCGCCACGAAGAGTTTCACGAAGCGCGCAACCTGCGCGCGCGCGTCGTCTCTCAGAGAAAATGATTTCGTCGTCGTGTCGTCGTCGGCGTCGCCCGAGAAACCAACTCTGAAATCGAGGCTGGCGGCCGCTGTGTCGTCGGGGCGACGGTCGTCGATCGACCGCTCCGTTTATTACCCGCGTTCTACGTCGCCGTGGAAACCACCTGTCTCATCGGCTGCGTCGGGGGCTGCGGGGAAGATACCCGAATTACCGACCCCCGAATTACCGACCCCGGGTTCAGTGGCCCCGGTAGTTTCACTGTTCTCTACGACAGCGCCGGTCCTGAGGAGCCCGGAATTATCAACGAGCCTGGTTAAAGTGATGCCAGTATCAGCGACCACAGTAGTCCCTGCGACCACGGTAGTCCCTGCGACGGCAGTAGTCCCTGCGACCGCGGTCGTCCCAGCGACCGCGGATTCTACCAGTCCGTTCGACCCGTACGTGGAATACGACGCCGCCGTTACTGATACTTATATCATCGCTACGTCTGCCTGTACGACACCGGTGCTGCCCTCTATGTTACACACGGTATCCGCCGGTGTACGCGATGATCCTTCCCCGGCGGTACCGGCCGCGTTGTCTAGCGATAACGCCGAGGTCGACGCGAAACCCGTCGGTCCCGTCTCGGACGAGGGCGACTACTTCATCATGGAAACGAAAAAAACATCGACGACGGACGACGCCAACAATGTCACCGCCGTAACCCCTAGCGACGAATTAAACTATGCATCTCTAGATTTGAAAGCGGTCGAACTCGGGTCGACGCGAGGTCCCGTTACGGCAGCGTCGGACTCCGTGCCCGTACAATACGCCGATATCGACTTCGATAAGTCTATCAAAAATGGCACGGACGATCCGTTCGACTTTCTGAAAGATTCTGATTGATTTATTATACATCTCAAACGTCTCCCCCTGTGACATTCCCCCTATGACATCATCATCAAATATTATAACGGCGCTGAAATCTTCAAGATTTGGTGAAGAATAATGATCTCGTACGGGGATTTATTGGGGCTGCTGATATGTCATGCCAGTAAAATAATATTCTTTGTTTGGTGTGTTTGGTCTTAACGGATTAACGATTGTTCGTTATTTTTTCTCGTAGAAAAAGGGGCTCAGGTTCAATTCGATAGCTCCCCCTGGTTGTAGTATCGGTACTACTCGCGCGTAGTAAGCTGAGTTAACGCTATCGCTAGTAAGTCCGCTATGGCCGTACTTGGAACGGACTAGAATGTGGCAGATGATGTGCTTTCACGTACATTTTTAAAGCCGCAGTTATGACCCAGTAATGCATAGTTTCTATCACGCAGAGTATAGTCTGTTCTCAGATTTACGAAGCGCCTGGATCAGTCGTTTCGGTCAGTCTAGATTGGTCTGTTTTAAAATTGACCAATTTAGAACGAGAGTTTTTGCCAGTGGAATTGAGAATGCTAGAATTGAGAGCGTTCTGATCAACGTATGGTAAATGCGGCGGCGTTTCAGGGTTTCACTGATAGAGGGCGGTGTTTGTATCAATGTCATCCGTCCTGTTTTAAACATAACCTCTTCAGGACCCGGTTCCTCTTGACTCTCAGTTAATAAACATTAAAAATAAAATAATTTAATAGGATGATATCTCCGATAATTTAATCGGATGATATCTCGGATAAATCGATGTATTCTCGGCGTTATCGATGATATCTCGGATAAACCGATGTATTCTCGGCGTTATTGATGATATCTCGGATAAACTGATGTATGCTCGGCGTTATCGATGATATCTCTGATAAACTGATGCATTATCGACGATATCTCGGATAAATCGATGTATTCTCGGTGTTAACGATGATATCTCGGATAAACAGATGTATTCTCGGCGTTATCGATGATATCTCTGATAAACCGATGTATTCTCGGCGTTATCGATGATATCTCGGATAAACCGATGCATTCTCGGCGTTATCGATGATATCTCTGATAAACCGATGTATTCTCGGCGTTATCGATGATATCTCGGATAAACCGATGCATTCTCGGCGTTAACGATGATATCTCGGATAAACGGATGGATTCTCGGCGTTATCGATGATATCTCGGATAAACTGATGTATAATCGGCGTTATCGATGATATCTCGGATAAACCGATGTATTATCGGCGATATCGACGATATCTCGCATTCATTTTTCAAACTGTTCTGAAATCAATACATTAGACAAGTGGTAATGAAATGATACTGATAGACAATGACTATAATTCTTTAAGAATAATAAATGCGAGATATCATCAATATGCAGATGTGGATCCAGGGGAAATTATGAGACTCGTTCAAGTCCATCAAATTTTTTTTTTAGCGCCCTTTTTATTTTGTCAACGTAGATAATTGGTGCATTTCTGGATCCGCCCTTGATACGTGGGATTTTTATCTGGAGTCGAATGTAACCACGGAACCGGGTCCAAGGACCAGTGTCATGAAAAAGTTAATTCGGTTAATTCGCTGACCGATTACTTCATATATTCTAATGAGGAAAATCGATTCAACGCCGTAAAAGTTCTCAACTGAATGCTTTCTCATGAAACTGGACCTGCCGTCGCGGGTTTTGTGTTGTTTTTTTTTTTGAACATTGAAATTCTGCACGGGTAAAAAACAAATGAACAAACAGAGTTTCATCATCAAAAATCTCTCGGGGAAAATTAATATATTACGAATATGTTGTTTTTATTTCGTTTTTTTTTTTCTATCGAAAAGAAAAGAAGGAAATATTTGTTTGTGTTTATATGACTATGTATCGTGGTTCGAAGAATAAGGGGTCAGTCAAAAATATTACGATAATCTACATTGTTTTCTATGTAAGTTGTTCTTATGAAATGTGGGTATTTTATTGATTTCTAGAGGGCCCCCCCCGATGTGATTCTCTATTTAAATATCTCCAGCGTTTTCCATATTTTTCTAGTCATCGTCGTAAAATGAGAATGAATGAATGACTTTGAATTATTTTATTTATGAATGAAAATAATTTGTGCTATTTTTGTGTTTAATTTAAAGATGGCCGCTACAGCAGCGTTATGTATGAATGAATGAATGCAGTATGAAATCATAGGAATCGTTTTTACGCAATTCTGTGCACTTCTCAACAAAACGCTGAAAATAATCAACAATTTATTATAAATTATTGTAAATTTATTCGTAAATAAATTAAGAGAAGTAATAAATATTCGTTGTTATTTTTGTGAGGCTCGAACCCGATTGAGTTTCCGAGGATTTCCTCGATATAATTTTGCTTCTATGGCGTCATTCATTAACGTGCGTTTCCGATTTTGGGGGTAGAATTTTAATCGTCTGTGTGTAATATCCCGATAGATGGCGAATTCGTCGCCGCTGCTACGAGCTATTTTCATTTCAATACGCCTACGTCAAAGTGAACTGTTGTTAATTCTTCGATTTACCAATTCGTACCGATATAAAATTGAATTCCGATCCTAGAATTCTCATAAATATCACCCAGAAATATTAAATATCGCATTTTAAAGCCGTAATCTGGAAAACGGTCGGCGCTATTTTAGCTGCGTATGTACACTGAAAAGATGTTGTTAGGCTCAATAATCGCTTTGGATATTTTGTGTGATTTTTGTGTTATACGTAAGTTTTTAAAGCCGTTAATCCTAATCCATTTCGATAGGTGTAATATATTTGTTCAGTTGGCCCGACTGCCTTGACCCAACAGTGTTCCATTGTTCGGTTATTGGTAAGTTTAAGGTAGCGTAAATTCGGTTGTAACTGTAATAAGTAAATCAATCACCGAGGAGTCAGTCAGAAGTCATGGAGGAAGAAGCAGTTCAGCACAAATCATCAAAAAATTAAAACCACCAGACGCACACAGTTTACAGAGTGGCACTAACTGAAAAGACCCCCTTTTGTAGACAATCACAGGGGGTAATTTATCAGGGGTTTTTGTCGACCAGCGCAAAAAAGGAGGCCTAGGTCGGTCGTGTACCTGTGTACAAATCTGGGTCACGATCAGGGCGGGTGTGGAGCCCTGAGTAGGCAATGGGCTTGGGCTGGTTTTCCTGAGAAAGGACGTGGCCAACAGCATGTTTGGTGAGGGCTTCGTCATCGGTAGTAACGCCTGAGAATGGGGACAGGGTACTGGTAAATGAAGATCAGGTTTATGTCGCTAAATAAAGCTTAGGTCCCTAAATCTAAGAACGTACTTGGATATGAGTCGACTGTCTGCATGTTGGTGATGACAACGCATAGGTCTATAGAATAGAAGGTTTAAAGTTGGCTGCAAGGGCGATGACTTGATCAGCCAATCAGAACCCTCACATCAGATTGACGGGCGCACAGTAACCAAACGGATCTTGTTTTCAACTGGGCCTAAAATAAAGTAGCCTAATTATTAATGAAACTAGGAGTCCAGGAACACCACGCCTTTTTGGTTTGAAACTCTTCACAATCTAACATTTTCAATATTCAATGCCCCCCTGGTGTACATGGACAGAAATGACCTTGAAATTCAATCATAAGAAAATATCATGAGCTACAATTTTTGTAGCCTTTGTGGGCCATATGTCACTAGATGGCGTTGAATAGCGGAATAGTTCTGTCTTTATAGACACTAAGGCTATGATGGCAAGGCGATCATGTTGTGTAAGCGATCTATAGGCCTAAGATCAAACAATGAGTTGATCTATCACATCAATCTTCAGGGCCCAGTTCCACTGTCATGGCTTATTTAAGACCGTCTTAGTTCTATAACCAATCTAACAACTTAAGACCGGTCTTAGAATTTAAGACCATTTTTGGACTTAAGTCTCAACTGAGGAACCGGCCCCAGTTCTCTAGCACTCTGCGCAAATAACATTCACAATTCAGATCGCGACATTTCGACGATTCGAAAATGTAGAGCAAACTAAGATCGAATATCTGTTTATTCAAGAATAAATCCGAGCAGTTTATCTATTGTTTATCTCTCCGAGCCCCGGACGACGACGCTAAGTGATCCGACGTGTTGTTTATCCAGAATTGAAATTCTAAGCTTAAAAACGCTCTAGGCCTATATGATGTGTTGATTGTGTTCACTGCCGAGGTCATTGGTTTCTTGATACGTTCACCAGGGGGCGTTGAATATTGAAATTTTCCGTTTGTCGAGCATTTCGAACCAGTTCCAAAGCGGGCGTGGTGTCCCGGACCCCTAGCTTGCTTACAAATCAAAACTGATTATTGATTTAGGAGGATTCTACACTAATTGGGTTATAAAATGGATGCAGACGCTTCCTGTACCAGTCTGTAGGGACCCTGTTTACAGACTGACTGATCTGTAGGGACCGCGTTCACCTGTTTATCCATCCTTTATTAGTTTGGGTAAAGATTTATGTTGTGTAAAACTAAATAAGATCATATCATATCTTGATAATAATAGATGGATAACCACACTCAAACGTGGTGAACGGATAATAAGATAAAAACCCATTATCTACAGAAGGCAGGAAGACACACCTGACGACGTTGAGGAGAGAATCCCACGATGATAATAAAAAGTCCGAAAATGAAACTTCGAGATAGTAGTTTATTTCAACGTTTCGACTATATCCTAATAGTCATCTTCAGGAATACTGTATTCCTTGAGCTAGTGTAGTTTATTTCAACGTTTCGACTATATCCTAATAGTCATCTTCAGGAATACTGTATTCCTTGAGCTAGTGTAGTTTATTCAACGTTTCGACTATATCCTAATAGTCATCTTCAGGAATACTGTATTCCTTGAGCTAGTGTAGTTTATTCAACGTTTCGACTATATCCTAATAGTCATCTTCAGGAATAAACGAAGATGACTATTAGGATATAGTCGAAACGTTGAAATAAACTACTATCTCGAAGTTTCATTTTCGGACTTTTTATTATCATTGTGGGATTCTCTCCTCATCGCGTCAACACGGATATAGTGTTCTACCAATCGTGAACACCTGACGACGATCTCTAGGGTGAGATCGAAACGTCGTGTATTCGATATATTTAAGATCGAATAGATAAATTCTCGTTTTTAAATTCTTTTAATCTGTAGATAGTGGGATTTTATCTTATTCTTCATCTGTTGATAAACTCGCGAACCCTTCCTACGTCGATCGCTGTCTGTGAACTCAGTCCGTTTCAAGAGTTCAACGATTGATTCTCGGTATTACCCTCTTTCTGTTTATTGATAGGAAGACACGGTCGGTCGTCGATGATATAGATAAGAGTCTCGTCGAAACGAAATCTAGGTCAATACGTTAGGACCACCAATCGGCCCGGTTTAGACGCGAACAATGATGATCGAGTTGTTATAGAGACCGCGGGCGAGCGAGCGCGCGGGCTGTTGTTCGGGCCTCGGATCTCGTTTCTATTATGGATATGGATTTACACACGGCTATGGAGACGTTCGCCGAAGCTTGGGTCGCGGCTAATACTCAAACGGCTGTCAATCCGGTCTCAGCATCCGAATCATCCATTCTGCAGGTAAGATCGCGCTTAGACCCTATGACTGAAAATCGATTCGTTCGATTCTTTCAGCGTTCTCCTCGCGGGGAGATTTATGGAGGCGGTAATATTTTCGGCCGAAAACGGCCTATTATAGTTAGATCGAATGATGTCATAGGGAAAGTTATGGGGGACGCCCTGGGGTCAGTTGCTGAAAAGTTGATTAAAGATAACCGGCGGATAAATACCATAGTAACAATGAACTTTGAATTGTCACCACGTCAACTATCCACTGGTTAACTATAACCAACTTTTGAGCAACTGCAGCCCCTGATAAATACTATAGTAACAATGAACTTTTATTCATCACCCTGTCAACTATATACTGGTTAACTCTAACCAACTTTTCAGCAACTGCAGCCCCTGATAAATACCATAGTAACAATGAACTTTGAATTGTCGCTATATCAACTATCCATTGGTTAACTCTTACCAACTTTTCAGCAACTGGCCCCTGATGTTTTTGCATTTCTTATCACAAAGGTGATCAGGTTTATAGCTAACTGATAAGACATTAGTAAGATAGTTAGCTAGCAATTGAAAGAGTTGAACGGAGGTCTTGCTGCCAGAGACCATTATTCCGGATAGATGCGTCCTTATGGGTACAATTTGGTGATATTGTATATATTGACGTAACCAAGTTTTCTGTAAGTCAATTTCATATTGAAATGTGTGGAAGAGTCTATGATCAGTGATCAGTGATCGGTGATCGGTGATCAGCTCAGACCAAATATTTCTCAATCCTATAGTTACTGTATAACTGTGGTGAAAATGATAAATTCATGAACTTGGTTTAAGCGCGAAAATCCAATGGACATGCACGTCTGCTTGTGACTGGTCACCAGGGCAGCATTTTCATCTAGGCCTATCAACGCATTGAGAAGTGCTTTTCACCCCACATAAACCCGACCAAACTTTTTGAGTTTGTAAAATCTCATTGGAGAAAGAATTCACAGAAAATGTGAATGGATCAAATTCAATTTCACCATACCACCCAAATTCTTATCATTTTAAACATACTCAGGACGGCGGGGGGGGGGGGGCATTTATGAATGAAATATTGTTCTAGATATAGGACTAATGCATTATGGGAAGCTTATTCGGAATCAACTTTACAGATTTTTCGCTAATTCGCGTAATTTGTAAAACGGATTAATCATCGAATTAACCCTCGCCCACCCGTTCATGAAACAGGGCCCCGAGGGATGATTAGGTGGCGGCCATCTTTCGAAAAGTCAATTTTTGTACACTTCGCAGAACCCGGTCTTTCTTCGACAGTTGTCCCATAATGGATCTTCTAATAGGCCTAATGTAAGGGTTAGGGGTAGGCCCTATTTATGAATTGTTCAATGTGCGTTTAGTTTGTTGTCTCGAACTGTAATTCATTTTTCAAAATAATTCCATACATTTGTTATTATATACCGATGTTGACTGTCAGTTGTGTTAATTCACACACCAGCTACTACCGGCGCGCTCTGCTGGTGTTAATCTCAAACAGATAAAATCTCAATTTTCACTTTTATGATTAATGTAGTGTTTAAGTGGTTTTGCGGGTGATTGCGGTGCACAGTATCAGCCCTCGAACAGATTTAAATTCTGATAATAAGTAAATAATGAATATAACCCGATGGTTCGTTCAGTCCTCGCTCAATGTTTGTAGTATAATGCAGGTTTGTCTCTGTTCATTTATTATGTTTTTTGTTTGTTAAATTGAACAGTTTTCAGTCGTCAAATGCGATTAAAAATTCAGGGGCTGCAGTTGCTCAAAAGTTGGTAAGAGTTAACCAGTGGATAGTTGAAATGGTGACAATTAAAGGTTCATTGTTACTTTTTTTCAGCTGGTTAGATATTTAACCCTTTCAGTGTGCCTACACCGCGGTGCAGTGTATGAATCGGTGATGGATTTTGCTAGTGCACCGCACTGCGGTGTATTGGTGTAATTAGTTTTTATCTCTATTGAAAGATGGCAGCACCTGTCAAACATAGTGAAATACTAGTAACTAACGATACACCGCGCCGCGGTGTAGACCCACTATAGTGGTATTCCCGTTATTCAACACACTAGGGTGGAATTTTTCAAAATTTTCAAATTATCTTCAGCACTATAGGGTATTAATTAGTCAGCACGGAAACCAACCAACTTTTGAGCAACTGGCTCCTGATAATTTGGGACGGATGAAATTCGTCGGGTTTATGCGAAATTCCGATTTAACGTCAAACGTCACAGATTTGGAGCGCGTTCGAACTAGACTCTGTTCAGGATACCCACGCTACAGGTCTGGGTCGAGTTCTGTGAGTTTTGTCGGTAATCGTGCACTCTAGTTTCATAAATAAGTTAAGCTCCTATTTTTAGTTTACTTCATGCTTTCGATGAGGACAACAATTCAAAGTGAACCGTTTTAATTGTGTCGTAAAATCACCGATTCATGTCAACTGTAGATAAATGATCGAAACGATAGAATTTTGATTTCGATGTAATTCATTGTAATGAAACCTCGCAACGTTTCAGCTGTTTCGAGACATCATCAGGTAGACCGTCCAGAAACATAAGTTCCCTCTCTACTTCCGTTTCTGGTCACGAAAACACAAAAACGAAACCTGTTCATTGTTTTATATGGATTTAACTATTTGAACATTCAACTGGTGGATTTAGTTAAAAGTTTTATTTCGTATTTCGTTTATAAAGTCATCAGAGGATTAAGGTATAAATCTATGTGTTATACATATATATATATATATATATATATATATATATATATATATAGTGCTGTTGATAGCTACAGCGTACGTAACCCTCTCATACTGCTATATATATAAAACACATGATAATCATAGTTTGATTATCAGTTATTTTATGATTATGTTGTTGTTGGTCGGCGGGCGGTCGGTAGGTCAGTCAGACGGTCTTTATTATTGTCGTCGAGGGTTACTCTGTGAATGTGAATTATCAGTTTAGTCGGCTGGACAGCGCCGTACCGCGCGCGGTTACTTTGATCGACCAGATCGATACCAGAAAACTATCGTCGATACTGTCTGAGGCGCTGTGGACCAACGGTCAGTTGCATTGTCATGGCTTATATTTAAGATCAGTCGAAGACCGACTTAGTTCTACAATAGCCTTTCTAACAACGTAAGACCAGTCTAAAGATTTAAGACCACGTTTGGACTTTACCCTTTCAGTGCGTCTACACCGCAGTGTGGTGTATGAATCTGTGATGGATTTTGCTAGTACACCGCACTGCGATGTAGTGATGTAATTAGTAATTATCCCTCTTGAAAGATGGCAGCACCTGTCAAACTAAGTGAAATACTAGTAACTAACGATACACCGCACCGCGGTGTAGACGCACTATAGTGGTATTCCCATTATTCAACACACTAGGGTGGAATTTTTTAGAATATTCAAATTATCTCCAGCACTATAGGGTATTGATTAGTCAGCACTGAAAGGGTTAAGACACTACATGCAACCAGCCCCAGTTGGACAGTAAAGGTTTTAGATTTAAGACCATCTAAGTCTGATAACTGAAAATCAGTTTCAAGATTTAAGACCGTCTTTGGACTTGTCACGACTGTGCAACTGGGTTCTGCTGTCCTAGGCCCTACTGTCTGATAGGCCTTCCTACCTGGGCGGCCCAGTTACGCTGTCTTGAATTAAGTTCAAAAGTTGTCTTAATCCATAAGTTATTAGATTGGCAGTATAACTAAGATGGAATGATGAAGTAAGTGATGACTGTACAACTGGCCTCTGAGAGTTTGATATCTCAGACCGTCTATAATTGCCTGAGCTGAGTTTGAGTTAATCTCATATTTTTCATTTTCTTATACGGGGAAAACACGAAGTAAATCCTTAATCCGGCGTCTAATAGTATACAGCGTGTATTCCGGTTAATCCTCTCATCTACGGGATTAGTGCTGTAGCTAATCCGCTTGGCGTGTGATGCAGTGCGGGAGCATAGAGGAAATTAGAGGATTAGGACCCGGGGATTAAGGCGTGCGGATTAAGGCGTGTGTGTCTGTGTGTTCAGCTAAGCCGAGCTGATTTACATTAGCTATGTCTCGGTATAGACTCGTAGGATAGTCTATGCTGATAATTTATTCCATCAAGATTTGAAATTCAAATCATTCGATATGAAAACTGTTACGTTTTTGTGTTTGGTCGGGATGAATTTGTTTGTTTATGTTAATGATGTTAGATATGAATATTAATGATTTAACAGGTGGGCTGAAGAGCGAAGCCGGCTCCACTTTGTGTTAATATATTATATATACGCGCGAGCTTTTTAAAAACCTTTATCTTCGAAAACAAATAGACCTCTAGCGCGTTTTCAATTTAGCGTCACTTTTTTTTTTTTTCGAAAGAAAAAGTTCCGCAATGGATTTCATGCATATAACCGAAATTCGTTACCTATCCCATTTGCAGAATTATGACAATATTTATCGGGAAACCATTTTTTCAATTAAGGTACTATTTTGGTGTCCTGCCCTGAAGATACTAATCTTATTGTGGTCTTATGCCTTCTCAAAATACACCGCACTCAGGCCCTTTTCAAAATATACCGCACCCAGACTCTTTTCAAAATATACTGCACCCGCACCCTTTTCAAAATACACTGCACCCAGACCCTTCTCGAAATACACTGCACCCAGACCCTTCTCAAAATACAGTGCACCCAGACCCTTTTCAAAATATACTGCACCCGCACCCTTCTCAAAATACAGTGCACCCAGACCCTTTTCAAAATATACTTCACCCGCACCCTTCTCAAAATACAGTGCACCCAGACCCTTCTCAAAATACAGTGTACCCAGACCCTTTTCAAAATATACTGCACCCAGACCCTTCAATTTGAATTCTAATTCTCGCGTTATTGTAGAGTATAAGTTGTGATCAGGGTTTAATTTCACATGTTACTATCAGATATCAGAACAACGTAAAGAGTTTAATGATTCTGATTGCATTAAGTTAAGTATCTAGATTAAAAGGGATCTGCGCGCCAGCGCGCGTACACATATATCTGATAAACAGTTGAGTGAAATATTGAACCATTACATAAATCTAGCTACACCCATTTTACATTGTGTCACACATGCATTGCTCTCTCTCCTCTCTCTCTCTCCTCTCTCTCTCCTCTCTCTATATGAGGAGAGTTATTTTACTCTGCTCTTTGTTGGTTTAGTCGATAATCAAGGATTATAAAACGTACATCGAATGTTAAGCCAGAGGCAGTGTTTTATACCCGCTGAATGCCGTGGTGGCGCTACTGTCCGTCGTACGGTGAACTCTTTATGGCTTTTATCTATTCTGAGAAAAATTGATAATCTGCGATTACGTCAGGGTCGGCTGATCTGGTTAGGTCCCTGCCTGCGCATATTGACAATCCGAAAGGTGAATGGCTAGATTGAAGTGATCTAGGGCCAGTTGCTGAAAAGTTGGTTAAAGATAACCGGCCGTTAAATACCATAGTAACAAAGAAATTTCAATTGTCACCATATCAACTATCCACTGGTTAACTCTAACCAACTTTTGAGCAACCGGCCCCTGGTTAGAACTCATTGTATTAGTGGTATAGGGTAATCAGTGTTGGTCCCACTGTAGTAGACCTCCGACGAGGGGTCCGGAGTGGTATACGTGGTTGTTGGTCTGGTAACCCTGCTGTAGACCTCTGTTAGCCACCAGCCCGGTTTCATAGACCGAGTATCGAAGTTATCCCTGGGGGTAAATCCTCAACCCGGGTGACAACCACCCGTAGTAACAATGAGAAACCATGGTTATAACTGACAAATTTCAAAATGTTCCCAGGGACTATTTTTCTACCACATCTATGAAACCCAGCCTAGGAGTCTTGGTTTAGAAATTTTGAAATTCGTCAGTTATAACCATGGTTTCTCATTGTTACTACGGTGGTTGTTACCCGGATTGAGGATTTACCCTTAGGGATAACTTGGATACTCGGTCTATGAAACCAAACCCAGGGGTCTTGGTTTAGTGGTTATCAGTTAGATAGCCGTTACATAGACCCCTCTTCTGCCTAGGAGTTAAGGCCTTGCTGTAGTTTAATGACATCAGCATTTTAAAAAGTTAAAAACTACATTAAAAATAATGAAATGTCAGACGAATTTGAAGTTGATTTTTTTTTCGCAGATAATTTTCCGCGTAAATCTTATTTGTGATTATGTAGTCTGAAAGTCGGGTATGAAATGTCGTTATACCGTTATCTGTGAGTCACAGATATTTGTTTGTGTTTTCGAAAGTTTTGTCCGACTTTGAGCTTCAAAGGTTAGCGATATTTCGAAACTTAATTCATTAATCATTAATCTGGAGATAGCTAAAGGTAAACGCGATGTAGATTGAACCGGTTCGTAGGCCGATTGTAGACCGGTAATTGATGGACTGTAGGCCGACTGTCCACTAAGTACTTCAGAGTTTGTGTTTGCCTGAGCTTCAGCGGGTGGTAACCAAACCCTGGCAAGCGAGGATGTCCGGATCCAGAAGACAGCGCTTACGCGAAAATTCCAAAAAACCACTAGGAAAATTAACGAGAATATTATATCATCGATAGTGTGATTTTAATTTGAAGGTACGCATCGAGTCGACTATATCGCTCTCAAACTCTCTCATCTGTATAGCCGATGAGATTGTGAGATGTCCCCTCGATCCTTTGACGTCTCAGACAGGATGTGTCCCAACTTAAACGGGCGATAAGCTTCACCCGGCGAACACTCGACTGAGACAATAAGATAATCCACAGATAAACCTTGGAGTGATAAGCAAACATGGCCCGGTTGCTCCCTGCACTGTGTGTGTGTGTGTTATATTACAATAGATATGAACATATAGATCAAAGCTTTAGGTTTTATCTCATTGTGTCTTACTTTTCAAGTGATTCTGCCGGAGAGTCAGCTCAGGCCATTTCTTCTCAACCATCGATATATATATATATATATATATATATATATATATATATATATATATATATATATGTTTTGTGACCTTTTGATTTGAACTGAAATCCAGTCACGGCTTTAGACTTCAGACCAGTCTGAGAAGATAAATATCTAAGTTTTGTAACCGATCGGCTTCAGCTGGGCTATCAAAGGCTCAGCCGGGCTATCAAAGTCTATGTTAAGTCCATAACCAGTTTTGAATCTGTCGTTAATCGTAACAACTTAAGACCAGTCTAAACTCATTATCGGTCTTATAGCCAATTTAACCTAAGACCAGTCTAAGCCCATTGTCAGTTTTATAGCCAATTTAACTTAGGACAGTCTAAGCCCATTATCGGTCTTATAGCCAATTTAACTTAAGACCAGTCTAAGCCCATTGTCGGTCTTATAGCCAATTTAACTTAAGACCAGTCTAAGCTCATTATCGGTCTTGTAGCGAATTTAACTTAAAACCAGTCTAAGCTCATTATCGGTCTTATAGCCAATTTAACTTAAGACCGGTCTAAGTTCATCTTAGTTCGTAAGTCAATTCTACCAGTCTAAACTTGTTTAATATATTAGTCGACAAAAACCCACAATAATAAAGAAAAACTATCTGATAATTTGACGTTTCAACTCAAATCTTTGAGCCATTTTTAAAAAACTGAATTATTGTACAGTTATAAAAATAGAAAATATAGCAACAAGGTAACTAAGTGATCTCTACAGCTGTTGTTTATATATATTCATGTCGCATGGTGGACTACAGGAAATTTGTTGTTGGTATTCAAGTTCGTCCGCCGCAACAAGCGTAAGAGTTGATCGCGATCACCCTATGCATTATCAGCGTCGTTATGTGATCACGGTTGTTTTCGGCGCGCGAGCGCGCGCGCCCGAACGCCTCGTTATTATCGTATTCGGATTAAAACGAAAGAATCGACGCCGGGCGTAAAAATAACACCATCGGCATGCTTACACGATTATTACATCGCGACTGAGGGAGACAATCGTCGCGTTGAATCAACAGTCAACAGATCGGCACCGGTTTACGAGTTCACAAACATTGTTTAAACGTGTCCCGAGTTTCGCTAAGTTGCGCGTATGATAATAAACGATACATGGTTTTGCTCTAAGACGCCGGATTAGAGAGAGAGAGAGAGAGAGAGAGAGAGAGAGAGAGAGAGAGAGAGAGTGGGAGAGAGAGAGAGAGTTCGTACTCCGTCGGAGGAACGGCGCTCGGGGTAAATCTCTACTTCAGGCGACGGGTAAACGTAATGATATCTGCTTAAACAGCGTCCCTACGACTCGCTGATTCTTCGATAAATGAAGAAATCCCACACTTCGAATTTTAAACTTATACAATCAAATTTATTATTATTTTGAAACCACAACGTTTCGGCTGTCGACTAACGGTTTATCTTTAGTTTTGACACGCTGCTTCTATTTTAGATCCTGCAAGTTTATATGGTTTGTTACTTGTTTTTCTGGTCATTCCACCTGATGATGGCTGTTAGTCAACAGCCGAAACGTTGTGCTTTCAAAAAAATAGATTTTATTGTATAATTTTAAATTCGAAGTGTGGGATTTCATCATTTATCAACAGTATCAACAGTGTACACGGATTATAGTGTTTATTCGACAACTATCATTGATTCTTTTTGTACGCCATATATGAATATATATATATATATATATATATATATATATATATATATATATATATATATATATATATATATATATATATATATATATGGAGGTCGGAATTAGCACCAGGAATTAGCATCTGTCCAGATTGCGATCAACCGCTTATGTTGTTGTTCCTTGTTAAAAAAAATAAATGAAAGAAAAAATTTTTGAAAAATTATTGGTTGAAGTTTGAACAAGATGAATAACTCGGGAAAGTTTGTTGACGCCTTAAAAAATAACACATAAATCGCTTCAATATTGTCGACAATAAATGATACAATGAAGATTTCATGATATCGAGGATCAATAAAGTTATTTTGGATTTGAATATGTATCGATAATTGAATTGAATTGACCGGCAACCGGTCTAGTCCGACATATTGACTTGGATCCAGTAAAGTAGTGAGTTTAACCCTTTCAGTGCTGGCATATTAATACCCTATCGTGCTGAAGATAATTTGAAAATTCTGAAAAATTCCACCCTAGTGTGTTGAATAACGGGCTGACCGCTTTAGTGCATCTACACCGCGTCGCGGTGTATCGTTAGTTACTTATATCTCACTATGTTTGACAGGTGCTGCCATCTTTCAATAGAGATAATTAGTAATTACTAATTAAATCAATACACCGCAGTGCGGTGTACTAGCAAAATCCATCACTGATTTGTACACCGCACTGCGGTGTAGACGCACTGAAAGGGTTAAGTCGAGGTAAAGATGTGATGACTACTGCTGGGGTTCACTCCGACCTGTTCAATCTATCGCATCCGAAATCATACGAATACGATATTCGTTTTCTATGATAGTTTCTATAATTATTTACAGGTGGCGCCACCGTCATCGTTGAAAGTCGACCAGCAGCAGCAGCAGCAGCAGCAGCCACCAACAATGATTCCAGCGGTAACCAATGATACGATCAATTCGCCCCGGAGCAGTCCTAATCCTCCTCCGCCGCAGCAGCAGCCTCCTGTGATGACTAGAAGTCGCCCTCCAAGTCCTAAACAACCTTCCACTAGCTGCAATACTGGTATGTAACTAAAATTATTATTATATTATAATATTTATTGATTAGCGATGATTAACTGTTTGACTGCTGTGTCCTGCGATATTTGGGTCTGTCTAATGTTTGTATGAATACAGGGAGTGTTGTGAGTGTTATGAGGGGTGAAGGGTGAGGGGTGTTACAGGGTGTGTGACTGTCTATAATGTAGTGTAACCAGAAAGATGCATTCCGTAAAGTTTCCTTAAAGATAATGATTTATTGATTCGACGTTTTAACTGATAGTCATCATCTTCAGGACAGATGATCACATGTTATAGTCATTAGTTCTACAGAGTTTTCATCAATGGTTATGTGGCAGTCGGTATATGTGTAAGGTGTTGCAGGGTTGTTAGTATTGAATATCCGGGGGTCTGGTGGCTGTCTGTGGTTGTGTATGATCGGTAACTTCTGCTGGTGCTGCCACTCCTGCCGCCACTCTGCTGCTGGTTCTACCATTGCTGGTGCTGCCACTGCTGGTGCTGCTGGTTCTACCACTGCTGGTGCTGCTGGTTCTACCACTGCTGGTGCTGCCACTCCTGCCGCCACTCTGATGCTGGTTTCAGTGGTGCTGCTGCTGCTGCTGCTGCTGGTTCTCCCATTGCTGGTGCTGCTGCTGCTGCTGGTGCCGCCACTCTGGTGCTGCCACTGCTGGTTCTGCCACTGCTGCTGCTGCCATTGCTGGTGCTGCCACTGCTGCTGGTGCTGCCACTGCTGCTGCTGCCATTGCTGGTGCTGCCACTGCTGCTGCTGCCATTGCTGGTGCTGCCACTGCTGCTGGTGCTGCTGCTGCTGCTGCTGGCATGTGTGCATGCTCCTCAGTGTTATCTGGTGTAGTGTTGTATTATAGGAGCTAATCCTCTCCCAAATTCCTCGTTTATCCTCAGTTTATCCGCAGCCAAATTACTTTCGCGAGGATTAACGCGAGGTTTCGATTTGTGCGCTAATCCTCGGCTGTTCCTCGGTTTAGAATTTCATCGTCGTCTGCCGCTGCGTCGTGTATCGTGTCCCGATATAACGGACGAACCGGCTAATCTCACATCTATTCCCGACGATTTTTATTTTTCTTGTCAACGTCGCGAGACGTCTTCGCGTTGAATCAGCGACGAGAACTGACACGATTTTTTTTCTCTTTTTTCTAAATGATGAGGTTTTATCCGTGTTCGATGTTTTCTATCCATTTCACCGGACGGTTTATAAATCTGTCTCTCGTCGTGTTGTTGGAACTGGTTTTTTCTTCTAATGAAAAGTTTTTGAATTTCTTGAGTTTTTCGCTGTCAATCTGGCCAAATATGATCCCGTGTAGACAGCGAGCATTGCATGAAAATAAAATCAATCAATCTTTCATTCACTTTGCAAAATAATGGGTACCTACAGCCATGTATGGGTACAGGTACCCACACAGGTACATGTATGGGTATTCCACACACATGTACCTGGACACGTGTACGGGCACCTGGGCACGTGTACATATGCATGGGCACATGGACACATGTATGGACACGTTTTCATATGTACGGGCACCTGGACACGTGTACGGGCACATGGAAACGTGTATGGGCGCGTGTACGGGCACCTGGACACATGTATGGGCACGTTTTCATGTGTACGGGCACATGTACACACGTGTACGGGCACATGTACACACGTGTACGGGCACCTGGTCACATGTACGGGCACATGTACATACGTGTACGGGCACCTTTGCTGATGGATCTAGTAAGACCGGTTTAATATAAGTTTTCTACTGCGAGGATTTGATTCGATTATTTCTCGAACACGGATTTAAAATGTAATTATCCCGTATAATACGAGATGAATCATCCCCTCCCTCCTCCCTACTCCCCCCTCACCCCCGTCGCCGCCCGCGCGTATAAAACACACATGTGTGCGTTTAGGATCAGTTTGACTCACACTGTCGGTCGCCGCTTAGAAAAAAATTCATCAATTGTCGTGCCGTGGATCGGTGCTTGGGTCGCTGTAAATGCAGTGACGCGGGTCGCTGTAAATGCAGTGGTTGAAGGATTAGGCGTTTTCTCCGTTTCAATTATGAGCCACGCGCGGGACGGGATTATTGAAGATTAGCCTCGCCGTGATACATCCCTAAGACTACCGGGGCGGGAGAAGGGAGGGGGGTGAGATTTCTACGTATTGAGGGTTTGGTTCTGGTGCGATGATACGGATGTATTCGCCCCGACGCGCGCTAACAGAAAAGATGATTTACTCCGTAAATCCCTTCGCGGCGAATTCACCGCGATATAAACGCGTTCACAATTCCCGAGAAAAGTTCGGTTACCTTCACAAATCAGGGATGAAAATCTTCCGACCGTAGACGGATTTCCGACCTTTTCTAACATATTCTTTATTCCCGAGACCGGTGTAAATCACCTCAATCGCTTTAATCACCTAAATCGCGGGCGTCACATCGGAGCACTCCGTAGTTAGGAGTGCTCCTTAAGACGGTTTTCGGCAGTTTTTAGCGCAACTGTGGAGTCGGAGAAACCAATATGGCGTCTCATTCAAAAAGCGGCTCTAATTCAGGCCCGAACTATTAACATTTCGACCGAAAGGAAGTAAGTTTTTGGCTCGCGATAGCCGATGAGATGGAGGTAATATAGTGAAGTGGTATTTATTGCTTTCCGTGTCGTCAGTGGATTATAATACAACACCTGATCCCCTGCGGATAGATGAGCTCTCGGCGGCGACTGCGCGTCATTTCCTTTCTCAGGATTCGGATAATCTCATTCTCTCTATCTCAGTTATTAAGTATATCCTCGTAGCGTTTCGTTAAGAAGCTCTCTGTTCGGTATCTGTTCATCGCGACGGAGTGTACCGATCACAACTGGGCAATCGAAACGGTTTACGCCTTTTTCGTCTCTCGAAGAACCCTATTCTACCTGTTTGAAATTACCGTCAAGCTCCGCGACGTTTTTCGAAGAACCCTAGAATGGTTACCTTCGAACAGAAATGAATACCAGGGGCCGGTTGCATAGTCATCGCTTAGACTTAAGACCGGTCTAAGACCAACTTAGTTATATAGCCGATCTAACAACTTAAGACCAGTCTTAAGATATAAGACCAATTATGGACTTAAGTCACAACTGTGCAACTGGCCCTTGGGCCTGGTTCCACAGTGAGTTAAGGTTAGTTCATTTTCAATGTTTAACTCTAGATTCAAATCTAAGTTAGAACTGCGGAACTGGATCCAGAGGACTTAAAACTAGACTCGATGTAGTCCCGAAATGCTTGTGGACTTCAGCTGGCTGTACTCGGAGCAGTCCGTCCTGCTGGCTGTACTCGGAGCAGTCCGTCCTGCTGGCTGTACTCGGAGCAGTCCATCCTGCTGGCTGAACTCGGAGCAGTCCATCTTGCTGGCTGTACTCGGAGCAGTCCGTCCTGCTGGCTGTACTCGGAGCAGTCCGTCTTGCTGGCTGTACTCGGAGCAGTCCACCCTGGTGGCTTTACTCGCTGTTACGAGCTAAACTTACAAAGTTTACGAGTTCGATATTTAAACACTAGATGTCTCTGCTGGTAGTGGTCGCGCGCGCGATTAAAAAGTTTCAAACACCCGATGACAACAATGTCGACGGTTGATGATCGGGGTCGTTACCGGCAGTAACCGTCGGCAGCCGGCGGCTCGCGAGACAAATATAAATGATTTATACAACGTTAATAATCCGGGATTATAGGAATATTACGACGAGGGAGGAGTGGGGAGCGAGGGGAGCGAGGGGAGGCTATCGTTCAGCCTTATAAATATCGTATTATCCGCCGACGAAAGCTAGACAAATCGCGACTGAAATCTGACAGTCGCCAAATATCGGTCGGGCGTAGCTCGTCAGTCGTCCCCTCCGCAGTCGGATTAGAAGACAAACAAAATGATGAAAATACGCGGATTGTGTCGCCGCGGTGATTACAAACACGGCGCATCCTTCCTCACTCGCCAGTCATCGGATGAGTGATGATCATCGTCGCCGTCGACTTCGAGCGTGGTTTATGATGTCGACGGACTGGTTGCCTGTAGCGGCGTGTCCGTATTATTAGACTGGTTGCCTGTTCGTTGTTTGTTTCAAAGCGTGTCCATCGGACTGGTATCGGAATGGTTACCTGTTTGTTTTGGACTGGTTTCCAGTCACTATTTGACTGGTAACATGTCTGGTTTTTGACTGGGTTCCACTCGAAATATTGGACTTGTTACCCCCTCAGTTTAAGACTGGGTTCCAGTCGAAATATCGGACTGGTTATCTGTCTGGTTTGGACTGGGTTCCAGTCAAAATATTGGACTGGTTACCCGTCTGGTTTGGACTGGGTTCCAGTCAAAATGTTGGGCTGGTTACCTGTCTGGTTTGGACTGGGTTCCAGTCAAAATATTGGGCTGGTTTCCTGTCTGGTTTGGACTGGGTTCCAGTCGAAATATTTGACTGGTTACCTGTCTGTTTTTGACTGGGTTCCAGTCGAAATATTGGACTGGTTACCCGTCTGGTTTGGACTTGGTTCCAGTCGAAATATTGGACTGGTTACCTGTCTGGTTTGGACTGGGTTCCAGTCGAAATATTGGACTGGTTACCCGTCTGGTTTGGACTTGGTTCCAGTCGAAATATTGGACTGGTTACCTGTCAATTTTAGACTGGTTTCTATGTTTATTCCATGGACTGGTTGACGTGTTTTTATCTAGTTCATATTTTACTGGTATCAGCGTGTGATTTATTGAAACCCTGATAAAGATTATGCAATTATTCGGGGACCGTATAACGATAACTGATTTCATTAACTACTCAGCCACCAGATGGCGCACATCGCTCGGCCGTATTATGCCAGTAGCGACTAGAACTATTATCCGCGTAAATAAATCCGAAATCATCTCAACTTTAAATTTTGATAAGATTAAATTCAAAAGCTTCTCCGACCAAAACAACAGCTCAGTTCAAACTAATTCTGTCTGTGTTCCATTCTATCTCTACTACACCTTATATAGACTACGTATTAAAAACAATTTGCTATAAACAGACAAACAAAGTTATTACATTACAAACGCAACTGACAAATACAATTCTACGTGAAACAACACATCGTTATAGGAGAGCTGCTAACTCACATATAGACTACGGGCCACAGTGCAGACATCAGTACAGAAATTTGGATTTGAACCTAAAAGCACAGCAGTAGTAACACTAGAGTCAAAGACTTTTTCAACTGTAACTCTTCAGTAGGTTTTATACATTATGTTCTGTAACTGTGTCTAGGTTCGGTAGGTGGTTCTGTAACTGTGTCTAGGTTCGGTAGGTGGTTCTGTTACTGTGTCTAGGTTCGGTAGGTGGTTCTGTAACTGTGTCTAGGTTCGGTAGGTAGTTCTGTAACTGTGTCTAGGTTCGGTAGGTCGTTCTGTAACTGTGTCTAGGTTCGGTAGGTGGTTCTGTAACTGTGTCTAGGTTCGGTAGGTCGTTCTGTAACTGTGTCTAGGTTCGGTAGGTGGTTCTGTAACTGTGTCTAGGTTCGGTAGGTCGTTCTGTAACTGTGTCTAGGTTCGGTAGGTTTAAGCGCTTTTTGAAATAAATCTTCTTTTTTTTTTAATCTTCGAAAATCTCTTCCTCGTACATAAACTTGTCGTCGATGGCAACCATCGTCGTCGGTTACGCCTGTTTAAAAGTTTTCGCTATAATCTCATTTCGTCGGCGATTAACGTTACGGGGTTTCCGCGGCGTATCCCCCGCTCCCCTCGCGCTCCCCTCGACGTCTTACGGCGAGATTCAGATTTTTCGGTTAAAACCTTAAAATGAATGTCGTCACTCTCTCCCCCGGTAATAGGTTTAAACAGTATTTAGAATGCGGCCGTCGTGGATGACCGTAATCCTGCTAAAATCGCGAACATCATCAATCCTCCTCGTGCGCCCGCGCGTATCATACGTCTGAATATCTGATCAGTAGTCATAAATCTGATAACTTAAACCCCGAATCTAAAGTTGGTATAAGGTTTAAGCGTCGGGAAAGTTACCCCACCTGGGTCCAGTTCCACAGTTCTGAGTCAATATTCAACTCATCGAAAATGAACTAACTTTAACTCGAGAGTTTACCCTAAACTCGCGACTGTGGAACTGGGTCCTGGAGTCTACCGTGGCAAGCGACGATCCACGACGCTTATCGATGCTGCTCTTCCGATTTCAAATTCTTCGACATTTTTTTTTTCGGTAAAAATCGAATATCGTTTCCTCTTAAATTAAAAATTAATTATTCACAAAAATAATTCATCGCTGAGCTATAGAAGAGAGAATTAATTGTATAATTCGATATAGTGAATAGTTTGAATCAGTTTGGAGTTGATTGAGGAGGATGAACCGATTTTGTAGAATTATGCTAAGTTTTTCGAAACTTTCTAAAACTTTTTTCGATTTTCGAAACAAAAAACTTTTTCAAGTAGTAGCGAAAGAAGTATTAGCGCTCGCGATGTCGCTCGCTCGAGGAGGTATTATAATTTATTAGACGGTTTACGTCAGTTAAGCCGTAATTCCGCTATCGTGTTGGCCTGCTACTTAGAATAAAGCTATAAGCTCGGCGCTCGGGTTTTAACATAATCAGCTCAACATGCGAAGATTTCTGCCTTCGAATTCGCGATGATAGATAGGAATTATTATACTTACTACGTTCATCTCTCGCGTAGAATAGACGCTTTAATCATACGCGGCGATATCTGAATTCACCGGTGAACAACCAGAAAGAACCCGCTCAGCTGTACGGAGTGAGAGGTATTGTCGTTGCCCCATCCGTCTGTCAGTCGCGCTCGGCGGTACGGAGTGATAGATATTGTCATTGCCCCATCCGTCTGTCAGTCGCGCTCGGCGGTACGGCGTGAGAGGTATTGTCGTTGCACCATCCGTCCGTCAGTCCCGCTCGGCGGTACGGAGTGAGAGGTATTGTCATTGCCCCATCGTCTGTCAGTCCCGCTCGGCGGTACGGAGTGAGAGGTATTGTCGTTGCCCCATCCGTCCATCAGTCCCGCTCGGCCAAACCGCATGAGAGGTATTGTCGTTGCACCATCCGTCCGTCAGTCCCGCTCGGCGGTATGGAGTGAGAGGTATTGTCATTGCCCCATCCGTCCGTCAGTCCCGCTCGGCGGTACGGAGTGAGAGGTATTGTCATTGCCCCATCCGTCCGTCAGACCCTCTCAGCGGTACGGCGTGAGAGGTATTGTTGTTGCCCCATCTGTCCGTCAGTCCCGCTTGGCGGTACGGAGTGAGAGGTATTGTCGTTGCCCCATCCGTCCGTCAGACCCTCTCAGCGGTACGGCGTGAGAGGTATTGTTGTTGCCCCATCCGTCTGTCAGTCGCGCTCGGCGGTACGGAGTGAGAGGTATTGTCGTTGCCCCATCTGTCCGTCAGTCCCGCTCGGCGGTACGGAGTGAGAGGTATTGTCATTGCCCCATCCGTCTGTCAGTCCCGCTCGGCCATACCGCATGAGAGGTATTGTCGTTGCACCATCCGTCCGTCAGTCCCGCTCGGCGGTACGGAGTGAGAGGTATTGTCATTGCCCCATCCGTCTGTCAGTCCCGCTCGGCCATACCGCATGAGAGGTATTGTCGTTGCACCATCCGTCTCTGTTCTTTATACGGGATATGTCTACAGATTCACAATTAGAATTTCAATTATTTACAAGATACATTTATGGTCTATGCGTAGGTGATGATGCTTTTGATTTCGGTCTTAGCAGGAATAAAGATGGCTGACTGGTGGCCGTATTTGTTTCTCAAATTATACATACAGGGTAGGCCTAAAGTTTTTTCTTTATTTTCACTCGAAAACTGTCGGATTTATAGATGATTTTTGGTATTCAGCTTATAGCTGTTGAGATGGCTGACTGGTGGCCGTATTTAATTCTCAAAATACTATATCCCTGTTATACTGGGTACATAGGTAATGGTCCCTACTTATTTTGGTTATAACGGTACTCGATGCCCTCCCCCTCTCTCTCTCTCTCCCCTCTCCCTCTCTCCCTCTCCCCTCCCCCTCCCCCTCCCCATCTCCCTCCCCCTCCCCCTCCCCATCTCCCTCCCCCTCCCCCTCCCCCTCCCCCTCTCCCTCTCCCTCTCCCTCTCCCTCTCCCTCTCCCTCTCCCTCTCCCTCTCCCTCTCCCTCTCCCTCTCCCTCTCTCTCTCTCTCTCTCTCTCGTCCCCTCGCTCCTCATCTCTAACCCCTCGTCATTTTTTCCCCCCGTTGATCCGCGCTCGGTGTCGTGTTCGACAAAAGAAACCGGGTCTCGTATAGTCGCCAGTAATCCCGGTCGGATGAGAATTCGAACGCGTCGTAGGAAATAGAGGCATTACGATTGGTTTGGATTTAGACGCGAGCGAGGCGCGGCTCAATAATCTCACTTAATGCCGCCGAGATAGTGTTCCAGCGTTGAATCCTCTTTACGGTAAATCCTTCGTTAGTTTGAAGATTAGACGTCGACGTTCGTGCGTCGTTTGAACGGAATAAATCCGTAATCGCGAAACGAAATACTTCTTGATCTTTACCTTAACCGCGGCGGCGCTCGGCGATCAAACGACACGCGAACAATTCGAACGTCGTTTTTGAAAAAGCCGAGCGGATATTTTCGTCGTAAATTGAAGTCGTTCGTGACCAGGTTTTTTGCGCGCGAGAGTTCGTCGCTCGGTGGAGAAAGATCTGCGTCGGTCTGTCTGTCTGTCCGTCTGTTCAACCCCGCGGTCTCTACGACCCCTCGATTGCTTCAAAACTACTTCTAAATTTGAATTGCTTGAAACTCCTTCGATTTCAGCAAAATGCTCGAAACTCCTTTTATTTTGAGAAATAGGCGATTAGAAATTTTTCATTAGACTAGATACTAAATCGTATTAGTTGGGACGAGGATATGCCCAATCAGGCGGTTACTGAATTAGAAATCAAGTTCAGATAGTGAAAGCTTATTAAACCACTGAATTAACGGTTTTACTGCGATAAACAGTACCGATTTAGGAGTAATTGAGATATGTAAGTGATGCAGAATTGTCTGAAAGTTCTTCAATTTTGAGAAATAGACCATTAGAAATTTTAGTCTAGTTTGTAGTTGTACAGTAAACTACGCGTAAATCGTTAATTACCGGTTTACCAAAATAATCAGTACCGGTTCAGGAGGAAGGAGTCGACTGTAATTGGGACATGAAAGTGATGCAGACGCTTCCTCAAATTTTGAAACTCCTTGAAGACTCTTATCCGGCAATGACTGATCAGTAGGGACCAGTTGTGAGTAAGATTTAACTCTGAACTCAGGATCCAGTTCCACGGTTGTGAGTTAGAGTTAACTCTGAACTCTGGATCCAGTTCCACGGTTGTGAGTTAGAGTTAACTCTGAACTCTGGATCCAGTTCCACAGTTGTGAGTTAGAGTTAACTGTGAACTCAGGATCCAGTTCCACAGTTGTGAGTCAGAGTTAACTGTGAACTCAGGATCCAGTTCCACAGTTGTGAGTCAGAGTTAACTCTGAACTCAGGATCCAGTTCCACGGTTGTGAGTTAGAGTTAACTCTGAACTCTGGATCCAGTTCCACGGTTGTGAGTTAGAGTTAACTCTGAACTCTGGATCCAGTTCCACGGTTGTGAGTTAGAGTTAACTCTGAACTCAGGATCCAGTTCCACGGTTGTGAGTTAGAGTTAACTCTGAACTCAGGATCCAGTTCCACGGTTGTGAGTAAGAGTTAACTCTGAACTCAGGATCCAGTTCCACGGTTGTGAGTAAGAGTTAACTCTGAACTCAGGATCCAGTTCCACGGTTGTGAGTAAGAGTTAACTCTGAACTCTGGATCCAGTTCCACGGTTGTGAGTAAGAGTTAACTCTGAACTCTGGATCCAGTTCCACAGTTGTGAGTTAGAGTTAACTCTGAACTCTGGATCCAGTTCCACAGTTGTGAGTTAGAGTTAACTCTGAACTCAGGATCCAGTTCCACGGTTGTGAGTTAGAGTTAACTCTGAACTCAGGATCCAGTTCCACAGTTGTGAGTTAGAGCTAACTCTGAACTCAGGATACAGTTCCACGGTCGTGAGTTAGAGCTAACTCTGAGTTAAAATTAGTTCATTTTCGATGTTTTAACTCAGGGTCAAATCTTAACTCAGAACTGTGGAACTGGACCCTGAACGTTTTCTTTGATCCACTTCTCTCCACCTCCCTCCCATCCTCTTTCAGCTCTCCTCCTATCCTATCTTTGCCTCTCTCTCTCTCTCTCTCTTCAATCCCCCCGTTCGATACTCCCCGGTGATTCTATCCCCCCCACCACCCCCCCTGCGCGCGCGGCGTGTATATCTCATACCGCTGGTATAAGGCGTGCGTTGGTTCTCTCTGAGATTTATCCCGGGTAAATTGTCACGACGGATCGGTAAGGTTTCGTTGTCGAGCTAAAAGGCTTTGTCGGGTCAATTTTGTCGTGCTGCGCGAGTCTGATGGGAGATTCGAGGAGATTAGCCCTAATCCAACGACAGATTGAACGAGACTTTGTTTCACGGAGTTTCATTTAGAAAAACTATCGTTGACGACGGTCGCCGTCTCACCGTGTGTTGTGTAGACTCAGCTGAATAAAGTAAAAAAAAATAGCAACGACTTGAATTTGAAATCGTTTTGACATCCGCGGACGTGAGGACGGACTGGACGATCGGATCTCATTGTTGTTGTTGTCAACGGTTACGTAATTGAAGTCTCTTCTCTTTATCTTGACGAAAAAAAAAAACTTAATATATCTCGCTTTTGGTGAGAGATTTGGCCCAGGGACACGGTCGCGACTTCAGTCGATAAGTCGTATATAAGTCGTAAGGTTTAGACTGTAGGCGTCAGTTGCATAGTTATCGCTTAGACTTAAGACCAGTCTAAGACCGACTTAGTTCTATAGCTAATCTAACAACTTTAGACCAGTCTTAAGACTTAAGCCCACTTTTGGACTTAAGTCTCGACCATTGGAACTGGCCCCAGGAGTCAGTTCCATAGTCAAGACGTAACACTAAAAGTGGTCTTAAACCTTAAGACTGGTCTTAAATTGTTCTAAGTTGGTCTAAGTTGGTCTTAGACCGGTCTTAAGTCTAAGCCCTGACTATGTAACCGGCCCCAGATGTTTAGTTGTTGTTAGATTGACTATATAGAATGAAGATCAGCTTAGACTAGTCTCAAGTTGTTAGATTTGCTACTTATTTAAGATTGGTCCTAGACTCTATATAGCCTTGTTGAATTGACTATGGAACAACGAAGATGTTCATAGACCTGACTTAAATCTGTCTGTACAAAAGATAATTGGAAAAATGTGTGTTTCTTTCGTCAGTTGCTCTTACGCTGGTTAAACCTACTCTCTTACATGGTATGCAGCTAGTTACTTGTGCCCTGTAGGTAGATCGCGACCCAGTGGTCACGAGGGCTAGGACACAGTAACACAGCTGCCGGTTTAGCCTTGTGCCCAGAGAGACAGCCCGGTTCCACGCTTGTTCGCTAAGTCGGTGCTCATGCGGCGTCCAGGGTCCAGTTCTACAGTTCCGAGTTTAGATTCAACTCTGAGTTCACTCATTGAAAATGAACTAACTTTAACTCAGAGTTAACTATAACTCACAACTGTGGAACTGGATCCTGAGTTAAGATTTGACCCCGGGTTGAAACATCGAAAATGAACTAACTTTTACTCAGAGTTAACTCTCAACTCACAACTGTGGAACTGGATCCTGAGTTAAGATTTGACCCCGGGTTGAAACATCGAAAATGAACTAACTTTAACTCAGAGTTAACTCTAACTCACAACTGTGGAACTGGATCCTGAGTTAAGATTTTGACTCTGAGTTAAATCATTGAAAATGAACTTTAACTCAGAGTTAACTCTAACTCACAACTGTGGAACTGGATCCTGAGTTAAGATTTTGACTCTGAGTTAAAACATTGAAAATGAACTAACTTAAACTCAGAGTTAACTTTAAGTCACAACTGTGGAACTGGATCCTGAGTTAAGATTTTGACTCTGAGTTAAATCATTGAAAATGAACTTTAACTCAGAGTTAACTCTCAACTCACAACTGTGGAACTGGGTCCAGTAGTTAAGCTAGAGTGCCAAAATAAATTGAACATAGATAGATTTTTCCAAACAGGGAGGAGTCTGAAAAACTCACTTAGATTATCGCACGAGATTTGTCCCCTATCAGACCCCCTGTGCCTAATTAGAGAGCGCGTTGTGGACCGGTTAAACTTCACAAAGTTTTAATCGTCAGTTTATCATGGATTCGTCGATCGTAGGTTTTCATTTGTATGCGCGTAAATAAGTTTATCATCGAATGATATATAATTACCTGACGGACAATCGGTAGACGGACGGGCGGACGGACGGCTTACCATTGATTCGGGTATCATCTCTACCGACACAACACCCGTCGCGTAGCTCTATAATCACTCATAATTAAATACATTAATTATTTCACTCCAAAAGCCGCTTAACGGAAATTATCTATTTTTATTTGCACTTTGCGTTAGTGAGCGAGTTGTCTCAGTATCTGGACGGATTATTATCCCTCGTCGTCGATGCCAACGACGACGATATCGATTACAAGTTTTGATTACTTTCACTGGATTTGTACGACTGTAAAACTGAGCGGGTGGCGAGTGAGCATCCACCAGGTGTCGCTAGTGTGCAGTAGGACACCGGCGCTGGGCTCACTGTTGCTGTGGCGAGTGAGCATCCACCAGGTGTCGCTAGTGTGCAGTAGGACACCGGCGCTGGGCTCACTGTTGCTGTGGCGAGTGAGCATCCACCAGGTGTCGCTAGTGTGCAGTAGGACACCGGCGCTGGGCTCATTGTTGCTGTGGCGAGTGAGCATCCACCAGGTGTCGCTAGTGTGCAGTAGGATATCAATTACTGTGGCAATAGACAATTCCACTTGTCGCAAGTGAGGATCCACCAGGTGTCGCTAGTGTACAGTAGGACGCGACTATAAATAGCATTCTTCGGTGCTGCTTCAAAGTGATGTAAATTTTCTTCTGACATTTTCTCATATTCTTTCGGCGTCGAGTTCTTCTTTTTTTTTTTGTTCAGAAAAAACCTCCGCTAAGTAACTGAACTTATGTAAGACTTTCCCCGCAGGGCGACTGGAGGGGGTGAAGATATATTTTTTTTCAGTTGATTTCATTAAGAATATTTTACGACGAAGAAGAAGCCCTCACTCTCTCTCACTCTCTCTCTCTCATCTCTTATATATTAAATCCTTCCTGTTCTATTCTGACGTACATACAGTAAGACAGAGATAAAGGTGAGAAACCCATTATCAGTTCAATGTAAAGGGATTACGCGGCCCGAAGTCTTGACTCTTGAAATCCGATTAAGCTCTACGCCTCTCGAACGCTGGATGAAGATAAACCCTTCAAAGTCATGCAGAATATTGCGACGACGAAAGACATATTTTTTTTTCTTTATTTTCCCTTCTTTTTTTTTTTTTGATGAAAATTCATCGTGTTTTGGTTTTCATTGTTTTCGCGTCGGGATTGTTTGATTTTCGACTAGACACATACCGGTATTTGACGCGCAAGCGCGACGTGTCTTCAACTCTCCGGATCTTGGCGTCTTAGGAAATATTGTTGCGAACTCTTTAATCTTCGTTGATTTGTAATTCCAACAATTTCTATTTGTCGGGATGAGAGATGAAAGGGCGGGTGCGTCACAATCGTACCGGGGCTTAACCGAGGATTTGAAAATATTCTGAAAAGCGGTCGGAGGATAAATTTTCCGATATAGGTCCTCTGAATAGAGTTCACTTTTCAGGTGAAATCGTGAAAGTGCTGAAAAGTGCTTTTTACACTGATTTACACAAATTTCCACCGACGAATTTCGACGCATTCGAATTTCGCGTTTTTTCAGTTACAACTTAGTCAAAATTTCGAAGCGGTCGTTTCTTTTTAGATTTTAAATTCGTTTGCAAATGCGTTCGGGAAAAAGTTCTGACTGTTACAAACCTCGCAATCGAAATCGAAATAAAGTCAAACGTAGGCTTAGAACGAAAATGAAAATAATAAAGGGAGGCCGCAAATAATAAAATGATAATCTACGAGAATGAATTTAACGATATCCTGAAAAATTCTGGCGCTGCTGTGGTTCAAAAGTCGGGTAGTTGTTATTCAAAGACTATGTATTATTTATGTTTAAGAAACTGATAAGGTCCTCGCAAAAAAAAAAATTTCTTTTCAAGGAGATTTTAAGGAGAGGATTTGATATCATTGTAGAGCATTATTAGATATGCATTTTTATTTTATCACATTGATCAAGGGTCAACGATAATTAGGGGAATACCCCTTTCTCTCTCCTATCTCTCACATGATAGTTATTATATAAAAATGAAAATAAAATTATTTTATTATTATTATTATTAATATTATTATTATTATTATTATTATTATTATTATATATGATGATATATGATAATATACTAAATAAATTCCAGTTTAATATCGAGTCATTGATGTTCCGACTGCTATTGACAGGTAAGGGGGGTTGAGTGGATGAAGGGGGCGCTGTTTGAAGTAAAGGGGCTCAGCTGGCCCGAGTTAATCTCGTTGAAATTTCGCGATATTTCGTTCGCATCGCGACCGCCGAGATAATCGGTTTAACATCTCGCGGCTCGCCGGCGCGCTCTCGCATAAATCCCGAAGACGGAGACTTCATTTTTCGAAATAAAGCGAAAAAATCCGCCGCAAGAAGAATGAAGAAAAAGAGCGAGGAGAAATAGTTCTTTTTAGTCGCCGCGTCGCGGCTCAGGTCGGTCGGATGGATTCACGTATTTGAATACGTCTGGTGATAATTACGACGTGAAATACTATTGATGTATTTCAATTATAGATAATTCAATACATGTTTTGCCGTTTGATGGATTCCAGTTTGCCCGGACAGAAAGGGGGGGTTAATTATCGGGGGTCTGCTGATTCCACGTTACCACGTGAGGGAGCTTTACCGTCGAACCCGGGAGGGGAAGATTAGAGAACCGTCTATGAAACGCTGTGTCCGCGTTGTGACGGTATGTAAAGAATTCGACACTAATAAAACATAAAAATGGACAAAATGATCTTCAACCTTGTAATAATGCTATTTCCAAAATCTCGATGTATTAAATTAGGCAGCCAAGAAAACTCACCCCAATCAGTCGCTTGTCAGTTCAGACTGAATGGAAGATTGTTTGAATGAACCGGAACCGCAATTTCCCAATTATATACTTCGATTTAAAAAGAAAAATTCTGTTAACTCGACCGCCGATCACACAACTATATTTGTACTTTGATTTCAAAATCAAACCCCCTGTTTCGCTGCCGGCGGGTGTGGCGGGTCTGTAAGGGGCGCTCAGTCAAAAAATCAAACGAAATTTACCAACCAAATAAATAAAAAGGACAATCCCTATTTTAAGATCAATAAAACAAGAAAATTGAAATCTGAAAAGTTTCCTTAAAGCTGATAATTTATTAATTCAACAATCGACTAAAACCTAATAGTCATGATCGGTAATTACGAGTTAACAAAGCTGAAGATGACTATTAGGTTTTAGTCGATTGTTGAAACGATGAATTATCGGCTTTAGGGCAACCTTTCAGACATCATCTTTCTGGGGTTTTTTTTTGCGTCAGGATTCTCGCTATATATTTCTGAAGACTATAGAAGCAGAGCAGTGGATGAGAGGGTGGTGACAGGGGGGTTCACTGCTGATATCACTGACTGCTGTTTCATGTCCTTTCAGCGCGTTGAAAATGTCGATACTTTGAATGTCTGTCGTTTTTTTTTTTGTTTTTGTTTTTCATCCATTAAGGAGACATTAAAAAAATATATATGACTTCTCATAGTGTTCGTAGGATGTTAATTTTTTTACGGGGAGAGTCAGCTTGCTTTTATTATTGATTTATGGTCTATTGATATTTTTACGATCGACTATTTCTATACTAGGCCTATTTCTTATAGAATGTGTACGTTCATGACATGTATGAATAGTTAACGAATTGAGTGTGCGGGATGGATCCAAGGGGAGGCTGCAGGGGTACGCGCTGTCCCCCTTATAATTCCCAGATATTATACCTCAATATGAAACGTATTAAACCAGTACCTGGAAAAGTTAAAATTCATTATGACATTAGTTTTTTTGATTTCCAAAAATGAGTTAATATTTTATCCGATGAGCTTTCTTTCTTTCGCGATGCGCTTTATGCCCTATTGTGGGGGTGCGTCGTTCCCCGATTTCGACCCAAGATCTGCTCCTGCTGGGCGTGTCCGCTTGCTTCTGACCGATTCACCGGTGTTGAAGAAGTATTGGCCACGGGTATTGCATCAACCCCGTATAGGTATCGCACGGGCTAAGTAATTTAAGCCGGAATAAATTTAAATGGCGTCCTGATGGTAGCCATCGCGATCATGAAACATCGACCTAACTTACAAATTCATGAATCTTTACAATTGAGTAGAAATTCTAAATATTCTCTCTAAATTACCATACGAAATATAAACGAACGTTTTCGCGCAATAGAAAAAAATCTCGCGACAACAGTTTAAGAATATATTTGAATATTTTACTCGCCGAATAAAACTTTTGTTGTATTCTTTGTTTTTATTAACTATATTATCATATGAAAGAAGCGCGCGTCATTTCGTTTGTGTCGATTGAGAAAAACGTTTCAATTTTTCGACGGTTAATTTTCGGCATAAAATTCGCATTAAATTCCGCCGGTTCGTGTGCGAGTGAATTATGAATCGGTCGCGTCTTCGCTGTTTAACGTCGGTAAATATCGCGCCGAGTAACAGGTTCTAGCCGGTGATTATAATATCGGCGATGAATAAATTATTGTAATGTGACGATCAACAGTCGAGAGACTACAATAAGATTTTATCAGTCGATAACAGATTGTCATCCGACGACAGATTGTTCGCTTGTCGGCTGTTTGTCCGTTTATCGTTTTGTGAATTCGATGAATTTATTTTCTCAACGACATTTGCGCAGCTATCATTGTTTAGACTCCGAGGGCTGATTTCGGGGATGGACGAGGTGGATTGGTCTAACCCCTCCCAAATTTGAATGTGCCCTCCAAAGAGTACGGAGTTTCGTTTTTTTTTGCGTGGAAATTTTTAGAAAGACACAAAAATAATTCTGATTGTGCCGCCTTGATGGCCGGAAAGGCCCCATTTTGTTCTCTCAATTATCTGTGTCTAAACCCCTGCTCTGCTGGCGGCCCTCATATTGCTACGTGCTTGTTTTAAATTATGTGCCCTTTTAAATTTGCGGGTACACCCCCCTTCAAAGAATCCTTGTTCCGCCCTTGGTGTCTGGATTCAGTTCCACGTTTTCATCGACTATTTCGACCATTTTGTGGATCCAATACCATACAGTAGTGTGGATTGAATTTGTCTCCAGTTCCGCATTCGAGAGAGATCCACAGTTATGTGGGTTTAATTTGTCTTCGCACCTATTTCCACGGTTTCGCAGGGGCTCGATTTGACGTCATATAGCCAATCCCACGGTCATGAGGTGTCTCATTCAGTTCGGATAATTTCGAAAATAGAATAGTCAGGATGTAAGGACCCCTCCCCCCCTCCCTAGAGAGGAAGGTGTGGCGTTACCAGTGAGGAAACATTTCGCAAGTCTTAGTATTATCACTTCTTAACCACTAATTGTCCTAATCGATAAATGACATCAAGTTTTCACACATATGTTATTATGGAGAAGAACAAATTTTCAGATGAGTTGTAATCCTTTTTACACTTGGACGCGATATGAAAATGATATTAGATTCGAAAAAATATGTTAATCGGCTTTTCAAAAGTGAATTGAATTCATATCTTCTTCTTCCGATATCTGTCAACATCAACTGGTTGATGAAACACAGTGTATAGGTGCGTGCAAATAAATATATACGGACATTACTAATACATTTAGTATTAATATAATAATAATAATAATAATAATAATAATAATAATAATAATAATAATTAATAATAATAATAATAATAATAATAATAATAATAATAATAATAATTAATAATAATAATAATAATAATAATAATAATAATAATAATAATAATAAATATAATAATAATAATAATAATAATAATAATAATAATAATAATAATAATAATAATAATAATAATAATAATAATAATAATAATAATAATAATAAGGGTTTTTAAGCTAAGCGGTGTGGGAGAGAAGAGTCTTTAAGGCTTCGATACTCTCCGCTGACACAGTATCTGCAGGTAGAGCGTTCCAATCTCCGACTGTTCTGGTATAGAAGGATTGTCGTTTGATTTCAGTACGGGTGAACTTGACTTGGAAAGCTTTCGAGTGCGATTCTCTAGTTTTACGGACAGGTGGAACCAGGCGTGTGCTCGTATCAACCAAAGTTTGTTCGTTGGCGAGTTTATACAATAGTGTGAGTCTGGCCGGTCTTCTTCTTTCCTGTAGTGACTGCCATTGTAGGTGGGACAACATATCCAGTTACACTGGATCTATTGTGGTGACGATTTTCAGTGGAGATTTCGGATGGACGCCCAACCTACCCGCGCTGAATAAGTTCGTTCTGAAATTTCTGGTTTAGACAGGAACGGGTTAATTGGGAAATAAGCTGGTTATAACTATAAGTAGTTAACCAACTTTACTGACTGGTTAAAACTGGTTAAACTTGACCAGTGGATTCAACACTAAGGGTTTAAGATAACCCCTTGTTTAATCCCCCCGGCAGGTGTGGAGGTGTCGTGGGCTTTTGAATGGACGACAAATTGAATCAAATCAACGAAACGAAATCTAATAAATTGAGAGACGCAATCTTTATTTTAAGATCAGAAAAGCTGGCCAGCGGATAACCAACATTAAAAACCGATTAAATTACCGTTGATGAAACACTCGTTGTGAGGTTGAAATATATAAGGAATCATCTGACTTATTGATGGAAAAAAGTTAAAGGAAACTTTTCAGAATTCGTCTATCTTTCTCATGATGTTAAGTCGCTATATATATAAAACTGATTGAAGTTCATGATTGGTTTGATAATTCTTAACGTGTGTGTAACTGAAACACAAGATAAACACGTGAGAAATAGCACTTTTCATAGTAAAATACCAAGACTCCAGGGCTGGGTTTCATAGATGTGGCAGAAAGATAGTCCCTGGGAATATTTTGAAATTCGTCAGTTATAACCATGGTTTCTCATTGTTACTACGGGTGGTTGTCACCCGGATTGAGGATTTACCCCTAGGGATAACTTCGATGCTCAGTCTATGAAACCGGGCCCCGAGAGGTTTTGTGACTTACACAGGAAAAATGAAGTAAAAAAACTAAGTTAGAAAAGAATCAGGAAGGAAACGTGATAGTTTCAGCTGATACGGTGAACAGTTTTAGGTTGTTTTATCGACGGTGATTTTATTTTCTGTCTCTCGTCGTCAATCGACCAATCACAGACTCTCGCGTATTTACGCTTTCCATATTAATCCGCCCTTTAGTGTATCCCGTTGACGAGGGCACGCGAGCGCGCGGCGATAAATTCTTTCACTGCGATGTGAATTGTTAGTGAGTAACGCACGCGCTCACGGGAGATATTTAACACTCTCATATATCGACGGGAGACACTCGCACACACGCGCGTCGTCAGTGTCAGTCAACAGTCGTTTAATCTCATTCAGAACAGGGTTTAATTGTTTAACGACCGCGCGGCTTCTAATCGGCGCAATCGAACGGGACTCCGATGACTCTCGAGTCGTCTATAGCCTACGGTGAACGGCGATGTCGAAGTGACTGAAAGAGTCATCTGAAACATTTACAGCGGCCGAACTGACTTTTTTTTCGCGGTTATCATTCGGAACTCGTCTTAACAGTCTAAACCACGCGACGTTGTATACAGATTTGGAGTCCGACTCTCGAGTCTCTTCGAAATGACTTCGACTTGAGAGTCTCTTCGGAAAGGACTTCGACGTCGTTTTTTTTTTGTCGGGAATAAACGATTGAGGATTTTTGAACTGACCTCGGTAGAGCTTCATGCGCACGTCGGCTGTATTTATACGACTCGTAAATATTTCTCGGTTATTTCGGTGGTGAACTATGACTGATTCTCGTGAGCTGTTAGGCGGCGCCGGTCTGCCGCCGACGTTCGGATTCCCGGCCTACTGGCCGCCCGGGATGGATATCGCTATGACGATGCGGGAGGCCGCTGAAGCCGTCAATCTCGGCTCGTCGACGATGATGCCCGATCAGCCGTGCCCGTCAGGTACTATTTTAATAAATCTCTCATACCTGGTCTTATACCAGCAGTCTTAATACCAGTGATCTGCAATGTTTTAGGGCGAGATCGTTGATTTTTACACTTTTTCTTAAGTAGTTACTCGTCATCACCTGGGTCCAGTTCCACAGTTGTGAGTTAAGATTTGACTCTGAGTTAACTCACTGAAAATGAACTGATTTTAACTCAGAGTTAACTCTAACTCGCGACTGTGGAACTGGGTCCTGGGGCCGGTTGCACAGTCATGTTTTAAGTCCAAAAGTTGTCTTATATCTTAAGACTGGTCTTAAGTCTAAGCCACGACTATGCAACCGACCCCTGGGTATTTGGACTGGCTGCAGTGGCGGATCTGTAGGTCTGATTTAGGGACGGGATGCAGGCCCCGAAATAGGACATATCTAACGTATAATTAAGAGGCTCAACAAAAAAAGCTTATCGGAAAACATTGACTCAATTTTTGGAAATACGGAGAACAAGTTTATGAATCAAAACTTTTTCAGGTATCGATTTAATGTTTTTCATTTTTCCGCAATATTTTAGGGCAATGCGGCATTTTTAAGAGGGCACCCCCTGCACGCTCGTCTTGGATCTGCCCCTGGGCCGAGGGCTGGATAATTAGGGTTAGATTGCTATAGCTTTGTGAATATAGCCCGTCATGACGTCACGGTGCCAAGTTTAAGTTCTCTCTGATTAACGCTCTCTGCTCACATGTGCTGATAGTGATGTTATCACAAAAAAATTTTAAAAAATGAAATACGCGAATTACTTTAGATTCTAATAGCCGTCCTCTAGATCGGTCTAAATTTGGCCCGCTCCAATTTAGACAGATATGATACGATATAAAAGACCGATCCAGGTCTGTTCTGAGTTTTGGAACGGACTGTATGTCTGTGGACAGAAACTGGTTCGAGGTCTAAATTCTAAATCGTAATCATAACTGTCTACAGTCTTTGATTTCAATTGAAATAGAGTTTATGAATTTGATATTATTTCATATTGCTGAAAATGATCATTATTTATCTTCGAATCTGTCCCTCGTGCGCGCGCGTCGCGGAGTAGTAATACATCTTGTTTCGGAAATATCCTAGGCTCGGTATATTTATAGACCGGTATTATCTTGAACCTGGGGGTTAACTCTATTGATAATGAATTAAGTTAGCCCCCGGGTTCAAGTTAATACCAGTCTATAAAACCGGGCCCTAGAATTAACCCCAGCTGGCTGTGAATGCACGTTAAACAACGTTACTGTCATCGAAAATTTTCTGAACCTATAAAAGCGACTCTTAAATCTTTAATTGAGATAAAAAAACCCACTATCTACAGATTAAAAGAATTTAAAAACAAGAATTTATTTATTCAATCTTAAATATATAGAACACACGACGTTTCGTTCTCACCCTAGAGATCGTCGTCAGGTGTCTGAGATCGAAACGTCGAGTATTCTATATATTTTAGATTGAATAAATAAATTCTCGTTTTTAAATTCTTTTAATCTGTAGATAGTGGGTTTTTATCCAATTAAATCTTAAATTGAGATATAAATTTTTGGGCAAAATACGCAACGCGGCATCTTGCGGTGCCAGCGTTAACCATCTGTAGGTCGCGATTTGGCGCGTTCTAAATTTGTCGCGGTTCGGGTACGGATCCGTTCGATCGAGTGGCGCACAGCAGCGCGAACGAACGTCAGGTTCGTCTTCACGCATAAACACAACGCCCGTAATTACGTATCATTAACATACAATGGAAATACATAAGTATAAAAGATGAATTGACGACGTCGATACGGAACAGGTGTGACCGACCGTGTAACAGACCCCCATCTCCCTCTCTCTCTCTCAATCCCCTTCCCTGTATTTGTTCAAGTTTTATGATAAAACCTGGCGTCTTGTTTACAGAAGTGCGTTTCGAGCGGGTTTACGTCGGGAATTATTCCAGTTTTCGAACGATTTCTTTATCGGTTGCGGGTCTCATATTTGAACGTCGCGCAAATCATGAATATCGTATCAATAATGATTATATATATATATATATATATATGCATAAATACCCGCTCGCTCGCATACTTATGAGTCATACCTATAATCGTTATCATTGTTGTCGCTGGGTTTGTTTACGCGCGGAAAAAAACCTTACTGAATTAATCTGAATTTCATTACGAAAATGCTGCTGTCGAACGTTCGATTTTTTTTTTTTAATTCAGTATTTGATATTTCCTAACTAACGTAGGCGAACAAAAATGTTGGACGAGCATTTTTTTTTTTAGGCCGATTTGGCGTTCTCGGGCCCGGTGCGACGTTTTCGGTCGCCAAATTTGGCCCGACCGCATAACGTCGCCCCGGGCCCGAGCCAGATATTTCGTAATAAATTTGAGAAATCAAAAATCCGCAATTACGAATGCAAAGTTCAAATCTCGATATTTCGACTAATTTTCTTTAGTTAATTTTCCGTCAAAATCTTGGTTTTTTTTTTAGTCGAGTTAGCCTATAGACAGGTCTTCGGAAATCCAAGTTCAAAGTTTCGTTGATTCCGCGAGCGATTCGGAACTGCGTTTTAAGCGGCGAATTCTCAAAAATAGGCGTTCGTCGATTTTTGTTAAAAATATCGCGTACGTCGCGAGTTTTATACACACGGTATTAGTCGTTAAAATTCAGGATTACCGCCGCGTACGGATAATCCCGCCCTTAATCCTTATCCCGTTGACAGCTGCCGCCGCTAGGGCTTCCAGTACACGGAGCTCAATCCCGCTCGCATTGTCAGCTCATTTATGGATTTAGAGACATTATTTTTTTATGCATTCGAATGGGCGCCTGGCTCCAGTTTAAAATGTGAAATAGGCGAAACTTGATTTTTGGCGATATTGCAGAAAATAGTATCCACATACACGCCCCATGTCCTTTAGATAATACATTACGACATGGCCCTATAGAGAACACAGCTTTAAGCCTAGCGCACATCGACACTGCGATTGGAGACAACTAGTTGCTACCGAACGATTACCCCGCGCACATCGAAATCTAGTTACAACCGGACAGTTGCAGCAACTGCGTGGCGCGTGTCGATCGTCGAAATCCAGAGCGCGCACATCGACGGATATGACTGCGATTGAGTACAACCAGTTGCTCAAAAGTAGAACATGGGCAACTGGCTGGAACTGGAGATAGATCGACGCTTACCAATCGTAAGCTCGCTCACATCGACACATTCAAGCAACTGATCGTTTCCAGCCAGTTCCTCTCATGCGCAGAAAACTGCCTTGCAACTAGTTGTCTCCAATCGCACTGGCTAGGTCTCACAGGCCGAGTTCAGCTCTACAGACGTTTTCCTCATACGTAGATTTACAAATGATCCGATGATTATTATAATTTTCGCGCGTGAATAAAAGAAAATCCCGCGCGGAATCTTCTCGTATTCGAATATTGTATAGACGGCAATTTGTTTTGTAAATATGTGAATACGGCGCGCGTTTGAAAAGGTATTAACGGTCGAGCCGCGATGATCACTCGTCGATTCTTTCGTTAATCTCGGGTTTATCGTTTATTAATTCGAATCGTTGTCGTTTCGGTGTCGCAGATGTTTAAAAGTCGGTCACGCGTAGAGGAGTCATAGAGGAGTCGTCGGAGTCCCACGTAGAGTCGTACGGGGGATTATCAGTAAATACCGCTCTACACCGACTGCATACTTTCTACGTGCTACTCTGCAACTGGGTTAAATAGGAAATTAGACCCACTTAACTGTGGATTCACGGTCAAATTAAACATACATGAATAACTGTGGAACTGGATCTACTGTCAAATTAAACCCCACACAACTATGGAACTGGGTCCAGAGTCAAATTAAACCCCCATCTGACTGTAAAACTGGGTTCAGAGTCAAATTAAACCCCCATCTGACTGTTAAACTGGGTTCAGAGTCAAATTGGACCCCCATCTGACTGTAAAACTGGGTTTAGAGTCAAATTAAACCCCTATCTGACTGTAGAACTGGGTTCAGAGTCAAATTAAACCCCATCTGACTGTATAACTGGGTCCAGAGTCAAATTAAACCCCCATCTGACTGTCAAACTGGGTTCAGAGTCATATTAAACCCCCATATGACTGTAAAACTGGGTTCAGAGTCAAATTAAACCCCCATCTGACTGTAAAACTGGGTTCAGAGTCAAATTAAACCCCCATCTGACTGTTAAACTGGGTTCAGAGTCAAATTAAACCTACATTTCTGTGATATTGAATCCAAAGTCGAATTTAACCCACGCTCAGTTCCAGTCCTGCTGGTTGCTTACAGTGTGCAGACAACACTTCAAAGGCCAATGGAGCGGTCCAATGGAGAGATTGAATGAATAATCCAATCGGGTTAGTTTCGGGAAACCAAGATCCAAATGACATAAAGCAAAAACAAACAAACAACTGTAAAACTGGGTTCAGAGTGAAATTTAACCCACTCAAGGGTCAAGAGTCGAAGTAAATCCACCTAACTGTGGTTCCAAAGTCAAATCTCAAAATTCTCGATACTTATTTGCGTTTAATTTGTGAATATTTTCAGGTGCAGCCAAGTCCGTTCCAATTCACTGTATCGTCGAACAGATGTCGTCGCCGGGTAACGCCGACAGCGTCTGCCCGTCCCAGCACGCAGCGGTGACCGGCGCGGCCGCCGCCTCCGTAGAACTCGACAGTTACGCCATTATTCCGTGTTCGACTTTATTCAACGAAATCGTACGTTCGGCGCTGATGAAACTCGGTTATTCCACCACGGAATCCATGACGGCTAAAGGTAAATCGATCCCCCTATGACATCATCATTCGACTAGCATTTTAGTCGGCTTGCTAAGTCTGAAAAATGACCTGAAGCTGCAAAATTGAGTACAAATGTCCCCTTTTGCACACAAATAGATAACATCCACATAATTCATTTAAGATGTGGACACGCACCGGTGCAGCTGTCTTTTGACCCTAATTTGCATAAATCCAAGATGGCCGCCATCGATGCCCGAATCCAGCATTTTTCCCCATATCATCAATTTCAATCAATATCTATGGAAAATATAAAATTTAAACATTGAAATATATTTCGAAGTATAGATAATAAGCAATGATGAGCGCAGACCGCTGTTCCAATATTCTATATATCCGATTGTGGAGAAAGTCGAGTCCTGGGATTATATCGAATATAGCAGTTCGGTCAGCATCTTAACTACGCATTAAAGTGAGGGGGTATAGGGCCTACAAGTTCATCGGAGCAGAATATTACTGGGAATCGCTTTTGAACTATGGGCACCCTCTTGTTGATTCCAGGCACTATTTTGTGGGCCCTGCCCTATGTGTTTTAAGGCTAACTCACTAACTAATTGTTGTCTTGCGCCTAACATGGATTTTTAAAGGCGGCCATCTTTGATTACCGAAATCTCATAGGCCTTGCCCACTCGAGCGGTTTTGACCCAGGCCAAATTTTGCCCGTGCCAGATTCGGCTCGGGCTAATTGTTTACACACACTGGACTGGCCCATGGCAGTTTGACGAGGGCTAAATATGGCCTGGCCAAAATGTTGTCGGACAAGACCCGCCTGAATTTTAGCACGGGTCAAATTATCGCAAAATTGATTCTGTAAGTGACTAACCTCACTTGCCGCAGCAGTGTGTGATGTATATGTGAAACGTGCTCTCCAATTTCAACTCGAGCTTGATTCCGGTCCCGGTCCCGGTCCTGGTCCCGGCCATTGTGAAGATATTAAGAATAGAAGATATTGATTATCGAGATGATGTTGTATTATCGATGTATTAATGATGTATTGTCGATGTATTAATGATGTATTATCAATGTAATAATGATGTATTAATGATGTATTATCGATGTATTATCGTTGTGTTCGATGTATTTCAGGCGCGATTCAAGTAAAGAACTGGAAACCGTTGTCGTTCGAACAGATCACCGATAATCCGGAAGCTACAGTTGAAGATATTCTCTCCGATTTAACGACCGTCGCCACTTTACGCATACGTATTTATAGGTACGCTTTTTAATTCATCGTTTCGGGGCTTCGTTCGATTAATCCGAGTACGGATCCGCTGTCCGGAAAGATTTCTGAAATTTTTTTTAGACGTCCATAGTGTTTTCATTGTAATTTGAAAAAAAATCTTTCTGGCTCAATTTTGGTCTTATTATTTGGCCAAAATAGTTTTCGTTTCTCCCATTAACCCTTTCAGTGCTGACTAATCAATACCCTATAGTGCTGAAGATAATTTTAAAATTCTGAAAAATTCCACCCTAGTGCGTTGAATAACGGTAATACCACTAAAGTGCGTCTACACCGCGGCGCGGTGTATCATTAGTTACTAGTATTTCACTATGTTTGACAGGTGCTGCCATCTTTCAAGAGAGATAATTAGTAATTACTAAATAAATCAATACACCGCAGTGCAGTGTACTAGCAAAATCAATCACTGATTCGTACACCGCACTGCGGTGTAGACGCACTGAAAGGGTTAACATGAGTTCCCCTTTTTGAATCTGTTTTCGCGGCCCTTCCAAAATTTTATGCGGAAAATACTCGACTATTCAAAAGAATTAATCTTTTAACGCATTCTCTTCTTTTCTCGCAAATCCGTGCGGTAGTTAAAAGTTTTCGATTTCGTTTTTTTCCTTCCCACCTGAAAAATCCGTACTCGGAATAATTGAAAAAAGGCCGTACAAAAACAAGGACATATCGACATTTGAAATATTAGCCGAAATTCACTTCAATTTAACGTCATTCTAATGTTTGCCGTTGCTGGAATTTCTTCCAAGTTGATGTTTTTTTTTGTTTAAATTGTTTCCATAAGGAAAATATTTCTGTTATTTGTATTGAAAGATTTGCTATTAATGTAACGCGTGTGTGTGTCTGTGGCCTGTCCAGAAATCCAGGACCGAGTGGAACTGGGTTTAATTAAATCCATTGCGTGGATGTGAGTTTAATCCACAGTGGAACTGGGTCATCCAGTTGTAGTAATCTGGTGTGCTGTGGTAGTTAATGAATAGGCCTATTTAGGTTATTTCCGCGATTTTTTTTGGATTTAAGAAAAATCAGTTTTCCACGCACCTCTGAGATCCATGGCCTAACTCGGAGACCCTCGGCCCACTGCGTGTACCCTGGAGACCCGTGGCTATCTCGGGAGGTCGATGGCTCCTCGTTCTCTGCTGAGACCCGAGGGCCCGTCATACAGCCCACAGCGACCTCCTACGCCCCAGTCCCCAGGACAGGACACGCCCCTCGGGAACACGTCCGTACCCCTCCAGGACACGCCCCCGTACCCCTCCAGGACATGCCCCTGTACCCTGTCCAAGACACGCCCCTCCAGGACACGCCTCCAGGACACGCCCCTCCGGAACACGCCCCCGTACCCCTCCAGGACACGCCCCTCCGGAACAAGCCGCTGTTTCATCGAAACTTTCGGACATTTTTCGACACGTTGATCTTTCAGTGTAGTGGTAAAAACTAACGCAGCCACTGCAGACGTTAAAGATAAACTATTACAGTTGTTGTTGACTCAATCGCAGGGTCTACTCTCAAACCTCGGCTGCCCTATCGATAAGGTAAGCATTCTTATACTTTAAATTCATTTAATATTCCATGGTTAAGGTAAGTTTTCAGGACGCCGTTTTTCGACAGTTTTTGTGAGTTTGAACATTTATCTTATTGAAAATGAACTGAAATCAACTCACAACTCACAACACTGCGGAACTGTGTGTCCTGGACCCAGTTCCACAGTTGTGAGTTCGAGTTATCTCTCGGTTAAAGTTAATTCATTTTCAAAGAGTTGACTCAGAAATGACTCTTACTCAGAACTGTGGAACTGTGAGTCCTGTGTTGTTAGTTTCTGTGTATATTGGGTGGGTGTTCATTAGTGGAATAACACGTGGAATACTTATATTGTTTTATGTATGTAGAGATTTGAGATGTTACATGTACAGTGAACCCCCCGATAAACCAGGTGGTAAGCGAGGGTGGCGGTAAATGGGAGGGCGGTATATCGGGGGTCGACTGTATTATCATCATTATCTAAGCTATCAAACCTGATTAAGGTCTTTTTAAATTCCCGATTTGCGTTGATTCCAGTTCAGTTTAGTAAGCGCAAGTTGTTCAGTTGTCGACGTAGTGATCGTCCCAGTCATAGCTTAAGCTTCTTTAGCCCATGACGTGTCCTACAATTGTGATTCTGTTTTTGCTCGTCAGGGGGCGTTGCATATTATAATTGTCTAGCGTGGAGCGATCATCGACCCCCTAGAACTTCGGTCTAATCATCGCGATTCAGTTGAGTAATTATGAGTTAACCCTATCCGTGCTGACTAATAAATACCCTATAGTGCTGAAGATAATTTGAAAATTCTGAAAAATTCCACCCTAGTGTGTTGAATAACGGGAATAGCACTATAATGCGTCTACACCGCGGCGCAGTGTATCATTAGTTATTAGCATTTCACTATGTTTGACAGGTGCTGCCATCTTTCAAGAGAGATAATTACTAAAAACCAATAACATCAATACACCGCAGTGTGGTGTACTAGCAAAATCCAACACCGATTCATACACCGCACTGCGGTGTAGACGCAATTAAAATGAATCATAACTCACAACATCGGAAATGTGATTATTAGCCGTTCTGTTCGAAGGATCTTCGATGAAAATTCTGAGAAATGTTTATTCGAAAGTTTCTCGGCGCGGCGACCGATGTATCCATCGCCGAGCTCGTAAATCACCGTGGTAACGAAACAGATAGGATTTCGGTTGTTTGGTCTCGGCCTCGGGGCGTGATCAGTAGAACATGTCGAGCGAGTAGAGAGGAATGAGAGGAGAGAGGACAGCGATTACGTTAAGCGGCTTGTAAAGCGTGTCGTGCGTCGATGATAATCATAATAATTGTTGTTCGCTGCTGCTAAATAGATTCAGATCCTCGGAATAAGAAGGGACCCGGGCCCGGTTTTATAGACCGGTATTACCTTTAACCCGCGGGCTAACTCAATTCATTATCAATTGAGTTAGCCCCCGGGTTAGAGGTAATACCAGTCCCAGCCTGACCCCAGCAGTTGAATAGTTACTGGACCAAGTTCAGCAGTTAAACAGTTACTGGACCAAGTTCACAGTTTCTGAATCCAAGTTTCATAGTTACTGGACAAAGTTCCACAGTTACTGGACAAAGTTCCACACTGACTGGACAAAGTTCCACAGTTACTGGACAAAGTTCCCCATTTACTGGACAAAGTTCCACAGTTACTGGACCAAATTTGGCAATAGCTGGACCCATTTATACAATAACTAACGGATACCAGTAACTGTTAAACTTTTTTGTGGAACTTAGTTTTTCATAGGTCACATTTGTCAGTAAGGTTTGATGCTTAGGAGTTCGAATCAATCCATTCGTTTAATCCTCGAGTCTAATTCAAGCGACGACCGGGAGACCGACCGGGTTTTATCGTCCGTGAAACTTTCAACTTGTCCTCGGTTTCGTTTTTTACCGCCGCCATTAGAGGGCGTGGTTCGTCGTCGTCGTTATCGCGAGGATGAAAGATAATCCCGTTATAAAACGCGTCGTCGACGCAGATGTTTTTCGCTATAGTAACGTTTTACGACAATGGAAACCGGTTTTTGATCGCATTTGAAAAGATTTGCGGCTATAAGCCTCGAGCGTAGCGCGAGCGCCGACCGACACCGATAATACTCGACTGAACAATGCACCGTTTGAAAAAAAAAAAGAAGAATACTCTCCATAAAGTGAAATCGTCATCTATTTATTTGTTGTACGCGATAAATATTTGTGCTGGATTAAATTAATCGTATTAAGGGATATAGAATACAGATTGAAACTAGCGGCGCGTAGGTGATGATGTAGATTACGTCTTAAGCACTTGGCGTGAGTGGCGGGATGTAGGGAGCAGGGAGGAGGGAGGGAGGGGGCTCAGCTGCGCGTCAATCCGACGAATCAAATCGCTAAATTGTATTTCTCATGACGAGATCGATGCGTAAGTTTTTGCGCGACGGTCGGTAATCCGCCCGCGCCGGATTATAGCTGGTACCGCCGCGCGATCGCGGCCCGCGGGCGCGCGCGCATCTGATCCGGCCCGCGGGCGTCGTGTTACCGAACCAGCGATCTAGTTGTTAAGTGAGATTTGTGATTTAGCTCAAGGGTGACATGTGTAAACGATGTTCGACCGAATAAACCGTACGTCAGCCGCCGCCGGTTACTCATCTATTGGTTATTACACGCGACTGACACCAGGTGGCGCTACATCGCGACGAATAAACCGTTCGTCAGCCGCCGCCGGTTACTCATCTATTGGTTATTACACGCGACTGACACCAGGTGGCGCTACATCGCGACGAATAAAGCGTCAGCCGCCGCCGGTTACTCATCTATTGGTTATTACACCCGACTGACACCAGGTGGCGCTGCATCGCGACGAATAAACCATATGTCAGTCGCCGCCAGTTACTCGACATCTATTCGTTATTACACCCGACTGACACCAGGTGGCGCTACATCGCGACGAATAAACCGTTCGTCAGCCGCCGCCGGTTACTCATCTATTGGTTATTACACCCGACTGACACCAGGTGGCGCTGCATCGCAACGAATAAACCATATGTCAGTCGCCGCCAGTTACTCGACATCTATTCGTTATTACACCCGACTGACACCAGGTGGCGCTACATCGCGACGAATAAACCGTTCGTAAGCCGCCGCCAGTTACTCATCTAATTACACCCGACTGACACCAGGTGGCAGTAGTGCAGTTGTCGTGTAACTGGAGTCATCTCTACTCTCTATCCCCATTTAGTATTTGCCATTTAGTTTACTAAGTTTTTCATTTGGATAAAAATGGATTCGAACCCACAATGAAATACGGAAAGCTTTGAAACGTCGACTTTTCGGTTTTCAAATTAAAACGATCATCATGGAAATAATGATGTAAATTGCCACGATAATTGAATGACTAAAAGGTGTAAGTCATCAATAGAATAAGTCATTGCATCACCGAAATAAGTCGTCGCAATTTCTAGTCAATTTTTTAAACTAAGTCATTATTGGGATAAGTTGTCGGTTTAATGATTGTCCCCACTAGGACATCTGTTTACTGCGCGTTGTTCGGAAAAGTCGTCGACTTAATGATTGTCAAAATTACGACGACTTATTTGAGTCGAACCCTGTGAACCTTGAGTTCCCTGTGGATGATGCGCTGATCACGGCGTCCCAGCAGTAAAAATCAGCATATTTCGAATCCTGAAAGTTTTTGTCCGGAAATGATGCAGGCTTTTCCTTCATTCTGTGTTAATCACTGTTTCCCCTGTTTCCCGATCAATAATCATCCGATCCATTTTCCGCGTTAGTTTCCTGATTTCCTGATTTCCAGATTGGGCTTTTTTTTTGCATTTCAAATTTTTTTCATAGTCGAACGCGCTTAATTCCGATCATTTGGGACCGGCAGCAAAATGCATTAGGACGAAGATTATTTCGTCTCTCCATAATTTTTGAAATCCTGTGAATAAAGAATAAATATCATGCTTTATTTTATCTGAGTTTATCAAGAAATTTGATTTGCCGAATGCTTTTTGAGGATGAAAGTTATTGAATTTTGATCATGTTGTCCTATTGAAATGATAGCTACCGATGCTACTGATGCTCATTATCAATGAACATGGCTATGAACCATTGAATGCAATACCGATGACTCAGCTCTGGGCCCAGTTCCACAGTCATGGCTTAGGCTTAAGACCAATTTAAGACCGTCTTAGTTCTATAACCAATCGAACAAGTTAAGACCAATAAAGTTCTTTTCTTGCTGTCAGGATTTGCATAAAAATGGATTGATATCGATACTCAGATTCTAGAGATAATCGTGTTTCATTTATTTGCGCTCCTATCAATGTCTACCCCCTTGCTTATACTCAATCTAGCTTAACCGGTATTTTTAGTTAACCCTTTCAGTGCTGACTAATTAATACCCTATAGTGCTGAAGATAATTTGAAAATTTTGAAAAATTCCACCCTAGTGTGTTGAATAACGGGAATACCACTATAGTGCGTCTACACCGCGGTGCAGTGTATCGTTAGTTCCTAATATTTCACTATGTTTGACTGGTGCTGCCATTTTTCAAGAGAGATAATTACTATTTACATCAATACACTGCAGTGCGGTGTACTAGCAAAATCCACCACTGATTTGTACACCGCACTGCGGTGTATAAATCAGCAATAGATTAAATAGATAAATTATTTCACTGTGTTTGACAGGTGCCGCCATTTTTCAATAGAGATAATTACTAATTACATCAATACACCACAGTGCGGTGTACTAGTGAAATCTATCACCGATTCATACACCGCACTGAAAGGGTTAACCGGTATTTTTATGCGAAATAACTAATCGATATTATCGATCGCAGTTCTAACGTTCGCGTTTCATTTTCGTATCGTTTCAGGATCTGTTGAATCTGATTAGTCAAGGCGATATATCGAGCGCGAATATCGACGACGATAAACGTCTGTCGTTTCTGCGCTGGTACAACGAAATGTTGGAGAAAATCAACCACGGAAAACTACGCCATTACAACAACGCCGAAATCCCGCCGCTGCTTCCCGTATTCCCTAAAAACTCGGTCGTCGTTCCGGCCTCGTCTCCGGAATCGTCGCCGAGCAAAGACGCGGTAGACGGCGCCGCCAACAACAACAATAAACATTCGTCGTCGCCGGCGATGGCCGCCGTTTCGATCCATAAAACGCGGTTTCGGACTTCGTTCGACCCGGATTTAGAGATACCTCGATTGCAGCAGTGGTTCCAGCGTAATCAGCACCCGACGCGCGATCAGATGTTGCGGTATCTGCACGAGTTGAACGCGCTGGAGTCGCGTCGCGGTCGCAAGCCGCTCGACCTCACCAACATCATCTACTGGTTCAAGAACGCGCGCGCCGCTCAACGACGCGCGTGTCGCAATCTGGAGCTGGCGCTCGACGACGGCGCACGCCTCGACGACAGAACGTGCCTGGATGACGGCGCGAATCTAGACGACGGCGCACGATTGGACGACGGCACACGCCTGAACGGCGCATCGACGGATGACGGCACACGCCGCGCTGACGGCGCACAGCACGAGTTCATCGACGATAATGACAACCTCAGCGTCGAACGTCACAGTCCGATTTCCCTAGTAACGACGCGGCATAGTGCGCCACCTGGTGGTCGCGTTATTTGTAACGGCGATTCCGACGCGGAATCTAAATCGGGCGGAGGCGGGGCGCCGGCGACGACCGATTCGACGATTCCCGAATTACCGAATAAGAACGCGGTTTACGTCGTGAATCCGCTGATTCCCGATCGAATCGTCGCGAACGGCTGCGACGCCGAGTTCACGACTCGTCGAGAGGAGGCTCTAGATATGAGTCGACACGGCTCGCCGACTCGCAACGATAAAACACCTCCGCCGGTTAACCGGCTAAACAGGTCGACACCGACGATCAACGACGACGATGAAAAGGAGGATGAAAACGGTCGTTATAACGACGATGATGATGATTTCTCGGATCATTCCAACGAAGCGATCGATATGTCGACCGGCGGCGCTCGCGAGTCGACGTGGGTCGACCGGTCAACTAGTCGACTACTCGACCGATCGAACGGCGACCGGTCGAGCAGCGTCGACTCGTCGACCAGCTCGTTTCCGCTGGAGACTAAACCGGATTTGAATACGTCGTCGCCGTCGTTATCGTCGCACTCGAGTCCGAGTCGACTGACGAACGGCGCGACGTCCGTGAAGGCGGAGCCTCCCGACGACGGAGGACACCATCACCGCGACAACGATGCATTTAAAGCGGCGTTCGCGGCGCACGCCCACCTGACGAGCGCCGCCGCGGCCGGTCTGTCGATGGTGCAGTCGTCGCTCGGCTATCATCACCATCGGTTACACCTACCGCAGAATCATCCTCACCACATGATCGCGCCTTTCTACGGCGTGATGTCTCCTTCCCTCCTGTCTCATCATCACCATCATCATCATCAACACGGCCATCCTCATCATCACAACAACCAGCCGCAGCAGCAGCAGCAGCAGCACGGTACGGGCGTAACGACGGCGACCGGTAACAGTAGCGCGTCAGCGGCCGCCGAGGAGCGGCGTAAACGCACGCGCGTTTTCATCGACCCGCTGTCGGAGATCCCGAAGTTGGAGAAATGGTTCGTGGAGGACACTCACCCGACGGCGTACATGATCGAGAAATACTGCGATGAGTTAAACAAGTCCGAATATCGTCAACGATTTCCGCGTCTCGAACCGAAAAACGTTCAATTGTGGTTTAAAAATCATCGCGCGAAAGTGAAACGAGCTCGGTTAGAATCGCCGACGGCCGTGTGACGCGAATCACTGATTGAATCACCGACTGAATCACCGACTGAATCACTGATTTTCATGTGATGATTCTCTATTTCCCTATCACTCACATTTCTATTATTGGTCTCAATATTTTTTCTATTCGTTTCAAATTCCGTTGAACGTTGTTGTTTTCTTTTTCTTCTTTTCGTCGATTTTGAGAAATATTTTTATATCGAGTCTCGAAAATGACGAATTTTTTGATACATTGCCAAAAAAACACAAGCAATAGTAGTATACCTATCATTCCCCTAGATTTACATGCACATGTCGGTGTGTACACATGCACATGTCGGTGTGTACACATGTACATGTTAGTGTGTACACATGTACATGTTGGTGTGTAAATGCATTTAAATTTGTGTCGATATACATTCGATGTACGTAGGCCTACATGTCTGTGTAGTATGTTGATGTACATGTACATGTCATTGTGTTGGTTTGTTGATGTACATGTACATGTCGATGATGTATAACTGTGCTATGATTATCACCAATCAATCAATTTTGTCTCGCGTTTTTATTGAACTGAGTTCAACGTGCTATATTTGTCTCATCTATAGTTCATCTCACCGCGTACAGGTGGAGCTAGTGTCTGCGACCTGCTCATGATAGTTCATCTCACCGCGTACAGGTGGAGCCAGTCTCTACAGGATGCTGGTTATTGTTCATCTCGGCTATCGTCTGCTGGATGCTCATAATAGTTCATCTCACCGCGTACAGGTGGAGATAGTGTCTGCGACCGGCTCATATTAGTTCATCTCGCCGTGTACAGGTGGAGCTAGTGTCTGCTGGATGCTCATAGTTCATCTCGCTGTGTACAGGTGGAGCCAGTGTCTGTGACTTGCTCATAATAGTTCATCTCGCCGTGTACAGGTGGAGCTAGTGTCTGTGACTTGCTCATAATAGTTCATCTCGCCGTGTACAGGTGGAGCTAGTGTCTGCTGGATGCTCATAGTTCATCTCGCCGTGTACAGGTGGAGATAGTGTCTGCGACCGGCTCATAATAGTTCATCTCGCCGTGTACAGGTGGAGCTAGTGTCTGCTGGATGCTCATAGTTCATCTCGCTGTGTACAGGTAGAGCCAGTGTCTGCGACCTGCTCATAATAGTTCATCTCGCCGTGTACAGGTGGAGCTAGTGTCTGCGACCTGCTCATAATAGTTCATCTCGCCGTGTACAGGTGGAGCTAGTGTCTGCTGGATGCTCATAGTTCATCTCGCCGTGTACAGGTGGAGCTAGTGTCTGCTGGATGCTCATAGTTCATCTCGTTGTGTACAGGTGGAGCTAGTGACTCTAAAGCAGTTGAAGGACGGCCGCTTACGTTCCCCCTATGATGTCACGGGGGTGTTTCGGATTCGCAGCCAATAGGTTTAAACTTTCATTACATATAAACAGATATATATATACATTCCTATCAATTTTATTTGTTAAATTCTTCGCTTTTGATAAATTATTTATCATTGATTATTATAATTATAATTACTATTATTAATGGTTTAATTTTATCATTATCTACGCATACGAAAAGACCCACGAATAAAACTGAATTGAGATTGATTCTACTAACTGTACTGGCGCTGGGCAGCACTTTGTCTCTCGACGTTTTAATTCACGTCGCCGAGACTGTCTGCCGACGGGTTAATTATTTTTTTTTTTGGGGATCCCGGTTTTAATGAGGGTTGATTCCGACCGAAACGATGAAATTTAGACTGGCGTAAATCTGTAAATAGCGCGTCGGGGCTAGATTCGTAATCGATCTCCGCGACTGACAAACAAACTTCCAAGCAATATATAAAATAGATGCATTTATCCTAAACGTATGATGAAAACGATGATGATGATGAAAATGTCTCGGTTTCCTGTCTATATTTTGCCCATCTGAGAATTCGACGAATTTCAAAACTTTTTGAAATCGTCCGCCAAATTAAACGTTTTTTAATACATTCCATTTTTATCCGATGTAAATTTGCTAAACTTATTCAGTATTCGAAGCCAAATTCAGTCTGATGTTTTTACTGCCCCCCGTGCGCGTGTGTTAGGAGTCATTTTTAGATGATTTCCTCAAATTTCATTATGGTGATGTCGATAAAATCGAAATGAAATTTCCACTCAAATCCAAACTTACTCTATTATCGTCTCGCGAGCCTGATTTTTAATAAGCTTTAAAATTAAGAAAAATCGAATTTGATAACGTCTCATTAAACGGTGTCTCATTGATTAGCGGCTCATTAATTAGGAAGTTAATTAATCGCTTGCGATCGTGCGGCATTATGGTTTTTAAAACTTGATGAATAAAAAAAAAAACTGTTTTACGCGGTATTTTATCGTTTACGTCGAATGATTGTATCATGAAGATTTCTGTGTTTTCAATTGAAATATAAATCGATTATGATTATAATGATTATTATGATTATTATTATTATTATTATTGATATTAGATGTGCTATCACCAGTAATTATTCCACCTTCGTTTTATATAAGTTATTATTATTACATTTACTATATTTCGCTTATTTCTAATGCATTAAACATTCCATTTAAACGTTTCAATATTTCCACATATTTCGGGGTGGATTGAAAAGAAAAAAAAATCGAAATTTTAACGAAACTGCGAAAGAATGCAGTTTGATGCTGGTATAAATCTGCTGTCTGTACCCTGAACACCTCAGACAATCTGCTGTCTGTACACTGAACACCTCAGACAATCTGCTGTCTGTACCGGGCACCACCTCAGACAATCTGCTGTCTGTACCCTGAACACCTCAGACAATCTGCTGTCTGTACCCTGAACACCTCAGACAATCTGCTGTCTGTACCCTGAACACCTCAGACAATCTGCTGTCTGTACCCTGCACCACCTCAGACAATCTGCTGTCTGTACCCTGAACCACCTCAGTCAATCTGCTGTCTGTACCCTGAACACCTCAGACAATCTGCTGTCTGTACCCTGCACCACCTCAGACAATCTGCTGTCTGTACCCTGAACACCTCAGACAATCTGCTGTCTGTACCCTGAACACCTCAGACAATCTGCTGTCTGTACCCGGCCCCACCTCGGACAATCTGCTGTCTGTACCCTGAACACCTCAGACAATCTGCTGTCTGTACCCTGCGCCACCTCAGACAATCTGCTGTCTGTACCCTGAACACCTCAGACAATCTGCTGTCTGTACACTGTTATGTATCCACTGTCTGTAAACCCTATCTGTAAACCATCACTAACCAAGTAGGCCAATTCATTCACTGTTCATCCATTCTTTTATGGATGGATGGATACAGGTCTGCATGCATCTGTAGCCCAAAATTTGGTGCCATTTGGCTGCTGATGTCAAAATCAATACCGGTACTTTTTAACAAAGTTTTTCAAGCTGAATTTGAAGACGCTTTCATCAATCGCATTGATAATCAATGATACATGTACCAATATCTACCCGAGTAGCATCTGCAACCTTAAGGTAACGCAATCAGTATCAAGATGTCCTAGTAACAGCCTTTGTTGGTCACCAAAACCGGCGCTTAATTCGTAAGTTTTATCGCAGACGCTTCGATGAATTGTCTTGAGGTTTGGTTACAGATATCATCACGAGATAAATTTGATCGGACGAAAGCTGAACGTCCTGCGATCTTTTTCAAAAATCGCCATTTTAAGTGTGGATTCCCTCTCGATGGTTCGCCGTATGGCAGTCAGATTTATACCTGCGTTAACTAATACGTGATCTCCTCCTCGGGCGCCGTTTCAATCGGGAGGTGGTTCACCGTGTTTTCGACCGTTTGGACTGAATTTTTCTCCGATTTTGATTTTCTGGTTGATTTCATCGTCGTCTCGATTTTGAATTTAATTTTTCCAAATGAATTCGTAAGATCGCTATATTTGCACCGAACTCGCTGTACTATTGTTAAAAACACACAGATTATTTTAGATTCAATAAGATAAAGATATATATGAATATATATATATATATATATATATTAACACTAAATCTATGTATACAAATAATTGTTTTGTACAAATATCGTTTTTTGTACATATTTTCTGGAGATGAAGAAAAGGAAAAAATGAAAAATAAACTATTGTCAATGACACCAATTTTAAAACGCTGCGTATTTCAGTTTATTTACTTGGGATATTGGTTCGTTTACTCTGTTTCACTGACCCAGTTTCACTGACCCAGTTTCGCCCGTTCGAATGACCCAGTTTCGTCCTGTTTGACCCAGTTCTAAACCTTGGTTTCTACGAACAGGTTATTATTGTCTTTAATTCAATTGAAGAAAAAACCCTTCCTCGCTGATCGACTCGTGCTCCGGCTATCGTCGATTTCTACCTCCCCCTGGTGACACCCGTGTTAACTAATCCATTACCAGAAACATTCGAGGGCAGTTAGTTATTCCAAGCCTTGTGAATATTGTCCATCGAGGCATCTTTTATGGATAAGGACACATAATATTCGACAGGTTTTTAGTGCGGAACATTAAATTTTTGGCAAGTATTCGGTGAATTTTGTTCCGTCAAAAATGTTCTCTAAATATTGTCTGTTTTTTTTTTTCATAATTCCAGTGACCAGACGATCACGTGGACAGATCACGCGGTACGCTGTGCTGTGATTGGTCTACTGAAAGAGACTAGTCAAACAATCCTTGCTTCCCAGTGTCCACTTTCTCAGGTAAATGTGTAAATCTTTAATGTTTCTTCATTAACCCTTTCAGTGCTGACTTATTAATACCCTTTAGTGCTAGAGATAATTTTTAAATTTTAAAAAATTCCACCCTAGTGTGTTGAATAACGGGAATACCATTATAGTGCGTCTACACTGCGGCGCGGTGTATCGTTAGTTACTAGTATTTCACTATGTTTGTCAGGTGCTGCCATTTTTCAAGAGAGATAATTACTAATAACATCAATACACCGCAGTGTGGTGTACTAGCAAAATCCATCACTGATTTACACACCGCACTGCAGTGTAGACGCACTGAAAGGGTTAATCGAACTTGATTAAAAGACCTACCCCTTTTTCAAAAGCTGGTTAGTTAGCCCTAAGGGGAGGGGATCCAGGGTCCAATTTCAACTACCTCAACAAAAATGGGCGCTTTGAAATTAAGGCGCATCATAGGAATCAACCCCAATTCACAGTGCGAACAATTTTCGACTATCTATGATGATATTTTTGCAAGAACCTGACTACTGTGTTCAAAGTGGTTTGAATTATGTTCAGCCTTTCTTCAAGAAGGGTATATCAGATTATTGGGATGCCTCGTGAGGCATGTGGGTTGGGGGGGACCCTGGATCCACCTGGTTTTATTCGTCATACGTTTCAACTAATTTCTACATGTATTTATTTTCCGCTAGTCTCTGATATCGAACATCGCGAATTTGAAATATTCCGCGAAAATCAGCCGTGAAAAATGTCGGGAATTCGGCGTGTGGTACGACAAATACCGCCGAGGTGAGTCATTTCCGGTTCTGGGGCCGGTTCCATAGTCAAGACTTAAGACCAAAAGTGGTCTTAAATCTTAAGACTGGTCTTAAGTTGTTAGATTGGTTATGGAACTAAGATGGTCGTAAATTGGTCTTAAGTCTAAGCCATGACTATCGAACTGGGACCTGGTCTCTCAGAATTTATATACAGTTAACACCCAGTTGGTGGTCGCATATTCTACTTCGGGTAGGCGCTAATTTAGATAATACGTTATTAAGATTATTAGGAGAATGAACCAGGAAAATTACTTATCAACTAATTAACTCATTTAGTTACTGATTTGCTTTAAAATCTAAATTTGCAAATGGCGTTGATTAAGGCGATCATTATGCGAGGTGTTACTAAAGTTTTGGTTTCCTGTTGTTCTATCTCAGAGAAGTTTTCCAATGAGACGGCAGGAGGCGCCACTGAAGGGGCTGTTAAAGATACGAGGCTGACGTTCCACCCGAAATATGAATTACCGATCATGAGGAAATGGTACAGCGAGTGTAATAACCCGACAGATCGGTTACTGGAGCGGTGAGTATCGTCAGTGAGGGAGGGTTCTATCGTCAACTCTTCAGCGGGTTGGCAGCCTGTGGCAGCCTTGTGTGGCAGCCTGTGGCAGCCTTGTGTGGCAGCCTGTTGCAGCCCTGTGTTTGTAGTAACAACAGGCAGTAAGGTTCTGTGTAGAGAGAATCCAACAATAATAAGGAAAAAAAAGTGCGAAAATGTTTCCTTGAGCTAGTGTAGTTTATTCAGCGTTTTGACTATATCCTTATAGTCATCTTCAGGAATACTGTATTCCTTGAGCTAGTGTAGTTTATTCAGCGTTTTGACTTTATCCTAATAATCATCTTCAGGAATACTGTATTCCTTGAGCTAGTGTAGTTTATTCAACGTTTCGACTATATCCTAATAGTCATCTTCAGGAATACTGTATTCCTTGAGCTAGTGTAGTTTATTCAACGTTTCGACTTTATCCTAATAGTCATCCTCAGGAATACTGTATTCCTTGAGCTAGTGTAGTTTATTCAACGTTTCGACTATATCCTAATACGTTGAATAAACTACACTAGCTCAAGGAATACAGTATTCCTGAAGATGATCGGATATAGTCGAAACGTTGAATAAACTACACTAGCTCAAGGAATACAGTATTCCTGAAGATAACTATTAGGATATAGTCGAAACGTTGAATAAACTAAACTAGCTCAAGGAATACAGTATTCCTGAAGATAACTATTAGGATATAGTCGAAACGTTGAATAAACTAAACTAGCTCAAGGAATACAGTATTCCTGAAGATGACTATTAGGATATAGTCGAAACGTTGAATAAACTAAACTAGCTTCAGTTACATTTTCGGACTTATTTTCGTTATTATCGTGGGATTCTCTCTGCATCGCTTCAACACGGATCCAGAGTGTTTTATCAATCGTGAGTAAGGTTGTGTATGATTATATTGTAGTTATGTGACGGAACTGAATGAAAGCGCGACGCGACACGACCGCGCTCAGCTGACCGTACACAATCTGAGAAACTGGTGGAAAAACGAGCGACAACGAGAGAAAAAACACGGACCGCGGACTATGAAATTCCAGGAGCCGAGGCCGTGTTTTACTTACTACGGTGAGCAGCCTATTTACCCCTCGTCCCGTATGAGCTTTTTCCCACTCTACAGTCAACAGATATCAACTTATTTTCTCATAAGTTCTCGGTATTTGGATGGGGGAGCAAGGATGTGTTGTTTTGTGTCTGGCGTAGAAAGGTCATCATCTTAAAACCCTTTGAGTACTGACTAATTAATACCCTATAGTGCTGGAGATAATTTGAAAATTCTGAAAAATTCCACCCTAGTGTGTTGAATAACGGGAATACCACTATAGTGCGTCTACACCACGGCGCGGTGTATCATTAGTTACTAATATTTCACTGTTCGACAGGTGCTGCCATCTTTCAATGGAGATAATTAGTAATTACTAATTAAATCAATACACCGCAGTGCGGTGTACTAGCAAAATCCATCACTGATTTATACACCACACTGCGGTGTAGACGCACTGAAAGGGTTAAAACGAAACCTCAAAACATATCTTTTTACTAGGAAAGCTTTTACCATTGAATAATGTCTCTTACAGTGTTAGTTTTCATGTTCTTGTATTGCAATGGTATTTTTAATGATTTTATAATTTCATGTATATTTCTAATCAAAAGTAGGAAAACGAAAGTATTATATGTTTGGGTCCTGTGATAAATTCTGTTAAAAGTTCGTCGCGCCCTCTGGTGGGATAACTTGGTCTCGATCTCGATGAGTAACGCCAACGGCAACCAATTGTGGCTTTTTGTTAGCAGGGGATAGAGGGTTAACTGAACTTAGATAAACTGGAGCCGCTGTTTGAAGGCTTCAGTCGACAGAGCGTTTTATCACTTCCTCGGAGAGATGGTTCCAGTCAATGGTAGTCCGCACAAAGAATTAGTTCGAATATTCAGGGTCCAGTTCCACGGTTCTGAGTTAAGATTTGACTCTGAGTTAACTCAATGAAAATGAACTAACTTTAACTCAGAGTTAACTCTAACTCACAACTGTGGAACTGGGTCCCGAGTTCAGAGTTAACTCTAACTCACAACTGTGGAACTGGGTCCAGGGGTTTTGGTATTCGGTACCACTAAACAGTTACTGTTATTCCGCACATTACGTGTAATCGGGTTTAAACTTACTAAGTCTGGATTGAATTTAGGCTTGACGAGTCGTTTTGCCCTAGGCCAGTTGTAAATAGTCTGTGTTGCGGGTCCACTTTGTATTCGATATTTGGTAAATGAGAAAATAGACAAGTTGGGATTCGAGACGCGTCGGTGCATGAAGCGTTGAATAAATAAGGGCGGCTCCGAGTTTTACGCAATGGTTACCTTGATGAATAAAGAATTTCGAAATTTATTTTCTTGCAGATGAAACGGCGGCGAACCCGGCCTCCGGTAAAGTACATATAACATTCGATACAGTGCACGAGATACCTCTACTACGTCACTGGTACACGAGTAATAAAAAACCATCTAACGAGTTACTGCAGCACTACGCGAACACGTTAAACCACAGTCCGGTCAGAGACGGAAAACCGAAAGTGAATTATCATAAACTACGTAACTGGTGGAATAACGAAAAACAACGCGAGCGCAAATCCGAACAGCATCAGCTGCCGAGACGCGGTCCCGGTCGACCTCCCAAATACCCGGCTTTAAACGAGCAAGCTAAAACAACCGATAACAGCGCCGCTACCGCGACTAGCGGCGCCGAACCGTACTATAAGAGACAGAGAACTAGCGATCATCATCAGCAGGGCGAGAGGCCGGTGTCTCAGAACGAGCAGCCGCCTGTCGCGCCGTCCTCTCCGCCGTTACAGTTGACTAATCTGGTGAACTCGCCGAGTCGCGCGTCTGGAATCCAGCGCTCGAGTCCGATCTCCCAATCTCTGAACTTTCATCACCACGGTTTAGATTTACTGGCCGAATCTCAGTTCTACGGGGGACACGCGCCCGGCGCTATGATGTTTACGGCGTATCAGCCGAGCTCGTCGACGCCACTATTCCCGTCGCCGAGCCCGTATCGACCGCTGTCGCTGAGTAACGCTCGCGAAAGCCCGTCTGAACGATCATCGCAACATAGTAACAAGGACAACACGTAAATTACGTGAACTAGATGAACATCGCAAATTGAAGAGAAACCGACGATTATGAAGAAAATGTTAAAGAGCATGAATAGTGACGTCCCGATTCTTAATTCTTAACTATTAAGTAAGAATCGGTTTTTCGACTGGGTTTTATATAAACTGATTGGAACAGTAGAATGTGGAGTTGTTGGACAATCTGCGTCCTGGGTCCAGTTCCACAGTTCCGAGTTAAGATTTGACCCCGGGTTGAAACATTGAAAATGAACTAACTTTAACTCAGAGTTAACTCTAACTCACAACTGTGGAACTGGATCCTGAGTTAAGATTTTGACTCTGAGTTAAAACATTGAAAATGAACTAACTTTAACTCAGAGTTAACTCTAACTCACAACTGTGGAACTGGATCCCGAGTTCAGAGTTAACTCTAACTCACAACTGTGGAACTGGGACCTGTAGTTTAAGAACGATTCGATGTCCTGCCCCCAAACTCATCTATCTCGTTAATAATACTGTAACCGGTAACGCAAGTTTACCTTTAATGTCATTATCCTTGTTTTATATCGTTAAAAACCTCTCTCGCGTTCGATCATGGCTCATAAAATTCAGTTCTCTTATTTTTTGTTCAAATGTGGGTTTTATCTTCAATTGCGGCTAACTGGTCGATATAAACCAGATCACACGAATCTCAAGACATTTCCAAATGCGAAATTTGTACGACGTATTTTATTTTTACTTTGAGTAAACTGTAGGTTTCTGTGAGATGTTCGGTAAAAACTTGGAACTTCAGTCGGAAAAGTTCAGACCGACGAAAAAACGTCCGAAAAGTTCGACCGAGAATGAGTTGGATTTAAGTAAGACGCGTCGTAGCTCTGGGATTAGCTGTTATAAAGAAAACTAACGAACCGGACTAGTCCAACTTTCCGACTAGTCCAACTCACAGCGATCCGACTTGCAGTGGTTTTAATATATTTTATTTTGATGTAAATACATGTAGTTTTATGTACGACGACGCGCGCATGCGCAGTTGAATATTTATTTCAGTGTTTGTACTGCGAATATATTTCACATCGCAGAACATCTTGAAATGGGCGGACTGATTTCTGATTTGCTTGTCAGACATCGCGCGTGGACGCTGGACAACTCATTGCTAACTGTTGAACGTGTTAATATGGGGTATGATGGGATGTAGTCTGATTCAGGGAGGGGTGCTACGACCGACCCTCCACTCGGATCCGGCCCTAGCCCTCGCTATATCGATATACTGCGTTCTGTAAAACAAATTCGCGACCTTTGTGTTTCAATAATTGATGTTTGTATTATATATATATATTACTTTGTTTTGGATGTTCTGAATCGGTGTTAGAAATTTCTGTGAAATCAAATATCTAACTATTGATGAAATCTGTTCAAATCTTTATCTGTAGCCGAATCAATATTACCAATTAAAGTTTGTTCGATTTTTCCCGTGATTTTGTAATTGAATAAAAGCATTTATTATCGATGATATAGTTCATTATTGTTCATTATCAGTTTTGTCTCGTGAAGAGGCGCTGTTGTAGTTTAGTTCGTCGTTTTGCCGCGTTAGGGCGCTGCTCTATCCGATAGTGACGAGGACTGACGCTAGGAAACTCCACATTGTGACGGTCACCGCACAAGATAAACCAACAGCTGCAACATATAAGTGAATACCTTTAAAAACTGAACTAAGTTATAATTGATGCCTTAAGAAATTACTTAATATTATTGACAACAATCAACCCAACTGCATTGATAGGATACAAGGAACATTAAGCGAGTATGATTCCAGGAGTCATTGGCATGGTGGACCACTGTTAACACTGGCCTCATATTCGGACCTCGCTGGTCACGTTTTGGTGGCGAGTTTGTAACGATTTGTACTGTAACAAAACTCTGCCCCCTCCCTCCCTGTAGGAGTCAAAATGTATAACTAACCTGACGCCTTCAGTTGAATTTCCCCTATCTTAAAGTCGTTGCACCCGATAGCGCGGTAGTAGCCAACCATCGTGTCCTTGAACTCCGTGACCTTCAATTCGGAGGTCACTTCATCGCCAACTACCTGTAGGGAGAGAAGAACGCTGAATGCAGCAACTCTGTAAGAGACTGCGATCGAGGCTTCCACTTAGAAAGTCTGACCTTATTAGTGACGTTGTAGTCGTTATTACTGGTGATATTAGCCGAGTGATCTCCCGGATTCAGGGATCTCACATATTTCCAGCTGATCGTGTTACAGTCACGAGGAACTGGATTCATATGGTACGACGCCTTCATCGTGTAGTCCTTGGTCCCTAGTTTCAAAGCGACCGCAGCGTTACCTGGCGGCGAAACCGACGGTCTTTCCGGATCAACTATAAGAGAGTACAAGATAGATTGATAGTAGATGTGAGGGGAGGAGAGAGGTGACATGCGAGGGGAGGGGAGAGGTGATATGTGAGGGGACGGGTGGGTTGACATGTGAGGGGTGGGGAGAGGTGATATGTGAGGGGTGGGGTGGGTTGACATGTGAGGGGAGGGGAGAGGTGATATGTGAGGGGACGGGTGGGTTGACATGTGAGGGGTGGGGAGAGGTGATATGTGAGGGGTGGGGTGGGTTGACATGTGAGGGGAGGGGAGAGGTGACATGTGAGGGGACGGGAGAGGTGACATGTAAGGGGAGGGGAGAGGTGACATGAGAGGGGACGGGTGGGTTGACATGTGAGGGGAGGGGAGAGGTGACATGTGAGGGGACGGGAGAGGTGACATGTAAGGGGAGGGGAGAGGTGACATGAGAGGGGACGGGTGGGTTGACATGTGAGGGGACGGGAGAGGTGACATGTAAGGGGAGGGGAGAGGTGACATGAGAGGGGACGGGTGGGTTGACATGTGAGGGGAGGGGAGAGGTGACATGTGAGGGGAGGGGAGAGGTGACATGTGAGGGGAGGGGTGGGTTGACATGTGAGGGGAGGGGGCGGGTTGACAGGGGTCCTGTCAAAATTGAGGCAGTAACTTACATAAGACCTCAAGTTTTAACGTCACATTTCCCTGTTGCTGGGGTCGAAATGGCGCATGCGCGTCGAGCTGATTGGCCACGCACGTGATCAGATTTCCGTTATCTTCGGTGATGAAACGGTCACTGGAGGTCGTCATGTTAAAATACGCGGCCTTCGGGCATCCTAACCTAAAACAACGACGAGCCCACAGAGAGAGAGACAATGAGTCAGTTAGGACATGATACTTGAAGGGCAACTGGCCTCATCACGCGTGATTGATCATATGACGTCACATGCGGTAACAAAGATGTACAATTATGTCAAGTTGCGAAAATACTTCCATATTCGCTAAAATGTTCGCTGATTGGTCCATTCTAATGGAAAATTCGACAAAAGTCTAATGTCGTTTGTTACAATACAATGCTGTAATTGGCCCGTCTGGATTCTGGTCGGCTGGTAAAGGCCCCAAAGAGTCGTGAGGTCAATTGGTTCGGGGAACAGTTTTAGCTTGGTGGGTTCGAAGTGAAGATGCTGAAGATACTGAGGTTGCGATATAAACGGGTTTTGACCGGTAGTATATTTACTCACACATTGTTACACACAATCTCCGCGTGACTGTCTGACTCAATATCCGACACGTGACGATCACCGATAAAAAATAGCATCGACGCAATGTTTTTATACGACTCGGCGCCGCATTCCAGTTCGATCGGAGCCGACCTACTCGCCGCCCTGGTGTCGTAAGTGATCAAACTGTCCGGGGCGAGGTTGATCGGATCGTTGACGTCAGTTACATTTCTCCAAGCTACGATAGCAGGGGGCGCTGTATGATAATAAATACATTCACGCAAATGATACGCAAATCAACGAGGAATTAAAGTGTTTTACACTGGCAATGATGATTTAAATCTTTACCGAGAATGATTAATTCATTAATCTCCTCTAATGTCCCAGACGAATCCTTTTCTAAGCACGTATAGTTCCCAACATCGGCCGCGGTCAAATCTGAAACCAGAAATGTAAATAGTTGACGCAGATACCGCACGAGCAGGGGGCCGATCTATGGGCTGATTTGGAAGTGGGTATCTAAAAAGGCACCCATGGGAAAACATGGTCTTCATATGCTAGAAAATTCGTAGAATATTCGAAGTTATGATTTCGAATTTTAGAAAACTTAAATTTATTCTAAATATAGATGTGCATTATTCACGAAGATAAGTTTCATTTGACATTATATTCAAATCTATGAAATATCCCTAGAAATTCAGTTTCATTCGTATTACTGAAAATTGAAACATTTTTGTTGATGAAATGAAAGAGGGAAAAATTTGATGGACTGATGAAGCCTGCAGGTTCCACAAATCAACCCTGTTGCGCCCCTGGGCCCGGTTTCACGAACGGGGATAAACTTTTAATTCGAATTAGGTGATAAGTCGAATTAAAATGTTTTAATCCGATTAGTTGATTCGAGGATTAAATGTTACTCAAACGCGAATTAGCGAAAAATTCACTTATTTGAATTATCTCCGAAGTTCATTCCGAATTAGCTTCCTTTGAATTCTTTCTCCAATGAGATTTTCAATAAATTCGAAAAATAGTCTTATATCACAAATATCTACATTATTGGTATTGTCAACCAATTTGAGTTTTGTCGTTGTTTGCGTGACATTGACCAGAGTTGAAACGAACTGGGACAACAGTTTGTTATGGGGAGAGAAACCGAAATTAAGGTCACCACTGACGTAGGAATTGAAGTGTGAATTCTATGTCCACGCAGTGTAATAAATACAATCTCGCAATTTGACTTAATCCTAAATTGTAACATTAGGTTACTTTAGCCGATGATTACACGAGACAATATTCTAATTAAAGGGCGATTTATATTTATGACAATTCGATCTTTCAAAACAGTTGAATTGGAAAATATTCGGATGTTTTTTTAGAAGATTACACAAACAGTTATCCATGTATATTCGGGCATAATACCGATATTATATATATATCAAACACTCGGTTACCCCTGTACAAATTTCCACTAGATCTACTAGGTTTTTTGATGGCATATAATGGCTTGTTAAATTATTATCTTTCCTATGATAAATCCACGGATTCATCGCATCCAAATCGCAACATATCAATATCCGACTTATAACTGATATGTTCGTCTAATCAGCCGTTTGTAGATAAAAAATATCGCTTACAGAAGAAACTGTTTTGATATCGAGTTGTTCCGTTGAAGTGACCGATTGAAAAAGCCGCCATCTTGATTTCGATTAATTAAACGACACAACGTTGTTTAAAATATATGTTCAGTTTGCAATTGCGAAAATTACATCACAGTTAAACATCTTATCGATAGTTTCCATCGGAATGATAATTCCTCGTAAAGACGGGTTGATTTACGGAGAATGAGGCCCTGAAGTTTTCCCCCGAGAGACGGCTTTTGGCGACATCCAGACTGTGAACCAGAACTCCAGTGTGGAGTATTGGTAGAGTCTCCCGAACGTTGGTCAATGGATGGCCACTTACGTGTGAGTATGGCAAGTTCTATGGCACTCCATATGAACTAACGTCTCCTCGGTAAACAATCAGACTGGTTGCGGGTTTTAACTAGTCAAAAACTCTTAATAAGAAGCGTTTTTCGTGATTTTTTTCGCGTTTCAACACTTAAACAAATCTTGAATAAAGGGTATCCTCCGTGCTCGTGGAGAAGGAATTAACGTAAATATTTCTGAGAATCTATTGTTTATCGTCACCGTTGACGGCGCGGGGCAAAACACTGCTTCAACCCGGTTTTATAGACTATTATTAACTTTAACCCCGGTCTTATGATAAATATCTTCGTTATTGGTATCGTCAATCAATTTGAGTTTTGTCGTTTTTTTTGTGTTCCAGTCGTGCAGTAGCCCATTTTCGTAGTAACTAATTCGAATCAGCTGATTTAATCCCGCTCCGAAGAACCGTAGCAGGATTAGATTTTCGGGTTAAACTAATTCGATTTTAAGTTAATTCACGTTTGTGAAACGGGCTTCGAAAATAAACCTCAAACTTCTAAATCGAATTAGCCATTTAACCCGAATTAGAGGCTAAATCCCCGTTCGTGAAAGCGGGCCCTGAGGTGTGAAACCGCTTGGGGCACGAGGGGGGGGCACGAGGGGGGGCACGAGGGGGGGGGGGGGCACGAGGGGGGGCACGAGGGGGGGGGGAACGCCGCATTCATAGCGAGATTACTACTTACTTTTTATTGAGAGTTCATAACCGCTAGAGGGCGTGCCTGTCACATTGAATCGATTGTTGTTAGCTAGTTCGGGTACTAACTTGTCGCCTTTTGAAATCAAATTATTTTCGCCTTCCATCAAAGATTTCACCCACGATATGTCTGTGCTTCTATTAGTCTTGCCCTATATACGAAATACACGAGCCTTGTGACTTTCAGATAAAGAACACTACTGTCTGTCACACATGCTCTTCGTGCGACGTTTTGGTCCGTAATTTCGTTCATAATCGGTTGATCTGTAAATATTATGCATCAATTTGTTCAGTAAGGAATTTGCATTCAGAAATAAATCATGAACTGGCAGAAATTTGTTTGTGTTTTCTTCTATCAGCGATAGTTTACCTAGCATACGCTCGCGTAATGCTGAAAAACGGCTTGTATGGCCCGTCACGTAGCGCCACCTACTGTATTTTGATATGCTAATGAGCAGGTGATGACGTCACTGTAACGTTTCCGAGCGTCCGCGGAGCGGATTTTTCAGCATTACGCGAGCGTATGCTGAGTAAACTAACACTCATAAATGAAAACAAAAACAACTTAAGTGAAAATTGTTGTTTATTTCTGAATGCAAATTCCTCACTGAACAAATTGATGCATAATAAAGGTAGATAAACCGATTATTAACGAAATTACGGACCAAAACGTCGCACGGAGAGTAGGTGTGACAGACAGTAGGTGAGGGCCTCTTACGACGGATCCCTCTGAAGTCTCCGCAAGTAGTTAAAAGATACCGATGCTCAGTGCGTAAAGGATTTGCAAAAGAATGGATATAGGCGCAAACAAGTTTGATTCGATTCGTGTTGCGCCCTGACGCGCCGCTGCGGTTTTGTCACCGATACTTACACAACGAAATGACACATCTTCGCCAAGATTTTTCAAACTCCTTAAACTGTGAACAAAATGAACACCTGAAAATATTTCAAATCAAATAAAGACAAATCAGTTCAAACAAACAGCCATAGGACCACATCACGAGAGTTTGGGCGCCCAAAAACGCATCTTGTCTTCGACGATTTTCCACTATGAGAGGCACTGGAGTGGAATTTGTCAACTGTTATGATTCTTGCCCGATACAAAAAAAATCCAGGCCGCGCCAATAGAAACCAGACAAATATATGTTACAATGTTGCTCAAGTGGCCCGCGCTGAAGAAGGCCTCTTGGTTTTATCAACCATTCTGCTTTGATCTTGAGACCTTGTTTTTCAACCCATAAATAATGAATAATCTTTGTGAACCTAATCGTATAAAACGGTCGAGGTTCACGATATGCGTGGTATATGAAGCTACTATTGTAGCGATAGCTTGTAAATATCACCATCAAACTACTATTTATCATTCCTCTTCTTAGATTAGACTTATAATAATGGATGGATTTTAATTGAATCGGAGAATCAATCTACCATCGTTGTCCGAACGCGCACTTTTATACACGCGGTGGATCCTCGCCTGCCACAGGCGGAATCCTCGATTACCGCGATGAACGAGTAGAGTTAATTGAAAAAGCAACTTTTCGCTAAAAGGCCCAATTGGGATCGAAGTAATCGTTTTCTGGATGCTGGTTGCTTATTTTTTTAATTAGACCTAAAGCAAACTAACAAGTGAAAAACCGGCGCCAACAAAACACTCCAAAATCTGCTGAACTGATTATGTCTAAGCCTAATTAATTACACCCCTAATACTCTTACACCCCCCTCACCCCACCTGGTTATTGAGATTGAATTAAAACATCTTACCACGATCAAGAAAACTGACACATAAAACCAAGAAACATAGATTAAGAAAATTCATCGTGCGTGACTATAGTCCTCAGAACAACACCAGTTCTATTATAACTGTGCTAGCCTGCTGGTTATATCTGTGGCAGTCTCTGCGCTTTGATATCTTATCGTCAAGTCATTTTGGCGGCTCTATTTATTATCAAAAAAAGAACTCGTCGCGATAAGAACAAATGAGATCATTTTTCTGTGTTTACTGGCGAAGGGGAACGACGAGCAAGGTGATAATAATTTATAGCCAGATAAAACTGTCGCGAGGTTTCGTGAACGGAGGACGCTTTAACGAACTCTGGGACGCTGTTTAAACACACAAAACACTGAGTTTCCAGGACCCAGTTCCACAGTTGTGAGTTAGAGTTAACTCTGAGTTAAAGTTAGTTCATTTTCGATGTGTCAACTCAGAGTCAAATCTTAACTCAGGACTGTGGAACTGGACCCAAATAGAAAAACGTGGTGAAAACCCTGATTAGGACCACGTAACCCGTGCATAAACAGGCAACTGTGTTTAGGTCTAAGGGTTTGGCAAAATGCATCCATATTTGATATATATATATATATATATATATATATATATATATATATATATATATATATATATATATATATATATATATATATATATATATATATATATATATATATATATATATATATATATATATATATATATATATATATATATATATATATATATATATATATATATATATATATATATATATATATATATATATATATATATATATATATATATATATATATATATATATCAAATATGGATGCATTTTGCCAAACCCTTAGAAAATTGAATTGGGTCAATACCTATGACAATGTAGCAAATGGGATTTAGTGTAAGGTCAGAATGCGTCACAAGGATTAGATCGTGTAATGTACAGAATATCACTATACATTCGGCCGTGATAGAAACGAAAAAGATGGTTGAGTTTTGAGGCAGCGATGACGGATTCTTGCCGTTACTCAGTCGGTCCTTGGACCAAAACGGAAGAAAGTCACATTTGGTAAGTATGTAGCTGTTTTTTTTTGTTACATTTAGACCTCCGCGAAGTGAAATTCTTTGACCCGAGCTGCGCCAACAGTGTTGTCAATTATGAACTTATTGGTGAGTTAATCTAGGGGCGTCTCCGAGATGGACCCAAAATGCGGAGCGTTTATCGCCGTAACAGCTCAAATTCAATCATCTACACGGAGTTGGAATCATGTTTGAATGACCTACTGGTTTAGATGTCGTTAACAAAAACAATTGACTGAAACTGGTTGGTCTAGTAATTACAGCCCTAAACCAAATGTAGGCTTATTGCCTAGAATGCAATAATGTAATCGAAAATCTAAGTATCACTTTACATTTTCCTGTATAGAAAGAATTTTGTCTTATCCTGAAATATTGAATGTATTGTCCCTCTTATATATATATAACTCAGCAACGGCGTTAGTCTTACACCCGTCGTCCCGTGTGGCGTGAAAATCGTCGACAAATTTGAAGCGAAAAATCATTTCTCGCAAAAGCTTGGCAATCCCTTTAAAACCTACGAATTGAATGGTATATTTATAGATTCTAAGATGACGACTTAATTTTTGAACCCCTCGAAACGAATAGCGAAGGTAATAGCGAGGCGCTAAACTCGTTAAAGATTATCCGTCATTTTGGGACGAGATATCGCCACAATAGAGGAAAATGAAGCGCAATGAAATCAATGACAGCGAAAAATCAACAAGATTTAAATTTTAAATCGAATAAGGCGGCTTTTTGCGCTTAGTTCCTCAAATATTTGAATTCTTTTCAAATATTAGTTTGAGAAAATTACGTACCCGGGCGCACCAAAAATTGGCCCCAGTTTTTGATTTCGCTCTCATGTCGCATGTGGTTTAATGCCTGGTTTAATACCCGAAGTTATCGTATCGTAATTGCACCAATAACGAAGGCAGATCTGGGGCCGATTCCTCAGTGGAGACTCAAGTCCAAAAATGGCCTTGAATCTTTAGACTGGTCTTAAGTTGTTAGATTGGCTATAGAACTTAAATGGTCTTAAATTGGTCTTAAGTCTAAGCCATGACTATGGAACTGGGCCCTGGCTAATAGGTTGCCTTGTCGTTTCACAAGTCTTCGTTGCTAGGTCGCAAACGTTGGTTTTAGTAGGATTTTCCCAGCTATCAGTTCGTGTGTTTTTATACATTTGCTGATGTTCTACTTCTTATTGTTTGCTGTTCCAGAATTCGTCTGGGCGAGACTTCAAAATATTTACGAGTGAAGCACAACAGAAGAATTCAATAGACTTGTACGACATCACCACAGGAAGCCAATCTATGGAAAACTCATCCCGGTATCACATCGCGCGCATTTGTAGATATCGAAAAGGCATCGATGGGAATATTGCATGGAAACTCCTAGAACAACATGATATCTCAGGTAAAATCTGATCTAAGATCACTTAAGAACGCTCAACATGCCGAGTGAACCACAATTTATAGCATTTTCGCCGAATTCTTCGGGTACAAACTGGGATGAGACAAGGCTGTCTCTTGTGCCCCGTTTCGTTTTCTGATGGCGTTAGATTGGGCCATGACCGAAACAACCAGATTAACCCAATGGGACGGTAAGAGGACATTACTTCGCCATATTATCTCATTTATTTAGATTTCTATCTTGTTCCATGCAAGACAAGACTTCGTCTCTGCATAAAACGGGGCGCAGAATCGGGATCGGGTCAATGTTCCTAAAAATAAGAACATTCGGATCATTCCCGAGTGCCGGTACTCCGTCGCCGCATGGAGCACGTCTTTGTGACATCCTGAAACTTGAGACGGCGCAACGCCGGGCAACTAACTAACCCTACTTTATTCAACCACTTCCTTATAGACAAAAACTCGAGCATCTAAATCTTCTAAGCTAGCCGAACAGTAGAACAATCTGTCTACCAACATGGCGTCAAGGCGCAGTCTTCGCTAAGCTGTTTTAAATCACGGCTAGATCACAACAAGTAATCTACTGGTCAGGGCTTTTGTGCGTTTTAGCCTAATGCCACAAACACGCTCCGTTTTTACGGCGTTATGTGGCACTGTGGTGACAGATGATAACCGATACCAAGGAAAATAGTGCTTAACTCCGGTTAAAGTCAGAGTAAGAATTTGAATGTGATCGCCGAAGACTGGGCCACCTTCGGTTATCTGAGTTAGTCGACTATAGTCGAACTAAACAAAACCGAATTTCAGTTTGTCGGAACTATATTCGGGAAATAGTTTCGAAATTAAGCGCAGTCCGTTATTAGTTCCGACCACTATAGTCGACTAGATGCGAAAACCGAATTTGGCACAGGTTGTTAGTAACTTCCCATAGATTAACCCTTTCAGTGCTGACTAATCAATACCCTATAGTGCTGAAGATAATTTGAAAATTTTGAAAAATTCCACCCTAGTGTGTTGAAAAACGGGAATACCACTATAGTGCGTCTACACCGCGGTGCGGTGTATCGTTAGTTACTAATATTTCACTATGTTTGACAGGTGCTGCCATCTTTCAAGAGAGATTAAATCTAATTACTAATTACACCAATACACCGCAGTGCAGTGTACTAGTGAAATCCATCACCGATTTATACACCGCACTGCGGTGTAGACGCACTGAAAGGGTTATATTGATGGGATGCATCGATTGAAGAAATTCACTATAGCTGTAAGACTGTATGTCGGGTTGCTCCACAATCCCGGGCTATTTTTAGTGTAGATTCGGTCAGACTTTGGTCACTTTTTTGACGAAGGGCTTGAACATGGATATAAAACGACCACCACTGGCCACTGTGTGTCGCGGTACAATTCCGAGATAGATCTTTTCAAAATTCTGTCGCTCCCTTCCTTTGTTTTGTTCACCAGCGCGAATCAAACATATACGCAAAAGAATCCGTGTTTGTGACTGCGACAGACATCGATTTGAAGAGAGTATTTTGCACTGGATGATCCTCTTTACAGAAATCAGCGGTGATTTTCGCGACGACGGAAAAAAAAGCAAAAACGATCAGTTATAGTAATTATAGACAATGGATACAAGTGTTTAACGTGTTGACACTATCAGCACTCGAATGTGTCATCGAGTAAAGAGTATCATCAACTATAATCAACTAGCATCAACTCATCTCAGCAAATATACATTCTACATTACCGTCCTTCCCCTTACCCCAAAACTATCGATCTTCTCTGACTATCATATCCAAGCATGGACGAAAACGTTTTAGAGTCGATGATCCGAGCGACAAAAAAAAAAACAAAATGGTGGCGTTTTCAATCGTAGAAAAATAGGATTTAGTGTCTCGCGTTTGGATTGGTCTAGAGATTAGGATTTATGTTGTTTTTTAAGGGTTATAATTATAGGGTTCACAATGGATGATAGTGACCTATAATGGGCTATTAAAAGTTTGGTGATTACTTAGAATTGTGGCCATAAGAATAAGAAAGATCGCCTTCTGTTGCACAGTTCTCCCTTTCCACTCTCCATGTTCCCTTTTCATCTCTTCGAAAATCTGATTTTATCAGGGGTCACGACTGAACAAATGCCCTGGGTAGTCGAGCTTTAGTAAAGTACCTATATGTTTGAATCCTAAGACTTGTTGTTAGAATGACCCCCGAATTTAGATAACACCGCAATGGACCTAATCAATTTGGACGGGTCTCAATTAATTTCGATAATAGGAATTAATTTCAGTTAAGAGACGAGATATTGTATATGAATGTATATTAGACACGTTCGATCAGGCGATACTAAGACGTTTGAGTTCACGCTGCTGATAATACTCTGATGTCAGTCTGATGCTGCTGCTGCTGCTGCCGCTGCCGCTAATGCTGCTGCTGCTAGCTCAGACGAGAGACTGTAGCCTACGCGAACTCATCTCTTACAACATCGATAAAACACGGTTCTATCTCTCTATATCTCGTAGCAAACGCTGTGTAATTAGGCTTTAAAACGCTCGTTGTTGTCTAGTTGTTCCGTGGCTTCTTAATACCGCTCGCTCGTTCGTTCGTTCGTTCGTTCGTTCCTTCCTACGAGATACGGAGAGCAAAAAAAAATTCATTTCGCGGTGGCCCTCAACTAATAGGATTAAACCGAAACTCTCTGGCCCAGCAGGCGCGTTTATCAGTCAGGATTTCTTACCATTCTCGACCTACCGTGAACAAGACAGGTAAGAAGATAAAATGCATTAAAGCCGTTCGTTTAAGAGGTTTTTCGTATTCGTTTCTGGCTATTTCGAACCATATTAAAAGCTAATTTTACCTATTATCAATTTTCATTAATTGTTGATTTGATTGCGTTCGCCAATTGTCAAACATTTTGTAATTATCAATATTGCCCGCCCGAGGTTTCCGGCTCAAACCTAAGCCGATTCGTGACGAAACACCTTACCTCGCTCGAAATCGTAAAGCCTTCTTAAATTCGTACCAGGAGCTCATTTATTTTTCGTGCTTATCGAAATAAGAAAGATATCGCGTGTTGGGAATCCTTGAAAGATGGGATAAATGTTTATTTAGTTGCGCGCGTGTATTTGGAGTTAATGAAAAATCCTCGCAAACCTCGAAGACCCTCATCTATATATCAAACCAGATTTAATCTTGCTCATCAAGACATAAAAAAGATTCGGTAATCAATTTTGGTTTTCGACATGAAACAGCGTTTTTTTTTTAGAATGTTGGAGTAATCAGCAGTCTGATTACTTCAAGGTAGAATCAAGTGTTTCAGCCGATTTATAGGGACGCGTCAATATTGTTACTTAGGAAATGTCAAAATCATTTACATTGGGTAGACACAGAACGTGGGGTAGTTGTGAATTGGAAGCCTCATATTTGAGCTCCCATGCGTTGTGGCAGATATTCCTTTAAGGCGATCTAATCTAATAGGTTGTTAAGATGGCTGTCAATAGTTTACATGATAACCCGTGATCATCTTTTGAAGCGATAACGAAGTGAAAAAGCCATTTGTGAGAAGGTAACCGATTCTTGATTACATAAAGCGCAAGTCTCGGGTGCATGCTATTTAATGAAGTCATCATTTAAAATCGTGGGATTCGAGCCCGCATGAATTGTAGCTACCGCGACTAAAGAGCCGTTTTAGATCGGTTCCGAGGCCCGCTGCACCTATTCAAACTTCCAAGACGTCTGGTAAACTATTTCTTATCGTTTTAAGAGCATTTCTTCCGTTATCGATATAATCTAAAATAAGAATAAGATGATTGGACAACGCACATCTTCAAACCCACGTTTTGTCCTGACCCATTTATGTTATTAGCTCTATCAATATTTCATAACCGGTTACATTAAACGTTTTAGAGTCTCTTACAGATATAGAAAATCACATTGATGGAATTTTCTATGGCGCTATTGTACTTGTATTGTGTTTGGGTGTTGATGGAATTTTCGCGGGTCCCGCGCGGTTCTT